>NC_035433.2:98741012-99368512 GCF_002127325.2 Helianthus annuus | reverse complement strand
TCAACGGCCTTCCCCTTCCCTTTGTTTTTTTTTGTGATTGAGATTTTGAGGTGGCGATTCGGGGACGACTTCTTCATCATCGTCAAGTGGAACCGGGGGTTGCGATTGGGATGTTGGCGGTTGCGATTGGAATTGCGCTAGAGATTCAAACGAGTTGCGTTGCATCATTTGTTGGAGTGCTTGGTAATGTTGCATTTGTTAAACTTGAGACATTTGTTTGAAGGCGTTAGGTGATTGTTGGAAACCCGAAAACGTAAATTGCGGAGACACCCATGAAGGATCAATAGTCGGAGTGTAAGCGGGAGTCGAAAAAAAGTTAGGTTGGTTCGGGTTGGGATTGTTCGGGTTGGGGTTGTTTGGGTTGAACGGATTCATGATTTAATGAAAAAGATGGAGTTTTTTTTTTATAAAATTGGATGAGAATGGGAGAAGTATTGAGAATTTGATATAAAAATGGATGAGAGAAGGGGTATTTATTTAAAGTGAAAACGATTTTTTTTTAATTAATATAGCCGTTAAAAAACGGCTAGAATTTTGAATGTTGGGCTGTCGAGCACGTCGTGTGGGAGACGGAGAGGACGAGCCGGGCCTACGGGGGGCGGTGTGGGGGTGCGGCGCCGGGCCTAAGCCGGCCCCCATACCTTCCAGTCTAACGCTCCTTAAAAAATGTGTAAAGGTTAACCCTCTTAATGCTCTCATTTCATAATTAATTTCTAATTTTGTCATTCTCATTAGGCATTATATTAGAAATGTCTCTTCCTCTTTATGTCTATATAAAGCCAACGGGGGTAATGTTGGGGGCATTATCAAGCCACTTCACGCCCCTATAATGCCCGTTACTCATAGTCTAAGTAGCAAGTATGGGCATTGAAACGGACATGATTAAGTTTTTGTCGATGCAATACTTGGCCTCACATCACAAGAATTATTCAAAGAATGATTCCTATTCTTTGGCAACAATCAATGCTAAAATACATACAAGTAGAAAGCGACTACTCAATTGTTCAGTTTCTACAAATAAAACATCAACTTTCCAAGTCAAGTCACTCGTTTTAATATTCAAAACTTTTATGTGGTGCAAGAAATTATAGGTTCCATACATGATCAAATCATGACAAATTCTTTCCGTTAGGTGTATTATACATTTCTACTTGGTACTTCTATAGCTATTGTATTTTATATAATGATCTTAGGCTATAGGGTGCGGTCATGATCCTTATGGACTCCATGATCCTCCACATCAGCACCATGTCACTTGCTTTTAATTCATCATTCAAAACCACTACCTTATGGGTATGGTCATGACCCAAACCACTATTCTTTTATTTTAATTTATTTGTAAAAAAAGAAAAAAAAATATTAAAAAAGGAAAGGAGGCTCATGGTTGCCATGGTTTAATCCATGCCAACCATGGTGGATGAAACAAGGGGATGGTGTAGCAATTTATTAATGGTCCTACATGGCAATTAATGACCCAATCATGTTCCCCACACCCTTTAGCCAATGGTAGTCTTTCTATCATTTTGAACAGCGTAAAACTTGCCAACCAATAGTTCGACTATAGTTAGAACTATATTGGGTATGATTGATTAATTTTAATTAACATGTTTAAAATAGTAATATTTTTACTAAATTTCCAATCATAAGTTATTTTCCTAACGGAATTATATATTAATAAAACATAGTGACATTATAATATCTCATTTTTTATAATCTATTCGTAATAATATTTTGGCTTTAAGCTACTCGGGTAATACATATGATGCTTAGAACTATAATTTGTTGACGTGGAGGAGGAGCCTAGTTGTGACTAATAATCTTAAAATTGTCATTTCCAAGTTAGATTGTGAGTAGGAACGTGTTCAGTGGATCAACATAGTAAACGGACCGAACATTCAATGAACAGTTCATGAACTGTTCGGTGAGAAATTCGTTTACATTCGTTCGTTTAATTAATGAATGAGTGAACAATAAATTTCGTTCGGTTAGTTAAATGAACGAACATGAACAAATATCTCATTCGTTCAATTGTGTTCGTGAACGTTCGATAATATGTTCGTGAATATTCGTTCATGTTCGTTTGTTTATGTTGTTCATTAAAGATTTTTAAGCATTTATTTATTTTATCTATATAATACCTTATCTCCACCTTGTTTATGCACCATTCCACTTTCCTTTTCATTATTCACATCGAAAAATACTATCGACCTTCGTTCAACGATTAGGGCTTCAAGGTTTAGCGCCGCTCCTTCTCACCATCCACCTCTAGCCACCCCCGTCTTCGCCGATTTTATCTGTGTTTGTTTGTGTTCGTGAACACGTTCCTTTCCTTAATGAATGAACACGAACAAAAAGAATCTCGTTCGGTAAGTGTTCATGAACCGTTCGTGAACACATTATATCCTTAACGAACGGACACGAACAAGGCCTTGTTCGAGTTCGTTCGGTTCGTTTACAACCCTAGAAAAACAATCTCTTAGACATCACCTTATCGATCTCATAAGGCTGCACGGCGTGGGGGACGTCCCCAGGGCGTCCAGAAGCAGCGTCGTTCCAGCACACCGCCCCCTCGGGCATCCCCGTCCTCTCCGTCACCCCTCTGACGCTTGTGCCAGGCCTCCTCTTTCTTCTTTATACATACATACATACATACATACATACATACATACATACATACATACATACATACATACATACATACATACATACATACATACATACATACATACATACATACATACATACATACATACATACATACATACATACATACATACATACATACATACATACATACATACATACATACATACATACATACATACATACATACATACATACATACATACATACATACATACATACATACATACATACATACATACATACATACATACATACATACATACATACATACATACATACATACATACATACATACATACATACATACATACATACATACATACATACATACATACATACATACATACATACATACATACATACATACAATACATACATACATACATACATACATACATACATACATACATACATACATACATACATACATACATACATACATACATACATACATACATACATACATACATACATACATACATACATACATACATACATACATACATACATACATACATACATACATACATACATACATACATACATACATACATACATACATACACACACATATATATTGAGGCCAGTGGCAGAGCTTGACCAAAAGTTCCGAGGGGACGGAAAGTCATGGGACCCAATTTATATATTGTATTAATATGTAGTCAAAATAATTGGGGAGTCAATCCTATATAATTTTAAAATTTTCGGACCAAAAATAGGAAATTTTACACTTCTAACAACCCCCCTCCACTTCATACTAAGCTACGCCCCTGATTGAGGCACATCCCCACCCCCTAGGTTCATCCTCTTTAGGCTCATCCTCACACCCGCTTACGTGGATGCCTACGTGGCGGATCATTCTTTGAAGACCATAGCAAGTAAGGGCATCGAAATGAACATGATTAAGTTTTTGTCGATGCAATACTTGGCCTCAAGCTATAGGGTGTGGTCATGACCCTCATGGTCTCTATGACTCTCCACATCAGCATCATGTCACTCATTTTTAATTCATCATTCAAAAGCACTACCCTAAGGGTGTGGTCATGACCCAAACCACTATTCTCTTATTTTAATTTATTTTTGTGAAAAGGAAAAAGAAATATTGAAAAAGGAAAGGAGGCCCATGTTTGCCATGGTTTAATCCATGCCAACCAATGTGGATGAGGCAAGGGGATGGTGTAACAATTCACTAATGGTCCTATATGACGATTTGTCACACCCCAACCGATGACGAAAACATCAGGGCGGGACGAATAAATCGCTCAAAGCATCATAACGCTAACGTGACAATATTAATTAATCAAGATTTCATAAGAAGTACTAAAATGTCATACAACCAAAACATAATTCAAAACTGTATTAAACATGTTCAAATATTGTTCATTTCTAAGGTGGGTTTGTAGGATCATCCTAACTTGATTTCTTGATTTCTTGATTTCCTTCGACTATCAACCTGCAACATGTATTAAAATAACATCAACAAAAATGTTGGCGAGTATACATGTTTGATACATAACATAAATAGAATAAAGTTTCATTACTCAAATCCAACATGAATAACATGAAACTAGTTACTAACATGCTAAGCTAATGTAAACTATATGTCAAACCCAAGTTTCTTGTGACAACCCGAACTTCCAAGGTTTGTGCCTTTCAGTATTGTGATCCTGATTCCTTTCCTCTTTATTCCTTTTGCCACGTTCTTGTTATTTTAATTGTTAAGCATTGTGATAAATAACGGGTAAACCTAAACGTAAACGAGAATAATTGTTTGTGTGTTTGGGCCGCACACACACATAGAGTATAATTGGGCCACGCTTGTTATAAATCCCTTCGGCCCACACACACATGTTATCTTAGGCCGAACTACAGAAGCCCAATCAAGGTTTAGAGATTGGGTCGTTTAGAGATTGGGCCGGCTATTGTGAGTCCATTCACAAACACACACCCGAAGCCCAAACTGAGCACATCTATACACCGGACCTATGTTTGGGCCTGGTAGAGCCTAGGCGGATCTTAGTTTTGGGGCCGGCTATTAGTATTAGCATTTATACACACACGTGAAGTTCACGTAACATCATAACACAAACATATTCAAACCCTAGTTTCTCCTTTTCTCTCATCAAGACCCGACGACAACACCTCTTAGCGAAACCCTCTAACTCTCTCGTCAACCTTCTTGTATCCGGGTATGTATGAGCATCATCTTGTGGTTTATCGTTCCATGTTCATGATTACGTGTTTATGTGTGATTGTGTTATAACCTGGTATAATGTTGACAGACTGATTGAATGTGTAGCATGAGTAATGAATATGCTAGTGCACAAGTTAATGCAAATCGATAATTGTTAAATGGTGCCCACTTGACATGTAGGATTCATATTGGTAAATGTTGGTTGACCTAATGATGGTTATGTATCAAGAATGATAGTGTCAATGATTGAAACTTGAACATGATTCCATGATGAAACTGTTTGCTAAATTAGATGAATACAACATGGTAGGAAACTGTTTGATAAATTGAGGAATGTTGCATAGTGGGCCGCATGGTTAGGGTTATGTGATGTCGATTGGAATGATAATTGTGTTAGATCTATTGGCTGTGAAAAGTGTTATTAATCTTGAATGTGGTTTGCATAAACTCGATTACAAACTAAGCAACTAACTAATCCACTGTGTAAATTGCACATTAAACTTGGGCCGATGATATGTAATTATTTTGGGCTGTTAAAAAGAATTAATGAGTTGAGTTGGGCAGTAAATAGATAACAAGATTTTTAGTGAATAGGGCCCATCACGTTATATTGGTCAAATGGGTTTCGGGAAAGGAGATGTGGGCAGCCGCGTAAAAGTTTTGGGCTGGGCTTAGGCCGAGCAGCCCAGAACCTGCACAATTTTGTAATGGGTACCTACTTAGGCCGAACCAATGGATGGGCCACATGCCATTCAGTGGGTCACACAAGGGAGGTGAGTCATACTGTCTAGACGGGTCACCTACTTGAATCGGACCGCACTCTTACTAATGGGCTTGCGTAATTGGGCCGTGTATTCCTCAATGAATTGGGTGGTGGTGGGTTGCACCTTTGGGTTGTGACCGAGACAACATGAGGTGAAAGGTTAAATGTTATGAGTCTTGTGAGGTGTGGACTAGTAATATGAACGTGTAATTGAACCAACCACTCGTTATGTGATTATATGATGATAATGAACTAGTATGTCATATGAATTACTATAGTGACTTGTATAATGTTATATGCAATCTGTGTACGCTACAAGTGCAGTATGTGTATAGAATACGTTCTCTTTGTGCATATGACTGACTGTTATTGGTAACCACACTAGGGTTTGGTTGATCAATCTGGAACGGGTAGTGTAATATAACATACCGGGCAAACTAAGGTGAGTTCATTCCTCTTGAGCATGCGTCCCGGTGGTTGGGACAGTCATTGGATATCCCTGAGAGGGATAGGTTTTTGGGTAAATCATAGGTATTCCTGAGAGGAATATGTCTTGTGGGTAAAATCTGGAATGTTGGATAATATACTTGTCCTATCACCATTAAAGTCCCTCCTTTTTGTTTGTTACAGGAGAGGTAACAGGGTATTAGTTGGTAGCGCTACTTAGGTTTGGCACCCTCACCCCGTACCGGAGAGGACGGATGTGAACTAATGACCTAGTCATGACCAATGCTTTGATGGGAGCATTGGGGAAAGGGACATATAAATCAGGAGCCTTCTTGTATCCGAGGTATTATCAACATTGAAATCAATGAACGGAATTAAACACTTGGTAACTAACGTTTTCGTAAAACTATGAACTCACCAGCGTTGTCTGATACTCGTGTGTACGTGCTCGCAGGTTATAGATATGTGGAACATGGGAACTTGCTGTCTGGGATGCTGGAGTGGTCATGGGTCGAGTTACATGGAACTTAAAACAAGACTAGTATATTACATACACTTGGGTTTTGGTTAAACATTTTATTATGCTTCCGCTGAACACGACGGGTTATAAATAATGTTTTGTAATACTTATCTTAATGAATGAAGGCTTTTATTTGAAATCTTGTTATGAGTTCAATGTGATTATTGAGGATCCACCAATTGTTCGTGATTCCTCTCGGTGTGCCACCCCAGGAACTTTCAGGTTTACTTCCAAATTGTTAGGCGAATCTCAGTTTGATCTCACGTCAGAGGCAGCCCTGATTACTCGTACTCTTGCCATCTTGTACCCGGAGGGTTGCAAGAGCTGTCCAATCAGCTACAGGAACTGTTGACCAGGAGTTTTGTCGGACTTAGCTTTTCGCTTTGGGGAGCCCCAGTTATATCCATGAAGATAAGCCTTTTCGTGTTGGTGCATCTAGTTCTGTTAACTACGTCTTAATCGAGTCTTATGTCTAGATAGGAAAGAACAGTGCACAGAAATCAACAAAATGTATTTAGTGGGTGATTCCACTTGAAATGACAATAGGTTATTTCCAAGCGAAATCAGTTTATTAGGTATTCCGCTTGAGACTTAACATGTTATTTCTCTTGAGTTGTCTTGAAGCGAAATCAGTTAATTCCGCTTAAGCAGTTTCAAGCGGAATCAGGATTGCTATAAATAGGTTAGTGCTAGGATCATTTTGAGCGGAATCTGGTGGGTGTTTCTGAGCCAAGGTGCTGTCTGTTTGTCATTTGAACGTGTAAAAGCTCAGGATTAATCAGTAAAGTAAAAGATTGAAAGGATACAAGCTGTTTGACATTGTTTGCATTGATTCCGCCTTTGTAAATGATGATGAACTACTAATACTGACTGTTTAGGGTCACGAAACCGGTCCAACAGGTGGTATCAGAGCTCAAGACGAGGAGTTCATACCGATTCAGCTTGATTTCACTGGATTCTCTCACTTCTACACCTTCTTTTCTGTTTTGAACAAGTTTTAACGGTTGAAATGGTCTGATTTTCACATATATTACGTAAAACATAGTTTTAACAAATCCTACAAAGAATCAGATCAAAATTCGAATTAAAACTGGTAAAAATGGCCCAAAAAACCATATTCCGCTTGAACGAACATATTACATATTCCGCTTGAAATTGCTGGTGTTTCGCTTGAAATTATATATCCCGCTTGAAAAATTCATATTTCGCTTGAAATGAGATTTCGCTTGAAATTTCAAGCGAAATAAGAGATTTCGCTTCAAAAGTCTTATTCCACTTTAAAAGCTGATTCTGCTTGAGAAGCTATTTCGTTTGAAATAGTGATTTCGCTTGAATTGGCTGTTTTTCAAAATTTCGAAAATTTTCTAAGTGTTTGTCGATTGTTTCAGCTACTTAAAATGGATGATCTGTTCATGAATCCATTTTGTGATGTGTTTGCTTATACCAGTGGTTCGGGAGACGGCACAACGAACAACACGAATGAAACTACACCAACCCCGAATGCGAAGAAGATTCTTTCTGATGCGATGAGCGTGGAAAGTGCCTATGGTACATACAACAAGCCTCCTAAACTGATGGCGATCGAAGATTATAATCGGTGGGCTACGAGATTTGAGGAGTGGCTTAAAGCATTCGCATATCAGAGCTGGAAAAGTTTAAAGAATGGTTTTAGTTTGAAAGATTGTGTTGGTGAAAGTTTGACAGATACAGATGATGTTGAAAGATATGTTGCGGAACAGAAATGCATAGCGTTGATTCATCAGTCAGTCAGAGATGATATAATTTCATTGATCGAATATGAGAATTCAAAAGATCTTTGGGAAAAGTTTAAAGTTAAGTGCATAGGTAGTGCTGAGATTGTAAAGAACAAAAAGAAACTGTTGCGTAAAGAGTTTGATTTATTTGGTTGTATGAAGAATGAATCTGTTTGTAAAATGATCGAGAGATTTGGGCATCTGAAGATGGAGTTGGCTAGACATAGTATCACTTATACTCAAGAGGAGCTGGTCGACAAGTTGTTTGATTCATTGCCGAATGATCAAGATTGGCAATATACTTTGCCTTAATGTTGAAGAACACCATTAAGCCGCCAGAAGTGTTGACAGTGGATTTGCTGATCGAAAGACTAGAAAGCCACGAGTTGGAGATAAAGAAATCGAAAGTCAACAATTCAGTTCATCAGCAGAATGTGGAGCTGTACTATAGAGGAAATCTACCAACAACTGGATCTCCAAGAACAGCGTTTTCTGCAGAAAGCTCAAATTCTGTGAATCATGAAAGTCCTCATAGTGGTTTTCATAGTGGATCTTCTTCAACAAATTCAAGCCAATCTGCATCAAAGAACTTATTTCAATGCAATATCGCTGTAGATTTGAAGAATGGTCAAAATTTCAGCGAAGAATCTGCAAAACAACAGATGGTCTTCTTAGCATCTGTGCTTGAATCATATGAAAGCCTTGTAGCTGGCAAGATAGGCAACACCAACCTAACAAAGGAAGACTATGATCAAATAGATCCTGAGGAGATGGAACTGATCGATATCAGGTGGTGTATGGCTAGTGTGGTGAGAAGAGCACAACGTTTCATGGAGATTACAGGAAGGCAGTCTATTCGTGGACCTTCTACCAAGTTAGGATTTGACAAATCCAAAGTGACGTGCTTCAAATGTAAACAGATCGGTCACTTTAAGCGTGAGTGTAGAAATGCTTACACTAATGATACGACAAATCCGTTTCGAGGCGATTATTACAAGAAGGCAATTTATCATCAAAACAAGGATGAACCCCCCAGGATGAAGCAGATTGAAGACAAAGAAAAATCCAGAGCTCTTGCTGTCATTCATGACAATGAAGGTTTTGACTGGAGCGAGCTGCTACCTGAGGAAGACGCAGTAGGTGATGCGTTTGCAGCAAAAACAGAAGTTAAACCTTACAAAGACACCAGAACCCCAGCAGAAAAAGCACATGATAGAAAACTGAAAGCTGAGTGGAAAGAGATTATCTCGTGTATTCAGTGAAGCTAGAAAGGCGAAAAGATGGGATGCGGATAGAGAGTGTTACCTTGATCCAGAAGGAAACATTGCTATAGATGCAAAGACTCTTAGTCTTAAAGCTTTAGTTGAGGAATTTGCTGAACAAGAAGAGGCTCAATAGAGAGAATGGTGGGGAGGTGGTGAAGAAAAAGAGAAAGAAAAAGAGCAGGAACAAAAGCCAAAGAAGATAGATGAAGGGATCATTGATACGACACAAGAGATTACAGCTGAAAACTTTGGAAAGATGGCTGACAAGGTGCTGGCTGCTAAGGCACTTGAGGTAGACTCTAAGTCTGTATCTGAGTCTAAAAGCCAGGTCAGTTCAAACGCGTCGTCAAGTGAGTCATGTAAGAAAGTCAAAGGTGACAGTGACTGCAAACATTGCATGAAAAACTGCAAAGTTTGTAGTACACAAGTGAAGGATCGTGTCGTGACCCAAACGAGTCAATTCAGAAGAGCTCTGATCCGTTTCAGAGGCGGAAACTAAGAAACGGACTAGAAAAACAGCTTGTTTCACTTAATATTGCCTTGTATATTGATGAATAACAGTTTACAATCAAACGGCACGTCAGCAGCACTTCGGTACCGGAAAATCAGAAAGTTACAAGTGATTACGCTTGGGAGGGTATTTATAGCCTCCTGATTTCGCTTGAAAGAGATAGTGTCCATTTCAAGCGAAATCACTATGTTGTGATTTCGCTTGAAAGTGTACTCATCTCTTTCAAGCGGAATCACCCTCTTCAAGCGGAATCAACCCAATAAAACCCTAAAACCACCTATTTTTTTGTACAACGCGCCCTGATCTAACAATTCTAATCCTAGACTCGATACAAGACGAAGTCGACAGAAGTATGCACCAACAGACTCCCCCTCGAATGTTGATGAGTCTTAAGTGTCGAGTCTTCAATGTCTTCAGTCTTTATCAGTCTTTGGGCTTCAAGAATCTCCATCTGGCTCTTTTCTCTCTCTAATTCTCTTGATCAGGTCTCTTGATTCTTTAAGTTCATTAACATCAGCAATTTTTAGGATCAGAACCTGGCCTTTTGTCATTCAGACTCCCCCTCAACTGGTGTTGGGATTGGAGTCTGGCTTAGACTCTGCTCACATAATCACAGATTCAGGTAACTCAACCTGGCTTCTCTACCCAAAACATACGATTTATAAAATATAACAATTTATATTAAAATGTATGCACCAACACTGACTCCCCTCTTCGAAAACAATCAGAAAATCTGTGATTATTAAAAATTTAAACATTTTTAGATTTAACCGATTCCCCCTCACAAAATAGTCATCATGTTTAGTACTTGGAATTTTGAAAATCAGCTTTCCAACAGCAGTTGTCTTAAATCTTTTTGAATTTTTCAAAATTATACTAAAACGCACTGAAAATCTTTTTGGATTTTGACATAACAAAAATGAAATACAGTAAAAAAAATATTTACATACAATATTTTTGTGAGTTTGTGTAAGAGGATCATATTAGTTTCTGAGACAAATCATCAACACCGTTAAGCTATAAACATTTTAAGTTCTAAACAGTTCACTTAGATTGTCAGTATACTGATCCACTTAAATTTTCACGCAAAGCTCAACTGTTTCGAGATACGAGATTAATGATTTAGAGACTTGAATTTATTTACGTGTCCCACCTCTTGAATATACTCCCATATCCAGATCTCAATATTCAGTCTTACAGGTGAGTATACCTAGATGATATCTGTAAGGGGTGAATGCGAAACTGTGAGAGCTCAGGTCAGAACTTCCGTTCAGCAGAGAGATGACAGCTCGACTTTAGGTGTGTCCCCTTTAGAGGATCTTTTTCTTCAACAGCACATGATTAGCATTTTTCAATGTTTCATCATTTTTATGCTGAGGGTGATGCTATATTTCAAGCTTTTGCAGAAAGTATTATACGGGGACTAGGCCATTGCTTCCGCAAAATCAGAAGTCCCGGGATAATACCCCAGATATCACTAAGCATAAAGACCTAGTATCTCAGAAAGAGGGGTCTTTCAAACAAGATTTCGGGGGTTACCCATATATCCGAGAGATGTTACCCACGAATAAAGCAAGTTTTGAATTTAGGTTTATATCTCGACACAATCTACTAAATATGCAAAAACCTACTGGCACATCATTAGTGAGACCGTTTATCACATTTTTGACTTTCCAAATCTTTAGCGTGCTGTGATAGTCCACTTATGTACTATCATTTCCTCTTTTATACAACAAAACTCATTTTTGATTTTATCATGTTTTTGTGCTTTTTCGAATTTTCTAATGTTTTTGGATTTTCTGAAAACAAATTGAGCTTTTGACTTACTTTAAAGAAACAATCTTTGAAAAACAAACTATACAAGTAAAGTGACAACTGATATCGAATCACCTTAAATCGCCATTCACCTGGCATAAACAATCAGAACTCCCCCTTTCAACAAACTAAATTCCCATTTAGATTTCAAAACACTTAAGTTTGTTTTAATCAAAATGGTTTTTTTGGAAAATTAGTTTAGTTGATTTTATCATTTGTAGAAAAACGGGGATTATTTCATCACATTGTTTTCAACCATTTGTAATGGGATTACATCAAGTTCAAATTAATGACCTTGATTAATCACTTTGTCAGAACAAACCTCTGTACCACTTGTAAGATTACCAACCAAACATATACAAAGAATGATGCCAATTCATGCTTCACGATTACCCACTTGGGAGCTCCGGCAAGTCAGGTGTTTACTCAAACATTATATCCACCCAAGCCTGACCAGCCTTGGGTGATTTTGGTACACATCTATCCCACCAACACTTTGATTTGTAAAATTCTTTAGCACCTTTTACCTTTCTGTCAACCATCTTACCAAAAATATGCTTGACTTTTCTATTGAAAGCCTTCTCAACATCAAATTCTCCTTTACCAGTGAAGAATTGATTTGAGATTTCTACCTTCCCAACTTTTGACTTCAAATTTTCCTTTGACAATGGAGGAAAATTCTCATCGTTCACTTCTGGAACGGAAACCATAATCTTTTTCTCAACCACAAACTCCTCTGATTTTATGGAATCAGATTCATTGTCAGAATTACTCTCAGATTTAACCACCCATTTTTGCTTCTTCAAATTACCTTTTCTTTTGTAAAATCGTTTTAAATTTTCACCCTTTTCAGAACTAGAATTATCAAACATTTTATCATTTTTCAAAGATAGTTCTGTCTTATCAACAAATTTTCTTCTTGAATCAAAGTTAGAAGAAACTCCCTGTTTTTTGTAGTTGGACTTGGGACAATTCCAAGCTATATGTCCAACTTCTTGGCATTTGAAACATGTTCTTCTATCAACTCTTTGAGCAAACTTTCTCACATTCTTCTTTACTTCAGCAAGAAACTCTTGATTTGACTGCTTCTAGAACGGTTTCTCCTGTTCTTCATCACAACTTCCACCTGTAACAAATTTTGTATTTGGTTTATAATTTTTCTCATTTTTATAATTTTCTGAAGTACTAAAACCAAGACCTTTCTTTTTGAAATTACTGTTATGATTCGATTTCTTTTGAAAACCATAACCACAACCGTAACCCATTTTCCTGTTAACTCTTTACTGAGTTCTTGAAGAAGTGTATTTGTTAGGTTTTCCATCAAGATTTAAATCTTTTATTTCTGAAATATTAATTTATGTTAATTTGAAAACCTGTTTGATCTTTTCAGTTTTAACACTTCTTATTGAAAATTCATTATCAGAATATAATTTGTCTGAATCATTCAACATATAAGCCACTTTGATTGATTCATCATTCAAATTAGATATTGATAGTAAAAATTCCTTACTGTAAACCCTTTTAACCGGTGAACTAGGACTTTTCTCAGATGAAGTCGAACTATCTGACTTAGACTCCGACTTTGACCCTTCATCCATATCCAACACCTGATCGACGACTTTCTTTACTAACTCAGACTCATGATCGGTGTCAGATGCTGTGAATGTGACATCAATATTGTCCGGTAATTCATCAATGATTTCAGACTTTAACTTGATGTTGAGAGCCCTATTAACACGTTCCTCATTTGGATTTCTGGGAGAATAACTTTCATACATCGGGGGCGGACATCTGTTATACTTGACACTTGGTTTCTTACTAGTATCAGTATCTTTAGTCTTTTCCTTCTTGAAAGCCTCCAGACCTGCAACAGCAGGATAAACACGATCAACCAAATAATCACAAGTAGTATAACTCAACAGTAATCGTTTAATCCTTTCACTCTCAATCTTCTCAAGTTCCAAATCCTGCTTCAGCTTAGCACAATCTTCAATATACTCATTGATGACGCTCTGCTTTGTCATTAATGTTGCACTCATTTTTTCCATTGCTTTTTCAATTTCTGAATTCGTCTTTTTCAAACTATCAACTGTCCTGTTCAGCACATCGTATGACTCCTTCACATACTTCACATCAGACAGTAAATCTTCTTCAATCTTCTCTAATTCAGCAATCTTCTTGTCTTTCTCCTCACAAGCTTTACAAGATTCTGAACATTTCAAACATGGTTTTTCAACTTCAACCACTTTTTCAACTATCGTTTCTACTTCAATAGTCTTTTCAACTTCAATAATTTTTTCTATTTCGATAATCTTCTCTACCTCGACAACTTTTTCAACTTCCACTATTTTTTCTATCACTTTCTCCACTTCAACAATTTTTTCTATTGCATTCTCCGTCACAGCTTCAACTTTTGTTTCTTCAGCTTCTGTCTTTGCCTTTTCATCAGCTAGTAACTTTGCTGCTTCCAGCTCTCTCTTCAATATGTCAATCTTCTTTTGATTCAGCATCTCAACTTTATCTGCATAGAAAAATTAAAACTATCAGGATCAATGCTTTTTCTACATTTGTTAAGATATTCTTCCTCATCATTAGTATCAACATCACTTCCTAGATCTGGAAAAATAGGAATTCTTTTCTGACTAGCTTCATCTTCCATAATTCGGGCAACTAGAGCTGAACCAGGTATGTATTTGTCCCAACTAAAACCCTCTGCAACCTTTTCATCGTCTTGATGAATGAGTAATGCTTTCTTCTTTCCTTCATCAATGGCACTAGACGATGATGGTTGTTGCTCAATCTGATGAAAATTTGATTTCTGATAATAATTGTTCTTTTCTTGATTCCCGGCTTCCTCTTGATTTTTACACTCTCGTTTAAAATGACCCTTTCTTTTACATCTAAAACAAGTCACTTTTGATTTGTCAAATCCTAAAGCAGAATTTGCCAGATCACGAAAACCATCTCTGCCGGTGATTTGTTGAAACTTTTCAGCCCTCCTACAAGCACTAGCTAAACACCACTTCACATCCATCAATTCAAGTTCCTCAGCATCAATCTGGTCATAATCTTCTTTTATAAGCATCGGATTACCAATTTTTCCTGCAACTAAGCTTTCATACGATTCTAACATAGCAACAAGAGATGCCATGTGTTGCTTAGCCAATTCAGGAGACAGATTGTGACCATTCTGAATGTGCAAAGTCACATTGCATTGAAGATTTATAGAATTCTGCTGTTGAGGGCTTGATGTTGTGCTATTTGTATCAAAACTTGAAAACGATGAAGAATATCCACCACTATAAGTTGTAGTACTATCATTTGGACTAGACGAACCATTAGCACTAAAAGCAGTACTAATCTTTGGACTCTGGCTGGGGGTAGCCTCAAACTTGTTCCCTCGGTAGTACAAATTGACATCCTGTTTGGCGTTTGGATTTGTCATGATAGTAGTTTTCTGAATATCCAATTCCTGCTCTTCAATTTTCTGAAAAAACTGTGCCAAATTCATACTTTCGGATTTCCTCATGAGTTTCACAATCATCAAATAAGTTCCCCACTTATTCTGAGGTAAAGCCTCAGCTAGTTTATCGACCCACTCATCATCCTCTTTCTTAATGTCCAATCTTCCCATTTCCAATACCAGATGACAATATCTATCAATGGTCTGCTTTGTTGTTTCATGATCAAAAGCTGTAAACATATCAAACGATTTCTTCAATAATGCCTTCTTGTTTTTGATCATATCAGCACTTCCTCTGAATTTCTGAATCAATGCCTCCCAAATTGATCTTGTTGTACCATTATGTTGAAGCAAGATAAAGATATCTTCTTTTATCGCTTGCTGAAGAATACTAATCATCATTTTCTCACTAGTAAATTTTAACTTGTCACTCTCTGAATAGTCAACAATAGCTTTTTCAATCCCACGTTCATTCTTTGGTCTCTCGTAATCTTTCAACAAAGAACACCATGCATCAAATTTGTAAGCTTGCACCCAGTTCTCGAATCAATTTTTCCAACCTTGAAAATCTTCAATATACATGTGCTTTGGCGGTTTCTGATAAGTTCCTGTCTCATTCTCATTGTACACAGTTTCAGCAGCAGTAACTGGAGCAACGGGTGTCGCGAACGCATTGTAGAATTCCTCAACCACGACTCGGAAAAATTTCACTAAACCTCAGATTCAAGCGGAATCAACACTTTCAAACATAACTCTTTCCAAGCGAAATCACCAAACAAACAAATTTAAGCGAAATATCCAACAACTTTTTTCAAGCGGAATACCCTATCAATAGTTTGGAGCGGAATCACAACCAAATTTCAAGCGGAATCTGATTGGAGCGAAATAACAGATTTCGCTTGAACCTTTTCAAGCGGAATAGCAACTTTCGAGTGAAATTAAAACAATGTTGAAGCAAAATCACAGATTTCGCTTGAAATCTTCAAGCGGGATAAGATCTTTGAAACAGAATCAAGTTTTGTTCGTTCGAGCGAAATCACATCTGTGGTCCATTTCTGCCATTTTTAGGTTGAATTTTGCTATGAAACTTTCAAGGGTTTGTTAGAATGTAGTTTTGTATATGCTGTGAAAAATTCAGGCCATGTCGATCGTTAAAACTTGTTTAATTGAAGAAAGAAAGTGTAGAAGTAAGAAATATGGCTGTTTTTGGCAAGAACTCCTCCTCCTGAGCTCTGATACCACTTGAAGGATCGTGTCGTGACCAAAACGAGTCAATTCAGAAGAGCTCTGATTCGTTTCAGAGGCGGAAACTAAGAAACGGACTAGAAAAACAGCTTGTTTCACTTAATATTGCCTTGTATATTGATGAATAACAGTTTACAATCAAACGGCACGTCGGCAGCACTTCAGTACCGGAAAATCAGAAAGTTACAAGTGATTACGCTTGGGAGGGTATTTATAGCCTCCTCATTTTGCTTGAAAGAGATAGTGTCCATTTCAAGCGAAATCACTATGTTGTGATTTCGCTTGAAAGTGTACTCATCTATTTCAAGCGGAATCACCCTCTTCAAGCGGAATCAGCCCAATAAAACCCTAAAACCACCTATTTCTCATACAACGCGCCCTGATCTAACAATTCTAATCCTAGACTCGATACAAGACGAAGTCGACAGACGTATGCACCAACAACAAGCTTACCTCAATGATACGAAGATGAATGATCTGACAAAAAGAGTCAGAAAGGTTGAAGATCAGATTCTTGAACGTGACAGAATGCTAAAATTTTCAAATGATCAAGTTAAAAAGTTGACTGAGAAAATTGACAATGATAAAATTGAAGTAGAAAGAATTAGGAAAGAGAATGAGAAACTAATTCATGAAAATCGCCAACTCTCAGAAAATTTTAACAAGTTAAAACAAACAATTCAAGATTCTGATGAACGAAATGGTAAAACAAGAAAAGAAAATGAGCATTTAACTGTGATTCTTAGACACAAAGAAGAACAAATCAACAAGCAATTGGATGAGATTGCTAAGTTGAAGCTTCAATTTGAAGAAGCTAAGATTGAGAATGAGCGCATCAATCTGAAATTGACTAGTTACAACTCCGCAAGCTTTGTTTTGCAACACATTGTTCCCAAACCTATCGGGAAAAACAAAGCAGGCGAAGATGTATTCTCTGATGGAACAGGGGTGGGGTATCATCAAGTTCCACCACTAGTTTTAAACAATTTTTCTAAGAAACAATCAGGGTTGGTTAATGTTGAAAATGTCAATGAGATAAAACTTCCAGAGTCAATTGATGTTACATTTTCTTCATCTGATGATAGTGTTCAATCTGAGATTGTGAAAGGGATGGCTGAAAGTGTTTTGAAGCCTGAAAATGATTCAGTTGAAGATAAAGAGTTTTTTCTGAACAGTTACATTCCGAAACCAAAAACCAAACACAACTTAAATGATGAACCTAATCTTGTCATGTATAAGATGTTGGGATCTGATAAGTTGTATTCGGATTCTGAGTTTCCACTGGAGAATGTAAATGTTGCTAAACTGACAAATGTGTTCAAATTGATTGAAGTTGATCTGTCAGAAGTGAACAGTTTAAATCAAACAAAAAGACAAATGAATTTTGAAAAAGATAAAGCTTACTACAAGAAGCCAGTTGTTCCACCACGTTTTTATAACAACAATAGAAACAGATGGTCGGGTGGTTATCAGGGCGGTAAGAATTATCAAAAGAAGAATGTTCACAACAGAAGGTTTGTTGAGAAGAAAGTGTTTGTGAACAGTTCAAGTTCACTTTCTGATGAAGAATCTAAAATCTTTTCGAAATCAAACAAAGAGTTCTTTGAGAAAAAGGCCTCACAGCCTCAGTCTGAAGGCACAAGTCGAGTTGTTGACACTCGAACATGCTTCAAATGTAATCAAGTTGGACATATTGCACGAAAGTGTACCAACTTGAAGCCTAAGACTGAAGTTGTTAAGATTCAAAAGAAGAAAATTGATGGGAAAGGAAAAGCTCCATTGGTTGTTTAGAAAAAGGTTTTGAAAAATGATAACATCGAGGTCAAAACTGAACCTGTTAAGAAGATGGTAACTAAAAATGACAAATTTTACAAACGGGTTGCGTCACCTCAACAAACATGGAAGCCGAAAGTAGTTGAGAAGAAAGCAAGTGTTTCAAAACCAAAGGTTTCTGAGATTGAAAAACAATCATCTTCTACCACACCGGTAAAGATGAATGTTCCTTTGGATTATTATGTGAAACTTGAGAAAGAAATGCAAAAATCTAAGAAGAAAGATGTTCAAAAGAAAGATCAACCATCTGGTCAACCTCAAAAAGATGAGTTTTTCTTATATAAAAAGGTTGAGGTTGGGTCTGAAGAAAGCTTAAAAATAAATGATAAAAATTTTCCGCCACTTTACACTACAAAATCTCACATCAAAGTTGAGTTACCTGAGTCAAAACAGGCTTGGGTAGCATCCAAATCTAACTAAGTGTTTGTAGTGTGTGCAGGAGCTTCCAAGATCTGTTTCAAGATGGATTATGGATAGTGGAGCTTCCCGGCACATGACAGGGAAGACAGCTTTGCTGTACGATGTTAGAAATTTCAATGGAGGTTACGTAGGTTTTGCAGGAAATCAAGGTGGTAGGATTATTGGTGAAGGAACGTTATCCAATGGGATTGTGACGTTTGAAAGAGTTAATTACATTGCTGAGCTGGAGAACAATCTGCTGAGTATCTCGCATATTTGTGACAGGATGTATACTACTCACTTCACTGACAAAGAGTGTTTGATCTTGAAGCCAGGATTTGTTATCCCTGAAGAATGGATTATCATGAGGGCACCAAGAGTCAATGATCTGTACGTGTTAGACATGAGTGTTGCTACTACAACCACGGGTCAGGCTCATTGTTTTGTGTCTAGAGCAACGGAGAAAGAATCGAGATTATGGCACTGGAAAATGGGCCATATACATCTGAGGAAAATGAATCACCTGGTGCATAACGATTTAGTTTTAGGTGTTCATGTGAAAGGTTTTCATCTGGAAGGGGAGTGCATTAGCTGTATCAAAGGCAAGCAGAAGAAAAAGTCACGCCCTAAAAGCAAGTCAATTCAGTCTCAAGACCCCTGGAGTGTGAATGTCAAAAGTATTACAGGAGATCTCCACTGTCTTGTGGTTACTGACGATTATTCCAGATTTTCGTGGGTACCATTCTTGAAGTCGAAAGATGAAACATATGACAGTTTGATGGCGTTGTTCAAGAAAATTGAAAATCTGTACCAAAGGCGTATCAAAAGAATCAGAAGTGATAATGGTACTGAATTCAAGAACAACAAGATGGAAGAATTTTGTGAAGAAAGAGGTATATTGCATGAGTTTAGTGCTCCGTACACTCCACAGCAGAATGGAGTCGCAGAATGCAAAAACAGGACACTAATAGAAACGGCTAGAACTATGCTTACTTATTCAAAGCTTCCGATAAATTTTTGGGCAGAAGCTATTTCCGCCGCATGCTATATGCTCAACAGAGTTCTCACTGTCAAGAAATTCAACAAAACGTCCTTTGAGTTAATCAATAACCGCAAACCTAATTTGAAGTATCTTGAACCATTCGGGTCACCCTGTACTGTTCTAGAGCCTTCTGGAAAGTTTGGTCCGAAGAGTGTTGAGGGAATATTCATTGGTTATGCAAGTCCTTTACGACGTGTCTTCGTTCCAAGTGAGAAGCAGATTATTGAAGCTCCAAATGTTGAATGTCAAGGTAATACAATGCCGCCGCAAAATCCTGGAGATTCATGGCGTTATAATTACGACACTTTGTGGGATTCGTTTGACATGATGGAAGAACAAGAAGAAGAAGAAGATTTCTTTGATGAGTTGGATATTCTGAGGGAGTACGAGTCATCGCAAGAGAGGTTCCCAGCTGAGTATTCTAGGCGACCACGACAAACTTCAAATGACAATGAAGCAGGTCCAAGCAATGCTGGTGAACATGATGATGTCCAACAAAATGAAGTTGCTCAGGATAATCAGACGGAACAGAATGATAATCAAGAATCTGAGAATATGCCGATATTTGATCGTGGTGATTCAGATTCTGAGGGGGAGCAAATTCAGGGTTCAAGTCAAACAGATCCTATTAGTGAACAAGGTGCAAATTAGAATGTTACTAATCTGGAAGGTGATGTAGATGTTCCAGGCGAGGTGATGCCAAGAACTCTTTCATACCATCCAGAGGAGCTGATCATTGGAGAATTGCAATCAGGCGTTCGCACTAGACGTCAAATTGACCAAGGCCTTACTTGTTTTCATTCTACAGTAGCACCTTTACAAACTGAATTTTCATTGAATTGTTTTATTTCGCAGATCGAACCGCGAACATACAAAGAGGCGCTAACTGAAGATTCTTGGGTCAATGCGATGCAAGAAGAGTTGAGTCAGTTTGAGAAGTTAGGAGTGTGGAAGTTAGTAGACTTACCTGATGGTCATAGGAAGATCAAAACAAAATGGGTGTTCAAGTGTAAAAGAGATGATCGAGGAGTTGTTGTACGAAACAAAGCTCGTCTCGTTGTCCAGGGCTTTAGTCAGCAGGAGGGAATTGATTTTAATGAAGTGTATGCTCCTGTAGCGCGACTAGAAGCAATCAGAATTTTCCTGGCATTTGCATCTTGGAAAAACTTCAAAGTATATCAGCTAGATGTGAAATCGGCGTTTCTTTATGGGAAGGTTAAAGAGGAGGTATATGTCGGACAGCCACCGGGCTTTACCGATCCAATCCACAAAACAAGGTTTATTTGCTGGACACCTACTAGCCAACAGCTTGGTACGAGACTTTGTCTCAACACCTACTAGCCAACAGCTTTATTCGTGGAAAAGTGGATGCCACTCTCTTCACCAAAGAGGTCGACGGACATCTTCTGATAGTACAAATATACGTGGACGAAATAATATTTGGGTCAACAAATGAAAATTTATGCAAAGATTTTGAACAAGTGATGAAGCAGAAATTCGAAATGTCATCAATGGGGGAGATGAAATTCTTCTTGGGACTTCAAGTTGATCAACTACCTGAGGGAATTTTCATTCACCAGACGAAGTACGTTCATGATATTCTAGAGAAATTTGGAATGTCAGGTTCTACTCCAGCGTCAACCCCATTAGCAACAAATCATGGGATTCACCCAGATCTCACCGGAGACAGGGCAGATGAGACGTTTTATCGTTCCATGATCGGTTCATTGATGTACTTAACTGCTTCAAGACCCGATATCATGTACCCAACGTGCCTCGCAGCAAGATTTCAATCTAACCCGAGAGCTTCTCATATGGTTATTGTGAAGAGGATATTACGCTACTTGAAGGGAACTCCATCATTGGGGTTGTGGTATCCTAGAAAAGGCCATTTTACGCTCGAAGGGTATTCTGACTCAGATTTCGGATGCCGCAAAGTCAATGCAAAATCAACAACAGCAGGATGCCAGTTCTTTGGACCTCGCTTGGTCACCTGGCAGTGTAAGAAGCAAACTTATGTGGCGCTATCCACATGTGAAGCGGAGTACGTATCTGCTAGCAGTTGCTGCTCTCAGATCTTGTAGATATAGCAACAGATGCGCGACTATGGTTTGCAGTTTCTTAACACACCTCTCTTTGTTGATAATGAGGCTGCTATTAATATAACAAAAAATCCAGTACATCACACTAAAACTAAACACATAGAAATTCGACATCACTTCATCCGAGATTGCTTCGAGAAGAAGTTGATACGAATTGAGAAAATCCACACTGACGAACAGAAAGCTGATTTACATACCAAAGCTTTTGACAAAACACGTTTTAAATATCTTTTAAAACTGAATGGTATGAAGCTTTTATCGGTGTCGGATGGAATTATTGGCGTTAATGAAGGTACTGTTGTAGATGAAGATGAGAAACAATCTGCAATGGTTTGTCGATTTTTTACTTGTTTTGGTATTTAGGGGGAGTAAATATTTTCGGAAAATACAAAAACAGTAAGAAATTCAAAAATCAAAAAACATGAGAAAATTTCAAAATCCAAAAACAATAGAAAACTGAAAAAGAGCTTGTGTAGAAAGGGGAAGATGATAGTACCTTGGCTTGACAGTTACGGTACACTAAAGATTTGTAAAGATTAAAAGCGTTAAACAGTCTTGCTGATGATGTGTCGATAGGTTTTTACACATTTAGTAGGTTTGTTCGGGATATAAACCTAAAATTCAAACTTGCTTATTTTGTGGGGAACACTACTTGGATATATAGGTAACCCCTGAAATCTTGTTTGAAAGGTCCCTCTTTCTGAAATACTAGGTCTTTATACTCAGTGATATCTGGGGTATTATTCCGGGACTTCTGCTGAATGGAAGTTCTGAACTAGTTTCCGAATAATACTTTTCGTATTGCTTGAAACATAGCACCACCCTCAGCATAAAAAATGATAAAACATTGAAAAATGCCCAGTTCAGGTAACTGGACACGGGGCGTGCTCACTGAACACGCCCCCGTTCCCAGGCTTCTGTTTCTTTTTACAAACTTTTGTTACTGGCGATCTGAACACGGGGCCGTGCCCGGGCACCACGGGGCCGTGTCCAGACACCCAGTAACATAAAATTATGCTTTTTCACACATTTTTACACATTCAATCAAACTAAAAACTTATTTTTGGGACACATTGAGGACAATGTGTAATTAAAGTGTGGGGGGGATGCTAAAGCTTTGAATCTTGCAAGTCCTAATTAACAAGCCTTACACAAAACTCTATTGGAACTGCTAATCACCCCAAATGTTTTCAAAAATTTTCATTTTTTCAAAAATTTTCATTTTTTTTACTTGTCTAGGTTTAATTTGGGAATTTCAAATTTTAAAAAGGTTATATTTTTACAAATTTACAACCGATAGCGTCGTGATAAAAAGAACCAACATAAGAAAATTATGAAACGGCATGACAAGCTTAGTTAAAATTTGATTATATATACTTGATCACATAAAAACCCATTCCCACAAAAGTGAGTTTTGAGCCTTTATTGAGCATACAAATACATATCTTTAAATTAAATGCTCCTTTTTCGTTTCTTGTGTGAATAGCCGCTTGGTTCTTACGACTCTAGAACTTGCCACGACGATACATTCCCGGTCCTTACCAACTTAAACCCAAGTAAGTAAATGATGGAGGCATTATGACTAACCCTTTTTATTTCTACACCATTATTTTTCTTTTTTTTTTACCATCTACCCAAAATCCCCCTAGTTAACCCCTTTGAGCCTAAACCTTTTCATTTCTTAACCCAAACCAAACACCCTTTTTACCCACCTAAACCCTTTTTCATTTTAAACCCTTTATTTTAGTAACAAACCTTGGTTTTTTCTTATGACTTGGTTAAAAAAATATGAGGATGAAGCCAAAGAAATAAACAAACAAGTTTATGAAAAACAACTTTGTTTGAAAAGAAATGCTTCATCAAAATAAAAATTTTTTTTGAGAAATAACGAGTCTTATGAAAACCGACGCTTTTTACGCTTTTCGCCCTTTTACTAACCACTAACCCAACCACCCACCTTTAGCCCAAGCCTAACCCTTCACCCCAAAAGTCCTCTTGATATTTACAAAGGTGTATAGTTAAAAAGGAGGAGGATTGATTGCTTGGCAAGCCTATGGTAGGAGTAAGTTCCATGCCGCTCTCGAGTGATTCACTAAAATACATCTTCGGCCGAGTGTTGAGTGATTCCCCTATGAGGTATGTGAACTTGTATATAAATAGAATTTTAAAAAGGCATGTTATGCCCTAATAAGTAATTTATCTTATGTAACGTTTTTAATAAATCATGACGAATAGGATTGTAAATAAATAAAAATAAAACTTAATAAAGAATCTTGGAAATCCCGACACTCTATGACAAGCCCAAAAACCTTCTCTTCTACCCATTCCATTTAGGAGTGTAAAGCCACATTATAAAGAGTTTTGCTTGAGGACAAGCAAAGATTCAAGTGTGAGGGTATTTGATGTACATAAAATGCAACATATAAATTACATCAACTGAGGCAACATATAAATTACATCAATTGAGGCAACATACCCTTTTATATTTCCATGATTAAATGAGCTCAAATGAACAAAAGAAGCAAACAGGCAGCTAAATATAACATAAATACAAGAAAAGGAACAAACGTGGCATGCCCGACCCCCCCCCCCCCCCCGACATCATCTTCCCAAGCAAAAATAAGAGAACAGAAGGCTGAACACGCCCCGTACTCAGTGAGCACGGGGGTGTGCCCAAGTGTCAGCATAAAAGACAAAGCTGTAGAAGCCTCTATCGCCCACCACGGGGCTGTGCTCAGCGGACACGGGGCCGTGGTCAACTATAAGATTCGCAGAATCCAGGCAAATCTTGATAGTACAGATACGCTTCTGCACACGGGGTCGTGCCCAGCGGACACGGGGGCGTGGTCAACTAATGCAGACAAACTGCATTTAATGAAGACAAAGAGAGGAGGATGGACACGGGGCCGTGCCCAACGGACACGAGGCCGTGCCCGAGCTTCTGTTCAGCCTATAAATAGGAGTGCTTGGATCACTTGCAACTTATCCCTTGCCACACCACCTCTCTCACACTTCACCCACCACCTACCACCATCACAACACCATCATCCACCACCATAATCCATTGTCCATCAGAGAGTGTGTGAGTCGTCTCGGGATCCAAGATTGATCGTAAGAGTTCTTGACAATCAAAGGCCATGTTTGCCCAAGTATCCTACATCACTTGGTGAAGACAAGTGTTTAGTGTAATACTTTTTATTTTTTAATCTTTTCGCACTTTTTATTTGGTTATGTATTAATGACTTTAATAACTAGTTTCTTATGTTGAAGGTGATTCTTCCTTATCGTTTGTCCGTGGTGTCTTGGCATTATTTTACTGTCTATATAAAATAAAAGATTTTCACCATTCATATCTCCACGGTCTATATGGAGATATGTTGGCTACCTGGTCGGGGGTTAAGGGAACGGTTTGGTAAGAGTCTTGTCATTGTTCAGTGTATAGATCCTGCAAAGGACCTGGGTCAAATTTAGTAGGACCTCCTTCAATACCCACCGGTATTGGATGGCGGGGGTCCAAACTCTTTGATCCCCTCATAAGTTAAACTATTATTAAAACTTTAACCCGGCTACTTAGGACTGTATCCCTGCTGACTCAGACTACTTAGCCGAGGGTAACGTCACCTTCAAAAGAGGGGCCTACCATATTATGCATTAATAACTTAATTAATTATCTTTCAATAATCTGACACTTTAGGATTGTATCCTTGCTGACTCAAAGTACTGGGTTGAGGGTAACGTCACCTTCAAAAGAGGGGCCTACTACAATAACTAAGATAATCTCTTAAAAAGTGCAAAAGTGCGGAAATAATCAAAGGTTACACTACACACGAGTCAGATCCAAGTGATTCATCTTGTCTATCTGTTTTTACTTTTATTTTATTTTCAGCATATTAGTTAGTTTTAATTTTCTAGTTAAAAAAATCTTTTTTCTAACTTTTGATTTGACTAGACGTTGAGGATAAACCGGTACTAAAAGCTCTTGTGTCCTTGGACGACCTCGGTATCTTACCAACACTATACTACGTCCACGATGGGTGCACTTGCCCATATGTGTGTTTAGTGTTAGTAAATATCGTGTTTTATTAATTTAAAACTTGGCTAAAAAGTGTAAAGAGGGCTTAAAATATACACCTAAAATATATTACACTACACGCACATCACTATGTATGTGAATGATGTTTGACTTGTGGGAAAGTCGAGGTGGGATATCAGCAACAAGAAACACCCATATGGAAATGAGAACAGACTGCCATGGATTTTTGTCTCTAGTCTACTTACAACTCGAAACGGAAACAATATCACCTGGATGATCGTTGATTGTCTCACGTTACCAGCACGCTTTCTTGTAATCAAGGAAACCGACGAGTTTTCATAGCCGTGAATGTTCCTCTGAGAGAGGCGGTTTTTGGGCACGAGGTGCCAACTCCTGTTATCTCTGGTTTTGATCTATGCCTGATTTATGATTGTAGGATCATTTGTTGACCCAAACGAATCGTTCAGAGGTTATCTCTTGCGTTTCAGATGCGGAATAATAAGAAATACAAGTAGAAGTAGTTTGTTCTCCTTTCTAACTGCTTGTTTTATTGATATCAAACGTTTTACAGCTCGATCGTCACACCGGCAGAGCTTCAGCGTGGAATCCAACTAATCACCACCAAGGATCGCTCAAGTAACCCCTATATATAGGCTGCTGGGTCCGCTCATAAGTCATGTGTTCATATGAGCGGACCAGGCATGTACACATAAGCGGCCCATACTTGATAAATAAGCGGTCCAAGAACTCTATGACCCTATGAGCGATCCTAGGCTATAAACCCTATACAGACTCTTGTTTTCTCGTATTTCGTGCCCTATGCTATACAATATGATATAAAACTTGATCCTAGACACCTAGACGTAATCAACAGATGTAGTGCACTAACAGACTCCCCCTCAGATGTTGATGGAGTCGCCAACACACCTTGACTGCAAAACTGAGTCTTCACATCTGCAGTCTAGATCAGTCTCTGGGCTTTTCTCTTCTTTCAATCTTCAGACTCCCCCTCTCGATTTACTGGCATTCTTTTGTTCTTCAGTAACATCTTCAGGATCGTTGTCTGATCTTCACAAGCTTTCAAAATCGAATAACCTGGCTCAAAAAACACTTTAATTCTCTTGATCAGATCTTTTGATTCCTTAAATTCATTAGCATCAACAATAAACGTGATCTTCAGTTCAGGATCAGAATCTGTCTCTACTCATTCTTTCAGGATCAATCAACCTGGTTCTAACAGATCTTCAGTAATCGAAACTTGGCTACCTGTACAATCTCAACCCCGAAATAAATTTCTTTCACAAATATTTCAAACAATTTTGTACCATCACATGACTCTCAAATTTATTAATCAAACATATAATTGTGTACCAACACAAACTCTCTCTCAACTATCTATGATGAACCACCTAAAGAAGGTTAGATTTAACGAAAACAATTTGATTTACACAAATACTCCCCCTCAAATCCAGCTCATCATGTTTAGCACTCGGAATTTTGAAAATCAGTTTTCCAATGTCAGTTGTCGAAAATCTTTTTGACTTTTTCAAAACAATTATACTAAAACACACACAAAATCTTTTTGGATTTTCTGAGAGACATTTTCTGACACCACATGAAAATACAAACATACAAAAATGTAATATTTACAATCAATATTTTGTGAGTTCGTGCAAGAGGATCATATCAGTTTATTAGACAAATCACCAACACCGTTAAGCTTGATTTCATTTTAAGCTTTAAACAATTTACCTAGATTGTCAGTATGTTTGTCCTCTTAAATTCTCAACACAAATTTCAATCGATTCGAGATACGATATTAATGTTTTAGAGACTTAAACTTAATTGTGTATCACTCCACTTGAATATACTCCTGTATCCAGATCCCAAATATTCAGTCTTACAGGTGAGTATACCACAGCTGATATCTGTAAAGGGGTTAAATGCGAAACCGTGAGAGCTCAGGTCAGAACTTCCGTTCAGCAGAGAGATGACGGCTCGACTTTTGGTGGGTCCCCTTTAGAGGATCTTTTGCATTTCAACAGCAGCGACTATCAATTTTATTGTTTCATCAGCATGCTGAGGGCGAAGCTTATGTTTCAAAGCTTTAGCAAAAAGTATTATCCGGGGACTAGGTCAGTACTTCCATACAGCAGAAGTCCCGGGATAATACCCCAGATATCACTGAGTATAAAGACCTAGTATCTCAGAATATGGGACCTTTCAAACAAGATTTCGGGGGTTACCCATATATTCAAAAATAGTTACCCACGAATCAAGCAAGTTTGAATTAGGTTTATATCTCGTTTCAATTTACTAAATGTGCGAAAATCTACTCACACATCCATAATAAGATTGTTTAACACTTTTTAAACTTTTCAATTCTTTAGCGTGCTGTGATAGTCCACTGATGTACTATCATTTCCTCTTTTTCACAACAAAAACTCATTTTTGAATTTTATCATGTTTTTGACTTTTTCAAATTTTCAAATGTTTTTGGATTTTCTGAAATTTCCATACTCCCCCTAAAATGCAATCACATTTTAAAGAAAATTTGAAAACTTCTAGACTCTTGACCCACTAGAAACAAGAAAAGTAAAACAAACTGTACAGAAACTTGACAACCGACACTGAATCACATCAAATCGCCATTCACTAGGCATAAACAATCTGAACTCCCCCTATCACAAACCATTTTCTCATTTAGATTTCAAAACACTTAAGTTTGTTTTAATCAAAATGACTTTTCCGGAAAATGAATTTGTGTTGATAACAACCATTTGTAGGTCTATCCTTTTTAAAACTGGGGATGTGGTTCATCATCTTGTCTATCTTTTGCCATGAATAATAAATCAAGTACTATTTAATGTCCCTGATTTACCATTTGCATTTAAGAACCTTCTGTACCACTTGTAAATCTAACCTCTTCAAAGTATACAAACATCTCAAAATTTAACCACAAATACCACTTGTGGGATCAAGATTACCACTTGTAGGAATGTGACGTCTACATCATCATTTTACCAATCAAGATGCCGATTCCTGCTTCGCAATTACCAACCTGGAAGCTCCGACGTAGTCCTTTCACCTGCAAAATCCAAAACACTATTCAAAATTTTTCAAACAAACTTATCAAATACTAGAAAGATGCCGATTCCTGATCCACGATATAAACTTGGGATCTCCGGCGTAGTCCTTTCACTATCATGGAAAACAAACTTCCAACCAAGTCTTCTCAGACTTGATGGCTTTCAATTCTTGAGCTGTAGGGTTGTATGTTGCCTTTTTAGTAGCATAAAAATCTTTAACCCCTTTAGCTCTCCCACTCAACATCTTCCCAAATATCTTCTTAACATTCCCGTTGAATGTTTTCTCGACATCAAATTCAGTCTTTTCTTTGTAGAACTGATTTGAAATATCAGTTTTTCCAACTTTCTTTTTCACTTCTTCAAACTTCAATGATGGAAACTCCTCATCATTCACTGAGATCTTCTTCTCAACCTGTGGCTCTTCTGGCTTTGTGGAACCAGATTCATCGCCGACATTCACTTCACCTTTCTTCGCAACCCACACCTGGTTGTCTTTTCCTTTCTTTTTGTAAAAATTCTTTTCCGAACACTCGCCAACCTCAAATTTTGAATTTCCAAAAAATTTAGATCCATTGGTTGGTGTGTCAACATCAACAACTTTCTCTTTCAACTTCTGAGAAACTCCCTGTTTTGATTGTGCACTTTTTGAGCAATTCCATGCAATGTGACCAGCTTCATTGCATCTATAACAGGTTCTTGTCTCTCTTAGATAACATATATCAGCTCCATTCTTCTTTCTCTCAGCAAGAAACTCTTTATTAGACTGTCTCCAGAACGGTTTCTGCTGTTCCTCCTCAGCACTTCCACCTGATACAAATTCAGATTTTGTTTTAGAATTTTTCATATTTTTATCATTTTCTGGTGGAATAAAACCACGACCTTTCTTTTTATAGCTACGATTCTGATTAGGTTTCTTTGGAAAACCAGGACCAAAGTTGTAACCTTTTTTCTTGTTTAAACGTTGCTGAACTCTAGAAGTATATTTTTTAGATTTTTCAAAATTTTTCAAAACTTTTAATTCTGGAATATTCACCTCTATAAGTTTGAAAGTTTTGTTTATTAGTTCCGTTTTAATACTCATTATTGGGAACTCCTTATTGTAATATAATTTGTCCGAACCATTCAAAGTATACACAACTTCGAATGTTTCATCATTCAAATCCGCCTTTGACAATAAAAATTCTTTACTATAAGACCGTTTTTCCGACGAACTTTGACTGTTGACTGACGAATTTGACCCTCCAGACTCAGATTTCGACTCGGACTCCTCATCAGTATCCAACACTTGATCGACCACCTTTTTGATTAGAACAGACTCATGATCAGTATCGGACAAGGTAAACGTGACATCGATGTTGTCTGGTAAAATATCAGTTGTGTCGGTTTTTAACTTTATATTGACTGCTTTCTCAAGTTGCTCCTCATTTGGTTTCCTAGGAGAATACCCATCCCAAATTAGAGGCGGACATTTGTTGTAGCTAACAGTCGGTTTCTTACCACAGTCTTTCTTCTTCTTTTGCTTCTCGTCTTGAAAAGCTTCCAAACCTGCAACAGTTGGATAAACACGATCAATGAGATAATCAGAAGTAGTATAGCTTAACAATAACCGCCTAATTCTCTCATTTTCAATCTTTTCAGTTTCCAACTCTTGCTTCCATTTGGCACTCTCTTCAATGTAGAAATTTATAGCTTTTTGCTTTGTCATTAAAGTTGCATTCATCATTGTCAGCGCCTGTTCTCTTTCTGAGTTTGTTGTTTGGAGACCAGTTACTGTTTTGTTCAACACGTCGTACGATTCCTTCACATAATTGAGATTGAACAATAACTGCTCCTTCTTCTTTTCATACTCAGCTATGATGTCGTCTTTAGATGCACAATCCTTGCAAACCTCCATGCACTTCTCACATGGCTTGACGACTTCAACAATCTTCTCAACTTCGATTGTTTTAATAACTTCAACCACTTTTTCTTCTTCAATCACCTTTCCTTCTTCTTTCACAACCTCAGTAATCTTTTCAGCAACATTCCCAGCTTTTTGATTATCACCTTCAGATTCAGATTGTTGTTCTTTAGCAGCTCGTTTCTTCTTCAGTTTCTTCATTCTTTCTGCAAAATAGAAATGAAAACTTTCAGGAGAAAGATGAGATTTTGCAATATTTATATGTTTTTCTTCCTCATCATCACTACTGCTGTGATCCGGTGATTGATCAAACTGTACAGACTTATCAGAATCACCATCTGATACATCAGAATCAGTTGGTGTTTTGTCAAAAACAACTTCTTTTTCTGGAACATTTTCATTTTGTACATTTTCTTCAAAACTCTGTAAACCTTCATCTGAGCCTTGTAAACCTTCATCTGAACTTTCTGAAACATCCCCAGAATGTTCTGAAAGTTTATCAGTACTGTCTGAATTTTCATCAGATGACACAAACTTTTCATCCTCACTTTTCACAGTCTCTCCGATAGATCTCATCCAAGTAGCAAACAAATCTGGCTCTCGGACGATCTTGGCTATGAAAGCTTTGAACTCTCCCTTCTTATCCACAAACATATCCCAACTAAAACCCTCTGGTAGTTTCTCATCATCTTGATCGATAATGCGTGCTGCTGTGGCTTCAGATGATATGTAATCACTCCAGCTGAAATCTACCAAACATGCTCTCTTGGGATCTTCAATCTTTCTCCCATGAGCTGTCTGAGGTTCTTGGGATTGGCCAACTTGCTGATAGATAGCTTTGCGGTAGTAATCATCTTTCCCAAATGGATTCTGTGCTCCACTAGCTTCTCTTCCTTTGCACTCCCGCTTGAAATGGCCTTTCTCCCTGCAACGAAAACAAGTAACTTTAGATTTATCAAAACCTAAAGTAGATACATGAGCATCAAGAAAGTCATTTCTCCCGGTAATGGTTTTGAATTTCTCAGCTCGTCGAAGAACACTAGCAAGACACCATTTGATATCCATGAGTTCCATTTCTTCAGCGTCTATTTGATCGTAATCCTCTTTGATGAGCATAGGATTTCCGATCCGACCAGCAACAAGACCTTCATAAGATAACAGAACTGAACCCAGAAGTGCCATGTGGTCTTTAGCAGTGTCTTCAGAGAAGCTTTGACCTTCTGGAAGGTTGAGAGCTATGTTGCACTGAATTATGTATCCATTTCCGGTTTTTGTACTCTCAGACTGAAAGCTTTTGTTAGTCTCTTTCGGATTCACACATGGAAACGATGAAAACCCGCTGCTGCTCTTGTTTGAACCCTGATCAACTTTATCTGATGAATCTCCAGCACTGAAAGCGGTTTGAATCTTTGGACTTCTTTCGGCTTCAGAAACTGGAATACTACCTTTATAGTACATTTTAACATCCTGTTGACCACTCGGATTATTCATCCTCGCGATCTTTTGCTGCTCAAGATCCTGACTCTCAATTTTCTCAATAAACTGACCAATTGTTAGTTTGTCATAAACACCTGTGTTTTTCAGTATCATCAAATACGTTCCCCACTCTTTCTGAGGTACGCATCAGCCAACTTATCAACCCATTCCTCACGACCTTTTTCAACTCCCAACATCGATAATGATCGCACTAAGTGACAGTATCTCTCGATTAGCTTTTTAGTATCCTCTCCTGGCAAACTGCTAAACAAATCAAATTCTTTTTTAAGCAATGCCTTCTTGCTTTTGATCATACTTTCACTACCCTCGAATTTTACTTTAAGAGCATCCCAAATTGATTTAGCAGTTTTGTCGTGCTGTAGCAAAATGAATATGTCTTCTTTAATCGCCTGCTGTAACAGACTGATCATCATTTTCTCTGCTCTGTACATTGCACGTTCTTGTTCTGAGAATTCGGATATTTGTTTAATAACTTGCAATTCTGTTCGAGGCAATGTGTACTTTTCCAATATGCACTCCCACGATCTGAGATGATTTGCCTGAACCCAGTTTTCAAAACGATCCTTCCACCCGTAGTATTCTTCAATACTCATCAGTTTCGGGGGTTTCTGGGTGGTTCCTGTCTCGTTTTCAAGATTCATGGTTTGAGCAATCACAGCTGGAGTAGTCGATGTAGCAAAAGCGTTGTAAAATTCGGAATCCATACTGACTTATAAGCGGACAAACAAATGACAGAAAAGCGATCCAACAGTGAATAAATAAGCGGTTCAGATAAGTGTTCGTTCGAGCGAACCAGCTTCACTCGATCGAATAAGCGGATCAAAGAGCAAGGTGCCAAATAAGCGGTCTAAGTACTGTCCGTTCGAGCGGTTCCAAAAAAAATGTCGTACGAGCGGTTCACCTATGGTCCAATAAGCGGTTCAGAAAGGTTCACTCGAGCGGTCCAGAAACAAATTTTGAGCGGACCAACCTAAAATTTGTACGAATGAGCGGTTCAAAACGTGATCTAAGAGCGGTTCACGATGACGTCACTTCGAGCAGACCATATTGCGAACATGATTTGACCAGTTAAAACTTCGAATTTTGGCTTCAAACTTTCCAGGGTTTATCTCAATACTATTGCGCACAAGCTATGAAAATTTGAGCGAATTCCGACCGTGAAATCTTCCTGAAACAGTAAAAGAAGATGTAGAAGTGAGAAGAAATGATGAAAAACATCTACAATCTGCAGAAAACCTCCTCCCAAGCTCTGATACCACTTGTAGGATCGTTTGTTGACCCGAACGAGTCGTTCAGAGGTTATCTCTTGCGTTTCAGATGCGGAATAATAAGAAATACAAGTAGAAGTAGCTTGTTCTCCTTTCTAACTGCTTGTTTTATTGATATCAAACGTTTTATAGCTCGATCGTCACACCGGCAGAGCTTCGGCGTGGAATCCAACTAATCACCACCAAGGATCGCTCAAGTAACCCCTATATATAGGCTGCTGGGTCCGCTCATAAGTCATGTGTTCATATGAGCGGACCAGGCATGTACACATAAGCGGGCCATACTTGACAAATAAGCGGTCCAAGAACTCTATGACCCTATGAGCGATCCTAGGCTATAAACCCTATACAGACTCTTATTTTCTCGTATTTCGTGCCCTATGCTATACAATATGATATAAAACCTGATCCTAGACACCTAGACGTAATCAACAGATGTAGTGCACTAACAATGATAGGCACTACATAACACTCTTGGCTCACGTCTAGACACGAGCATTACTTATCACCATAGGACAAATGATCAGAGTAAACGAACCCCCCTGACACTCGAAAACATGCTGCGAGCATGTGTGTGATTAACTTAGTGAAACTTGGAAGGACACATATGCCCTTGGCTGAGTTCTACTATAGCAGTTATCATTCTGGTATTCGGACAACTCTATGTGGGGCATTGCATGGATGATAATGCCAATCTTCTTGTTAGACTAAGGTGTGTGACAACCTAATCACAGGTTCAGAACTTGCACTCGAAACTCTTGGGAAGATTATTTAGATTGGAAATCGTGTGGCGACAGCGCGTGATCGCCAGGAAACCTGATAACTTAGGAAGCACTGGGATTTCGCTGTAGGCAAACGTGTCATATTAGAAGTCTCACCCTGGGAGGGTGCGGCATGCCTTGAGAAGCGTGTCAAGCTTAACTTACGTTATGATGGGCCATTCAAAATTTGGGAACGTATTGGCAAAGTGGTGTACAAGCTCGGGTTACCTGTCGAGTTGGGTAACGTCCATGATGATTCTTTCATGTTTCGAATCTAAAGTAGTGTTTGTTCAATGAAACACTTGTGATACCCTTATTAGAGTCTGAGGATAATGACAAGTTGCAGTTGTTGAGGAATCTACTAAAATCATGGGCCAGGACGTCAAGATTCGTTAGCATAGTCGAATTCCAATCGTGAGAATTCGTTGGAACTCAGGACATGGACCGGAGTTCATGTGGGAACGCAATGATCGGAGTAAGCTCTAGCATCCTTAGTTGTTCAAACGGTTTTATCAACTTCTGTTATCATTGGCAAATTTCAGGACGAAATTCCCTTTTAAGTTGGGGATGATGTGGCACCTACGGAAAATCCACAGTCATCCTGATTTAACATCTTGCCGCTTTGGATTGCTTATCAAATTTCGGGACAAAATTTCTTTCAAGTTGGGGATGATGTGACAACCCGAACTTCCAAGGTTTGTGCCTTTCAGTATTGTGATCCTGATTCCTTTCCTCTTTATTCCTTTTGCCACGTTCTTGTTATTTTAGTTGTTAAGCATTGTGACAAAACACGGGTAAACCTAAACGTAAACGAGAATAATTGTTTGTGTGTTTGGGCCACCCATGTTTAAGCTGCACACACACATAGAGTATAATTGGGTCGCGCTTGTTATAAATCCCTTCAGCCCACACGCACATGTTATCTTATGCCGAACTACACAAGCCCAATCAAGGTTTAGAGATTGGGCCATTTAGAGATTGGGCCGGCTATTGTGAGTCCATTCACACACACAGACACACGCACACCCGAAGCCCAAACTGAGCACATCTATACACCGGACCTATGTTTGGGCCTGGTAGAGCCCAGGCGGATCTTAGTTTTGGGGCCGCTTATTAGTATTAGCATTTATACACACACGTGAAGTTCACGTAACATCATAACACAAACATATTCAAACCCAAGTTTCTCCTTTTCTCTCATCAAGACCCGACGGCAACACCTCTTAGTGAAACCCTCTAACTCTCTCGTTAACCTTCTTGTATTCGGGTATGTATGAGCATCATCTTGTGGTTTATCGTTCCATGTTCATGATTACGTGTTTATGTGCGATTGTGTTATAACCTGGTATAATGTTGACAGACTGCTTGAATGTGTAGTATGAGTAATGAATATGCTAGTGCACAAGTTAATGCAAATCGATAATTGTTAAATGGTGCCCACTTGACATGTTAGGATTCATATTGGTAAATGTTGGTTGACCTAATGATGGTTATGTATCAAGAATAATAGTGTCAATGATTGAAACTAGAACATGATTCCATGATGAAACTGTTTGCTAAATTAGATGAATACAATATGGTAGGAAACTGTTTGATAAATTGAGGAATGTTGCATAGTGGGCTGCATGCTTAGGGTTATGTGATGTCAATTGGAATGATAATTGTGTTAGATCTATTGGTTGTGAAAAGTGTTACTAATCTTGAATGTGGTTTGCATAAACTCGATTACAAACTAAGCAACTAACTAATCCACTGTGTAAATTGCACATTAAACTTGGGCCGATGATATGTAATTATTTTGGGCTGTTAAATGAATTAATGAGTTGAGTTGGGCCGTAAATAGATAACATGATTTTTGGTGAATAGGGCCCATCATGTTATATTGGTTAAATGGGTTTCGGGAAAGGAGATGTGGGCAGCCACGTAAAAGTTTTGGGCTGGGCTCAGACCGAGCAGCCCAGAACCTGCACAATTTTGTAACGGGTACCTACTTGGGCCGAACCAATGGATGGGCCGCTGCCATTCAGTAGGTCACACAAGGGAGGTGAGTCACACTGTCTAGACGGGTCGCCCACTTGAATCGCACCACACTCTTACTAATGGGCTTGCGTAATTAGGCCGTGTATTCCTAAATGAATTGGGTGGTGTTGGGTTGCACCTTTGGGTTGTGACCGAGACAACAGGAGGTGAAAGGTTAAATGTTATAAGTCTTGTGAGGTGTGGACTAGTAATATGAACGTGTAATTGAACCAACCACTCGTTATGTGATTATATGATGATAATGAACTAGTATGTCATATGAATTACTATAGTGACTTGTATAATGTTATATGCAATCTGTGTACGCTACAAGTGCAGTATGTGTATAGAATACGTGCCCTTTGTGCATATGACTGACTGTTATTGGTAACCACACTAGGGTTTGGTTGATCAATCTGGAACGGGTAGTGTAACATAACATACCGAGCAAACTAAGGTGAGTTCATTCCTCTTGAGCATGCGTCCCGGTGGTTAGGATAGGCATTGGGTATCCCTGAGAGGGATAGGTTTTTGGGTAAATCATGGGTATTCCTGAGAGGAATATATCTTGTGGGTAAAATCTGGAATGGTGGATAATATACTCATCCTATCACCATTAAAGTCCCTCCTTGTTGTTTGTTACCGGAGAGGTAACATGGTATTAGTTAGTAGCGCTACTTAGGTTTGGCACCCTCACCCCGTACCGGAGGGGACGGGTGTGAACTAATGACCTAGTCATGACCAATGCTTTGATAGGAGCATTGGGGAAAGGGCAAAATAAATCAGGAGCCATCTTGTATCCGAGGTATTATCAACATTGAAATCAATTAACGGAATTAAACACTTGTTAACTAACGTTTTCATAAAACTATGAACTCACCAGCGTTGTCTGATACACGTGTGTGCATGCTCGCATGTTATAGATATGTGGAACGCTGGAACTTGCTGTCTGGGATGCTGGAGTGGTCATGGATCGAGATACATGGAACTTGAAATGAGACTAGTATATTACATACACTTGGGTTTTGGTTAAACTTTGTATTATGCTTCCGCTGAACACAACGGGTTATAAATAATGTTTTGTAAAACTTATCTTAATGAATGAAGGCTTTTATTTGAAATCTTGTTATGAGTTCAATGTGATTAGTGGCTAGATCCTGGTACGTCACACGCCTCGCGGGGGATCCCGCATGTGGTATTTTGGGGGTGTGACATTTGCAACGTAAAGTGCCTTTCCTACATTGTCGTAACAATGAGGAGGTTAAAGTATCAAACTTAACAATACCTCAAGACACAAGGGCGGTGCGTTAATCCTATAGCGCTATAATTGTCAAGTTAGGCTAGCAAAGTTAATGAGCATATAGGTACAACGTACACATAACATAAAGACTAACAAGCATCACATGCTTTCATGACTAATCGTGGATCGAGCGTGATTAAAATAAGTTTCAAGTGTCACGTGTTTTTATATATAGAATACATGTACCCAAAGTGTTTAAAGAGAAATGGGATCGAGTATACTCATAGTGTGTGTCTAACAAGTAAACACAGACAGTTATGGATTGAAGGGAGCGCCGGATCAGCCTGCGTACGGGAACATAAGCGTAAATCCTCCAAAGTGCTGAAACGGTGAGAAATCGAAGTGTCGGTGGGGAAACAGTAGCTTCGTACGAAGGCGTGCCTTCGTACGAAGGGTGTCTTCGCACAGGTAGAGCTTCCGTTGTCCAAAATCGGGTGTCTTAATGTTCTGTCTTCGGGAAAATCGAGTGTGCATCCCTCCAACCTTAAGCTACTGATTAAACTTAGGGCCGGAGAGGTCTTTGTTCGAGTCACGGGTGAGAGTTAGGCTGGTAAGTGCGAGGTCAGTGCCTTCGTACGAAGGCGTGCCTTCGTACGAAGCCATGAGTGCCTTCCTACGAAGCCTGGCTTCGCACAGAACCGTCCAGCTCGCAATCATGGCTGTTCTTGGCGTTTAGAGCTGTGTTTTCGCCTGAATCGGATGTGTTTTCGAGTCCAATTCGAGACGGTTTCGACACTACCTCGTTCCACTATTCAGTGAACGGAATACATGCCGTTTTAGGTCTGTTTTAGTGTGAAAATCAAGTTTAAAATAGTTTTGAATGGTTTCAACTTAGATCTAACACTTGGTGAGTGTGAAATCCACAGATTTCTAAGTTGGGAAGCCGAAGCTAGGCCCAATACACTCGGTTAAGTGTAGATCAGTTGCGATTGAAGAAGGTTTGATGAAAATGTAACACCCCAAAACCCGAATGTTTATAATTGTCATATGTTCCTATATGACTTAGCATGAAATAAATAACTAGGCTATTTAACCTAGTTAAGTGTGTGGTTAAAAGTATTAAAAGACAAGAGTTTCGCCAATATTATTTTGTGGAAAACTTTAGGGGCTAAAATGGGGCAAAATGAAAGTTAAATTTTATTTATGAAAAACACACATAAACACACACACGTATGTGTGTTCGAGAAGAGCCATGAAGCTCCATGAGAGCTCTAAAACCCTAAGCATGAAGATCATCAAATTGGAAGGGTAAATGAAGTCTAAATCCATAACCGAGTATGGATTAATGATCACCTTCTCAATGGGATCATAAGGTATGTCTTAAAAGTTAGATTGGTGATCTTTCACGAAGTGGGTTATGTTGTAATTGACGAAATTGTATGAAATTAAGAATGAGTATGTGTTAGAATCATCATATAGCACATGGATTGTGCTTGGTTTAGGTTAATTTGATGTTTAGAGATGAAACCCGTTGATTATGGTGATGATGACGACTTGAATGATCACCCATGTCCAACTCTTGCTTAATATTGATGTATTTTGATTTGTATGATGGATTCTTGTTAGAGGAATTGAAAGAAATGTGATACTAGTATGTTTGATGTTTATGCATGTATGATTCATGTTGATTAGAAAGAGGAAATTGATGAATTATGTATGAGATTAGAAGGATATGCATGAACTAGTTGTACACTATGCTTAGGAGATAGTACATACATCAAAAGCATGAAGAAATTATGAAGACCTTAAGATTAGATCACTTGTAAATGATTAACAAAGTAGTTATGAAGTGGGTTTTGATGATATGATAGAAGTAATGATATGCTTATGTTAACGATGTTTGAAAATCATATATGTGTATGTGTGTTTAAAGAAATTGGATAAGAAATGATGGATTAGCATGTTATAAGGTTAAACGATAAACTTAGTATAAGATCCGTATGATGAAAAGGTTGTGATGAATAAGCTAACTATCTTGAGAATGATATATGATAGTTGATGCTTGATAAGCGACATGGTAGCTTGGAAAAGAAGCGGGTCAAACAGGACTAATGCGCACGGGAAGCATATTCGGACGATAAGTAAGTTAAGCTTACACCCTCCTTATATAATACCTATTCAATGTATAAATTATGAATATGACAAGTATATATATAAGGTCCGATGTTCCGATAAGTATTGATACGGGTCGGAACATGGGTCTATGGTAAGAACTGTGCTTGATGGTTAAAATGGGGTAAAGGGGTATCATGGTAATTTTGATTACGAGTTAACGAAAGGATTTGCGTTGCTACTAATTAGCAACTTAGTTAATGAAGTATTTAAACAGGTCATAGCTTTGACCTGAGCCATGTATGTGTGATTAGAGTCATAGTTAAATCGTGGGATTTGGTTAAATATGTGTTGAAGTCCTTCGTCGTAAATGATGGGGCTAAAGTTGACTAAAATGCCCTTGGTGGGTATATCGGGCAAACGACCTTTAAAAGATGTTTAGAAACAAGTTAAATGATCAAGTGAATAATTAGGATAAGTATGGAAGCGAAAAGTATGTTTTTGAGAATCAAATGCATTGAAATACGCAAATACCCTTAACGGGTCAAAGTAAGCTTTTGAGTGAAAATGAGTTTAGATAATGCAAGACATCCGAGAATTTAATATTTTATGATAGACGTCATTGATATCAATAGGTTTATAAGAAGTTATGGTCAAACAAACAAGTTATGTGGATAAATGCATGAACGAGTCAAAATATGGTAAAAGGGTAATAAGCCGAAGGCTTAAAAGTCATAAATTTTGGTAGTCCAAATATTGGATTTTTACTCCATGTGGTGGAGAATTTAATTACAATCACGGAGGAAAAAGAATCGGGTAAAACGGATCAAAAACGAGAAAGTTATGCTCGTTTCCGTAAAATTGAGTCATGCTAGGAATATGCAGCATCAGCTGTGAGAATTCCGATCATATGAGGGGGTGGCGTGACGCGACGACAAGGGCCCTAGGCCGTCGCGCGACGCCATGAACTCCTGGATCTTGAAAAATTGTTATTTTGATAATATATGCGATGCGAACCCGTCTGGACCGTTTTTAAATGCGTATAAGCTGAGAATTGACCAATTTATTCCTTGTTTTAGGAAGTGTAGATACGTATGAAGGTATGTATGTATGTATGTATGTATGTATGTATGTATGTATGTATGTATGTATGTATGTATGTATGTATGTATGTATGTATGTATGTATGTATGTATGTATGTATGTATGTATGTATGTATGTATTGTATGTATGTAATGTATGTATGTATGTATGGTATGATATGTATGTATGTATGTTATGTATGTATGTATGTATGTATGTATGGTATGTATGTATGTAATGATATGTTATTGTATGTATGTATGTGATGTATGTATGTACTGTATGTATGTATGTATGCTATGTATGTATGTATGTATGTTATGATATGTATGTATGTATGTATGTATGTATGTATGTATGTATGTATGTATGTATGTATGTATGTATGTATGTATGTATGTATGTATGTATGTATGTATGTATGTTATGTATGTATGCTATGTATGTATGTAGTATGTTATTGTATGTATGTATTATGTATGTATGTATGTATGTATGTATTGTATGTATGTATGTATGTATGTATGTATGTATGTATGTATGTATGTTGTATGTATGTATTTATGTTGTATGTATGTATGTATGTATGTATGTATGTATGTATGTAATGTATGTATGTATGTATGTATGTATGTTGTATGTATGTATGTATGTATGTATGTATGTATGTATGTATGTATGTATGTATGTATGTATGTATGTATGTATGTATGTATGTATGTATGTATGTATGTATGTATGTATGTATGTATGTATGTATGTATGTATGTATGTATGTATGTATGTATGTATGTATGTATGTATGTATGTATGTATGTATGTATGTATTGTATGTATGTATGTATGTATGTATGTATGTATGTATGTATGTATGTATGTATGTATGTATGTATGTATGTATGTATGTATGTATGTATGTATGTATGTATGTATGTATGTATGTATATGTATGTATGTATGTATGTATGTATGTATGTATGTGTATGTATGTATTATGTAATGTATGTTGTATGTATGTATGTATGTATGTATGTATGTATGTATGTATGTATGTATGTATGTATGTATGTATGTATGTATGTATGTATGTATGTATGTATGTATGTATGTATGTATGTATGTATGTATGTATGTATGTATGTATGTATGTATGTATGTATGTATGTATGTATGTATGTATGTATGTATGTATGTATGTATGTATGTATGTATGTATGTATGTATGTATGTATGTATGTATGTATGTATGTATGTATGTATGTATGTATGTATGTATGTATGTATGTATGTATGTATGTATGTATGTATGTATTGTATGTATGTATGTATGTATGTATGTATGTATGTATGTATGTATGTATGTATGTATGTATGTATGTATGTATGTATGTATGTATGTATGTATGTATGTATGTATGTATGTATGTATGTATGTATGTATGTATGTATGTATGTATGTATGTATGTATGTATGTATGTATGTATGTATGTATGTATGTATGTATGTATGTATGTATGTATGTATGTATGTATGTATGTATGTATGTATGTATGTATGTATGTATGTATGTATGTATGTATGTATGTATGTATGTATGTATGTATGTATGTATGTATGTATGTATGTATGTATGTATGTATGTATGTATGTATGTATGTATGTATGTATGTATGTATGTATGTATGTATGTATGTATGTATGTATGTATGTATGTATGTATGTATGTATGTATGGTATGTATGTATGTATGTATGTATGTATGTATGTATGTATGTATGTATGTATGTATGTATGTATGTATGTATGTATGTATGTATGTATGTATGTATGTATGTATGTATGTATGTATGTATGTATGTATGTATGTATGTATGTATGTATGTATGTATGTATGTATGTATGTATGTATGTATGTATGTATGTATGTATGTATGTATGTATGTATGTATGTATGTATGTATGTATGTATGTATGTATGTATGTATGTATGTATGTATGTATGTATGTATGTATGTATGTATGTATGTATGTATGTATGTATGTATGTATGTATGTATGTATGTATGTATGTATGTATGTATGTATGTATGTATGTATGTATGTATGTATGTATGTATGTATGTATGTATGTATGTATGTATGTATGTATGTATGTATGTATGTATGTATGTATGTATGTATGTATGTATGTATGTATGTATGTATGTATGTATGTATGTATGTATGTATGTATGTATGTATGTATGTATGTATGTATGTATGTATGTATGCATGCATGCATGCATGCATGCATGCATGCATGCATGCATGCATGCATGCATGTAGGTAGGTAGGTAGGTAGGTATGCACGTATGTAGGCACGTACGTATATATGTAGGTATGTACGTATGTAAGTAGTTATGTGTGATCGTAGGCATACGTATAAGTATGTATGAAAGTATGTACGCATGCATTCAACAAAATTGAGTACTAACGAAAATAATAGCGTGCCTGGTGAATGAAGTGTAACGCAGTAATAGCATAGAAGTCTCACCATGGATTGTATGATCAGATGGAAAGCTGGGATGTAAAGAGTTAACAGAACGAAGAGTAAATGTGAATAAGTCTTGTATGTTTATAATGCATACTAATGTTATGAATTTTATGTGGTGAGCGCAGGTAGTACGAGTCACGAGGGTCATCAAGGAATAGAAATCGAGGACCGAGTCACAAGACAGATTGTACGGGAACGTTGGTGAATGTAATGTAGTAAACTCATGTTACATTTTTAATTGTAAATGAGTCGATTGATGACTTTCTGCGAAAGAGTTATGTTAAAAATGAAATTTTAAGTAAGTCAAGGTATTTATAAGGAAAGAAATTTTATGGCTTAAACTTCCGCTGCGACTTTTTGTCAAAAACGTGTTATGGTGTTAGGATCTGAGTTAGGATTGATTGTGATTTATGTTTGAATTAAGATGAACAATGAAAGAGTAGTGCAGTGGAAATTAAATGGAAGCAAACTTTTCACAATCAAACAGGAGAAATGTTTTCAAACATACATTTTCGACAGAGAATCAAATGCTTAAATTTATTTCAAACTTTGATTACACTTGCATGTATGCTTACAAACTCCCCCTCAGCCCGAGCTCAGTAATTTGTTCGTGCAGGAAGAAGATGGTGAAGAGCTGATAGAACAGTATTTATAGGCACGCAACAAACCACTGAGCATCTAAGCTGACGTCACCATGAAAGTGACATCTAACCTCCTAACAAACTCTAACCTCTGACCTATACAAACACTGCTATGCTAACTACTGATATTACATTTCATAACATAAAGTAAATAAACAGCTACTGCATCCTTCCACTGCTGTGAACCCAGCAGTACTTGTTATGATCAGCAGTGCTTGAAACAAGGCAGTAGATTGGGCAGCAGAGCTTTAGTTCTTCATCAGTGTTTGACTTGATCAGCAGTTATAGGTCAGCAGTTTGTATGATCAGTGGATAGGAGGTCAGCAGATGTTGAAACCACTTTCAAGGGTAGAGACTTGTATGCATAACATCTTCTTATTCTGGATCAACTGCTCTGATCCAGTTTTGGCTTTAATTATCCGTTCCTCTGGTAGGGTTCAATCCCATCAGTCTCCCCCTGGAACAGATAATGCCAAAACTCTTCATTATTGTAGATCTTTATTGCCTCATCAGCAGTTCCCTTATTTGCCCTTTGAGTTGTAATTCAAAGGTTAAGGCATCTGTGTCATCATCATCCCTGCTAAGTGGAATATCAAGGAGATCCTGCAAATCTTGAAGACTCTGGCCAAGAGCTTGTTCCCTTATTAATTTCTTCACTTCTCCACTAGACTTGAACACTGTCAGTATGTGGGTCTGTTTATCAGTTTTCCACTTTAGTACTTTTGAGCCTGGTGGGTTTCTTGGGAGATTTTTATTGGATGAGGTATTTGGTGATGCAGGCCTGTTCATGACTGGCTGAGCAGTACTTGCAGATTGTTCCAATTCAGAATCTTCTTTCATCATTAACCTAATGCCCTCTTTTACAAGGTCATCACCAGCAATTTGATCTTGAATTGTTTCAGCACCCTACTGGTTTTGACTCCTTTTTTTGTAGATGGCAGCACCAGCTGGAGCAGTGCTTCTTTTGACTTGCAGCATTGGTGGTCTTTTTGAGACCTCTGCTTTGGAGTAGTCAGGCTTTTGTGGAACTGTTGGATCTTTCTTCCTAAGTTCCTCCAACCTTTTGTGGGTGGCCCTGACCCTATCTTCTCCCCACTTTGTCACAGAATTCTTTGACCCATAATCAGTTGCTATCAGCTCCTCTTTCATTCTCTTCAACTCTAAAGCTTTGTCAGATTCAAACTGTTTGAATTTTTCAGGAGGAGTCTGCTTGACCTTATTTTGATCATTTCTTGAATCAATGTAGTCTTTTCTCAAGGACTCATCTGCCCTTTCTGAGATTTGCTGACATACATTTTTGGCAAATTGCTCCATAGATCTGACCTGTGTGAGTAGAAACTGATAGTTTTGCTGAAATTCTCTATCAGATTTCCCTTGTTTATTTTTGTTCGAGATATCCTCTGCTTGCTTGGCCTTTATTTTCAAATATTCTTCAATATTGTTTGGTCTGGGATATCCTTCAACTGATGGCAAACTCCTTTTAGCAGGGTCATCCTCATAATAGAAAGATTTGATTTCTTCTCTAACTGCTATGAGTTGCAAAGGAAACTAAACACCTGCAGGAGGTAATGACTTTTGAATTTGAACTGAAGAGAGAGGAATGGGATTTGGAATTGTGACAAGTGCTTAGGATTTTGAAGATGTTGGTGGTGGTGATGGAGAATCATCATCTGGTATGATAATCCTTCTCCTTTTTATTTTAGGAGAGGCAGATGATGTTTTGGGTGGAACAGTGGTGGTAATTTGAGTGGCAGTGGTTTGTGATTGACTAACAGTTGTTGAAACAACTGGTGTTTCAACCACTGTTGTCATTAGAGCAGATGTTGTAACATCTGCTGTCTTCTGCTTTTTGACAGAAGGTGATGGTGGAGATTTTGTTTTAAGTGGTGATGGTGATGGTGGTAAGGCAGTGGTTATAGTGTGTGTTGTAGTGAGAGCAGTTGTTGAAACAACTGAGGTACCAGCAGATGTTGATACAGCAGGAGTTTCAGCAACTGTTTGGGTGGAGGTTTGATGTTGGTGGCTTTTGGATGGTGGTTTTGAAGTATGCTTAGTGAGTTTGGATGGTGTGGACTTGGGTTTCCTTACTTTTCTAGTAAGATTTCTTTTTGGCACAGGATTTTGAACATCCTTTAACCCAGAACAACCCTGCGCATTCAGCTCCATATAAGCTCTCTTTTCTTCATTCCACCTTGACATATCCTTTGCCGCTCTATCTCTTTTTACACTTGCTACTCCTTCATCAAATGTATTTTGAGTAACATCAACCTTCTTACTACCATCTGGCAAGGGAATTTTTCTGAGCATAGCATCCTTTTCTGGCTCAATATACAGACCATTATCAATTCCTTTCTTCCTCTACTCCTGAGGTTTCTGCCCCTTTTTGGCATTATCTGGGAGAGGTTCATCAATAAAAAGAACTATTGGAGGAGCAGTGCCAGTGGTTGTCAACAGATGGGCCTTTATAGCCTTGATGTCTGCTTGTGTGTTCTTGAACCTAGACTCCATTGTGTTTCTCAGCTCTTGAACATGTTTTTCATGTTGCTGATCAGCCATCTGTTGTTGTTGTTGGAGAAAAGGTTGAAAAAGGTTCAATAGCTCATTTGTAGTATCTGATGGTGGTGGAGCAGGTGCTTGAGGTGGAAGAGCAGTGGGTTGTACCATTTGAACCGTCAACAACTGATGCAGCATTTCTTTGATTTCTGCAACAGAGGTATCCAGTTTTTCAACTCTTGCCGTCAATTCCTGGTACTTTAAACCATCACCCAATTTAATGGGATCATCTGATTTCCCACTAGCAGTGGTTTTATCAGAGGTTGAGGTAGGGAGTGTACTCCAAACATCAACAACTGATGCCCCTTTTTCTTGGTACTGGGGTCTTCTTCCTTCAACACTTGATAATCTTTTGATGGAACCAGTGGTCAAAACAAACTCACTAGCAGATATCAGGGGTGTTATAGAAGGAATTGCCTCCAAGGAAGTCTTATTGATGTAACCACTGTCCAAGTGCAAACCAGTGGGTTCAACACTTGTAGTGGCTGCTCCACTTAGATTACCACCAAGAGTTACTTGTAACTCCAGTGGTGTAACCTCCTCAGGTTGTGTTGGTGGGTTTGCAAAGATTGATACATCAGGCCCAGTCTTTTGTTGAGGCATGTTCTCATGAACAGGTGATTGAGAAGGACTGGTTTGTGCCTGGTTCAAATCAATTGCATCCAACAGGATTTTTGTATTTGGTGGTGTTAGGATCTGAGTTTGGATTGATTGTGATTTGTGTCTGAATTAAGATGAACAATGAAAGAGTAGTGCAGCGGAAATTAAATGGAAGAAAACTTTTCACAATCAAACAGAAGAAATGCTTTCAATCATACATTTTCAACAAAGAACCAAATGCTTAAATTTATTTCAAACTTTGATTACAATTGCATGTATGATTCGCAAATTCCCCCTCAGCCCGAGCTCAGTAATTTGTTCGTGCAGGAAGAAGATGGTGAAGAGCTAAACAGAACAGTACATAGCACTGTTCTATTTATAGGCACGCAACAAACCACTGAGCATCTAAGCTGACGTCACCATGAAAGTGACATCTAACCTCCTAACAAACTCTAACCTCTGACCTATACAAATACTTCTATGCTAACTACTGATATTACATTTCATAACATAAAGTAAATAAACAGCTACTGCATCCTTCCACTGCTGTGAACCAAGCAGTACTTGTCATGATCAGCAGTGCTTGAAACAAGGCAGTAGATTTAGCAGCAGAGCTTTAGTTCTTCATCAGTCTTTGACTTGCTCAGCAGTTGTAGGTCAGCAGTTTGTATGATCAGTAGATAGGAGGTCAACAGATGTTGAAACCACTTTCAAGGGGAGAGACTTGCATGCATAACATCTGCTTATTCTGGATCCACTGCTCTGATCCAGTTTTGGCTTTAATTATCTGTTCCTTTGGCAGGGTTCAATCCCAACAGGTGGAATTGTGGATGTGAGGGCTGGTGTAGAAAGAGAATTTGCCCCGGGCAATGGGCTGTGGATGATGGAAACAAGTGCTTCCAGAGCATCATAATGTGGTGTCCCTATTTGTACAACCTGTTCTTTTTTAGAAGAAGCAGGAGGAGTTTCAGCCATGGTTTGAGATATTTTTACCAACTGCTGTGAGGAAGTAGCAGCAGTGGTTTTTGGTGACTTTTGTTTTGTCACAGGCAGTTGCTCTGGTATCTCATCCTCCAGAGTTGCCTTTTTGGTAGGTTTTGGGGGTTTTTGAGTTTTCTTTTTCTGTGGCTTTTTGGTGATTATAGGTGTGGGTTTCAAAGCAGTTGTTTTGCTACTTTGATCACCTTGAGCAGTGGGCTCAGCAGCAGATACCTGAGGAGCAGTGTTTGCTGCTAAATTCTGCTCAGGCACCTCTGCTTGTGTTTTGCAAGGTGTTGACATTCTTGTAAAAGTTTCAGCAGTTGAGTTGTGCATTTGGAAAGATTCACCTTGGTTTATTACAGAAATATCATCCTTACTGAATTTCTTTTCAAAATAGTAACTTAGAAATCTTGGAAATAGTAAGAATGATTTTGTTTCAACAGTTTTAACCAAGTCATTGAAGATTTCCTTGGAATAGTTAAAATTTTCTTCTTGTAAAATAGCATATCCCAAGTTTTGAATCTTCAATGGTATTTCATTAAAAGAAGTGGTTTTATTTGAAACACACATAAGGAGGGTATGGAATAAAAACCTTGTTGTAGGAGGGAAGAAACCTTTTTGTAAGGTATCCCTCTTCATCATTGTATCTGCATACCCTCTTTCAATGAAGTCAATTTTTAACTCGTTTTTAGGAAAAGAATTTTTACCTTCCTGATCATCGAGCTGAAAGACCTCTGATATGGATTGTGGTGTTATTTGGACTGCTTTTCCCTGTAGAGTAGAGTTAATGGCTATGACATCTTCACCTTATTTGACAAAGGTACAATTTTTCCAAAACTCTCTCTGGGTTTGCAGGTAGATGGGAGCATCTGCTGTAAGCAAAGTTTTGTACTTTGACGCAGTGATTATATCGAGGATGGAATCAAAGGTATCGATGGTGACGGGTTTTGTGAGAAGACCCAGAAGATTGTGAGAAGGTTTGTGTGGAATTTCTGTGGGTTTAGCCTAGGCCCCTTTGGAGGATTTTGCGGAGGACTTCGATTTAGTCATTTTGAAGAAGACGATCGAAGAATTTTGTGAAGGAATTTGATGAAATGTGAAGAAAACTGCTTTGAGAAGAGAATTTTTAAGAATTCAATTCGACATTAAAACCCTGTTTGGGGTTTTGAAAGGGGTTTTATAGAGAAAAAGTGAGTGCTGACGTGGCAGCGGTTACAAAAGGTCTGACCACTATGTACTGTCCACGTGCCATCCCCTGGTGAAATGAAGGATAGTACTTTTGTGAAAACTACTGGTGAAGGCAGTGGTTGCAACGGTAATAGAGGCACTGGATGATTTTTACTATCAGTGGATAGCATATCAGTGGATACAACACTGATTTTGAACATCAGTGCTTATCAGAGGAATATGAGAACAGTGGATGACTTTCCGCAGTGGACAAACTTTTCAAATAGAGCAGACTTTTGAACTCATTAGTGGTTATGGCAGACTTTTAGGATTTTAATGAAAAATTCATTTTTAGCTATTTTTAAGGATGGATTTTTGATTTTCTGAAAACATTTTTATGCTTTTATTCATAGAAAAACAGGATTTTGCCTGTTATTCCATGTTTAGCATGCCAATCCTAGAGATCAAGCTTTCAAAGGTGGATGTGTCTAATGCTTTGGTTAGCACATCTGCCAGCTGATCCTTCGTTGGAACATGATGCAGAGAAATCAAACATTTTTCATAGCAATCCCTCACAAAGTGATGTCTGATGTCGATGTGTTTGGTGGTTGAATGAGAAACTGGATTTTTGATGATATTTTCTGCTGCCTGGCTGTCCAACATGAGTGGTGTCTTCAAGGCAGTGATACCAAAATCCAGCAACTGATTTTGAAGCCAGAGCAGTTGGGCTGTACAGCTTGCAGCAGCTATATATTCTGCCTCAGCAGTGGATGTGGAAACAGCTGCTTGCTTTTTGCTTTGCCAAGACACTAAGCAATTGCCTAGGAATTGGCACCCTCCTGAAGTGGACTTCCTTGTTTTGTCACATCCAGCAAAATCACTATCTGAGAAACCTGAAAGCACAATTTTACCATCAGCTGGATACCAGATACCAAGTGTGGGAGCACATTTTAGGTATCTGAATATCCTTTTTACAGCAATAAGGTTTGACTTTCTAGGGGCTCATTGGGATCTTGCACAGACACATGTTGCAAACATAATGTCTGGCCTAGATGCAGTTAGGTACAATAAAGACCCATTCATGCTTCTATATAATATCTGATCAACCAAATCATCCTTTTCATCAGACATGACTAATTTATTGGTTGCAATGGGTGTACTGCATGGCTTACAATCATCCATGTCAAATTTCTTTAAAAGTTCTTTGGCATATTTGCCTTGATGGATAAAAGTGCCATTTTGCAGCTGCCTTACTTGGAGACCAAGAAAGCACTGGAGTTCACCCATTGCACTCATTTCAAACTCAGCTGTCATGAGTTGCCTGAACTCTTCACACATTTTATTACATGTGCTTCCAAAAATGATGTCATCCACATAAATTTGGACAATCATCAAATCCTTTCCTCTCCATTTTAAAAACAGTGTTTTATCAATTCTGCCTCTGGTGAAACCAATGGAAAGTAGAAAGGTGGAAAGAGTTTCATACCAGGCCCTTGGTGCTTGTTTCAGGCCATACAAAGCTTTATTCAACTTGTAGACATGATTTGGATTAAATGGATCCTCAAAACCTGGAGGTTGACAAACATAAACCTCTTCTTGAATCTTACCATAGAGGAATGCACATTTGATATCCATTTGATACACCTTGATGTTGTGGTTGACAGCAAAGGCCAGAAATAATCTGATTGCTTCAAGTCTTGCAACAGGGGCAAAAGTTCATCATAGTCAATGCCCTCTTCTTGTCTGAAACCTTGAACCACAAGCCTGGCTTTATTCTTGACAACAATACCCCTTTCATCAGTTTTATTTTTGAAGACCCATTTTGTGCCAATAGGACTCACACCTTCTGGCAATGGAACAAGCTCCCATACTTGTTGTCTTCTAAACTGTTGGAGCTCCTCTTGCATGGCTTCTACCCAGCTGTTGTCTTCTAGTGCCTCTTGGTACTTGACTGGCTGATGGAGTGATAGAAAACCAGCAAAAAGACAAATGTTTTGGGATTGACTTCTTGTGAGCACCCCTTCATTGATGTTGCCAATAATTTGATCCGGTGGATGAGATTTCAAGAAGATGAGCTCTCCTTGGTATGGAACAATGGCATTGAGTGGTGAGGGCTGCAGATGTGTATCATCTGCTGGTGACTTTGATGACCCAGCAGTGGCTTCAAAAGGTGGTTGCATAGGGGGTAAAGGTGTGGACACATGCTGACTTTGATCCACTGTTTGAGGACTTTTATCAACAGTGCTTGATGATGTGGAAACAGTGGTTAATGGGCTACTTTGGTCAACAACTATTGAGGTAGCAGTGGTTGAGCTTTGACAGCTGTTTTGGACATCTGCTGCTCTTCCCATTGTGGCAGACTTTTGTTGAGGAATGATGATCTCATACCCATAGTCTAGTGATGAATTTTCTGATGGACCTGCACTGTTAGTCTTGACAGCAGTATTTTCAAAAGTGAATTTTTCAAGATCAAACAATTCAGCAGGGTTTGCTGGGATTTTTATTGATGAAAGTTCATTGAACTTTACATTCAAATTCTCTTCCACTGCTTTGGTCCGTGTATTAAACACTTTATAGGACTTAGCAGTGGTTTAGTATCCCAGGTGGTATCCCATATCAATTGTGGCTGCAAACTTTGAGATAGAATCTTTTAAGTTTAAAATGAAACATGGGCAAACAAAAACTTTGAAATATGAGATTAATGGATTTATTTTATACAGCAGTTCATAAGCAGTCTTTTGATGCCTGGGGTTGATTAAAACTATGTTTTGAACATAACAAGCAGTGTTTACTGCCTCTGCCCAAAATGTTAATGGCAAACCTGAATCTGCAAGCATGGTTCTGGCAGCCTGAATCAAAGTTCTGTTCTTTCTTTCAACAACCCCATTTTGTTCTGGTGTCCTTGGAATGCTGTACTGCCTCACAATTCCTTTTGACACACAGAAATCATCCAACTCCTTATTCCTTAACTCTGTGCCATTGTCACTTCTGAAGATTTTTACTGGAAGGTCAAACTGCTTTTCAACCTGTTTCACAAAGTCTTGCAGTATGCCTGCAGTCTCATCTTTTGAGTGTAAAAAGTAAGTCCATGTAAACCTAGAGAAGTCATCAACAATAACCAAACAATATCTCTTTATCTTGAGACTCATGACTTTCACTGGGCCAAACAAATCCATATGAAGCATTTGCAAACATTTGGTTGTTTTGGACCCATCAATGGATTTGTAGGAGCTTTTATGTTGTTTTCCTTTTAAACAGGAAACACAATGCTCAGGATAGGTGAACAGTTTTTTGAGGTAAACCCCTTACCAGACCCTGTTTTGTAATGGCAGTGATTGTCTTAAGATTTGTATACCCCAATCTTCTGTGCCACAGTTCTGTCTCTTTGTTTGATGCACCTGAGAACAGGCAGGCATCAGTTCTGAGACACTCTTTTGACATATCAACAACATAAACATTGCCACTTCTTTGAGCAACAAGTTTAGTTTTGCCATTTTTGATTATTGCTTCAATCTTTTCAACCATTTTTGGTCCAACAATCCTACAACACTCCTTTGTGAAGAATGACCCATACCCCTTATCACTCATTTGTGAGACACTCGGGAGATTGAATTTCAGATTGTCTATCAGATTGACATTTTCAAATTTTACATTTCCAGACTGAACTGTACCAGACCCCAGAACTTTCCCTTTACTATTATTCCCAGAGGATATATCACCCCCTCCATGGATTTTGAAATCTTTGAGTAGGGCTTTACATCCTGACATGTGCCTGGGGCCTCCACTGTCTACATACCAAAGACTGTCTAAGCATGCAGAAGCTCCCTGCACATGAAGTAAAAGGATTAGTTCATTAAGGTCTACAAAGCCAATAAGGCTTTGGATGGGGTCTCAACAGTGTCTGGGATGGTGGCAGATGCATGGACAGTGGTTAGCTCAGGGGTTTGAACATTTTTGGGAATGTTTTTCTCTAACCACTGCTGGGGGTCTTGGCCAATCACCTGTTGATAACCAAAAGGATGCCTGTTCATTCTTGGTTTAGAGGGCTTTTTGTAAGCCTCATAAACATGTGGGATCCTTTGGTATGATGGTTGTCCTTTGCCTCTCCTGAATTGATTAGCAGGGGGTGCATCAGTCACTTGAACATCTCTTTGAACAGATGTTTGGTTCAGCTATTTTGTGACAGCTGTTTGGACTGGCACAAACAGTGGTTGCTTCTTTTTGAATTTGACAGATGATGTTGATGGACTCAAAGATGTTTTTGCTGTGTACTCATTCTTTTTTATGTCAAAGTTCTTGAGATACACACATTTTTGAGTTTTGTGGTTATCTTTACCACAGATGGTGCAGCTTTCAGCAGGTACAATGACACTTGTTTTGTTTAGATCATATGCTTTTAGATGAAAACAGTCTTTTGTTAGATGATTTCTCTTTTCACAAAAATCATAAAACAGGTTTTTGATCTTTTCTCTTTTCTTCCTTTTCTCAGATTCCTTAGCAACAGAGTTTTGAACCTATGTTGGGATATCTTTGATAGGAATGACCTTTGCTTTTGGAGCTTTTACACCATCAGTGGTTGTGAAGTCCATTGGGTTGAAGTTTTCCAGGATGTCACACTCATCAGACCATGTGGGTTTAAATTGATATTTCTCAATCTCCTCAAAAGTTGAGGATCCCACAGATCTTTCCAAAGTGATTTTGTTACCAAGTTTGTCAGTTATCTTAACCTCTTGGCCATCCTTGTTTGTGGGAATAACTTCAACAATGGTTTGAACAGATTCTTTGGAAGCATTGTTTTCAATTTCATCATGTTTTCTAAAACCAACACCAAATTTTACATTGCTCTTAATCTGTTTTTCAAGCATGACCTCATAACCTTTACAAGATTCCACCAATTTTTCACAGGTGATCTGGGTGGACTCCAACTCCTTTTTGCAAACTTGGTATTTTTCTACCATAGTTTGGAGTTGAGTTTTGCTTATGCTCTGCTCTTCTTTTAGACTGCTGATCTCTTTATCTTTTCAGCCAATTTGTTTCTCAGTTCTTTTAATGACTTTTCAAATTTGACTTCATCAGACAAGACTTTATCCCTAAGGTTTTCATTTACCTCTTTGATGTTAGCAAATGCAATAATACATTTGTCTGAACACAGTTTTTCAAGAACTTGAGGAGTTACCTTGGCAGCAGCCATCATGGCACAATTACATTGATGATCACCATCTTCATCAGATCTCCCTTCTACCTCACCAGCTTTCTTCAACTCTTCTTTCTCTTTGTCTTCTTTGGACCAAGGATCAGACAGTGGTTCAATCAGGGTTTCTGAATTTTCTCCCAGCAGTAGTTCACCAGCAACTGCAGTAACCACTGCTTTAGTAACTTCATCCACTGTTTCAGCACTTAACTGTTCACCTTCAGTTTCTACCCCTTCTTGTATTGACTCGAATGTCATCAAACAAAATTCATCATCAAAAGTATCATTAGAAGCATAGAGAGCAAAATTTTCATCACCAAGTTCATCAGGCATGCTGCTCCAATCAACAAAGCCTTGTGTGAAGAAGCTTTGCTGATCTGGTTGAGCCACTGTTGGAGCAGCTTGTTGAGGTGCAACAGGTTGCACCTGTGCCTGAGGAACAGGGGCTTGAACATACTGAATTTGTGGAACAGTGGTTTGAACATAATGCATAGGCACAGGGGTTGCAGCATAATGAGCAGTATTAACATGTGCTGCAGGGGTATATTGGGTATAGTGCACAGTGTTTTGTTGTTGTGGTCTAGGGTTTGAGCTAGGATGAGTAATTATTGGACCAGTGGTTTGACTCCTACATTCCCTAGCAAAATGACCTAGCCTATTACACTTGTAACACTTGATTTTTGACTTATCTAACCCCACCCTTAAATTCCCATGAAGCCCTGGGAATTTTCTCCCTGTTCTTTTATAGAATTTGCTTGTTCTAACACTAAGCAAAGCCAATTGATGCAAAATGTCCATCTCTTCTAAGTCAGTGGGATCAAAATGTTACAAATCATTGAGTTCAAAGCACAAGTTATCTGACATCTGGTTTTCACAATTTGCAGTGAAAGCATAACTTGCAGAGTAAGAATCAGAGTTGCTGAAATTTCCACCAGCAGTTATGTCAATAAAATGATCATAACTCTGATCCTTACTATTGCTACCAGATTCTTCCTGACTGACGTGCGTGAAGTGTGTTATGTTTTAGGTATATATTTTAAGCCCTTTTTACACTTTTTAGCCAAGTTTTAAATTTATAAAACACGATATTTACTAACACTAAACACACATATGGGCAAGTGCACCCATCGTGGACGTAGTACAGTGTTGGTAAGATACTGAGGTCGTCCAAGGACACAAGAGCTTTTAGTACTGGTTTATCCTCAACGTCTAATCAAATCAAAATGTTAGAAAAAGGTTTTTAAACTAAGAAAATAAAACTAACTAAAATGTTGAAAAAGAAAATAAAAATAAAAACAGATAGACAAGATGAATCACTTGAATCCGACTCGTGTGTAGTGTAACCTTTGATTATTTTCGCACTTTTGCACTTGTTTAAGAAATTATCTTAGTTATTGTAGTAGGCCCCTCTTTTGAAGGCGACGTTACCCTCAACCCAGTAGTTTGAGTCAGCAAGGACACAATCCTAAAGGGTCGGATTATTGAAAGATAATTAATTAAGCTATTAATGCATAATGTGGGAGGCCCCTCTTTTGAAGCCGACGTTACCCTCGGCTAAGTAGTCTGAGTCAGCAGGGATACAGTCCTAAGTAGCCGGGTTAAAGCTTTAATAGTAGTTTAACTTATGAGGGGATCAAAGAGTTTGGACCCCCGCCATCCAATACCTTTGGGTATTGAAGGAGGTCCTACTAAATTTGACCCAGATCCTTTGCAGGATCTATACACTGAACAATGGCAAGACTCTTACCAAACTGTTCCCTTAACCCCCGACCAGGTAGCCAACATACCTCCATATAGACCGTGGAGATATGAATGGTGAAAATCTTTTATTTTATATAGACAGTAAAATAATGCCAAGACACCACGGACAAACGATAAGGAAGAATCACCTTCAACATAAGAAACTAGTAATTAAAGTCATTAATACAAAACCAATTAAAAAGTGCAAAAGATTAAAAATAAAAAGTATTACACTAAACACTTGTCTTCACCAAGTGATGTAAGAGACTTAGGCAAACATGGCTTTGATTGTCAAGAACTCTTACGATCAATCTTGGATCCCGAGACGACTCACACACTCTATGATGGACAATGGATGATGGTGGTGGATAATGGTGTTGTGATGGTGGTGGGTGGTGGGTGAAGTGTGAGAGATGTTGGATCGTCGTTGACCCTGAATGAGTCGATCAGAAGAGTCGTTTTCCAATTCAAAGGCGGAATCAGTGAATTAGACGCTCAAACTAAATATAATGCTTCACTTTATTGATTCTGATAATGTTTACAACCTGGAAGCAATTCGGCAGCACTTTGTTACAAGTTCCGAGCCCTTACAAATGAATCAACCAGTCACCTATTTATAGAGTTCTGGAACCACTTATACGTACATGTCACAAAAGCGGTCCAGGTAAGTTGTGTGGATCGCTTTTATGGACAATGTCCATATAAGCGGTCCAACATGCTATTTAACCACTTCTCGTTTCTCGAACCTCGTGCACTGGTTATTCTAACCTAACCTATCCTATTACATGATACAAGACGAAGTCAATAGACGTAATGCACCAACAGACTCCCCCTCGGATATTGACGAAGTCTGCAGTGAACATTCTCTGTTATGCCACCTCTTCAGTCTTAATCATCTTTGCCAACTTGTTCAGATTGCAACCATATAAGAATCCTTTAATCTTTCACTTTGATCATCTTTACAACTTCATCATCAGTAGGCTCCCCCTCTCGTCAAGCTTCCGTGCTTTTAGAGATCATCACCTTGCTTTTCCAGCTACAAGCTCTTCTTCACTTACAACTTATCTTCAGACTCCCCCTTAAACTCAGCTCTTTGGGATCGTAATCTGAATCTTTCCTGTAATTCTCAAACATTCATAAGTAACAATATTTTTAAAACCAGTAATCAAATTCTCTAATCTACTCCCCCTTTCAATAAACTCAACAGATATGGCAGTAAACAAGAATTCAATTCCCTCTCAGATTATCATTCAAGTTCAAATTAATGACCTTGAAGATTTTCACAACCTATTTTTGAAAATTTTCCAAGAAATTTCAAGTTTCAACTTAATGAACTCGTTTTGTTTTCAGAAACACAATCAGCATACTTAGATTTCGAAACTCAGCAACTCAGACATCGGTTTATCGAAAATAACGCAGAAATCAAAATCTTTTTGTGTTTTCTGAAAATATAAAGCTGTAAAGAAATATATACAAACAATATTTACAAACAATATTTTTGTTTGAGTATGCGTCAGAGGATCACATCAGTTTATGACAAGTCACAAGTACCGTTAAGCTTTAAATCATACTTAGGATTAAACAATTCACTTAGATTTTCGATATACTGATCCTTTTAAATTTTCATACAAATTTCAACTGTTTCAGGATACGATTTAGATATTTTAAGACTTAACCTCATTCATGTGTCCCACCTCTTGAATATACTCCCGTATCCAGAATCCCAATATTCAGTCTTATAGGTAAGAATACTACAATGATGTCTGTACATAAATTAGGGTATGCGAGAACTGAGGGATCTCAGGTCAGAACTTCCGTTCAGCAGAGAGATATCAGCTTCGACTTTGCAATGTGTTCCCTTTAGAGAATCTTTTAGCTACAACAACTGATTATCAATTTTATTGTCTAATCAGCTGAGGGCTATATGCTATATTTCAAGCATTTTGGTGAAAGTATTAACCAGGGACTAGGTCAGAACCACCGTTCAGCAGAAGTCCCGGAATAATACCCCAGACATCATAGAGTATAAACACCTAGTATATCAGAATACGAGACCTTTCAAACGAAATTTCAGGGGTTACCTATATATCCAAGTAGTGTTCCCCACAAAATAAGCAAGTTTTGAATTTAGGTTTATATCCCGAAAAAGTTTACTAAGTGTATAAAAACCTATCGACATATCATCAGTGAGACTGTTTAACACTATTTAATCATTACAAATCTTTAGCATACTGTAACTGTCTACTGATGTACTATCATTTCCTCTTTTTTACGCAAAACTCAAATTTCAAATTTTATCATGTTTTTGTATTTTTCAAATTTTCTAATGTTTTTGAATTTTCTAACAATTTTCTCCCCCTAAAATGCAAAACCATTAAAGAAATTTGACAAACCGATACTGATAGCTTTGTCTCGCCATCCATTTTCTGCATCTCATGCTCTGTTTTGCAGATAATGACAACCCATTGATTTTGACCATTAGAAAACCGTTCTTCAACTTGTAAGTAATCATGTTTGTTCCGCCGTGAGGGTTTCGGCAAAGTCCATCACCACATATTCAATGTAAACGAACATCACAAACATCAATCCAAACAAACAAACAATCATCAAAACCAACACAAATTCATACAAAACAACCAACAAACTCCTTGTCTGACCAAAACCAGGGATCTTCAATCTCTACCCGTGCAACACTCTCACAATCTTCATCAGCATTTAGCACCTGCACATTCAAACTTTATCAAATACACAAACAATTTATCATGAAAATTTCAAACAATAAAGATAGATGCCGATTCATGCTTCGCGATCCAGGAAGCTCCGGCAATTCCAACCACTTAATCAAACATGGTGTCCACCCAGGCCTCAGGAGCCTTAGGTGTAACCTTGATTCTAGCAACCTGAATTTTAAAATTTTCAACCTTAAGCAGTGGAACGTTTGCATCATAAGCAACCACATCTGATTCCTCAGAAGTTGTTTTTGGTTTCCAAATTTGTTTCTGTTTCTCAGCTTTTATCAACTAAACACTTTTCTTAACAGACCACACTTGACCTTTCGGAGTACCTCTTTTGTAAAAATTTGTTTCTTTCTGAACCTTTTGAGTTTGAACAACATTTTTAGGTTTCCAAATCTTTTGAGATTTTGTCACACCAATCGATGTTTTCCGACTCCAGGATGTGTGAGAATTCCAGGTCTGTCTAGAGTTAAACCTGTTCGGGTTTGATTTCCAATTTTGATTTGAGGCAAACTTGTTTGTTGTATACCTCCAAGTTTGTCTCGAATCAAATCCGGTTGACCTCAGTTTCACACCTTCAGATTTCTGTTTTTCAACATCAACAGACTTTGGATTTGGACATTTTCGTGCAACATGTCCAATTTGATCACATTTAAAACAAACTTTCTTTGACACATCTTTTGGCTGTTGTTGTTTCTTTTTCATGGCCTCAAACTCCGCATTAGATTGTGTTCCAAGTTTGAGTTTTTCTTCTTCAGTGAAACTTTTTCCTTGAACAAAAGTCATTTTTGTCTGAAAATTAGGCCTTTTAGTTCTGTTTTGATTATGTTTCTTCTTATACCCCAAACCAGACTTCATGTTTTTCTTCTTAGAACCAGGTTTGTTATAAGACCCTTTGAAACCTTTACCAGCAAACTTCGACATTTCAGACTTCTCAATTTCAACCATCTTGAAAACTTTGTCAATTTTCTCTGAAATCACATTCTGAATCGGGAAAACCACATCCAAGAATAATTTGTCCGATCCAATCATGGTATAAACCAATCCTTTTGAATCATCATTCAAATTCTTCTCAGATTTCGTGTCTTTCAGATATCCATCATAAAGATTTCCTTCATCTTCATCCAGTGATTCAGACTTACCTTTTGTAGACTCATCTTTCAAAACACTATCAACCACCTTACATACCACCTCTGAATCATCAGCATCATCAGATTTGGTGTAAGTCACATCGATACTGTCAGGTAATTGGTCAGCTATGTTCAAACCCTTTGCCACCTTTTCCTCATCATAAAAAGTATAATTGTCTCTCAATGGTGGTGGTACCTGATGATATTCTGAACCAATACCCTTTTTACAATGATTAGTATCTTTGTTATCAGGTGTGATATTGAAAATACGTTCGAGAATGTATGAAGAGTCATGATAACTTTGAAGTTTTGAAACAATCTTTTCTTTTTCAGCCAAGACTTGTTTAAGATTCGCAATTTCATCAACACGCTTGTTTAATTCAATTTGCTTTTCTTTAAATTGTCTTTCATACAAATCTTTAGTAACTAAAGTTTCAGACAAACGTTGATCAAAACTCTTGACTTGGCTCTTCAAAGTATCATAAGCTTCTTGTACTCTCTGACTTGATCGTTTTAAAGAATCATATTGCTTTTGTAATTCTAAAAATCTAGATTCTTTTTCAATGCAATCAACACATTTTGTAGAACATTTTTCTTTCAAAACCATATTTTCTTTTTCAAGATTTTCACATTTTTGTGTTAATTTCTCGACTCTTGATTTCAAATTTTGTTCCGATTCAATTCTTTCTTTACATTTTTCTTTTAAAACATTTTCAAGTTTATGCATTTCAGCATCTTTTGTTTTTAATCTATCTTCTTTCTCGGTACAGTTTTTGCATTGTTCAATGCAATTCCTGCACTTGTTTTCTTTATCCACAATCACTTCATCATTTAATGAGTCAGAAAATTTTCTTACCTCAGTGATCGACGACACATCGGCTGCCTCTGTCTCCTGTATCTTCTCAATCTTCTCTTCAGCGTCAATCTTTACCACAGCCTTGACTTCTTCAATCATTTTCTTCAAATCTTCTTCTTTCCTCCTCTTTATCTCTACCACCTTCGGTAGGCTTGCCTCAAAAACCTCTTTCAATTCTTTCATGAATTCCACCAAATAGTTTTTGTCAGAAAGCCTTTTTGTGTTGTAAACGCCTTCACTTGGAAATGCATTAATTACCGCATCAAAATCAACTTTCGCTGGATCAACCACCGGATTACCATACGGATCCAAATAACATTCCAACTCTTCACTCCACCTCTCAGCTCTCTGTGCTTCTTGAAACGGAGCATACAATTTGCTAATCTCCCATCTTGCTCTGTCTCTTCTCCACCATTTATCATGCTCATCATTTGCAACAAATGCATACCCAACAGCATCTTTTTCCGGAAGAACTTCTTTGCTCCAGTCATATCCTTCATCATCATAAATGACCGCAAGAGCTCTTGATTTCTCTTCCTGCTGCTTTAATCTTGGTGGTTCAGATTTGTTCTGATGGTAAATTGCTCGTTTGTAATAATCTTCAGTGAAAGGATTCTCAGAATCATCAGCAACATATGAATTACGGCACTCGCGTTTGAAGTGACCTTTTTGTTTGCAATTAAAGCATGTCACCTTGGATTTATCAAAACCCAATTTGGTAGATGGCCCTCCAATCGACTTTCTCCCCGTGATCTCCATAAAACGTTGTGCACGTCTAACAGCACTTGCCATAGCCCATCTGATATCCATCAGCTCCATTTCTTCAGGATCTATTTGATCATACTCCTCTTTAGTCAAGTTGGTATTTCCAATCTTACCTGCAACAAGACCTTCATATGATTCCAATACTGACGCCAAAAAGACCATCTGTTGCTTAGCCGTCTCCTCATTAAGATTTTGTCCATTCTTCAAATCTATCGCGATATTGCACGAAAAATTCGCATTAGACTGATTTGTAGAAGATGTAGAACCAATGTGATAACCACTGTGAAGACTTTCTTTGTTCACTGAATTCGAGCTTTCAGCAAAAAACCTGTTTTTGGAGACCCAGCTTGTGGTATACGACTTCTGTAGTAAAGTTCCACATTCTGCTGATGCGATGGAATGTTGACTTTCGATCTCTTCAATTCTAACTCATGACTTTCAAGCCTTTCAATCAGCAAGTCAATTTTTAACTCCTCTGGCTTAATTGTGTTTTTCAACATAAGCGCGAAATATTGCCATTCCTGATCATTTGGTAACGAATCAAACAACTTATCTACCATCAGATCTTCATCATAACTAATTCCATGCCTTGTCAACTCCATCTTCAAATGTCCAAACCTTTCAAGCATACTACAAACCGATTCATTTTTCATGCAGCTAAACAAATCAAACTCTCTACGCAACAACTTTGTCTTGTTTTTAACAATCTCATTACTCCCAATGCATTTTCTCTCCAACGCTTCCCATAATTTCTTTGATGTTTTCTCGTTTTCAAGCAATGAAATGATATCTTCTCTAACTGATTGTTTGATCAATGTTATCATTCTGTATTCAGCCACAACATGCTTCACATCTAATTCTGTAAAATCTTTCTCTTCGATAGCCCCTCCATCTGTTTTCTCTGGTGCTTTGTATTCAGTCACTAACTTTAACCAACTCTCCAGTGCAAAAGCTTTCACCCAACCTTCAAACCTATTCTTCCACCAATTGTAATCTTCGACTTTCATCAATTTCGGTGGTTTTTGTTGACTACCATACATATTTTCAAACTTCAAATTTTCTGATATCTCTTTTGAAACTTCTCTCATCTCAGTTCTTCTTTCTGACGATTCGGAAGTAAATGCGTTGTAAAATGTGTTGAAAAATTCTTCTCCATTGTTCGACATCTTTGAATACCTGAAAATCAATGACCTGGAAGCAAACAAACAAACTTAATCAGTTCAAACAATATCAAGTAAATTGAAATACACTAATACTCGATTGTCGTGAAATAATCTTGACACTTGAATGAAATCAAATTGATCGTATGAGCGAAATCAGAATGTTCAAATAAGCGGACCAAAACAGTTGACCGAATAAGCGAACCAAGACTTGTTACACAAGCGGTCCAAAAAAGTGTCACTCGAGCGGACCAAGACTTGTCAGATAAGCGGTTCAGAAATTGTCATATGAGCGGTTCATAAACGCGGACCAGGTGTTGTTCGTTCGAGCGGTTCAAGTATTGTTCGTTCGAGCGGTCCAAGAATGTACACTCGAGCGATCCAAGACAGTTTTTGGAGCGGTCCAGATACAAAATTGTACAAATGAGCGGTCCTAAATTGTTCAGATGAGCGGTTCAAACACGTTTTTGGAGCGGTCCAGACTTCAAATGTACCTAAAAGCGGTTCAAACTATGTCCGAAAACGCGAACCTACATTCGAAGGCTGTTATGTCCATTTTTAGTTCGAGTTTTAGTCTGAAAGTTTCAAGGGTTTGTTATTGTCCAATAATACACGTCCTGTGAAAAATTCGTCCGATTTTAACCGTGGAAACTTGTCTAAATCGAAAAAGAAGGTGTAGAAGACAGAAAATGGATCAAATTTGAGCTGAACTCTTCCTCCTGTGCTCTGATACCACTTGTTGGATCGTCGTTGACCCTGAATGAGTCGATCAGAAGAGTCGTTTTCCAATTCAAAGGCGGAATCAGTGAATTAGACGCTCAAACTAAATATAATGCTTCACTTTATTGATTCTGATAATGTTTACAACCTGGAAGCAATTCGGCAGCACTTCGTTACAAGTTCCGAGCCCTTACAAATGAATCAACCAGTCACCTATTTATAGAGTTCTGGAACCACTTATACGTACATGTCACAAAAGCGGTCCAGGTAAGTTGTGTGGATCGCTTTTATGGACAATGTCCATATAAGCAGTCCAACATGCTATTTAACCACTTCTCGTTTCTCGAACCTCGTGCACTGGTTATTCTAACCTAACCTATCCTATTACATGATACAAGACGAAGTCAATAGACGTAATGCACCAACAAGAGAGGTGGTGTGCCAAGGGATGAGTTGCAAGAGCCCCAAACACTCCTATTTATAGGCTGAGCAGAAGCCCGTGCACGGCCCGTGTCCACTGGGCACGGCCCCGTGTCCATCCAAGTCTCTCTTTCTTCATTAATTGCAATTCGCAATTTCATTTAATGCGTCTTCAACAGTTGACCACGCCCCCGTGTCCGCTGGGTAGAGCCCCATGGTGGGCAATAGAAGCTTCTATCACTTTGTCTTTTCTGCTGACACTTGGGCACGACCCCGTGCTGCGTGTTCAGTCTTCTGTCTTCTTTGTTTTGCTTGGGAAGATGCTGTCGGGAGGTCGGGCATGCCACTTTTGTTCCTTTTCTTGTATTTATGTTAGATTTAGCCGTCTTTTTGCTTCTTTTGTTCATTTGAGCTCATTTGATCCTGAAAATACAAAAGGAAGACAAAAGCACACTTTTTCTAACGTTAGTACTAAAAAAGGGTTAGTTTTATGCCACAATTGATGTAATTTATATGTTGCATTTTGTGCATATCAAATACCCCCAGACTTGAATCTTTGCTTGTCCTCAATCAAAACTCTTTATAATGTGGCTTTTATCACTCCCAAATGGAATGGGTAGAAGAGAAGGTTTTTGGGCTTGTCATAGAGTGTCGGGATTTCCAAGATTTTTTAATTAGGTTTTATTTTTATTTATTTACAATCCTATTCGTCATGATTTATTAAAAACGTTTCATAAGATAAATTACTTATTAGGGCATAACATACCTTTTATTAAAATTTCATTTTTATATAAGTTCTCATACCTCACGGGGGATCACTCAACACTCGGCCGAAGATGTATTTTTTGTGAATCACTCGAGAGCGGCATGGAACTTACTCCTACCATAGGCTTGCCAAGCAATCAATCCTCCTCCTTTTTAACTATATACCTTTGTAAATATCAAGAGGACTTTTTGGGTGAAGGGTTAGGCTTGGGCTAAAGGTGAGTGGTTGGGTTAGTGGTTAGTAAAAGGGTCAAAAGCGTAACAAAATGTCGGTTTTTGAAAGACTTTTTATTTTTCACACTTTTATTTTATTTTGATGAACCATTCTTTTCAAACAAAGTTATTTTTTTGATGAACTTGTTTGTTTATTTGGTTTCATCATATTTTTTTTTCAAGTCATAAGAAAAACCGAGCTCTGTTACTAAAAGAAATGGTTAAAATAAAAAGGTTTAGGTGGGTAAAAAGGGTGATTGTTTTGGGTTAAGAAATGAAAAGGTTTAGGCTCAAAGGGGTTAACTAAGGAGATTTTAGGTAGGTGGTATAAAAAATTGAAAAATAATGGTGTAGAAAGAAAAAAAAGGGTTAGTCCTAATGCCTCCATTATTTACTTACTTGGGTTTAAGTTGGTAAGGATTGGGAATGTATTGTCGTGGCAAGTTCTAGAGTTGTACGAACCAAGCGGCTATTCACACAAGAAACGAAAAATGAGCATTTAGTTGTAAAGATATGTATTTGTATGCTCAACAAAGGCTCAAAACTCACTTTTGAGGGAATGGGTTTTTATGTGATCAAGTATATATAATCAAATTTTAACTAAGCTTGTCATTTCATTTTATAATTTTCTTATGTTGGTTCTTTTTATCACGACGCTATCGGTTGTAAACTTGTAAAAATATAACCTTGTTAGAACTTTAAATTCCTAACTTAAACTTAGACAAGTAAAAAGAAAATGAAAATTTTTGAAAAAATTTGGGGTGATTAGCGGTTCCAATAGAGTTTTGTGTAAGGCTTGTTATTAGGACTTGCAAGATTCAAGGTTTTAGCATCCCTCCCACACTTAAATTACACATTGTCCTCAATGTGTCCCAAAAATAAGTTTTTAGGTTGATTGAATGTGTAAAAGGGTGTTAAAAGCAAAATTTTATGTTACTGGCATTCTGGACACGGCCCCGTGTCGGGTAGACACGACCCCGTGTACAACTGCGTGTAACGACAACTTACAGAAGATGGACATGGGGGCGTGTTGGCTGGGCACGACCCCGTGTCTTGCAAAAAAAATCTGAAGAAATTAAACAAACAGCAGGTCTGGGAGGTGGGCAAGGGGGCGTGTTGGCCAGACACGACCCCGTGTGGACAGTCTGCAAGGTTGAAAAACAGGTTCCGTTCTACGGTTTTCCTGCCCCGGCTTTAGTAGTACTAATGTTTAGCACTCTAAGCCTTGCATGTACCTGTTTTATCAATAAATACCACACCAAACAACACCAAATGTCCTAGATTACCAAGTTCAACATCCAAACCATCAAGCTAAAATAAATACAAAAGCAGAAAATAAAAAGAAGTTAGGGAAAGTAAATTGTTCAACACTTCGGCACGCAGGCCGGAAATTGTTTGATAGAAAAAGGGTTTAACCTGTGGGATCACCAACCAGCTGCTCTTACTCCACCCGCCTAGTCCATATCTTCATCATCGTCATCATCTCCCCCTCCTTGCCCCGCCATGTACTCCCGGATGCTTCCGATGTCATCTTAAATATCGGAGATGTTTCTTTCAATGGCTCCGACCCAGTTGTAAGTGTTGTTGGCGAGGTTGTAGGTGTTCTTGGTGCACATAAGGTTTTCCTGCAAAAGATCATGCAAACTCTGAAAGTTAGGAAAACCACCTCCTTGTGAAGAGGATTGGCTCGGTTCACCGTGAGGTTGGTACTGGTAGTGGGGAGGTGGAGCGTGAAGGACTAGCGCCTCTTGTGGGTTCCATGCATGGCCTTGCATCCTCTGAAAGCTGACAGACCCGTCTTCCGCCTCATAGATTAGGTTCATGGAGCGACAGATGTGTACATCAACCCGTCCTGACCATGGGCTCCTTTCAAGAGACCTCGGAATGTTCGCGAAGTGCCTGTAGAGACGGTACACCCATCCCCCGAAGAAGATAGGGGTCGGTGCATGAGCTAGCCGGTTCAGATGCATGTTTCGGAGTAGGAGAAACGGAACATCGAGGTGTCTTCGGCTATGAATGCAATGAAGAACCACCAAATCTCTCAACCCAATAACGCCGCTGCTGTCATGCCTTTGACTAAGAGAGTTAGCGAGGAGCCTATGAATGTAGCGGTAAAGCGGATCCCTCAGCTTAGTGCTCTTAGTGCTGCTCGGGTTGTAGTACCCTTCACCAATCTGAGCCCATGCGGCTTGGCGTTCGTTCTCACCCAACTCTCGCATTCCTCGGGTGTTTTCTTCATTCCATGAATCTTCCTCCGCGTACAGCCCTACTATTGCCCCGAATTGTGCCATTGAAATCGAGTACCTTGTTCCACCGCATCGGAATTCCATTGTTGAAAGGGTCGCACCTTGAGTTGAAAGTGAAGGGGCTATAGAACTCCATAGTGCTCTCATGGACGGAACGAAGTCTACCGGTTAGGGCAATCCTTAGTGGGCCGGTAACGAGGTTGTTAAACCGGTCAGTTGGTTCACCATGGCTTAGAACTCCATAGTGCTCTCATGGACGGAACGAAGTCTACCGGTTAGGGCAATTCTTCGGGTCTTGTTTAAAGTATGTCATATCTGGCCCTAGCATCGAGCTCATTTGCGTTGAATCTTGTGAACTTCTTCGACATCTGAAAGAATACACCAAAAGTTAGCACGAAACAATGAGATTTTCAGAGAAAACTGTAAACAGTGTGCTGGACACGGCCCCGTGCTCAGCGGGCACGACCCCGTGTCCAGGCATCTGTTACTCAAAAATTCCATTTTTCGATCCGGTTCCGAAAATCTGAAAATTTTTGGCCAAGTAGGTGCGGTTTCCCCCGAAAATGAAACCCTAAGTGCCGTTTTTCCCAAAACAGACCGTCCACCCTTTCGATTTTATCTTTTTCGGTTCAAAAACAAGGGTTTGGGGTTTTTGTGCGAAATCAGACAAATCTATCAACAATACAAGTGGGTTTACTTTCTATAACACTAATCTAAACTAATGCTAACAGATTTAAGCAAAAATTTGAGGTTTGATCCAGATGAACTTCAAGAACCCTAGATTTTTCCCCAAATTTTTGATGTTTTAACTACATGCAAGTAACTAATCTAACTACTAATGATGATAGAATCATACCTTGATGTTGTTAGAATGAGAGGAGACATCGAAAATCTGTGGAAAATCGCCTGGACCAGAGCGTTTTTCGGGGAAACGGGGCGTGTGGAATGGTGTAATTGTTATGAAAAAGGGGTTTTATCCCGACAGTTGCGCGGACACGGCCAAGTGCCGAGCAAAGTTTTTTTGAAATTTTTTTTTCGTGCTCGTGTGAGTGCCCTGTTTTCCCAAAAACTCGGTTAGAAGACTTACTAGTTTCGATGTTTATCCGCTTATTCGTAACGTACCAGATATGATGTTGATGCTTTTACTCGTCGACCGTTTGAAGCGAAATCTCTTCCTCCTCATCCTCAATGGATCCTTGATAGAGTTTCAGCCGTTGGCCATTGACTTTGAATGGAATTCCATTCCGAGATTTAATTTCTACTGCACCGTGAGGAAAAATATGGGTGATGGAAAAAGGTCCTGACCACCTAGATTTTAGCTTACCCGGAAATAATCGAAGTCGTGAATTAAACAATAGAACTTGATCTCCTACTCGAAATTCATTAGGTTTAATGTGTTTGTCGTGTAAATTTTTCATTCTTTCCTTATAAATTTCAGAGTTAGAGTATGCATAATTCCTTAATTTGTCTAATTCATTTATTTGACAAAATCGATTTTTACCTGCAATTTCTAAATCCAAGTTTACATTTTTTATTGCCCAGTAGGCCTTGTGAGCTATTTCTACCGGCAAATGACAACTTTTTCCATAGACGAGCTTATATGGGGTTGTGCCTATGGTTGTTTTATAAGCAGTTCGAAAGGCCCATAAAGCATCATCTAATTTATCGGCCCATACCTTTTTATTAAAACCTACGGTTTTTTCAAATATTCGTTTTAAACCTCTATTAGTCACTTCAGCTTGTCCGTTTGTTTGAGGGTGATACGCTGTTGAGACCCGGTGATGGACCCCATATCTTGTGAAGATTTTTTCAAGTTGATGATTACAAAAATGGGTACCTCTATCACTTATTAATGCATTAGGTGTTCCAAAACGAGAAAATAAATTTTTCAGAAATCTTACCACGACTCTTCCATCATTTGTTGGAAGTGCCTCGGCCTCGGCCCATTTAGACAAGTAATCGACCGCCACAAGTATATATTTGTTTCCTTTTGACGGTGGGAAAGGTCCCATGAAATCGAGTCCCCACACATCAAAAATTTCACAAACGAGAATGCCATTTAGTGGCAATTCATTTTTGGAAGAAATATTACCTGATCTTTGACAAGCATCACATGTCTTTACAAGACTTTAGGCATCTTTGTAAATGGTCGGCCAATAAAATCCTGAATCAAATACCTTTCGTGCGGTACTAGCGGCACCATGATGTCCTCCATATGGACCTTCATGACAATGGCGGAGAATCCTTCGTGCTTCGTTGCCATGTACGCACCTTCGGATGAGTTGGTCGGCACACATTTTGAAAAGATAAGGATCTTCCCAAAAGTAATGCTTTACATCAGCAAAGAATTTCTTTCTTTGGTGATGTGGCCATCCTTTTGTGACTATACCGCTAGCTAAGTAGTTAGCATAGTCGGCATACCATGGCTCTTGTCTATATTCCGCGATTTCCAGGGACTCTGATGGAAATTTTTCGTTGATTTGCTCGTCCCTGGTTGCCTCCTAAGTTGGGTCTTCTAAGCGTGAAAGATGATCTGCTGCTGTGTTTTCTGCTCCTCTTTTGTCTTTGATTTCAATGTCAAATTCTTGTAGGAGTAGAATCCACCTGATCAAACGGGGCTTTGCGTCTTGTTTCTTGAAGAGGTATCGGATGGCTGCATGATCTGTATAGACTATAGTTTTAGAAAGAACAAGGTAAGAACGAAATTTATCAAAAGCAAATACCACAGCTAGTAATTCTTTTTCAGTGGTTGTGTAATTCTCTTGTGCATCGTTAAGTGTTTTACTAGCATAATAAATTGGGTGGAAATGCTTTTCTTCTCTTTGTCCCAAGACTGCTCCAACTGCAAAGTCACTTGCATCACACATGATTTCGAAAGGTAATTTCCAATCAGGCGCTATCATGATAGGTGCATTGACTAGCATTTCCTTGAGGGTTAAAAATGCTTGATTGCAATTCTTGTCAAAGATGAAAGGCGCATCTTTTTCAAGTAATTTTGTTAGAGGTCTTGAAATTTTCGAAAAGTCCTTGATAAACTGCCTATAAAATCCGGCATGCCCTAAGAAACTTCTGATTGCTCTAACGGAGGATGGTGGAGGCAATCGAGAAATGGTGTCTTTATGTGCATTAGGTGTAATATAATTTAGGTATATATTTTGAGCCCTTTTTACACTTTTTAGCCAAGTTTTAGATTTATAAAACACGATATTTAATAACACTAAACACACATATGGGCAAGTGCACCCATCGTGGACGTAGTATAGTGTTGGTAAGATACCGAGGTCGTCCAAGGACACCGAGCTTTTAGTACCGGTTTATCCTCAACGTCTAATCAAATCAAAATGTTAGAAAAAGGTTTTTTAAACTAAGAAAATAAAACTAACTAAAATGCTGAAAAATAAAATAAAAATAAAAACAGATAGACAAGATGAATCACTTGGATCTGACTCGTGTGTAGTGTAACCTTTGATTATTTTCGCACTTTTGCACTTGTTTAAGAAATTATCTTAGTTATTGTAGTAGGCCCCTCTTTTGAAGGCGACGTTACCCTCAACCCAGTAGTTTGAGTCAGCAAGGGTACAATCCTAAAGGGTCGGATTATTGAAAGATAATTAATTAAGTTATTAATGCATAATGTGGTAGGCCCCTCTTTTGAAGGCGACGTTACCCTCGGCTAAGTAGTCTGAGTCAGCAGGGATACAGTCCTAAGTAGCCGGGTTAAAGTTCTAATAGTAGTTTAACTTATGAGGGGATCAAAGAGTTTGGACCCCCGCCATCCAATACCTTTGGGTATTGAAGGAGGTCCTACTAAATTTGACCCAGGTCCTTTGCAGGATCTATACACTGAATAATGGCAAGACTCTTACCAAACCGTTCCCTTAACCCCCGACCAGGTAGCCAACATACCTCCATATAGACCGTGGAGATATGAATTGTGAAAATCTTTTATTTTATATAGACAGTAAAATAATACCAAGACACCACGGACAAACGATAAGGAAGAATCACCTTCAACATAAGAAACTAGTAATTAAAGTCATTAATACAAAACCAATTAAAAAGTGCAAAAGATTAAAAATAAAAAGTATTACACTAAACACTTGTCTTCACCAAGTGATGTAAGAGACTTAGGCAAACATGGCCTTTGATTGTCAAGAACTCTTACGATCATTCTTGGATCCCGAGACAACTCACACACTCTATGATAGACAATGGATGATGGTGGTGGATGATGGTGTAGTGATGGTGGTGGGTGGTGGGTGAAGTGTGAGAGAGGTGGTGTGCCAAGGGATGAGTTGCAAGAGCTCCAAACTCTCCTATTTATAGGCTGAACAGAAGCTCGGGCACGGCCCTGTGTCCGTTGGGAACGGCCCCGTGTCCGTCTGACTCTCTCTCTCTTCACTAATTGCAATTCGCAATTTCAATAAATGCGTCTGCAGGAGGTTGACCACGCCCCCGTGTCCGCTGGGCATGGCCCCGTGGGGGCAACAGAAGCTTCTATGTGTTTGACTTTTCTGCTGACCCTTGGGCACGGCCCTGTGCTCACAGAGCACGGGGCGTGTTCAGCCTTCTGTCTTCTTTGTTTTGCTTGGGAAGATGCTGTCGGGGGGGGGGGGGGGGTCGGGCATGCCACTTTTATTCCTTTTCTTGTACTTATGTTAAATTTAGCTGTCTTTTTGCTTCTTTTGTTCATTTGAGCTCATTTAATCCTGAAAATACAAAAGGATGACAAAAACACACTTTTTCCAACATTAGTACTAAAAAAAGGTTAGTTATATGCCACAATTGATGTAATTTATATGTTGCATTTTGTGCACATCAAATACCCCCACACTTGAATCTTTGTTTGTCCTCCAGCAAAACTCTTTATAAAGTGGCTTTTATCACTCCCAAATGGAATGGGTAGAAAAGAAGGTTTTTGGGCTTGTCATAGAGTGTCGGGATTTCCAAGATTCTTTATTTAGGTTTTATTTTTATTTATTTATAATCCTATTTGTAATGATTTATTAAAAACATTTCATAAGATAAATTACTTATTAGGGCATAACATACCTTTTTTTTTTAATTTCAATTATATACAAGTTCACATACCTCACGGGGAATCACTCAACACTCGGCCGAAGGTGTATTTTTAGTGAGTCACTCGAGAGCGGCATGGAACTTACTCCTACCATAAGCTTGCCAAGCAATCAATCCTCCTCCTTTTTAACTATATACCATTGTAAAGATCAAGAGGACTTTTTGGGTGAAGGGTTAGGCTTGGGCTAAAGGTGGGTGGTTGGGTTAGTGGTTAGTAAAAGGGCGAAGAGCGTAACAAACGTCGGTTTTTGAAAGACTTTTTATTTTTCACATTTTTATTTTATTTTGATGAACCATTTGTTTCAAACAAAGTTATTTTTGATGAACTTGTTTGTTTATTTGGATTCATCAAAATTGTGTATATATATATATATATATATATATATATATATATATATATATATATATATATATATATATATATATATATATTCAAGTCATAAGAAAACCGAACGTTGTTACTAAAAGAAAGGGGTTAAAATAAAAAAGGTTTAGGTGGGTAAAAAGGGTGATTTGTTTTGGGTTAAGAAATGAAAAGGTTTAGGCTCAAAGGGGTTAACTACGTGGATTTTGGGTAGGTTGTAAAAAAAATGCAAAATAATGGTGTAGAAAGAAAAAAAAGGTTAGTCCTAATGCCTCCATCATTTACTTACTCGGGTTTAATTGGTAAGGACCGGGAATGTATTGTCGTGGCAAGTTCTAGAGTCGTACGAACCAAGCGGCTATTCACACAAGAAACGAAAAATGAGCATTTAGTGTAAAGATATGTATTTGTATGCACGATAAAGGCTCAAAACTCACTTTTGTGGGAAAGGGTTTTTATGTGGTCAAGTATATATAATCAAATTTTAACTAAGCTTGTGATGTCGTTTCATAATTTTCTTATGTTGGTTCTTTTTATCACGACGCTATCGGTTGTAAATTTGTAAAAATATAACCTTGTTAGAACTTAAATTCCCAACTTAAACTTGGACAAGTAAAAAGAAAAATGAAAATTTTTGAAAAAAATTTGGGGTGATTAGCGGTTCCAATAGAGTTTTGTGTAAGGCTTGTTATTAGGACTTGCAAGATTCAAGGTTTTAGCATCCCCCCCACACTTAAATTACACATTGTCCTCAATGTGTCCCAAAAATAAGTTTTTAGGTTGATTGAATGTGTAAAAGGGTGTTAAAAGCAAAATTTTATGTTACTGGCATCCTGGACACGGCCCCGTGTCAGATGGACACGACCCCGTGTTCAACTGCCAGTAACGAAAACTTACAGAAGGTGGACATGGGGGCGTGTTGGCTGGGCACGACCCCGTGTCTGGTAAAAATCTACAGAAATTAGACAAACAGCAGGTCTGGGAGGTGGGCACGGGGCGTGTCTGCCGGACACGACCCCGTGTGGATATTCTGCAAGGTTGAAAAACAGGTTTCTTTCTCCGGTTTTCCTGCCCCGGCTTTAGTAGTACTATTGTTTAGCACTCTAAGCCTCGTATGTACCTGTTTTATCAATAAATACCACACCAAACAATACCAAAGGTCCTAGATTACCACGTTCAACATCCAAACCATCAAGTTAAAGATAAAAACAAAAGCAGAAAATAAAAATAAGTTAGGGAAAGTAAATTGTTCAACACTTCGGCGTGCAGGCCGGAAATTGTTCGATAGAAAAGGGAATTTAACCTGTGGGATCACCAACCATCCGCTCCTACTCCTACTCCACCCGCCTAGTCCATGTCTTCATCACTGTCATCACCTCCTCCCCCATGCCCCGTCATGTACTCCGGATGCTTCCGATGTCATCTTGGATATCGGAGATGTTTCTTTCAATGGCTCCGACCCGGTGGTATGTGTTGTTGGCGAGGTTGTAGGTGTTCCTGGTGCACATAAGGTTTTCCTCCAAAAGATCATGTAAACTCTGAAAGTTAGGAAAACCACCTCCTTATGAGGAGGACGGACTCGGTTCACCGTGGGGTTGGTACTGGTATTGGGGAGGTGGAGCGTGAAGGACTAGCGCCTCTTGCGGGTTCCATGCATGACCTTGCATCCTCTGAAAGCTTACCGACCCGTCTTCCACCTTATAGATTAGGTTCATGGAGCGACAAATGTGTACATCAACCCGTCCTGACCATGGGCTCCTCTCGAAAGACCTAGGGATGTTCACGAAGTGCTTGAAGAGGCAGTACACCCATCCCCCGAAGAAAATAGGGGTTGGTGCATGAGCAAGCTGGTTCAGATGCATGTTTCATAGTAGGAGAAATGGAACATCGAGGGGTCTTCGGGTGTGAATGCAGTGAAGGACTACCAAATCTCTCAATCCAACAATGCCGCTGCTGTCATGTCTTTGACTAAGAGAGTAAGTGAGGAGCCTATGAATGTAGTGATAAAGTGGATCCCTCAGCTTAGTGCTCTTAGTGCTGCTCGGATTGTAGAACCCATCACCAATCTGAGCCCATGCGGCTAGGTGTTCGTTTTCATCCAACTCTCGCATTCATCCAGTGTTCTCTTCACTTCCCAAATCCTCCTCCGTATACAGCCCCACTATTGCCCCGAATTGTGCCATAGAGATCGAGTACCTAGTTCCACCACACCGAAATGCAACCCCATTATTGTCGAAAGGGTCGCACCTTGAATTGAAAGTGAAGGTGCTGTAGAACTCCATAGTGCACTCGTGTACCGATCGAAGTCGAGTGGTTAGGGCAACCCTTAGTGGGCTGGTAACGAGGTTGTTAAACCGGTCAAGTTGGTTCACCATGGCTAAGAGGTCTGTGCATGCTTGTCTTGGGTATTCTTCGGGTCTTGTTTGAAGTGTGTCATATCTGGCCCTAGCATCGAGCTCATTTGCGTTGAATCTTGTGAACTTCTTCGACATCCGAAAGAATACACCAAGACTTAGCACAAAACAATGAGATTTTTGGAAAAAACTGCAAACAGTGGGCTGGACACGGCCCCGTGCTAAGCGGGCACGACCCCGTGTCCAGGCGTCTGTTACTCAAAAATTCCATTTTTTGACCCGGTCCCGAAAATCTGAAAATTTTTGGCCAAGTAGGTGCGGTTTCCCCCGAAAATGAAACCCCAAGTGCCGTTTTTCCCAAAACAAACCGTTTACCCCTTCAATTTTATCTTTTTCGGTTCAAAAACAAGGGTTTGGGGTTTTTGTGAGAAATCGGGCAAATCTATCAACAATACAAGTGCATTTACTTCCCATAACACTAATCTAGACTAATGCTTACAGATTTAAGCAAAAATTTAAGGTTTGATCCGGATGAACTTCAAGAACCCTAGATTTTTCCCCAAATTTTTGATGTTTTAACTACATGCAAGTAAATAATCTAACTACTAATGATGATAGAATCATACCTTGATGTTGTTAGAATGAGAGGAGACGTCGAAAATCTACGGAAAATCGCCTGGAACAGAGCGTTTTTCGGGGAAACGGGGCGTGTGGAATGATGTAAATGTTATGAAAAAAGGGTTTTATCCCGACAGTTGCGCGGACACGACCCCGTGCCGAGCAAAGTTTTTGAATTTTTTTTTTTTTTGGTGCTCGCGTGAGTGTCCTGTTTTCCCAAAAACTTGGTTAGAAGACTTACCGGTTTAGATGTTTACCCGCTTGTTCGTAATGTACCAGGTATGATGTTGATGCCTTTACTCGTCGACCGTTTGAAGCGAGATCTCTTCCTCCTCATCCTCAATGGATCCTTGATAGAGTTTCAGCCGTTGGCCATTGACTTTGAATGGAATTCCATTCCGAGATTTAATTTCTACTTCACCGTGAGGAAAAATATGGGTGATGGAAAAAGGTCCTGACCACCTAGATTTTAGTTTACCGGAAATAATCGAAGTCGTGAATTAAACAATAGAACTTGATCTCCCACTCGAAATTCATTAGGTTTAATGTGTTTGTCGTGTAAATTTTTCATTCTTTCCTTATAAATTTCAGAGTTATAGTATGCATAATTCCTTAATTCGTCTAATTCATTTATTTGACAAAATCGATTTTTACCTGCAATTTCTAGATCCAAGTTTACATTTTTTATTGCCCAGTAGGCCTTGTGAGCTATTTCTACCGGCAAATGACAACTTTTTCCATTGACGAGCTTATATGGGGTTGTGCCTATAGTTGTTTTATAAGCAGTTCGAGAAGCCCATAAAGCATCATCTAATTTATCGACCCATTCCTTTTTATTTAAACCTACGGTTTTTTCAAGTATTCGTTTTAAACCTCTATTAGTCACTTCGGCTTGTCCGTTTGTTTGAGGGTGATATGTTGTTGAGACCCAGTGATAGTCCCCATATCTTGTTAAGATTTTTTTCAAGTTGATGGTTACAAAAATGGGTACCTCTATCACTTATTAATGCTTTAGGTGTTCCAAAACGAGAGAATAATTTTTTCGGAAATCTTACCACGACTCTTCCATCATTTGTTGGAAGTGCCTCGGCCTCGGCCCATTTAGACAAGTAATCGACTGCCAGAAGTATATATTTGTTTCCTTTTGACAGTGGGAAAGGTCCCATGAAATCTAGTCCCCACACATCAAAAATTTCACAAACGAGAATGCCATTTTGTGGCATTTCATTTTTGGAAGAAATATTACCTGATCTTTGGCAAGCATCACATGTCTTGACAAGACTTTGCACGTCTTTGTAAATGGACGGCCAATAAAATCCTGAATCAAATACCTTTCGTGCGGTACTAGCAGTACCATGATGTCCTCCATATGGACCTTCATGCGGAGAATCCTTCGTGCTTCGTTGCCATGTACACATCTTCGGATGAGTTGGTCGGCACACATTTTGAAAAGATAAGGGTCTTCCCAAAAGTAAAGCCTTACATCAGCAAAGAATTTCTTTCTTTGGCGATGTGGCCATCCCTTTGTGACTATACCGCTGGCTAAGTAGTTAGCATAGTCGGCATACCATGGCTCTTGTCTATATTCCGCCATTTCCAGGGACTCTGTTGGAAATTTTTCGTTGATTTGCTCATCCCTGGTTGCCTCCAAAGCTGGGTCTTCTAAACGCGAAAGATGATCTGCTGCTGTGTTTTCTGGTCCTCTTTTGTCTTTGATTTCAATATCAAATTCTTGTAGGAGTAGAATCCACCTGATCAAACGGGGTTTTGCGTCTTGTTTCTTGAAAAGGTATCGGATGGCTGCATGATCTGTATAGACTACAGTTTTAGAAAGAACAAGGTAAGAACGAAATTTATCAAAAGCAAATACCACAGCTAGCAATTCTTTTTCAGTGGTTGTGTAATTCTCTTGTGCATCATTAAGTGTTTTACTAGCATAATAAATTGGGTGGAAATGCTTTTCTTTTTTTTCCCAAGACTGGTCCAACGGCTAAGTCACTTGCATCACACATGATTTCGAAAGGTAATTTCCAATCAGGCGCTATCATGATAGGTGCATTGACTAGCATTTCCTTGAGGGTTACAAATGCTTGATTGCAATCCTTGTCAAAGATGAAATGTGCATCTTTTTCAAGTAATTTTGTTAGAGGTCTTGAAATTTTAGAAAAGTCCTTGATAAACCGTCTATAAAATCTGGCATGCCCTAAGAAACTTCTGATTGCTCTAAAGGAGGATGGTGGAGGTAATCGAGAAATTGTGTCTATTTTCGCACGATCAACTTCCATTCCTTCGCTCGAGATCTTGTGACCGAGTACTATTCCCTCTGTTACCATGAAATAGCATTTTTCCCAGTTAAGGGTGAGGTTAGTTTCCTCACATCGGGATAGCATTCGTTCGAGGTTATCGAGGCATTGGTCGTATGAATCTCCAAAGATAGAAAAGTCGTCCATGAAGACTTCCATTGTCTTTTCTATCATGTCATGGAAGATGGCCACCATGCAACGTTGGAATGTTGCGGGGGCATTACATAGACCGAATGGCATGCGTAGATAAGCAAACGTTCCGTAGGGGCATGTGAAAGTTGTCTTTTCTTGGTCTTCAGGCGCTATCGGAATTTGAAAGTAACCTGAAAAACCATCCAAGAAACAATAAAATTTATGACCGGATAGTCGTTCTAACATTTGATCAATGAAGGGCAAAGGAAAGTGGTCTTTCCTTGTTGCTTCATTTAATCATCTATAGTCTATACATACTCTCCATCCTGTGACGGTTCTCGTTGGTATTAATTCATTCTTTTCATTAGTTATTACCGTCATACCTCCTTTCTTTGGGACTACTTGGACGGGACTCACCCATGGACTATCGGAGATAGGATAAATAAGTCCGGCGTCAAGTAGTTTGATGACTTCATTTTTAACCACTTCTTGGACATTTGGATTTACTCTTTGTTGTGGTTGTATTACTGATTTGTAGTCATCGTTCATTAGAATTTTGTGCGTGCACATGGAAGGACTTATTCCTTTTATATCTAAAAGCTTCCAAGCGATCGCATTTTTATGTTTTTTCAAAAGTTTAATCAGTTTTTCTTTTTCTACACTATTTAATTTAGACGAAATAATTACAGGTGAATTACCATCTTTGTCTAGAAAAGCATATTCCAAACCTTTCGGAAGTTCATTGAGCTCAAGGGGCGGGTCTTTAGGGGACTCCTTATTTTGGGGCTCATTTAGATCAAGAACTTTAAAGGTTTGTTCTATGGCGACCTCTTCTTCAACAAAGTGGTCAATCTTTTCACTTGTATCGGGTGGCTCATCTTCATCTCCAATTAGGGGGTCATTGTTGCCAAAAGGATATTTCATTGAACGCTCAAGATCTATGCTCCTTTTGAATGCCCCTAATTGAAGAGGTAGATTATTAAACTTCCGTTTTTTCAAAGCTTCGTGAGTTTTTACAAAAGGTCTTCCCAACACTAGAGGAGCGTCATCGAGGATGACAATGTCGGTTGGGATTACCATTTGATTTGTTTGAACCAAGACATCCTCAACTACACCGATTGATTTTATTACTCTCCGATTGGATAGAAAATGGGTATTTGAAGTGGAGCAAAATCACTAATACTCAATTTTTCGAAAATGTAGTTAGGCATTATGTTTACACAAAGATCCTTATCAATGGTGACATTACTAATAAATGAATTTTGAAAAAAAACATGGAACCGGTGTAATGTTGATTTCAAAAGGGTCCTCTTTTATTAGCGAAGTTTGATCATTAGTTAACTTAACACTTACCATTTCCTCAATTTTTGCGTTAGTGTTTAACTCTTTTAAAAACTTAGCATGAGTTGATACTAAACAATGGTTTTCAAAAGAAGGTGACAAGAGATTAATTTCTTCAAAATTAGACTCTTCTTGAAGTTTAACATTATCGGCCTCACCTCTTTCGTTGTTTAACTCATGTGTTGGTTTTTCACTTATTTGTTCTTCCATTTTTAACTTTTCAACTATCGCTTCTTTATTTAATTCTTCTCTCACGTGTGACTCCTCTTCCCTTGCGCGAGATTCTTTTATGTATTGTTCGATAGTTTTAAGTTTTTCTATTATCCTATCGGCCACTTCGGTGATATAGAAAGGATCGGGATCCTCAAGGCTTGAAACCGGTTATTCGATCCTTGGTTCCTCATAGTACCCATATGAAGTAGATGGTTCATACCATTGTTCTTAATTGTAAGCATATGATGGATAAGGGTCGTAATTTTGTTCTTCATAGTACTCATATGAGGTGGGTTGTTCACGCCATGGTTCCTCATAATAAGTAAATGAAGGTGGTGGCTCATATCTTGATTCCTCAAAGTATGAGTATGAAGGTTCATACCTTGGTTCATCAAAATACGAGTATGAGGGAGAGGGTTCATACCTTTGGTCTTCATAGGATGTGTATGAAGTCGATGGTTCGTACCTGGGCTCCTCATAATAGTTGTATGAATTGGATGGTTGAAATAAGTTACAATATTGTACCGAGTGCGGGTTACCACAATTAGTGCAATAGTCTCTCATGTAATCATCCTCCTCATAGGTGTAGTTGTAGCCTTCTGAGTATTGATCCATAGGAATCACTCAACAGACCACAACTGAGTCTCGGGACCAGAAAACAAAAATAAAGGTGGAAACAGAGGCTGGACACGGCCCCGTGTTTGGTGGACACGGCCCCGTGTTCAGGATCTGTATCTGGGCGTTTTATTAAAGGTTACTGGTCTCGTTGACCACGGGGGCGTGTTCAGTGAGCACGACCCCATGTTCAGACTCTGTATCTGGGCGTTTGATGAAAAATGTGCAGCACGTTTTGAAAAAGTTTTGGAAAACTGATCAGGCCGTCGATTTTAAGCTTTCTTAAAATCCTTGTGTCCCCGGCAACGGCGCCAAAAACTTGATGTGCGTCAGGTGTAATATAATTTAGGTATATATTTTGAGCCCTTTTTTACACTTTTTAGCCAAGTTTTAAATTTATAAAACACGATATTTACTAACACTAAACACACATATGGGCAAGTGCACCCATCGTGGACATAGCATAGTGTTGGTAAGATACCGAGGTCGTACAAGGACACAAGAGCTTTAGTTACCGGTTTATCCTCAACGTCTAATCAAGTCAAAATGTTAGAAAAAGGTTTTTTTAAACTAAGAAAATAAAACTAACGAAAATGCTGAAAAATAAAATAAAAATAAAAACAGATTGACAAGATGAATCACTTGGATCCGACTCGTGTGTAGTGTAACCTTTGATTATTTTCGCACATTTGCACTTGTTTAAGAGATTATCTTAGTTATTGTAGTAGGCCCCTCTTTTGAAGGCGACGTTACCCTCAACCCAGTAGTTTGAGTCAGCAAGGATACAATCCCAAAGAGTCGGATTATTGAAAGATAATTAATTAAGTTATTAATGCATAATGTGGTAGGCCCCTCTTTTGAAGGTGACGTTACCCTCGGCTAAGTAGTCTGAGTCAGCAGGGATACAGTCCTAAGTAGTCGGGTTAAAGTTTTAATAGTAGTTTAACTTATGAGGGGATCAAAGAGTTTGGACCCCCGCCATCCAATAACTTTGGGTATTGAAGGAGGTCCTACAAAATTTGACCCAGGTCCTTTGCAGGATCTATACACTGAACAATGGCAAGAATCTTACCAAACCGTTCCCTTAACCCCCGACCAGGTAGCCATCATACCTCCATATAGACCGTGGAGATATGAATTGTCACACCCCGATTTCCACGTGTCTCACCGGTGGGCCCGGTGGGGGATTACCGTTAGGGGTGTTTAAAAAACTCGTGGCTCGCAGCTCGCTCGAAACTCGCTCGAAAAAAGCTCGAAGAAAGCTCGGCTCGAAATTGGCTCGGTTTTTAACAAGCCAGCTCGGCTCGGCTCGGTTTGTAAATGAGCCGAGCTCGAGCTTGGTCTGGCTCGGCTTGTGAGCTCGCGAGCTGGCTCGATAAGTTTTACATACTTCATTTTTTTGTCCCACATCGCTTAGAAAACAAAAACTAAGGGAGTATTTCCCCTATAAAAGAAGGTAAAGACAATGTACAAAGTGAATTAACTATTTATACTTGCATATTTATCCATATGGTTAAATTAAATGGCAATTATGGCCCTTAGTCTACGAAGAAATTCATTTTTAAGGGCTTTTTAACTAGAAAATTGTGTGGTTTTTTGTTAGTTCGAGCTAGATCGAGCCGAGCCGAGCTAGCTCGAATTCTTATCGAGTCGAGCTCGAGCCTCAAATCTCAGCTCGATTTGAAATTCGAGCTCGAGCCGAGCCAGCTTGAATCGAGTTCGAGCCGAGCTCGAGCTGGGTCTAGCTCGGCTCGACTCGGCTCGTTTACAGCCCTAATTACCGTGACGTAGTTGGCAACAATATAGTCAAACCACACAATATATGAATGCACAGCGGAAGCATAAAGATAATTATATATGAATGCACAGCGGAAGCATAAAGATAATTATATTCCAACCATTGCTTGTAATATCAATGTATTACGAATAGTCGAAAAGTATCCACAGGGGATCAATAATATTAATAAAAGTATTGTTCAACAGACGTAGGCATCTTAAGCTTGCGAGACTCTTTATTGATGCTAAGGAGAAATATCCAGCCAATTACGCTTAGTACCTGCATTTAGTCTTTTTGGGAAAATACGTCAGTTTACACTGGTAAATACATTCAATCGACACTTTTGAAAAATGTTTATTAAAATTGATTTGAATCCACAAGGCACAAACTCTTTTATAACTTGGGAGAATTATTTAAATCTTGTAAAGAATTACATGTTTACTTTGCGTTCGGTCGCCCGGGTCGTGCCGGGTTAAAGATTAATAGACACACCACATAGCATAAAACCGTGGCGGGAAAACCAACGGCTATACCTTTATAATCATGGACATAATGCCGGGTGTACGCCTACACCCGGATGTCAAGGTCGTGGCCATTTCGTAAAATGCTGCCAAGGATATCCGGGACATGGTCATTAAGCCCCCAAAGGCGTAAAGCCAACAAAACAAATTTTTAAACGGGTCACATTGATAATACCCAACTACTAATGAGTTGGGGTCAATTGCCCGACCAAGCGGTATTTTAAATACCGTAACCCAAGCCCGTATAACGGAAAATAAGTTAAACGTATTTACCTTTGCAAGTATAATCCTTAATCGAATAAATTGCAAATAGCTTTTACTGGTCTCCTATTCTGGAACGAAGGTTTAAAATAACCTATTAGAATCCTAACGGGTCTTTAATTTAGCCGTAGCTTAGACCGGTCAGTTTCAAAGGATAATTACGGTTTAATCGCGTGAAAGGCGAAAACCGGGAATGGAATGTGATTTGGACCCAACAAGTTTGAAGACTTGTTTTATATGGGTATATTAACCACACTCTGGATTTTGGGGTCAAAACAATATGGTTTGACCTGTTTCGGCTAGTTTATGTAAACTAGTTACATAAGACGAACCGTGCGCGCAAAAGGCGCAACGGGTAACCGTAGGAGTCCTACACAGGTTTCCTAAGTCAATATGCTTTAAAGAGGTTGTGGTATCAGTAGGATACCTTCCATAATGCCCGTAACGAGTTTAAGTTCATATTATGCCCCGTAGGGGTGTTTCAGTCTTTTTAAAGATTATAAAAGAGGTTTCTGAGTTCTATAGGAAATCTGAGTTTCCGAACAGTTTATAAAGTCCAAAATACTTTATTTATTATTTAAAATCAGTAGCAACTGGAAACGGGTCAAAAGACCTTGTAGAACTCAAGTTATGGCCGAAAAGGGTATATTCGGTAATTACCGAACCGATGCCATAACCGCAGGTTATGAGCAGGTTAAAAATAATTAAAAATCTTTAAAAATCCCAAAATATTATTTTACATCAGTGTGTAAAAGGTTTGGTGTCGAAATCTGGGTTTAGATAGGCGTTATGCTAATTGCGCTATTTAATTACTAAAGTTTCCGTAATTTGCGCTATTTAGCATAACTCCTATTCTGGACCTCGGATTGACGTGAAATTTTAGGGACATGATTAGAAATCAGTAACCAAGGTTATGGTCCTTTCACATGTCCGAAATTCTCGTATTAAATTAAAAAGGGCGTTACGGTCAAGTTTTAAGCATTTAACGGAAAGGTGTAAAAGACTCGGACAAACAATGAACCGGCCACAGAGAGTTACACCATCATGTAACCTGGTCCTAAGAGAGTCCTAAGGCATATCTAAATCATACTTTAACGGGTCAGAACTGAAGTCAAAGCAAAAGTCAAAGTTTTGCGACTTTCGGCTCCGAACCGGGTCAAATTAATAAATGGTCGGATCAAACAAGCTTAGACTAGTTAATATACTTATTATCATGTTTTATGAGTGTCAAAACAGGTTACACACCATCTACATTACTGATTATGCATAAAATCGCAAAATAGCATTTCTGTTGACTTTTTCTAGGCACGTTTGACTCGACATTCGGACTAGTTAGAGTGGGAATCAGAGGGTGCCCTTTTAGGGGTTTAAAGCCCACATGATTACCAACATATAACTACCTTTGATTCGACAAACCACTAGACCATTTGTGATTTATCGCAAAGTCAATCGTTAATTATGACGGATTGACTTTTAAGCTAAACTATGCAAAAAGTAAGCCACAAAAGGGTAGGCATACTTACAGAAGCTTGGTGCACGACTAGAGATGTTAGAGGAATGCTTTAGAGCTCCAGAAGTGAACTAGAAGGCAGGTTTGAGGTGTGTTGAACATTGGTGCATCACATTGCCTTTTATAGTGAAAAATGATGCACAAGATCATTACAACTCATCCTACAATGGTTCATGGATGATCAGCAGGTGTCCTATAGTGCTAGGGGACATGTAGAGGGCGCCCATGCTTCAATTAATGCATCAATGATCGTTCACAAGCTCAAACAGTGAATCTGTCCAAGTTTTCTGCATCTGGAGGCCTTACGCGGCCCGCATTAGAGATCAGGCAACATGGACGCGGGCCGCCTGAATCCTCATGTCAGTAAACGGATCTTCATATGGCACGCAGCCCGCATTAGCTTGCTTTTTTCCTTCACGCGGTCCGCCTGGGGCTTGATTTCCAAGATTTTCAAATCTTTTGTAATCATTAACCTGGCCTTTCGGTTTTGAAGGGGTAACTTTGCGATTTGGCCCTCGATTATTTACGATTAAGGGCCTCGTGACTTTTACCCGCATTGTTAAGTCCCCGGTTAGTTTAATTACTATCCGAAAAGCCTTATCTTTTATTGTTGACGCTTTTAGCCCCTCGCTTACGAATTTGATCATAACTTTCTCGTTTTAAAACGGAACTTCGCGAAATTAATATCGTATATTCTAGTGAGCGTATTTTACTGTTACAAAATCTCGGGTTCGTCAAAGGGTCACTCAGAGGTATAAATTTAACATGTTGACACAATTAACCCCTGTAGTTTGTAATCTCTCACTTTCTTCCGCATTTCGCTCCGTACGATCCATGATTTATTCGTTTGAAGGTACGAGCATCATTTAGGGTTACTATACAGTATATTTACCCCTCGTTGACATTTTTAACCCTCGAATTTACATACTTTCAAGGTTTGTCAACTTTAGTCCTTTATTTAGTATTTAATACCACGTGTAAACTCATGACACGTGTCAATACATTATTGGACACAAAATTTCGAGGTATTACATCCTCACCCCCTTAAAATAAATCTTGACCCGAGATTTACTGAAACAAATAAGGGTATTTTTCTTTCATCGTGGATTCAACCTCCCACGTGAATTCGGGACCTCTACGGGCATCCCATTTGACCTTCACAATAGGTACATGCTTCCTTCGAAGCTTCTTTACCTGTCGATCTTCAATCGACACAGGTTTTTCCACAAATTTTAAGCTCTCATCTATGTGCACATCTGTATGTGGTATTACCAGTGATTCATCAGCGAAGCACTTCTTCATATTGCAAGATGTGGAACACATTGTGAATTCCATTGAGCTCCTCCGGTAAGTTTAACTTGTAGGCAACCGACCCCACACGTTCGATAACCTCGAAAGGTCCTATGTATCTCGGGCTTAGTTTGCCTTTCTTACCGAAACGCATCACTCCCTTCCAGGGTGATACTTTAATCAACACTTTTTCACCTACTTCGAAGTGAAAATCTTTACGCTTTGGATCTGCGTAACTTTTCTGCCTATCTCGGGCAGCTTTGAGACGGTCTCGAATCTGGACAATCTTGTCCGTCGTTTCGAAGACTATCTCTGGTCCTGATAATTGGACATCTCCAACTTCCACCCAACAAACGGGCGATCTACACTTTCTACCGTATAATGCCTCGAAGGGCGAGGCCTTAATGCTGGTATGGTAGCTATTGTTGTAGGAGAATTCGATTAATGGTAGGTTCTTATCCCAACTACCGCCCAAATCGATCGCACATGCACGTAGCATGTCTTCCAACGTCTGAATAGTACGCTCACTCTGACCGTCTGTCTGAGGATGGTAAGCCATACTAAAATTCAAACGTGTGCCCAAAGATTGCTTGAAGCTTTTCCAAAAATGCGACGTGTATCTAGTATCTCTGTTAGAGATAATAGACACAGGTATGCCATGCAAGGCTACAATCTTATCAACGTATAACTGGGCCAACATGTCGGAGCTATAAGTCTCCTTGATGGGTAAGAAATGTGCTGACTTAGTCAGTCTATCAACTATAACCCATATTGTATCATTTCCTTTCCTCGTCTTGGGTAACTTGGTAATAAAATCCATGGTTACCATTTCCCACTTCCATTCGGGAAGTTCAGGCTGTTGTAGCAAGCCTGACGACTTTTGATTCTCAGCTTTGACTTGCGCACAAGTCAAGCATTTGGCTACATAGGCGGCTACAGACTTTTTCAAGCCTATCCACCAATAATTTGCCTTTAGATCCTGGTACATTTTATCTGCTCCAGGATGGACGGAGTATCTAGAACTATGGGCTTCCTGGAGGATGACATCTCGAAGTCCTCCGTAAATTGGAACCCATATTCGTCCATTTAATCGTAAAATTCCGTCCTTGCTAAGAGTTAACTGTTCCTCAATTATTCCTAGCTTCTCTTTAGGATAGTTAGCTTCCAACACAGCTTCCCTCTGTGTAGCTAACAACCTTTCAATTAAATTATTCTTCGCTTCAATGCTCTTGGCATTGATTCGGATGGGTTTCACTCTTTCCTTTCGACTTAAGGCATCAGCGACTACATTCGCCTTGCCGGGATGATATCTGATTTCACAATCATAATCATTTAAAGTCTCCATCCATCGGCGCTGCCTCATGTTTAGATCCTTCTGATCAAACAGATGTTGAAGGCTCTTATGATCAGAATAGATCACAAACTTGATACCATACAGATAATGCCTCCACAGTTTTAGTGCGAACACAACGGCACCCAACTCTAAGTCATGGGTGGTGTAATTCTTTTCATGCACCTTTAACTGTCTTGAAGCATAGGCAATAACCTTGCCTTTCTGCATAAGCACACATCCCATGCCAGTGTGTGATGCATCGCAGTAAACTACGAACTCTTCGGTACCTTCAGGCAATGTCAGCACAGGAGCGTTGCTCAACTTTTGCTTCAGAATATCAAAGGACTCTTGCTGCTTAGGGCCCCAAACGAACTTTACTTTCTTCTTGGTCAAGGAAGTTAAGGGCGCAGCAATCCTCGAAAAGTTTTCAATGAAACGCCTATAATATCCTGCTAACCCCAGGAAACTACGAGTCTCTGTAGGCATCTTTGGCTCCTGCCAATTCATGACAGCTTCCACTTTAGCGGGATCCACTTGGATACCACGCTCGCTGACAACATGTCCAAGGAATTGGACTTCTCGGAGCCAGAATTCGCACTTAGAGAATTTGGCATAGAGTTTCTCATTATGCAGGAGTTTGAGAATACAGCGAAGGTGTTTCTCATGGTCAGCTTGGTTCTTAGAGTAGATAAGAATATCGTCGATGAAAACGATGACGAATTTGTCTAAGTACGGCTTGCAAACACGATTCATGAGATCCATGAATGCGGCAGGTGCATTAGTGAGCCCAAAAGGCATCACTAGGAACTCGTAATGACCATAACGAGTCCTAAATGCGGTTTTATGTATGTCTTCATTTCTGACTTTCAGTTGATGATAGCCTGACCTCAAGTCGATCTTCGAGAAATAACTTGCCCCTTGTAACTGATCGAACAAATCTTCGATCCTCGGCAAAGGATACCTATTCTTTATCGTGACTTTATTAAGCTCACGATAATCGATGCACAGACGCATCGATCCGTCCTTCTTCTTGAAAAACAGGACTGGCGCTCCCCAAGGAGACGAACTAGGTTTAATGAAACCTTTAGCTAGTAGTTCACCCAGTTGTGTCCTTAACTCCTTCATTTCGGTTGGTGCTAACCTGTAAGGCGCTCTAGCAACAGGTGCTGCTCCAGGGATGATATCGATCCTGAATTCCACTTGCCTATCTGGTGGCAAACCAGGTAGATCTTCAGGGAAAACTTCTGGGTATTCGGAAATGACGGGGATGTCTTCTATCTTCGGTTTAGGTTCATCGATAATCACTTGTGCCATGTAGATGACACAACCCTTCTTTAAACATTTTGAAGCTTTGAGCATGGTCACTTGCTCGGGCAATCCGTACTGGGTATCTCCCCGAATGGTAAGCGATTCACCAGACGGAGTCTTTATCACCACTTGCTTTCTGTTGCAGACGATTTGGGCCTGGTTGTGAGATAACCAGTCCATACCCAGAACTATGTCGAAACCGGCCAATTTAAAGGGAAGTAGAGATAGAGGAAAAGAGTGGTTCTTAATGGATATCACACATCCATCTAATACAGTAGAGACGGTTTCTATGGTGCCATCTGCTAACTCTACCTCATAGTTTATACTCAAGGTTTTGACAGGCATATTCAGCAATTTGCAAAATTTATGATCTACGAAAGACTTATCAGCGCCTGAATCAAAAAGTACTCTTGCAAAGATATCATTTACAAGGAAAGTACCTGTGATCACGTTATCATCTTGCACGGCTTCTTTCGCATCCATCCTGGAGACTCTCGCATTGGTCTTCTTGGCCTCTTCAGGCTTCTTGGCGTATTTAGGGCAGTTGGTTTTAATGTGCCCCTTCTCGTTGCAACTGTAGCAAGTTGCATCCTTCAGCTTTTTGCAATCCAAGGTCTTGTAGTCCTTGGACTTGCATATCCCGCAAGCAAATGACTTCGACTGAGTCTGCGAGTTTGATTCGAGTCTGCACTTTCCAAAGTGATGTCTCTTGCAATTCTTGCACTTGGGCTTCTCACTAGACTGTTGCCCATCCTTCCTTGACTCAGACCCTCTCTTGTTGTCACCGTTTCCACGGTGCTTTTTGCTCAACCTGCGTGAATTATCATCTTCATGCTTTCTCTTCTCAGCTTCTTTGTTCCTCAGCGATCTTTGTCTGACCGCATCCAGAGTGAGGGACAAAGATATGTCAGCTACAGATCTAAAGGTCGCTGGCCGAGAGGCCTTCACGCTTGCCTTTATCTCGGGGGCTAAACCACCGATAAAACAAGCTATTCTCTTTGGTTCCGGGGTTACCAAATACGGAACCAACCGGGACATTGTGTTGAAGCTCGTGAGGTAAGCTTGACAGTCAAGGTTCGTCATAACCAACGATAGGAAGTCGGAATCGATCTTTTCAACCTCATGTTGAGGGCAGTAATTTTCCTTGATGAGAGAAATGAATTCTTCCCACGTCATGCTGTACAATACAGCCTTCCCCGAGGCCTGAACCAACGATCTCCACCAAGCCAGGGCTTCGCCCTTGAATGATTGCGAAACAAACTTTACCACGTCTCTCTCTGCACAACCACTGATGTCCACCACGGTGTCCATCTCGTCTAACCAAGTCATGCAATCTACTGCGCCCTTCTCCCCAGTGAAATCTCGGGGTTTGCAAGATACGAAATACTTGTAGGTGCAACCCCTGGCGCGAGATGCATCAGTAAACACTTTTTCCTTAGGACGGTCACTGTTTTCATTAGATGAGTGCTTATCGTCGTCCCTTTTTGGCTTAGACGGAGTCGAGGGTGGTTTGCTGTGAGATTTTGAGTGGGTTTTTGGCTTTGAGTGAGGTTTAGATATGGTTCTGCTCCGGGACTCAGTGTACTCTTCGTATTGTCGATCCAAGGCTGCCTTAACAGCGCCGTCGACTAGAGCTTTCAATTCCGCACCCGTGATATGAATCTGGGCGTTATCATTTTCATCTTCTTTCGACTGACTATTCACCTCATTTGGATCAGCCATTGTAACTTGAATCTGCTACAGAAGATAATCACAAAGTTTTATTTAGGAGTTTATTATGGGATTGTCTTTTATGGCAATTCATTAACCATGGTAAACATAGACCATATCTGGTTAATTTGTTACTCACTTTTATTTAGGATTTGAATATAACTTATCCTAATTACAACTAATATTATTAGTGGCACAAAAGCCTAGTCACAAGGACGTTTTTATAATATAAGTCGGGATTACAGAGAATCAAGGCATGAAGGTTTGAACCGTAGTCCTTTTACCTTTTCTGACAGGGAGTCATAGACTACAACTGTCTTTTGTCTTATATGACAATAAGTATGGCCCGTAGGCACTACATCACTAATGGATGTTTAATAAATTTGGCCCGTAGGCACTACATCGCAAATGGATGTTTAATAGGTTTGGCCCGTAGGCACAACATCGCTAATGGATGTTTAATAGGTTTGGCCCATAGGCACTACATCGCTAATGGATGTTTAACAAATGATCATCTTCATTGACGATTTAACCCATGATTTACAAATCATTAATTTGGGCTTTGGAATCCTTAAAAGGATTCTTATATAAGAATGACGCGTGTGATTTTAACGAATCACATCTGCCAAGAACGTTAACATGTTTACAGAGGTTAACAAGGAATCTGAATCTTTTAATCAGGTCTTACCATCTTCGCCGGGTCTTATAACACCTGGCTAGGTTTCACTCTTAAGATTCTTTATTTAGGCAGATTAATTTAAAAGGAATGATTTTTGATTTATTTCATATATAATAACAAAAATGAAATTTATAACATAAAATTCCATTAATAATAATAATGATTACACGCTGCCCTAAACGGGACTTTTTAAATAAATAAGTACCTACGCAGAGGTTTACAGAAAACAAGTCCACGCAGGGACCAAATACATAGATAGATGTCCTCACAGGGACTAAAAGATAAGTCCACGCAGGAACTGAAAGTAATTGTCCCCGCAGGGACTAGATTGTAATAGTAAATACAACAATATATAAGGAGACTAATGATCTCGTTTCTTCCTCCCTTTTAGTAGATTTTCTAGGCCCTTGAGGAATCCACGATTACTCTTACGTTCTTGTTCGAAGTCTCGTTCCACACGGTTTAGACGGTGGAGGATTTCTTCTTGCTTCGGTGGAGAAAAACGTGGCTGCTGCGACGGTTGCTGAACCGGAGGTCTAGGAGGTATTGGATACCCATGAGCTGAGTAATCTGGTCTCCAAGAGGTTCCATGGAGGGCATTGTAATTAGCCGCTACCACGTATGGATCGGCATCATAGTTATAGTTGTATTGCGTGTGAGTTAGCTGCTCAAACGGATTGTACGCGGCGGAACCGCCGTATGCTGGTATCGGATTGTCATATCCGAAAGGTGGCGGAGGTGGTGCAACTGGTGCAGAATTCACCTCTGCAGGGTGACCCGAAGGTTCCCCTAGTTGTGGTTCTTCAGGCACTGGCGGAAAGTGACTCGCACTCGAGTGGCGAGGGGTGCTGAAATGGAATTCCCCTCCTCGGGTGGACATCCGCGCACCTGATCTTCTACGCCTTGGCGGATCAGGAAGTACTGGTTGAACTGGTGGCGGTGGAGGCAGTGGCGTAACTGCCACGAACCGCGAATCCTCAGAAGGATCCTGTTGTTGTTGCTGCTCAGGAGGAGAGAAATGATGAGAAGGCGTGAAGTACCAATTACATTGGTCAAACCTCGCCTGGTAACTGTCGGGACCTTGATAGGGTGTTCCATGAAAGGATGACCCATCAGAGATCTCGATTTGATGATTGGGAGTACCTCTTGCAGGCTCGACGGGGTCCGTATCCTCGTCCATATCCACTGCATTATCTTCGGAAAAGTGATCCTCTGGTCCTAAAGGGTTATACCATATTGGCTCTTGGACATAATCCGTCGGGTTGAACTGTCCTCGGAAGAAAGGAGAAGGATCGCCAAAAGAACGATGTGAAGCTGAACGCTGGAGAGGTATAAATGATGGTTGAGGGTTATTGGGTTCATTTTCTGAGTTCGGTCCAAAAGAATGACGATATGAAGGTGTTGAACTGTGCGAGGTAGAATGTCTAGCAGGTTCAAAGAGGTTCCTTCTACGTCTCTGTGGTTCCTCACTCCTTGTACTTGAAGGAGCTCGCATGTTCGAAGGTCCGGCCTCGTGATCATTGTGAGTAATGATCGTCCCTTTGCCTCTTCCTCCTCTTCCTCTTCTAATTGCTGGTGGCATATTTCCTGCTTTCAAAACTTTAAATCACAATAAACAATAAAAAGACAAACTGGAATAACAATTCGAATTTGTCCTATGTTCTTGTCTAGACTCAGGTATGTGCAATTGTGTCATTGAGATTAAACACATAAGGATAGTGTTTAATTCACTCAACGTTGGCTCTGATACCAACCTGTCACACCCCGATTTCCACGTGTCTCACCGGTGGGCCCGGTGGGGGATTACCGTGACGTAGTTGGTAACAATATAGTCAAACCACACAATATATGAATGCACAGCGGAAGCATAAAGATAATTATATTTCAACCATTGCTTGTAATATCAATGTATTACGAATAGTCGAAAAGTATCCACAGGGGATCAATAATATTAATAAAAGTATTGTTCAACAGACGTAGGCATCTTAAGCTTGCGAGACTCTTTATTGATTCTAAGGAGAAATATCCAGCCAATTACGCTTAGTACCTGCATTTAGTCTTTTTGGGAAAATACGTCAGTTTACACTGGTAAATACATTCAACCGACACTTTTGAAAAATGTTTATTAAAATTGATTTGAATGCACAAGGCACAAACTCTTTTATAACTTGGGAGAATTATTTAAATCTTGTAAAGAATTACAAGTTTACTATGCGTTCGGTCGCCCGGGTCGTGCCGGGTTAAAGATTAATAGACACACCACATAGCATAAAACCGTGGCGGGAAAACCAACGGCTATACCTTTATAATCATGGACATAATGCCGGGTGTACGCCTACACCCGGATGTCAAGGTCGTGGCCATTTCGTAAAATGCTGCCAAGGATATCCGGGACATGGTCATTAAGCCCCCAATAGCGTAAAGCCAACAAAACAAATTTTTAAACGGGTCACATTGATAATACCCAACTACTAATGAGTTGGGGTCAATTGCCCGACCAAGCGGTATTTTAAATACTGTAACCCAAGCCCGTATAACGGAAAATAAGTTAAAAGTATTTACCTTTACAAGTATAATCCTTAATTGAATAAATTGCAAATAGCTTTTACTGGTCTCCTATTCTGGAACGAAGGTTTAAAATAACCTATTAGAATCCTAACGGGTCTTTAATTTAGCCGTAGCTTAGACCGGTCAGTTTCAAAGGATAATTACGGTTTAATCGCGTGAAAGGCGAAAACCGGGAATGGAATGTGATTTGGACCCAACAAGTTTGAAGACTTGTTTTATATGGGTATATTAACCACACTCTGGATTTTGGGGTCAAAACAATATGGTTTGACCCGTTTCGGCTAGTTTATGTAAACTAGTTACATAAGCCGAACCGTGCGCGCAAAAGGCGCAACGGGTAACCGTAGGAGTCCTACACAGGTTTCCTAAGTCAATATGCTTTAAAGAGGTTTTGGTATCAGTAGGATACCTTCCATAATGCCCGTAACGAGTTTAAGTTCATATTATGCCCCGTAGGGGTGTTTCGGTCTTTTTAAAGATTATAAAAGAGGTTTCTGAGTTCTATAGGAAATCTGAGTTTCTGAACAGTTTATAAAGTCCAAAATACTTTATTTATTATTTAAAATCAGTAGCAACTGGAATCGGATCAAAAGACCTTGTAGAACTCAAGTTATGGCCGAAAAGGGTATATTCGGTAATTACCGAACCGATGCCATAACCGCAGGTTATGAGCAGGTTAAAAATAATTAAAAATCTTTAAAAATCCCAAAATATTATTTTACATCAGTGTGTAAAAGTTTTGGTGTCGAAATCTGGGTTTAGATAGGCGTTATGCTAATTGCGCTATTTAATTACTAAAGTTTCCGTAATTTGCGCTATTTAGCATAACTCCTATTCTGGACCTCGGATTGACGTGAAATTTTAGGGACATGCTTAGAAATCAGTAACCAAGGTTATGGTCCTTTCACATGTCCGAAATTCTCGTTTTAAATTAAAAAGGGCGTTACGGTCAAATTTTAAGCATTTAACGGAAAGGTGTAAAAGACTCGGACAAACAACGAACCGGTCACAGAGAGTTACACCATCATGTAACCTGGTCCTAAGAGAGTCCTAAGGCATATCTAAATCATACTTTAACGGGTCAGAACTGAAGTCAAAGCAAAAGTCAAAGTTTTGCGACTTTCGGCTCCGAACCGGGTCAAATTAATAAATGGTCGGATCAAACAAGCTTAGACTAGTTAATATACTTATTATCATGTTTTATGAGTGTCAAAACAGGTTACACACCATCTACATTACTGATTATGCATAAAATCGCAAAATAGCATTTCTGTTGACTTTTTCTAAGCACGTTTGACTCGACATTCGGACTAGTTAGAGTGGGAATCAGAGGGTGCCCTTTTAGGGGTTTAAAGCCCACATGATTACCAACATATAACTACCTTTGATTCGACAAACCACTGGACCATTTGTGATTTATCTCAAAGTCAATCGTTAATTACGACGGATTGACTTTTAAGCTAAACTATGCAAAAACTAAGCCACAAAAGGGTAGGCATACTTACAGAAGCTTGGTGCACGACTAGAGATGTTAGAGGAATGCTTTAGAGCTCCATAAGTGAACTAGAAGGCAGGTTTGAGGTTTGTTGAACATTGGTGCATCACATTGCCTTTTATAGTGAAAAATGATGCACAAGATCATTACAACTCATCCTACAATGGTTCATGGATGATCAGCAGGTGTCCTATAGTGCTAGGGGACATGTAGAGGGCGCCCATGCTTCAATTAATGCATCAATGATCGTTCACAAGCTCAAACAGTGAATCTGTCCAAGTTTTCTGCATCTGGAGGCCTTACGCGGCCCGCATTAGAGATCAGGCAACATGGACGCGGGCCGCCTGAATCCTCATGTCAGTAAACGGATCTTCATATGGCGCGCGGCCTGCATTAGCTGGCTTGTTTCCTTCACGCGGCCCGCCTGGGGCTTGATTTCCAAGATTTTCAAATCTTTTGTAATCATTAACCTGACCTTTCGGTTTCGAAGGGGTAACTTTGCGATTTGGCCCTCGATTATTTACGATTAAGGGCCTCGTGACTTTTACCCGCATTGTTAAGTCCCCGGTTAGTTTAATTACTATCCGAAAAGCCTTATCTTTTATTGTTGAGGCTTTTAACCCCTCGCATACGAATTTGATCATAACTTTCTCGTTTTAAAACGGAACTTCGCGAAATTTATCTCGTATATTCTAGTGAGCGTATTTTACTGTTACAAAGTCTCGGGTTCGTCAAAGGGTCACTCAGAGGTATAAATTTAACATGTAGACACAATTAACCCCTGTAGTTTGTAATCTCTCACTTTCTTCCGCATTTCGCTCCGTACGATCCATGATTTATTCGTTTGAAGGTACGAGCATCATTTAGGGTTACTATACAGTATATTTACCCCTCGTTGACATTTTTAACCCTCGAATTTACATGCTTTCAAGGTTTGTCAACTTTAGTCCTTTATTTAGTATTTAATACCACGTGTAAACTCATGACACGTGTCAATACATTATTGGATACAAAATTTCGAGGTGTTACATGAATGGTGAAAATCTTTTATTTTATATAGACAGTAAAATAATGCCAAGACACCACGGACAAACGATAAGGAAGAATCACCTTCATCATAAGAAACTAGTAATTAAAGTCATTAATACAAAACCAATTAAAAAGTGCAAAAGATTAAAAATAAAAAGTATTACACTAAACACTTGTCTTCACCAAGTGATGTAAGAGACTTAGGCAAACATGGCCTTTGATTGTCAAGAACTCTTACGATCAATCTTGGATCCCGAGACGACTTCACACTCTATGATGGACAATGGATGATGGTGGTGGATGATGGTGTAGTGATGGTGGTGGGTGGTAGGTGAAGTGTGAGAGAGGTGGTGTGCCAAGGGATGAGTTGCAAGAGCTCCAAACACTCCTATTTATAGGCTGAACAGAAGCTCGGGCACGTCCCTGTGTCCGCTGGGCACGGCCCCGTGTCCATCTGACTCTCTCTCTTCATTAATTGCAATTCGCAATTTCAATAAATGCGTCTGCAGGAGGTTGACTACGCCCCCGTGTCCACTGGGCACGGCCCCGTGGTGGGCAACAGAAGCTTCTATGAGTTTGTCTTTTCTGCTGACCCTTGGGCACGGCCCCGTGCTCACTGAGCATGGGGCGTGTTCAACCTTCTGTCTTCTTTGTTTTGCTTGGGAAGATGCTGTCGGGGGGGGGGGGGGGGGTCGGGCATGCCACTATTATTCCTTATCTTGTATTTATGTTAAATTTAGCTGTCTTTTTGCTTCTTTTGTTCATTTGAGCTCATTTAATCCTGAAAATACAAAAGGAAGACAAAAGCACACTTTTTCCAAGATTAGTACTAAAAAAGGGTTAGTTTTATGCCACAATTGATGTAATTTATATGTTGCATTTTTTGCACATCATGTCTATTTTTGCTCGATCAACTTCCATTCCTTCGCTCGAGATCTTGTAACCGAGTACTATTCCCTCTGTTACCATGAAATGGCATTTTTCCCAGTTAAGGGTGAGGTTAGTTTCCTCATTGTAAGCATATGATGGATAAGGGTCATAATTTTGTTCTTCATAGTACTCATATGAGGTAGGTTGTTCACGCCATGGTTCCTCATAATAAGTATATAAAGCTGGTGGCTCATATCTTGATTCCTCAAAGTATGAGTATGAAGGTTCATACCTTGGTTCATCAAAATACGAGTATGAGGGAGAGGGTTCATACCTTTGGTCTTCATCGGATGTGTATGAAGTCGATGGTTCGTACCTGGGCTCCTCATAATAGTTGTATGAATTGGATGGTTGAAATAAGTTACAATATTGTACCGAGTGCGGGTTACCACAATTAGTGCAATAGTCTCTCATGTAATCATCCTCCTCATAGGTGTAGTTGTAGCCTCCTGAGTATTGATCCATAGGAATCACTCAACAGACCACAACTGAGTCTCGGGACCAGAAAACAAAAATAAAGGTGGAAACAGAGGCTAAACACGGCCCCGTGTTTGCTGGACACGGCCCCGTGTTTTGTGGACACGGCCCCGTGTTCAGGATCTGTATCTGGGCGTTTTATTAAAGGTTACTGGTCTCATTGAGCACGGGGGCGTGTTCAGTGAGCACGTCCCCGTGTTCTGACTCTGTATCTGGGCGTTTGATGAAAAATGTGCAGAACATTTTGAAAAAGTTTTGGAAAACTGATCAGGCCGTCGATTTTAAGCTTTCTTAAAATCCTTGTGTCCCCGGCAACGGCGCCAAAAACTTGATGTGCGTCAGGTGTAATATAATTTAGGTATATATTTTGGGCCCTTTTTACACTTTTTAGCCAAGTTTCAAATTTATAAAACACGATATTTACTAACACTAAACACACATATGGGCAAGTGCACCCATCGTGGACATAGTATAGTGTTGGTAAGATACTGAGGTCGTACAAGGACACAAGAGCTTTTAGTACCGGTTTATCCTCAACGTCTAATCAAGTCAAAATGTTAGAAAAAGGTTTTTTTAAACTAAGAAAATAAAACTAACTAAAATGCTGAAAAATAAAATAAAAATAAAAACAGATAGACAAGATTAATCACTTGGATCCGACTCGTGTGTAGTGTAACCTTTGATTATTTTCGCACTTTTGCACTTGTTTAAGAGATTATCTTAGTTATTGTAGTAGGCCCCTCTTTTGAAGGCGACGTTACCCTCAACCCAGTAGTTTGAGTCAGCAAGGATACAATCCTAAACGGTCGCATTATTGAAAGATAATTAATTAAGTTATTAATGCATAATGTGGTAGGCCCCTCTTTTGAAGGCGACGTTACCCTCGGCTAAGTAGTCTGAGTCAGCTGGGATACAGTCCTAAGTAGCCGGGTTAAAGTTTTAATAGTAGTTTAACTTATGGGGGGATCAAAGAGTTTGGACCCCCGCCATCCAATACCTTTGGGTATTGAAGGAGGTCCTACTAAATTTGACCCAAGTCCTTTGCAGGATCTATACACTGAACAATGGCAAGACTCTTACCAAACCGTTCCCTTAACCCCCGACCAGGTAGCCAACATACCTCCATATAGACCGTGAAGATATGAATGGTGAAAAACTTTTATTTTATATAGACAGTAAAATAATCCAAGACACCACGGACAAACGATAAGGAAGAATCACCTTCATCATAAGAAACTAGTAATTAAAGTCATTAATACAAACCAATTAAAAAGTGCAAAAGATTAAAAATAAAAAGTATTACACTAGACACTTGTCTTCACCAAGTGATGTAAGAGACTTAGGCAAACATGGCCTTTGATTGTCAAGAACTCTTACGATCAATCTTGGATCCCGAGACACTCACACACTCTATGATGGACAATGGATGATGGTGGTGGATGATGGTGTAGTGATGGTGGTGGGTGAAGTGTGAGAGAGGTGGTGTGCCAAGGGATGAGTTGCAAGAGCTCCAAACACTCCTATTTATAGGCTGAACAGAAGCTCGGGCACGGCCCCGTGTCCGCTGGGCACGGCCCCGTGTCCATCTGACTCTCTCTCTTCATTAATTGCAATTCGCAATTTCAATAAATGCGTCTGCAGGAGGTTGACCACGCCCCCGTGTCCGCTGGGCACGGCCCCGTGGTGGGCAACAGAAGCTTCTATGAGTTTGTCTTTTCTGCTGACCCTTGGGCACGGCCCCGTGCTCACTGAGCACGGGGCGTGTTCAGCCTTCTGTCTTCTTTGTTTTGCTTGGGAAGATGCTGTCGGGGGGGGGGGGGGTCGGGCATGCCACTGTTATTCCTTTTCTTGTAGTTATGTTAAATTTAGCTGTCTTTTTGCTTCTTTTGTTCATTTGAGCTCATTTAATCCTGAAAATACAAAAGAAAGACAAAAGCACACTTTTTCCAACATTAGTACTAAAAAAGGGTTAGTTTTATGCCACAATTGATGTAATTTATATGTTGCATTTTGTGCACATCATGTCTATTTTTGCTCGATCAACTTCCATTCCTTCGCTCGAGATCTTGTGACCGAGTACTATTCCCTCTGTTACCATGAAATGGCATTTTTCCCAGTTAAGGGCGAGGTTAGTTTCCTCACATTGGGATAGAATTCGTTCAAGGTTATCGAGGCATTGGTCGTATGAATCTCCAAAGATAGAAAAGTCGTCCATGAAGACTTCCATTGTCTTTTCTATCATGTCATGGAAGATGGCCACCATGCAACGTTGGAATGTTACGGGGGCATTACATAGACCGAATGGCATACGTCGATAAGCAAAAGCTCCGTAGGGACATGTGAAAGTTGTCTTTTCTTGGTCTTCAGGCGCTATCGAAATTTGAAAGTAACCTAAAAAACCATCCAAAAGCAATAAAATTTATGACCGGATTGTCGTTCTAACATTTGATCAATGAAGGGCAAAGGAAAGTGATTTTTCCTTGTTGCTTCATTTAATCGTCTATAATCTATACATACTCTCCATCCTGTGACGGTTCTCGTTGATATTAATTCATTCTTTTCATTAGTTATTACCGTCATACCTCCTTTCTTTGGGACTACTTGGACGGGACTCACCCATGGACTATCGGAGATAGGATAAATAAGTCCGGCGTCAAGTAGTTTGATGACCTCGTTTTTAACCACTTCTTGGAAATTTGGATTTACTCTTCGTTGTGGTTGTATTACTGATTTGTAGTCATCGTTCATTAGAATTTTGTGCGTGCACATGGAAGGGCTTATTCCTTTTATATCTACAAGCTTCCAAGCGATCGCATTTTTATGTTTTTTCAAAAGTTTTATTAATTTTTCTTTTTCTACACTACTTAATTTAGACGAAATAATTACAAGTGAATTACCATCTTTGACTAGAAAAGCATATTCCAAACCTTTCGGAAGTTCTTTGAGCTCAAGGGGTGGGTCCTTAGGAGGCTCCTTATTTGGCGGCTCATTTTGATTAAGAACTTTAAAGGTTTGTTCTATGGCGACCTCTTCTTCAACAAAGTGGTCAATCTTTTCTCTTTTATCGGGTGGCTCATCTTCATCTTCAATTAGGGGGTCATTGTTGCCAAAAGGATATTTCATTGAACGCCCTAGATCTATGCTCCTTTTGAATGCCCCTAATTGAAGAGGTAGATTATTAAACTTCCGGTTTTTCAAAGCTTCGTGAGTTTTTACAAAAGGTCGTCCCAACACTAGAGGAGCGTCATCGAGGATGACAAAATCGGTTGGAATAGCCATTTGATTTGTTTGAACCAAGACATCCTCAACTACACCGACTGATTTTATTACTCTCCAATTGGATAGAAAAATGGGTATTTGAAGTGGAGCAAAATCACTAATACTCAATTTCTCGAAAATATAGTTAGGCATTATGTTAACACAAAGATCCTTATCAATGGTGACGTTACTAATAAATGAATTTTGAAAAAAACATGGAACCGGTGTAATGTTAATTTCAAAAGGGTCTTCTTTTATTAGCGAAGTTTGATCATTAGTTAACTTAACGCTTATCATTTCCTCAATTTTTGCGTTAGTGTTTAACTCTTTTGAAAACTTAGCATGAGTTGATACTAAACAATGATTTTCAAAAGAAGGTGACAAGAGATTAATTTCTTCGAAATTAGACTTTTCTTGAATTTTAACGCTATCGTCCTTACCTCTTTCGTTGTTTAACTCATGTGTCGGTTTTTCACTTATTTGTTCTTCCATTTTTAACTCTTCAACTATCGTTTCTTTATTTAATTCTTCTCTCACGCGGGACTCCTCTTCCCTTGCGTGAGATTCTTTTATGTATCATTCGATAGTTTTAAGTTTTTCTATTATCCTATCGGCCACTTCGGTGATAGAGAAAGGATCGGGATCCTCAAAGCTTGAATCCGGTTGTTCGATCCTTGGTTCCTCATGGTACTCATATGAAGTAGATGGTTCACACCATTATTCTTCATTGTAAGCATATGATGGATAAGGGTCGTAATTTTGTTCTTCATAGCACTCATATATTGACTCCCCAAAGTATGAGTATGAAGGTTCATACCTTGGTTCATCAAAATATGAGTATGAGGGAGAAGGTTCATACCTTTGGTCTTCATAGGATGTGTATGAAGTTGATGGCTCGTACCTGGGCTCCTCATAATAGTTGTATGAATTGGATGGTTGAAATAAGTTACAATATTGTACCGAGTGCGGGTTACCACAATTAGTGAAATAGTCTCTCATGTAATCATCCTTCTCATAGGTGTAGTTGTAGCCTCCTGAGTATTGATCCATAAGAATCACTCAACAGACCACAACCGAGTCTTGGGACCAGAAAACAAAAATAAAGGCGGAAACAGAAGCTGGACACGGCCCCGTGTTCAGTGGACACGGCCCCGTGTTCAGGATCTGTATCTGGGCGTTTTAATAAAAGTTACTGGACTCGTTGAGCACGGGGGCGTGTTCAGTGGACACGACCCCGTGTTCAGACTCTGTATCTGGCTGTTTAACTGAAAATATGCAACACGGCCCCGTGTTCAGTGAACACGGCCCCGTGTTCAGTGAACACGGCCCCGTGTTCAGGCTACTGCTAATGCAAACTAAACTAAAATGCAGAAAAATGTGCGCGCGTTTTGAAAAAGTTTTGAAAAACAGATTAGGCCGTCGATTTTAAGCTTTCTTAAAATCCTTGTGTCCCCGGCAACGGCGCAAAAAACTTGATGTGCGTGAAGTGTGTTATGTTTTAGGTATATATTTTAAGCCCTTTTTACACTTTTTAGCCAAGTTTTAAATTTATAAAACACGATATTTACTAACACTAAACACACATATGGGCAAGTGCACCCATCGTGGACGTAGTATAGTGTTGGTAAGATACCGAGGTCGTCCAAGGACACAAGAGCTTTTAGTACCGGTTTATCCTCAACGTCTAATCAAATCAAAATGTTAGAAAAAGGCTTTTAAACTAAGAACATAAAACTAACTAAAATGTTGAAAAAGAAAGTAAATATAAAAACAGATAGACAAGATGAATCACTTGGATCCGACTCGTGTGTAGTGTAACCTTTGATTATTTTCGCACTTTTGCACTTGTTTAAGAGATTATCTTAGTTATTGTAGTAGGCCCCTCTTTTGAAGGCGACGTTACCCTCAACCCAGTAGTTTGAGTCGGCAAGGATACAATCCTAAAGGGTCGGATTATTGAAAGATAATTAATTAAGTTATTAATGCATGATGTGGTAGGCCCCTCTTTTGAAGGCGACGTTACCCTCGGCTAAGTAGTCTGAGTCAGCAGCGATACAGTCCTAAGTAGCCGGGTTAAAGTTTTAATAGTAGTTTAACTTATGAGGGGATCAAAGAGTTTGGACCCCGCCATCCAATAACGTTGGGTATTGAAGGAGGTCCTACTAAATTTGATCCAGGTCCTTTGCAGGATCTATACACTGAACAATGGCAAGACTCTTACCAAACCGTTCCCTAAACCCCCGACCAGGTAGCCAACATACCTCCATATAGACCGTGGAGATATGAATGGTGAAAATCTTTTATTTTATATAGACAGTAAAATAATGCCATGACACCACGGACAAACGATAAGGAAGAATCACCTTCAACATAAGAAACTAGTAATTAAAGTCATTAATACAAAACCAATTAAAAAGTGCAAAAGATTAAAAATAAAAAGTATTACACTAAACACTTGTCTTCACCAAGTGATGTGAGAGACTTAGGCAAACATGGACTTTGATTGTCAAGAACTCTTATGATCAATCTTGGATCCCGAGACGACTCACACACTCTATGATGGACAATGGATGATGGTGGTGGATAATGGTGTTGTGATGGTGGTGGGTGGTGGGTGAAGTGTGAGAGAGGTGGGGTGCCAAGGGATGAGTTGCAAGAGCTCCAAACACTCCTATTTATAGGCTGACCAGAAGCCCGGGCACGGCCCCGTGTCCATCCGAGTCTCTCTTTCTTCATTAATTGCAATTCGTAATTTCATTTAATGCGTCTGCAGCAATTGACCACGCCCCCGTGTCCGCTGGGCACGGCCCCGTGGTGGGCAATAGAAGCTTCTATCACTTTGTCTTTTCTGCTGACACTTGGGCACGGCCCCGTACTCACTGAGCACGGGACGTGTTCAGTCTTCTGTCTTCTTTGTTTTGCTTGGGAAGATGCTGTTGGGAGGTCGGGCATGCCACTTTTGTTCCTTTTCTTGTATTTATGTTAGATTTAGCTGTCTTTTTGCTTCTTTTATTCATTTGAGCTCATTTGATCCTGAAAATACAAAAGGAAGACAAAAGCACACTTTTTCTAACATTAGTACTAAAAAAGGGTTAGTTTTATGCCACAATTGATGTAATTTATATGTTGCATTTTGTGCATATCACTGATCAAAAAGAGCTGTGCTGCCAAATGAATAGTCATCAGCAACTTTACCAGTCTCTTGCAACTTCCTTTTCTGGTTTAACTCCCTTTCATGGGTCAGGAGTCTACCATGGAGTTGGGTCAGGGTCAGATCTTTGAACTCAGCTGAATTCCTGGTGACAAAAGCAATTGTGTCCCATTTATCAGGTAGTGATCTAAGGAACCTGCTATTTTGAGTTGCATTTGGAAATGTAACTTTAACAAGCCTTAGTTCACTAATGAGACAGCTGAAACGTTCAAATTGTTGGGTTAATGATTCACCCTTGATGTGACAAAATGTTTCATACTGCTGATTCAGAATTTCCCTGTTGTTTTCAATAACCTCTTTCGTCCCCCCAAATTGTTCCTTCAATGCATCCCATAATTCTTTGGCACTGTTACAATGTAACAGCCCAGCATAGATTTCATTTGGTAATGTAGATGCTATGATGCTAAATGCTTTGGCATCGAGTTCGAACTTTTGAAAATCAGTTTCAGTATAGTTTTCAGTTGGTTTAGGAACGAACTTCTTTGCATCCTCATCACTTGGCACCATAGGAATATGAGGACCAAAAACAACAGACCTCCAACATCCAGTGTTCTGTTGAGCAAGGATGTGACCCATCCTTCTCTCCCAGATGTTGTATTCATTACGTTTAAGCATGGGTGGTTTGAAAAGAGAGCCAATGTTATTTTTATCATCTTGTGATTGTGACGTCATCCTGGTTGTTTTACAGGCACTGATTAATCAACTTTAATGGTGATTAAACCTTGCTCTGTTTTTCAACAAAACGAACAAACTATCAGTATCAACGATTGCGAGTTGAACTATTTATGTCAAAATGATTGTTAAATCAAATTTGACTGTCCAAGCTCTGATACCAATTGTTAGGATCTGAGTTTGGATTGATTGTGATTTGTGTTTAAATTAAGATGAACAACGAAAGAGTAGTGCAGCGAAAATTAATTGGAAGCAAACTTTTCATAATCAAACAGGAGAAATGTTTTTAAACATACATTTTCAACAGAGAATCAAATGCTTAAATTTATTTCAAAATTTGATTACACTTGCATGTATGCTTACAAACTCCCCCTCAACCCGAGCTCAGTAATTTGTTCGTGCAGGAAAAAGATGGTGAAGAGCTGATAGAACAGTACAGAGCACTGTTCTATTTATAGGCACGCAACAAACCACTGAGCATCTAAGCTGACGTCACCATGAAAGTGACATCTAACCTCCTAACAAACTCTAACCTCTGACCTATATAAACACTGCTATGCTAACTACTGATATTACATTTCATTACATAAAGTAAATAAAACAACTGCTGCATCCTTCCACTGCTGTGAACCCAGCAGTACTTGTTATGATCAGCAATGCTTGAAACAAGGCAGTAGATTGGGCAGCAGAGCTTTAGTTCTTCATCAGTCTTTGACTTGATCAGCAGTTATAGGTCAGCAGTTTGTATAATCAGTGGATAGGAGGTCAGCAGATGTTGAAACCACTTTCAAGGGGAGAGACTTGTATGCATAACATCTGCTTATTCTGGATCCACTGCTCTGATCCAGTTTTGGCTTTAATTATCTGTTCCTCTGGTAGGGTTCAATCCCAACATAGGGTCTTACAAGTTGGTATCAGAGCCCTGGTTTGAGTGAATCAATCACGAGAAGATAAATGCTTGAACTCAAACCTGTGTGCTCTTGTGATAAGGAACCCGTACAATCCATGACTCGATCAAGATCTAAAGGTAGAAATGGAATGAAAGCGTGTATTTATGCATTTATATGAGGAAACTAACGGTTTTGTATATGCAAGGTAAGCTTAATAGTTTGAAGAGGATGATCCGTGAATGCAGACTAAGATGGATGCTAAGGCAGGCAAGGATGCAAATAGACAGATGGACCCCACGTATACAATATTAATATGCATGGGTACCGGTGTTAAAAGAAAACGGAAGACAACGATACTGTCTTGGTAAGATTTAAAAATGTTGCACGAACTGGGACCCACTACTTCGGACATAAGGCGATGATTTCATGAAGGCACGAACTAGTATGTGAATTGCGCACCTGGCCAGTACGCAAGAAGCATATGACGTTCGTGAGACCATGGTAATTATCGCAGGTATGTCCATTAGAATTGTGTAACAGGTGGGCGTGCGGGTGAAATGGGTAGTAAGACTCTCGGGAAATTTAGAGTACTATGTAGGAATGAAAAGTATGAGTGATAAAAATGAAGAATGTTGAATCCGTAAGAAAGTACGGATCAACAAGATATGAATGAAATGTTTGAATCCGCGAGACGGATTCAAGGAATGAAATGTATGGATGAAATGATTAAATCCGCGAGACGGATTCAAGGAAGGAAAGGTATGAAGGAAATGTTTGAATCCGAGAGACGGGTTCAAAGAATGAAAAGTGTGAATGCAATGTTTGAATCCGCGAGACGGATTCAGGGGATGAAAGGCATGAATGGAATGTTTAAATCCGTAAAACGGATTCAAGGAAATGAAATGTAGAAATGATATGTCTGAATCCGCGAGACGGATTCAACACATGTAAGGAATGAAAGATGAGAATGATATGTTTGAATCCATGAGATGGATTCAAATCATAGGGAGAAGATCATGCGAGAACCACCTCTTATTGCGAGAACCGCGAAAACCAATGTGAACACAACCAAAAATGCCTAAAAATAGCTAAAAATTACACAAAAAAATTTTTTTTAATATTTTTTATATAAAAATTGCTACTTTTCGAAGCCAAAAAAAAATTTAAAAAAATTTTTTTTTACCACTAAAAGTAACGATTTGAGCATAAAAAATATTAAAAAAAATTAGATTTTTTTTTTAATTTTTTTAGATTTTTTTTAGATTTTTTTAGGTTTTTTGGGGGTTTAGTTTTTAGCATTTTAGCTTGGGGGAGGGGGTGGGGGAGGGGGGTTTCGGATTTTGGGGGGAGGGTTAGGTTTTTTTTAGGTTTTTTGGGGGTTTTAGTTTTTAGCATTTAGCTTGGGGGGGGGGTTAGCTTTTTTTTGGGGGGAGGGGGGTGGGGGTTAGGTTTTTTTAAGGTTTTTTTTAGCTATTTTAGGTTGTGTTCACATTGTTTCTCGCGATTCTCACAATAAGGGTGGTTCTCGCATGAGCCCCTCCCTATATATATATATATATATATATATATATATATATATATATATATATATATATATATATATATATATATATATATATATATATATATATATATATATATATATATATATATATATATATATATATATATATATATAATAAAGAGATGAAATTAGTTCACATCAGAATGTGTTGATAGTTTGACCGTGGTTGTGTCAAACGAGTCATATGAGTAAAAAAATAATAATAATAAAACAAATAAACAAAAGAAAGATCGTAATGGGCATGCAAACCCAAGTTTTAAAACGAAAGAAAGAAGTTTTGAACCAGTGATGTGTTAGATGTGTTAGTAATCGACTCTTAGGAGTCATAATAAACGACGGGCTACGACCCGGACAATAATTTAAGTATCAACAAGAAGGGTAAATTTTGTGGAGAATACAGAAATGATGTAATGAGTGTCTTTGTAAGTAAGCATGAATGAGAAGAAGTACGAATGTGTACCTCAATGCATCTATGATAAGTAAGAAAAGTCAGTTTAGCCTTAAAAGGCCAAACTACAAAAGATGACGAAATAAGTAACCAGATGAAAGAATTGCATGTGAGAAATGAAATGTGTGACACGTCATAGCGTGTACGTAAGAAATTGTAGGAGAATTATAGGTGAGTAAACACCTAGTAGAATGAATGTTTGAATGAAGTGTGCTAACCGCTAAATGGTTGATGATACTGCTAGAACTCTTGACGCAATGAAACCAATCGAATTGGTGGAAGGAAGTGTACAAGTGGGGACACCTTATGTGGATAAACGAAATCTAGCCTGGTACAGCTAGTGTTCGGGAAGAATGCGGATCAATCTGGATCACGGATCGTGGATTGATGATATGAGATGAGGTTAGTAAAAGTTTAACTTATGTCGAATAAGTATGAATTGGTAAATTGAAAACAACCTACAAAATGAATGACGGAATGGGTATGGTATAGTATGGAATGTTGATCTCTAATAGTCAACATAAGAAGAAAATTATGCCATTAAAAAGTAAATCTCAAAAGTTTTGAGTGGAAGTTTTGCATATTGATTAAACTCTCGTGCGATGAACTAGTACGGCACATTTACTTATGTAAATTAAGTAATGCATGAAGTGAAAGCGATAGTAATGTGAAATGAATGAAATGATTCAAAGGTAACGTAAAGGTACGCATAGTACAAATAACTATAGAGAACGTATAACGATGTTAACTTTGGAGTTAAGCACGAATGCATGACTATGAAATAGTAACTTCGTTGCGATAACGAAACAAAATTAAATATTATGTAATATATGTATAGAATGTGATCTTAAAGGATGAGATGAAGGTATTAGACCGGTTATAAACGGATCATATGAAAGTAAGCATTAATATAGGGTTGAATATATATGTACGTTGAACTGTTACTAACCGGTCAAGGAAATGAGAAGGTTATGTGGAAGTATGGTATGGAATGTATAGATTTTTTAGGAAGAAGTCAATTGTATAAATACTTACGAATTGAGATAGGATGATTGCTTATAATTATGATGTGACCGTGAAGTCAAACATAGATATGTGTATGTGTAAACGGAAGTGAGAAAGGTTTCGGGGACGAAACCTTGTTTAAGGGGCGTAGACTTGTAACACCCCAAAACCCGAATGTTTATAATTGTCATATGTTCCTATATGACTTAGCATGAAATAAATAACTAGGCTATTTAACCTAGTTAAGTGTGTGGTTAAAAGTATTAAAAGACAAGAGCTTTGCCAATATTATTTAGTGGAAAACTTTAGGGGCTAAAATGGGGCAAAATGAAAGTTAATTTTATTTATGAAAAACACACATAAACACACACATGTATGTGTGTTCGAGAAGAGCCAGGAAGCTCCATGAGAGCTCTAAAACCCTAAGCATGAAGATCATCAAATTGGAAGGGTAAATGAAGTCTAAATCCATAACCGAGTATGGATTAATGATCACCTTCTCAATGGGATCATAAGGTATGTCTCAAAAGTTAGATTGGTGATCTTTCACGAAGTGGGTTACGTTGTAATTGACGAAATTGTATGAAATTAAGAATGAGTATGTGTTAGAATCATCATATAACACATGGATTGTGCTTGGTTTAGGTTAATTTGATGTTTAGAGATGAAACCCGTTGATTATGGTGATGATGACGACTTGAATGATCACCCATGTCCAACTCTTGCTTAATATTGATGTATTTTGATTTGTATGATGGATTCTTGTTAGAGGAATTGAAGGAAATGTGATACTAGTATGTTTGATGTTTATGCATGTATGATTCATGTTGATTAGAAGGAGGAAATTGATGAATTATGTATGAGATTAGAAGCATATGCATGAACTAGTTGTACACTATGCTTAGGAGGTAGTACATACATCAAAAGCATGAAGAAATTATGAAGAACTTAAGATTAGATCACATGTAAGTGATTAACAAAGTAGTTATGAAGTGGGTTTTGATGATATGATAGAAGTAATGATATGCTTATGTTAATGATGTTTGAAAATGATATATGTGTATGTGTGTTTAAAGAAATTGGATAAGAAATGATGGATTAGCATGTTATAAGGTTAAATGATAAACTTAATATAAGATCCGTATGATGAAAAGGTTGTGATGAATGATGAGTAAGCTAACTATCTTGAGAATGATATATGATAGTTGATGCTTGATAAGCGACATGGAAGCTTGGAAAAGAAGCGGGTCAAACAGGACTAATGCGCACGGGAATCATATTCGGACGCTAAGTAAGTTAAGCTTACACCCTCCTTATATAATACCTATTCAATGTATAAATTATGAATATGACAAATTTATATATAAGGTACGATGTTCCGATAAGTATTGATACGGGTCGGAACATGGGTCTATGGTAAGAACTATGCTTGATGGTTAAAATGGGGTAAAGGGGTATCATGGTAATTTTGATTACGAGTTAACGAAAGGATTTGTGTTGCTATTAATTAGCAACTTAGTTAATGAAGTATTTAAACGGGTCATAGCTTTGACCCGAGCCATGTATGTGTGATTAGAGTCATAGTTAAATCGTGGGATTTAGTTAAATATGTGTTGAAGTCCTTTGTCGTAAATGATGGGCTAAAGTTGACTAAAATGCCCTTGGTGGGTATATCGGGTAAACGACCTTTAAAAGATGTTTAGAAACAAGTTAAATGATCAAGTGAATAATTAGGATAAGTATGGAAGCGAAAAGTATGTTTTTGAGAATCAAATGGTTTGAAATACGCAAATACCCTTAAAGGGTCAAAGTAAGCTTTTGAGTGAAAATGAGTTTAGAGAATGCAAGACATCAGAGAATTTAATCTTTTATGATAGACGTCATTGATATCATTAGGTTTATAAGAAGTTATGGTCAAACAAACAAGTTATGTGGATAAATGCATGAACGGGTCAAAATATGGTAAAAGGGTAATAAGCCGAAGGCTTAAAAGTCATAAATTTTGGTAGTCCAAATATTGGATTTTTACTCCATGTGATGGAGAATTTAATTACGATCACGTAGGAAAAAGAATCGGGTAAAACGGATCAAAAACGAGAAAGTTATGCTCGTTTCCGTAAAATTGAGTCATGCCGGGAATATGCAGCATCAGCTGCGAGAATTCTGATCATATGAGGGGGTGGCGCGGCGCGACGGCAAGGGCCCTAGACCGTCGCGCGACGCCACGAACTCCTGGATCTTGAAAAATTGTTATTTTATTAATATATGCGATGCGAACCCGTCTGGACCGTTTTTAAACGCGTATAAGCTGAGAATGACCAATTTATTCCTTGTTTTAGGAAGTGTAGATATGTACGAAGGTATGTATGTATGTATGAATATAAGTTGTATGTATAAATGAATGTATGTTTGGATGTATGCAAGTAGGTATATATATGAGCGTATGCACGTATGTAGGCATACGTGAAGATATGAATGTATGTAGGAATGTGTGTATGTAGGTGTGTATGTAGGTAGTATGTATATGTACGCAAGTGATATGTACGAATGTATGCATGTATGTAGGTTTGTATGAAGGCATGAAATAGGTATGTATGTAGGCATGTATGTATGTATGTATGTATGTATGTATGTATGTATGTATGTATGTATGTATGTATGTATGTATGTATGTATGTATGTATGTATGTATGTATGTATGTATGTATGTATGTATGTATGTATGTATGTATGTATGTATGTATGTATGTATGTATGTATGTATGTATGTATGTATGTATGTATGTATGTATGTATGTATGTATGTATGTATGGATGTATGTATGTATGTAGGTATGCACGTATGTAGGCACGTACGTATGTAAGTAGTTATGTGTGATCGTAGGCATATGTATAAGTATGTATGAAAGTATGTACGCATGCATTCAATAAAATTGAGTACTAACAAAAATAATAGCGTGCCTGATGAATGAAGTGTAACGCAGGAACAGCATAGAAGTCTCACCACGGATTGTATGATCAGATGGAAAGTTGGGATGTAAAGAGTTAACGGAACGAAGAGTAAATGTGAATAAGTCTTGTATGTTTGTAATGCATACTAATGTTATGAATTTTATGTGGTGAGCGCAGGTAGTACGAGTCACGAGGGTCATTAAGGAAGAGAGATCGAGGACCGAGTCACAAGACAGATTGTACGGGAACATTGGTGAATGTAATGTAGTAAACTCATGTTATATTTTTAATTGTAAATGAGTCGATTGATGACTTTCTGCGAAAGAGTTATGTTAAAAATGAAATTTTAAGTAAGTCAAGGTATTTATAAGGAAAGAAATTTTATGGCTTAAACTTCCGCTGCGACTTTTTGTCAAAAACGTGTTAGGGTCTTACAGAAAAAGATGAAGATTTTTTTATGAAAACAGAGAAGTTAAGATGAAAAGATGTAGTTCTTAGGTGAAAAGATAAAGTTTAGTTGAAAACAAGAGAATTTTGATGAAATAGAAGTGAATCTAGTGTAAAATCGTAGTGGAAAACGTTGTGTAATGTTGTAGAAATGTTAAATCTTACTTGAAAACAATAGGACAACAATTCGGCAGAGTTTCGGTATGAAATCAGCAAGTGAGTGAAATGGAGGGGTGAGGTTACTATTTATAGAGATGGTGGGTTCGAACAAGGAGGCTCGTTCGAAGCGGCCTGCCTTCGTACAAAGCTGGCTGGCTTCGTTCGAACAGCCTGTTTCGTGCAACCAGTTCCTTGTTTTGCGTGTAGGATGCTCGTATGACGTGTTTTGTTACGTTAATTAGTGGGAGTACTTTAAGTGTTTTAGCGAGAGGGTAAGTTTAGCTTTCATCACCTACATATATCATAGGTGAACAAGTTTACACGCGTTTCAAGTTCGCGTTAAGTTAGTTTCTCGTGCATTAAGTATCAAAGCGTAACAAAGAGTCAAGGATCTAGGATAAACACATTATTCTCATTTAAGGAGTATCACATAGAATAATAGTTTGCACATAAATTCACATACAAAAATAGTTTCATTTTCATTATGATCAGTCGTCTCAAGTTACAGTAGAATCGTAAGTAGGATACAACGAGAGTAAAAGCGTCAACGGATAGGAAGTGCGGCGAAACTTGCTACCAATAAGAAAGTATTATAGAACGCAGGGCGTTACACGATTAATGACCCAACCATACCCCCACACCCCTTGGCCTCACATAACCAGAATTATTCAAAGTTAGTTATTCCTTTTCTTTGGCAACATTCAATGCTAAAATACATATAAAGTAGAAAGCAACTCAATTGTTCAAAAGTAGAAAGCAACTCAATTGTTCATTTTCTACAAATAAAACATCAACTTTCCAGGTCAAAGTCACTCGTTTTTTTTTTTGGTGCAAGAAATTATAGGTTCCATACTTCAAATCATGACAAATTCTTTTCATTAGGTATATTATACATTTTTTCTTTGGCTATTGTATATTGTATTTTATATAAGGGTTAAGTTAAATGCACCCTCTCTTTTACTATTTATATGCCCTTTCCTTTTTAGTATCACATTAAAAGTTTCCATATTACCCCTAAAAATTTCATTATTTTTAAAATTGGTTTTTTAAGTCCGAAACACTTTTAGTATAAAAAATTAAAAAGGTTTATTAGAAAATAGATAAAAAAACAATACTATCGCACTTTGACAAAAAAAATTGTTTATTAGAGAAAAATTATAATTTTTTAAGAAGACATTATCTAATTATCTACTATTTTAGTTTTTGCAGTTGTCCAGTTAAATTCTTTTATGTGTTTTTTTTTTTTTTTTTTTTTTTTTTTTTTTTTTTTTTTTGTTCTCTATCAAATTTGTGTTTTAAGTTAATTTTGCTGTGAAATTTTGTAATTTAAGATTGTTTCTATCAAATTATAAAAGAACGTTTCCATCACATTTAAGTTTTTCTATTAAATTATTGTTTTCATTCGTGATTTACTTTGTTTATATGTAATATAAGTATTTACAAGTGAACATTTTTTTATTTTAAGTGCATTTAATAATATTTAATTACATTTGTTAATAGATAAACCTAAGATAATGATCATGGCAATTCAAAATCATTAGTTTTGATTTAAGAAACTCGTTTATACATAGATGCATACATATATATTCGACAAATTGGTTTCTATTAATTCTCAAACCTTCAAATTTATTTATAGTTTTGATTTAAGAAACTCGTTTATACATAGATACATACATATATATTCGATAAATTGGTTTCTATTAGTTCTCAAACCTTTAAATTTATTTACAGTTATATTCTTTTGTAAATTTTGTTCTATAAGTTATCAAGAGGATATGGTGGCTAAACAAACAGTGTCACTTTCTGAAGAAACCTTAAAACAACTTTTAGAAAAAAAAAAAAGAAGTTTGCTGAAAACATTATTTAAAAGTATTAAAAAACGTTGAAAAAAGTTATTTAAAAATTAAAAAAATTTACAAAACGTTCTTTAAAAAATAAAGATAAAAAACCTCTTCCAAAAAATATTAAAGCTAAGGGCATGTTTGGCTAAGCTTTTCAAAGTAACTTATTGACTTATTGGCTTAATCAAAAAGCCAATAAATCATTTTAGTGTTTGGCAAATTGAAAAGTGCTTTTGAAAATGGCTTTTTGAGATGAATGAAAAGGAGTTTTTAAGAAGTCACAATATTGTGACTTCTTGGCCAGCTTATAACTTTTCAAGCTTCAAATTACCAATATACCCCTTATTTACCCCCTTATATCATATAAGCTAAGCCAAACACTTTTTAAAAAACAACTTATTGACTTATTGACTTTTCCCACCCCATAAGCTAATCCAAACACTTTTTTAAAAACTCCTTTTCAAAAAGTCCTTTTCCCAAAAGTCTTTTTCCCAAAAATCCTTTTTAACTCTAATAAGCTTAGCCAAACATGCCCTAACAATACGAAAAAAACCTAAAAAGGTTTGAATTGAAATTTGTAGGGGAAATCTGAAAACTTTTAATGTGATTTTAAAAAGGAAATGTGGTATAACAAGTGAAAGAAGGGATCCCATTACCTATTACCTAAATCTACAAAAACTATGAGGGCAATAGTTGTTGAATGAGAGTGGTGGAAAAAGGCGGTTGCCCTTTTCCTCCTTTTTTTTTTAATTAGTGGCTTACATGGCAAAGGATATACTGTCAGCCATCTGTTTGGCACTCTTTTATTAGTCCAATAAATTTACGATTTTATCCTGTTTTAAAATTACGATTTTGCTATCAGTTCAATATTTTGTTGTTACCCCTGCTTAAAAATAAATTTACGCTTTGCTCCAAGCTAAAAACTCCAATTTCGCCCTTGGTTGAAAATTACGATTTTGCCCCGTTTAAATTTACAGTTTTATCATTAGTTTTTTTCTCCCAGCCAAGTTACGATTTTGCTCTCAACTTAAATTTACATTTTCTCTATCGTTTTTGTTTGTTTTCCTGGTTAAATTACAATTTTGCCCCCAGTATAAAATTACAATCATGTCATCTCATTGTTTTAGTTTTTTTTAAACTGTGGTAGTGTTTTGTTTTAATTGGTTGACTCGGTGTAATTATTATTCGTGTCAGGCGGCTGCCTGACACACGCTCATTTGTCCTGAAAAATTATAATTTTTCCCCCAATTTAAAATTTAGTTTTTCCATCTTTTTTTAGCAAAAATTTGATAATGGTTGACTCGATGTAATTTTTTTGAGATCATGTAATAAGTAGTATGTGCAAGTAACAAAAACACACAAGAGAGAAAAAAAATCGGCTTTGTGCCCCGCAACGCGGGCGCGGGGCAAACACTAGTTATGTATTCAAAAGTCACATTTTTACCTTTTTTTTTTTAAAGCAGTCACATTTTTACTTTGTTTTTTTATCAAGTATTATACTTTCACTTTCCATAATATCGCCACACTTTACTTTATATAATATAGTGTGTCAAACTTTAAATCCATGTTTCATCATTAAATGTTTTTTTTTATTTATATGAATTATCTTTCAAAAAAAAATAGGGTTAATGGATTTAAACACCGCCAACTATGGCCATTTGGCCGCTGGCACTCTCAACTTTTAACTTTGTCTCACACCACTTTCAACTTAACACATTGTTTGTCACGGCACCCCCTCGTTAAATAAACATTAACCTAGTTAGGAAAATTACCCTACGTGTCATTTTAATCTTAACTTGATATGGCATGTATGACGTGTAAGTTATCTGATTTGGCACGTATGACGTGTAAGTTCCCCTGATTTAACATCTTTAAAACCCCAAATGAATAATCATCCAAACATATTCAACAAATAGATTTCTTCTAATTTTCTATCATCCCCTTCACATTCTGCAAATTCATTCCACCATGGAAATACCATTGAAATCAACGAACCTCCTCACCCATTTTTTCACATGGATCAACATCTTTTTCACCCAAATCACCCTCACTCTCACCCTCCCTTTCACATTCATCTTAATCGCTCACACTTTCTCACCCAAAATCATCCAAATGACCAGATCATGTTCACTTTCACTCACCCACTTTCAGACCTCATCGTTTCCACCATCATCTTCTTCTCTTATCACATCTGGGCTGCATACCTCACTGCCGCATCTGATAACAACAATAACACCTTCCGGAACATCAAAAGTTAATTCAAGCAAAAGTTATGGAATTAGGATTTAGTATGGTAAGGGCGACGGGCGACTTAGCGTCTCAGAACATCGGCAGAAAGAAAGAAAGACGAGGCAGATACATACCTGACGGCAGCGACGTAGTGGGGAGGATGGCTGATTAAAGACGACCGCCGGTTGATGTGTGACCGGAGCCGGTGACAGTGGTGACTGGTGAGAGACGGAGGTTGGCTGGAGAAGGGGGTGCGCCACAAAGTGCGTGACCGGTGACGATGACGTGTGGAGGGCCGGCGGTGGTGGAGGTTGAGGGCGGAGAAGTAGGGCTGTAGTGTCAATGTTCGGAACCGGCGATGATGACGGCGGAAGACGAAGACCAGCGTCGATGGGGGTGATGTTCGGAGTGCGTGGCGGTCGGAGATGGAGGTTGATTCAGAGTGTGAAAAGGGTGGATGACTGGTGGTCGATGGCCTGTGGGTGTCGATGAAGGAATTGTGGGGATGGGGCTAACAAGGTGTGTCTAACAAATTGTTAGGGTGTTGTGCTTAAAGATATATGAATCAGTTTAAATGACACGTAGCACATGCCACATCAGCTTAATTTGACACGTAGGCTAATTTTCCTAACTAGGTTAGTGTTTATTTAATGAGGGGGTGCCGTGACAAACAATGTGTTAAGTTGGGAGTGGTGTGAGCCAAAGTAAAAGTTGAGAGTGCCAGCGGCCAAATGGCCATAGTTAGGGGTGTTTAAATCCATTAACCCAAAAAAATAATAAAAAAATTTATATGAATCATTGTAAAATGTGACTACAGAGTACAAATTCTATAAAACTTCTGATAGTTCCCTTAGAAGACATGATTCAACAAAAACCACAATATCTATAAAACTTCTGATAGTCCCATCAGAAGACGTGATTCAACAAAAACCACAATATAGTAGTTAATGCAATATTTTATATGGCGGGCGTTTCTTGATAGACTTCCGACAAAGTATTGCATAAGAGGAATGGCAGGTGGAAGATTCTCTCTGTTGTTATGCAGTGATGTAGACGAGTCAATGGATCATGTTTTTACTGGATGCGGTATTGCGGCAGGGGTATGGAATGGGATTTCGATGTGGTGTCGAATGCCGCAGGTGTATGCTTTTTCTGTAAAGGATTTGGTCGGCATTTTCGAATACGGTGGACACTCGGAGATAAAGAAGAATGTAATTCAAGGCATTATCATGATAACTAGCTGGAGGTTGTGGAAAGCAAGGAATGAGAGAATTTTTTTCGAATAAGGTTTCAAAAATGGCGGACATAGTTTCGGACGTGAAGGTTATGGGATTTTTATGGTTTAAGAATAGGGCGAAATGGGGCACGGTGGATTGGGAGAAATGGTGTAATTTCGATTTAATGTAATTATGTACGTTCGTTTTTGTGCAGTATATATATATATATATATATATATATATATATATATATATATATATATATATATATATATATATATATATATATATATATATATATATATATATATATATATATATATATATATATGTATTTCATATTTGTCATAATTTTGTAAGTTTGGGAGAGCTTTGGATGATTTCTTGCATCACAATAACGAACACGCACAGTTTGATCAACTGAGTGGCTCTTTATTTTTATTAATTCAAATAATAGAAGTGCATAATACAATAAACAAACTTATATATTTAAACTAAAACATACTTGGCCAACGAGGCATCTAAACTCTTTATCATATTTTGACTCAAATTCAATATACTAAACAGACTCAAATTAATAAACATATTATTAGTTATCTAGATTAATCTCCTCCTTCCTCGATAGAGATAACCATACCGCCCCTAATTAAACTGACTCTAGTTAGAATTGTTTAATTAACTTTGATTAGTTGAATAAAATGTCACTACGGCTTAGCCACTTTTGTGACTTTCGTCCCTGGGTGTCATTTTCATTCAAAAAGTTTGAAATCTTGTTATTTTTATCCCTGAAGACCTTTTTTCGAGGGGCGAAAGTCGTAATAAATTGCTAACCTCAAGGATGAAAATAGCAAAATAAAAAGATGAATGACTGCTATACACAAATAAGTCGTTTTGGATGAAACATGCAAATAATTCTAACCCTTGACTGAAACTCATGGCTGGCCCTGAGGGTGGGCGGGGAGGACCACCGGTCAGGCCCCGATATTTCGAAGGGCACGGTATTCTAAAAAATCTGATATGTATATGTAAAAAAGATAAATTAATAGAGTATACCCATATAAACACCAATATAGGTCCACTTACAAAACTAGTTTTATGGTTGGTTATTAGCCTATTGGCATTAGGTATAAACCTTTAGTGAGCCCAATACTAAATTTCGTTAAGGCTTAAGGGTACGTTTTTTCGAGCTCGAACAGGGTATACGAATTCTCAGGGTCGACCCTACCAAAACTTCTTACTTTTTGAGCTAAACTACTACAAAGCTAACACCGAGTCACCGATGTGAGGAAGGAAATGGGAAAGTGATGTTTTGTTTTTGATAAGATTTAGGGTCTAGCTATGGTTTCTATTTCTAGTTTAAATGAACGTAAATGAAATAAAAAATATATTATAAACCTATCATGAAGGTAAATGAACTCCGTCCTGCCAGTACGGTTCGTCGAACATTTGGTTTATTTACCACCTTATCAAAACAAATATTACACTCGTATCCCTTATTGATATTAACTAAATATATGAATATGTTAAGTAATCTTAAACGGTATAATAAAAACTTTGAAGTTATTATAAACTTAAAGTTATTAAACAATTAGAATTGTTGAAAGTGGGATTGAGTATTTTTTTATGCAACATTAAGTTTTGAGTAATGTGAGCCCCGATGTATAAAGTTAAAATTTGGTTTTAACCCAACACCCACTACGAAACTCAACTATTCCTACATATCATGAGTATACCCAACAAGTATGATATCGGTTAGAATTTAGGATTCTATAATCGGATATGATCATTAGGATTTACGATTTTGTAATCAAATATAATGATCAGCATTCTTGTAAAAACAATGTTACCCCTAGACTATAAGGGAAGGTGTTCGAACCCAAGTGGACATATGATGGACTTTAAAAGAGTTCAACAAACGAAGAGTGGGCCAATAATGGAGCCCAACAATATTACTTGGAAATGTTATTGTACAAGAGGAAATAACTAAAACAAGGAAATGTTATTCAACGAAGAGTGGGCCAATAATGGAGCCCAACAATATTACTTGAAATGTTAAGTGTGGCATAGAAGTTTCACCCTTTATTTGAAAGATCAATAATTGAAATTAACTGATCCTTGTTATGAATATATTTATTATTAATGTGGTTATCAACACCAAATAGATTAGCTTTCTCTCCAAGTTTTGTACACCTATATATACCAGTATTGTATCTCATTGTAAATATATCTATCAATAAAATATCAACTTTTTCTCCCTACATCTCTCTCTTATTGTTTGATATTAGGCTAGTAGGTTGTTGTTTTACAACACGTTATCAGCACGAAAGTGCTCTCATCAAAAACCCTAATCCCCTTCCTTATTTTTTTTGATATCTCAACGTAAGAGGTTGCATAAAACTGCTAGAACATCAACCACCGGAAACAACAAAGCAACATATGTCCCAGTTTTAAATTTATTTCCGCCGGAACCGTCTTCGTAGATTGAGGTAAGAAAGAACCTAACCCTCTTCTTTCAATAATATGCACACTACGTATCCAATATGGATTTGTGAATGTATTTTGGTTTCCTGTTATGAAGATTATCTATATTAGAAACTAAGTAAAGAAAAAACTAAAAGTTTTATAGCAGATATTTTGATTTTATATTTAAAAAACGATTAGTTTTCAAAAACAAGATTAGTTTACTTTACTGAGTTAATCAATCGTTGACTATTGACTAGACAATATTTCTAGAATTCGGTTACACTAGGATGTAAATTGATATGCTTAATCAAATCTTTATTTTATTACCATTCTTAAATAGATTTTTTCTAATTAGGAAATTTTATATCAACGTATAGTAGAATCCATTGAGTTACTTATCGTAACCAATAAAACCACTTAAATGAAAAGTATTTGTGTTAGTTTATATTTTTGTTTCTTTATTTCATTGAATAACCTTTGTATGCTTTGATTTTAAATCTCATGCATTTGATCGTATATATTCAATTTGAATTATACTTCCTGATTTAAAATTTATATTTTTAATGTATTGATTTTTCTATACAAAACTATCTAAACCTTTATGTTTGTAATAAAAGAGAAAGGTTGTTTATTAGAGCATCAGAAAGAAAAAAAAATATTTGTTGGTTTCTAGTTCCTGTTCTTTATCAAGAGAATGGATGATTTATTTCTCTGTGCTCTTAGATTTATAGGATATATTTTAAATAATTATGTTTTTAGTTTACACAATATGAAATCAAATTATTATAACTTTATAACCGATGGTGGTATAAACGATACTAATTATATTGAGTGGTCAAATGTTTTATTGTGTATATGTTTATGTGCTACCACAATAAGGGTATGTATTTGTAAATTCGTGATAGCTACATGTCTAGTTTTATATATATACGTTGTGTACATATATATGGTTGCTTATTGAAGTTGATTAAATTGCTTTTTACACTTATTTGATCATATGTTAATAATATTTGCTCATGTTTCAAAAATGAGTGATAAATATATTATGTAAGATGGATATGTAATTGGTCATGTCGTGATATGTTTATACATGCACTATATATCTTTGCTTATAATTGATAAAACGAATATCTTATTTCACATAGTTTTTATTATAACTTACTTTACATAGCGACATGTTATAATGTTATATATTGTATAGTTTGGCTTTACCTTGCATTCTATATTCTATCATTAATACATGTGAATAATATCGAGAGAACAACTATTACCAAAGTTATGATCTATTATTATTATCATGAAAGAGTACAAATATTTTTAGATAAGACACTCAAAGTGTCATACTCATGCATCTCATTACTAAGTTATAAAATGTTGTAAGATGTTAGAACAGTAATATTATATAACTCGGACATATAATTACTTCTCAATTGTTGTTATGTGAGGAGAAGTTTATTCATAAGGGAAGATGGATACAACAAACTTTTTTTGTCAAACCTCAAATATGTTCCCAAAGTCGCATCATTAAAAGGATGGATATGAAGGGTTTGAAGTGACTATATATTCGTATGTTCGAGAAAATAATGGAAAGCCATGAAACTTGTGTGGTTTTATTTTGATCCATGAGGTGAATATATATTTGATCATTGTGATCATGGACATAGTTAAGAAAATTCTAGTGATGAGATCGACCATGAGAATTGTAATAATAGCCGTGGTAATAATGAGAAAGGCCACTAGAAGTGGCAAATAAAGGGAGTAACCATATCAGAATAACTCATTGAAAGTTTGAGATGATAATACGATGTTCTCTCATATTATATATGTTTATTACACAAACAATGTGCACATAAAACAAAGTGCAACTAATAGATTATAAACATAAACCAGAAGTTTATGTATCATGATTATTGTCTTAGTTGGCATGACCGGTTAGACCACACCGAGTCAATGATGATGTGAAACATAATGAAGAGCTAAAAGATTCTTCAAGCTAATAATTAGCATGTAATGTTTGTTCTCAAGGGAAATTTTATATTTTGCCAAATAAAGGAGGGTATGTATCCCTAAATATTCTGGAAATGATTAAAGGATACACATATCCCAACGTGATACCATTTAGTGTTTTTAAATCGATGCATCGTCTAAATGGTTATCAAATCCACAACCTGAAGTTTGTGTGATTGTGGCTTAGCTAATGTGATAGCAAACATATTAATCCAGATTAGTATTTTTATTTGGTAATAGTGAATTAATTCCCAAGTGATAAATATTATTGAAATAAGTGTTGAATTTTCTATATATTTATACACGAACTGCTTTTGTTGAAGACGGTAAACAAACGTCTACGATTGATTGCAAAGCCAATAATCATGAGAGCAAAATTTAAATTTGAGTTCATGTGATTATACATATGCGATAACATTAATTCACATCAAACCAACATGTTGTAATAGTTTCTCCCCATTGTAGTTGGTTTTGTGTCAGGAGCCAAAGATATCCTTTTTAAGATTTTAATTGTGCGGTATATGTTGAAATTGATCCACCACTATGCACAAAGATAGAACCTTAAAAGGTGGTTGGGAATAAATGATAACGAATAGATCTTTTCATGAGATATTTATTTATGACTTAATTAATTGATATCCACCTCAGTGGATTAATATTCCCAACATCAGGGGGAGATAAAAAGCAGTTGGAACAGAAATGAGTTTGTATGAATTATTATTGATCCTCAAAACTAAAAGTATGAACCAGAAATTCAAAGAATAACTCATTTACAAAGATTAGTGAATCTCTTACCAGACGCATTTACTGACTTTTAAAAGGTGATTATGTCACATATATCAACTGCTAATGCTCCAATTAAGATTAGTGTCCTAGAAGGACAATCACATGTTAGTAATAAGTCTATTGCACGTCTGAAGCGTGGTAGACCAGTCGATTCCAATAATAAAATTCCTCGAAAGTTGGAGCAACTAATTAAGATGGTCAAGTCGAGGTATGTAAAAGGGTCTCTTGAAGAGACATTAGACATGAAGGTTCAAGAAGGACCTCATGTACCTGAAAATAAATAGATCTCGATAAGTTATATCATGTCTAAGATATGTATGGAATCGAAATAAAAATCGACGTCGTTATACTTTTGTAGATAATGTAGCGCTTGAAATGATTAATTGATGAGGATCACGATTTGAGATGTGCCTATGAACGTAAACATAGAAATGATTGGCCAAAATGGAAAGACGCAAATAAGGCAAAGTTGAATTCTCTAATGACATGGAAAGTATTTGGACCAACAGTCCATACAACTAAAGTTGTAAAATATGTTGGATATAAACAGGTCTTTTATGAGAATTATGTGAAAATAAAATTGAGTGATATAAGGAAAATTGGTGGCACAAGAATTTCCGCAAAGACCTATGATTGATTATGAGGAGACATATTCTCCAGTGGTGGATGCATTGACTTTCCAGTATTTTATTTGTCTGGTAATATAAAGAGAGAATTGATATTCGTCTTATGAATGTTATGTATCACCTGATACTGAAAGTTTACATGGAAGTCCCGAAGGATTAAATTATGTAGGTCATGTAAAGTAAGTTCTCGAGAACAATGTGATCATTTATACATATTCGGATTTGAAGGTTATGATTATTTTACATGTTGGATATAACTGGAACTCCTGATGAGTTTCTAAAGCAACTGAGTGTTTAAAAGGTTAATTGAAACATCTTAACGATGTAATACTTGTGCACCAAGAAACATACATAGAAAACTTGTACCCGGTGATTGTGATATCTCAATAAATAGTGTACACGCATGGTACAATATGGATTTTGGAGTTAAAAGCAAGTGTTCATGACATTTTTGCATATGATATAGATATTTATATGTTAAATGGGCAATTTTATGTAGCAAAACTTCTAAAGAGTGAAAGCACATGCATATTTAGATAAGATGGAAAGCATTCACTCGTGAATTGATAATGCTAGAAGCATTAATGATGTCAAAACGTCAAGAACGTATTATATGAAGTTGACAAAATACGTATAGACTAAATAGTCGAGACGAGTGTTATACAACTCGAGATATTCGGATAAAGAGGGACATAAGTTTGATTCAATTAGCCATGTTCTATCAACATTCTACTTTTAAAAGTTCACTATAATCGCAATTTACAGTAATGATGTCCAGGCATCATTGAGAGAAATTGTCGAGCTTTTAGAGGGAGAAGTTTTGAATGACCTTGGTGTGACAACCCTCACAAAACCAGGTATCCGTACGACCTAATTAACTATTAATTATTGCTTAATTACTGTGCTTGACTGAGATTCCTGATAAACTGCTACTTGATTTTTGATACATGTACATATCTGCATCATACTTTGATTTCCGTCACTACATTATTTATTTACTGAACCTTAGTGACAAACATGATGCACAAAAGCACAGTAGCATTTGAACGGATAACCTATTGAACATGCTGATATAGCCAGCATCAGGCAAACACTGCCTCTAAAGGCCTGAATGAGCCAGAATTATTTTACTACACCCATAGTGTGTGTAGAGATACAAGGGTTGTATAATTGCGTCTCTAGGAATAAGATACAGAGATTGGATGTGCCTAAAACGTACTTTAAGCACGAAACACAGCACTTTTATCAACACACTAGCTTCTAGCTAATTAATAAAGTGCCAAAATATGAGGAATTATTCCTGACACCTTGCAGAATAAATTGTGTCGCTAAAAATATTATTTATGACGCTTAAAAGATTACTTAAGCACTTTAACGGATTACTATCCAACCGAACAACCAGACAATACCCGGAGCATAAAAATATTGCCAGTATTATTGTTGGTATTTTTCTGAGCCAGTTAGGGTCCCTGATTTCCCTAACACCCGCTTTTTAACGCATTAAACAACTAACGGGGTTAGACCTTAAAGTTAACTCACTTAACTTAACTAAACTGTAACTGAACGATCGAGACCCAACCGGGCGACCCCACCCCCCTTGGGCCGGTTCCATTGAAATGGAACTAGAGGGTACAGCCCTTTTATTATTTAATTCGTTTTGTGGATATCTAGAAGCATTGAGAACCGATGGACGAAGAACTTGAATTTCTCTATAAATACTCCTCTCTCTCTCACACAAGAACACACACACTAAACCAACACACTCTCACTCTCTCTTGTGCTCTCTCTCTCGGCCGAGAACACTCACATCCATCCATCCATTTTTCGGTTCAAGTCTTGCCATTCCAAGTGCACACTAGTGTCGGGGATCACGTACAACGAAGCTTGGAGCAAACGGAAGCTAAAGAACCTCGTGCATTTGCTTTTATCCACGCCGTTTTCGACTAGATTCTTCCCTAGCCTTGAGCTAGAGGTATATTGTTTAAAACTCGTTTTTTAATCGTATCTAAAGTGGTTAAAAGGATTTTTGACGGTTAAAAGTCGGTAACCCACTTCTTGAATCTTTAAAGTCTACTAAAACTCGAATATCGTTGGTTAAAAGCATATAACGCGTGTAAATGTCGTAGTATTTGAATATGTTGATTGTTAAAGCCCGATCTATGATGTGGTGGCTCTCATCATCGTTTAACCCGACTTTGTTAGGATCACGTATCTTAACATAAGCTTGTTTCTAGCGGTGCGAGGGTTAAAAGGTGAAACTCCACCACACGGGAAACATGAACTTATGTAAAAGTGTTTTAACATGAAAAATAGTATTTAAAACGAGCCGATCTACGTATGTACAAGTGGTATATTCGTAGGACCGGGTGTCGAGAAAATCATGTTTTACAAAAGTGGATAACATGTTAATAAAAGATGATTTCTATAAACTACAAGTGTAAAAACACTTGTGAAACGAAAGATCCGACAAAATAACAATTTTTATAAAAATTGTCGGAAGTTGTAAAGAGTGATTTGTTCCAAAAACGGGGTTCTTGCAAGACTAAACTATTTTATACATAGATCCACTAAATATAACGAGATCTACATAATAGTTTTAGAAAAACTACAAGTTCATGTAATATTGTGATTTTACATACTAGTCTACGAGTTTAATGTGTTGAAACTAGTTTGAAGTAATCGGAAATTGATTTGGTTGATTTGAAGAATTGTTGAAATGATTTTGTAAAAGAAAATGATACGCTTGAAAGCGTGGCCACCTCCAGTTACAGGGGAAACTCTGGCGAAATTTTCTAAAAATATAACACTTAGGATTATTTACAAGTGTTAAACTATTTTGAGATGTTTTCAAACTATATTTCGCCATGACTTTATTTATTAAATAATCGGAGGTGGGATTTTCACAAAAATAAACGTGATAAATATTTATTCGATAAATATATTCTTCACAACACTGTTTATGATTATTTTGTGAAAATGTATAAATATTATTTTTCGAGTAAAGAAATAATATATACTAACTTTGTCGAACCCAAAATAATACCAACGCCTTCACGACAAACATATAAGTTACAACGGTAATTACTATTACCACTTAATCGCCAAAACGTAACTTACGCTTTATTCGGAAATATTCATAAACGCATGTGTTGTCAACGTATTATTTTGGAAAGTATTATATGAAGAGAAAATATATTATTTTGAGAAAAATAATTATATTTTGGGAATGAGAAATAAAATATATTAAGTGAGACTTAATGTTATAAACACGCATGTATTAATTCCCCCATCCTTGGGAAGGAGATTTTCTACCAAGTATATACACGGAACGGTTGTCTAACCGTTTCCCGAAAATTAAACTATAAAGCTAAGGCACGGCCATCCGTCTAATAGAATTAGCACATGTAGGTCGTTGCGCAGCAGTTGGATATTTGGATTACTTGGTATTGTGACGCACTCACTGTGAGTTCATGTCCCCCTTTTCTCTTAACTGTTTTCAGTTTTATAAACTGCGGGGGTGAAATACATGTTACAATGATTATGATTACTTTACACATGGTATGGTTAGCGTAAGGAGGGTTACTTTTAGATCATGTGAATGGGTAGGCGTACACTTGAGGTCATTAATCCTCAGGGTAGGACCGAGGGCAGGAGCGGTAGATCTATTTGGGTGTAGCGAGCCCAGTCCCAGGTCCAGCATAACGGACCTTGGGATGACTTTGTTCCCGACGCATAAATTTGCTAGGTTTGAGCCTTCCTACTTGCATTTCACACATATCAATGGCCTTGCAAACCATTGGTGATCTCTTTTTCCTTATTTGCTACATACCAGGGTTTTTGATAAATACAAAGGTTTATTTACTCACTTTCGCATGAACTCGCTCAACATTATTGTTGATTTTTCAACTTACATGTATTTCAGGGAATTAACGATCTGGCGCGGTATGGCTTGTTTTCCGCTGCATTAGGCCCGAGGTCATCCAGGGTTCGAGACTTGTGACTCTTTCCTGGACAAGTCACAGTCTCCGAACTGTGTTTATTTTAAGTTTGTGGTTGTAATGTTTAGACAAGTTTATGGTTGTCGGGTGTTTACCCGTTAAGACAATGTTTTACTGTTTTATTTTAATGGATGATCTTGCATGTTTTAAATTCATATAGCTTTGTTATGATTAAGCTATGGTATTAAGAAGTCACACCAATTAACCACGCTTCCGCAAAGCCAGGGTGTGACAGCTTGGTATCAGAGCTCTGATCATAGCGAACTAGGATTCCTTCTCGAGTCTAGACTATGATCACTAGGGCTCTCACGAAAACATTTTCTGCATACCACTTAAGTCCAGATCCAAAACGTTTTTACAAACAAATGTTGAGCACATTTCATTTATTCATTATTAGGCTCAGTCCTGAAGACTGAGGCTCGGTCTTGGAGGCCGAGGCTCGATCTTAGAGATCGAGGTAGATGTTATTTATGTTAGGCTCAGTCTTGGAGGCTGAGGCTCGGTCTTGGAGGCCGAGGCTCGATCTTAGAGATCGAGGTAGATGTTATTTATGTTAGGCTCAGTCTTGGAGGCTGAGGCTCGGTCTTGGAGGCCGAGGCTCGATCTTAGAGATCGAGGTAGATGTTTGTTGTTTTTTTGGCTCAGTCTTGGAGGCTGAGGCTCGGTCTTGGAGGCCGAGGCTCGATCTAAGAGGTCGAGGTGGATGATAGAGCAGTCTTAGAGACTGGGAGGAATTTGGCTAGTGGGACTAGGAATGTCAGTCTAGGAGACTGGGAGGCTAGTGGGACTAGGAGAATTATTTGATTGTTTATTGTTGACTTACATGTTTACATGAATATATGATTGATTATTATACGTATATGTGTTTGTGTTACAAACGTCATGCTTTCACCATGTACTAGAAGGATGGACACTACGAATCCCATGGCCATAGTATCAGACGACATAGTTGCAGCGGAGCACGAGGTGTACATTTCCGATACTACCGGCATAGACGATGACGACTTTCAGCCCCTTTTGCGCTGCCTGATGTCGTAGCAGAGCCTACTGATGGCCATCTTGTTGGGAATTTGCCACTCGTGGTGATCCCTGTTCCTGTACCCCTTGCCGCTTATCCCATTGTTGATATGCCCCCCTGACGTGGCCTCTGACGACGATAACGATCTACTAGAAAGAGGACCCATTTGAGGGCGAGGCCCTATTGCTGCTGGAATTAACCTACTGCTTGCGGACGCTCCTGCAGGGGAAACTTATACCCATTCCCCTGTCCCAGACTCATTTGAGTTCCTGACATCCGCATTTTTGCATACAGGGAGTGCAGCACCATTCACACGACGCCGACCCTGATACGGCATCATCAGCTGCACCGGTTCCCGCACACAGCTTGATGTTTGATCACAGTATTGAGGGTGATCTTGTTCTTCCACCTGGTGTTGATCCAGACCATGACCTTGAGTTCATACACTTAGACCAGCCCTTGGAGGATCCTGTAACCCCCTGTGATGGTTAATCCAGCTGATTTTGAGATGGAATTTGTTAATCCGGAGCCAGCCATGGCCCCTGAGCCAGGCGTTGCTCCTAACACCGCATTGGAGCATGACCCTGTTCATGCCAATGCACCTGCTGTTACTCCATGATTGATCATCTGCTTGGACGAGAGAAAATTTGGGGTAACTATGCAAGACAATTTATTATTACGGGGGCCCACGTAATAACGACTTGTAGTGCACAGAAATCCTGGTTGACTCTGCGGGTCAAGCTAATGACAACCAATGTAGCAGGAAATAACTCGAACACGAATGACCAAGGCGATGAAGCCTCGACTTCATTCTATTTCAAGCAACAAGCCAAATTGGCAAGCCTATGAGAAGGCTCAGAACATTTATTTCCCCAACCATTCATTGGGTATATTTATGTGTAAAATTGGGTGAGTACATGATGGCTTACGGTGCTATGTATCTCATAGACAATTGGAAAGTTGTCTAACCCACTTCATGCCATTCCGGCAGAAGAGAATGCCACCCAGGCATGACACAAACACCAGTATGTTGCCAAGGATAGGAGCCGAGCTGCAAAAACGCAACTCACAGGCAATTGCACGACATGAAGCTCTCCGCCTTTAGCACGGCAATGGCACTATTGGAAATAATCCCTAGCTGACCGCACCTATAAGCAGTTCCTAAACTGCAAGCCTTTGAACTTCGACGAAACAGAAAGCGCCATTGCATTTGTTCCTTGGCCTGAAAAGATTGACTCCATTCTAAGAAGGACAAACTGTTCACCCCAAAAGGAGTGATACCTTTACCTCAAGGTCATTACTAGACAGCACACTCTCATGGTGGGACCATCATGTTCAGGCCCTTAGCACGGATGCTACTTATGCACTGAGCTGGGACGAGCTCAAGGTAATGATTGAGAAGAAATGTTGTTCTAGGACTGGAATTCAGAAGCTTAAGGTGGAGTTCTGGAATTTGAAAATGGAGAGACCCGAGATTCCTTAACATGTCCAGAAATCGCACGACTTGCCTAGGGTCGTCCCCTACTAAGTCATTATTGTTGTATGATACAGTTATGTACATATAAGCTTTACATTGTGGTCTCGATTGGTGGTAATGCAATCGTAGTATTCTCATCACTTGTGATGTTTGATCTATGGTTTATGTTCTATGACATGAGATGTTATGTGGCTGATTTATTGATAGCATGAGATGTTATGTGCTGATATCGTTGAATACATACGTACATTTTACCTGCTACGACCTAACCTATGTGAAACATCTTTTAGAAGATGCCACCAAGACGCGAAATGCGCATACCCACCAACGAGGCGGAACTTCAGGAAATCATTGCTGCAGTCATCGCACAATACGAGGCCCATCACTCCGAGCGCAACGGAGGTACCTCGGAAGATAACGGTTGTCCCTACTGGCACTTCCTCAACTACAAGCCTCCGAAGTTCGACGGCACTGGAGGTGCCATAGCTTTTGTGAAATGGATTGAAAGTATGGATTCCATCTTTCAAATGAGTGGTTGTACGCCAGAACAACAAGTCCTATACGTTTCTGGGTTGTTTCAAGATGGAGCTCGACTATGGTGGTACCTTCAGGTTCAAATGAAGGGCGAAACCGCAGCATATGCATTATCATGGGATGAACTGAAGGGAATGATGCATGAGAAGTATTGCTCCAAGGAGGAAACCCAGAAGTTGGAAGGGGAATTCCAGAGCCTGATAATGGAAGGTCCAAAAATGTTGGGATACATGCAAAGACTTCATGACTTGGCACGAGTTATTCCCCACTTAGCGGAACCAGAAATGAGGAAATTGGGACAGTTCATTTGGGAACTGGCACCAGAAGTCATGAGCTTAATGGCAGCATCTACGCCACCAACAACTATTGCTGCAAGCAAGATGGGTTTGGCACTCGTTACGGAAGCCATTAGACTAGAAAAACTTGCAAACCCTGATAGGGAGACTCAGGTAGAGTCATCTGGAAAGAACAAAAGGAAGCTTACCGAAGATACCCGAACAAATAATGATGAACAAAGATCTATTCGAGGTTGTTTCGACTGCGGATACAAAGGGCATTTCAAGAAAGATTGCCCTAACAACAGACAGCCCAATGATAAGATTTGCTTGGAAACTAAAGCAAGACGTGCTGGGTGCAAGTATCACCATGAATGTGGATGTCGGAAGCCTAGGTGCGGGAGGAAAAGGCACAACAAGGATGGTTGTGGGACGAAGAGTCCCAAACAAGGAGAAAATCGTAACAACGCTCAAGGTGGAAGCAGGAAAGGAAATGGCCGAGTGCTAGGATGCTTCCATTGTGGGGACATTGGGCATCTTAAGAGAGAATGCCCGGAATTGAAACAAGGCCGTGAGAGAACACCCAGCATCGGAGTTTGTGAAGCATGCCAGGATCCAGGCATGATTACTGGTACGTTCTTTAACGACCAAAACCTTCGCATTTATTTTGTGTGAAACTGGTGCCGATTATAGCTTCGTATCATTAGGATTTAAGAATATGCTTGGTTTAGCCGCTAGTAAGTTAGATATTAGATACTCAATTGAATTGGCGAATGGGAAGTTAGTAGAAACCAACGAGGCGACTCGAGGTTGCGTAATCGAGTTGGGAGAGCGTGAGTTTGCTCTCGATCTACTACCAGTCCAGTTGGAAAGCTTCGACGTGGTAGTAGGGATGGATTGGTTATCAAGTAACAAAGCGGAGATAGTTTGTCACGAGAAGATAATTCGAATTCCGACCGATGATGGTGAGACCATTGTTGGGAGAAGCGTGAGACGCCGTTAAGGATGATTAGCTGCCTGAAGGCAAGGAAGTGGTTGCAGAAAGGATGTGTTGCTTTTCTGGCACACATTGTGGATAGAAAGGCTGCTGAGCCGAAGATCGAAGACATCCCTGTCGTGAGGGGACACCCAGAAGTCTTTCCAGAAGACTTGCCTGGCTTGCCACCTCAAAGGCAAGTGGAGTTTCGCATCGACTTAGTTCCAGGCGCCGCGCCTGTGGCTAAGGCACCTTACCGACTTGCTCCGTCTGAGATGCAAGAACCGTCGACACAACTTCAAGAGTTGTTAGACAAGGGTTTTATCCGACCAAGCTTCTCGCCCTGGGAGCTCCAGTTTTGTTTGTGAAGAAAAAGGACGGTAGTTTTCGGATGTGTATTGACTACAGAGAGTTGAACAAGCTGACGATCAAGAATAGGTATCCCCTGCCAAGAATCGATGATCTGTTCGACCAGCTTCAAGGTTCAAGCTTCTATTCAAAGATCGATCTTCGATCTGGATACCATCAGCTACGGATACAGGAGGAGAGTATCCCGAAGACAGCCTTCAGAACTCGCTATGGACACTACGAGTTTCTCGTTATGCCGTTTGGTTTGACAAACGCACCTGCAGTGTTCATGGATTTGATGAACCGAGTTGGTAAGCCATACCTGGATAAGTTAGTGATCGTATTCATCGATGATATTTTGATTCATTCAAAGACGAAGGCTGAGCACGAGCAGCATCTTAGAGCCATTCTGGAGCTGCTGAAGAAAGAACAGTTGTACGCCAAGTTCTCTAAGTGTGAGTTTTGGCTACGAGAAGTGCAATTCCTTGGGCACGTGGTGAACGGTGAAGGAATCCACGTGGATCCAACCAAAATCGAGGCGATCAAAGATTGGGAAACGCCAAAGACGCCAACTGAGATACGGCAATTCTTGGGTTTGGCTGGCTATTATCGAAGGTTCATCGAGAACTCTTCAAAGATCGCTCAACCGTTGACACTCCTCACGCAGAAAGATAAGAAGTTTGATTGGGGAATCAAACAGGATGAAGCGTTTCAGATATTGAAAGATAAGCTTTGTAAACGCGCCAATCTTAGCTCTACCAGAAGGCACTGACGATTTCGTGGTATACTGCGACGCATCGCGTCAAGGATTGGGTTGTGTGTTGATGCAACGCCAAAAGGTTATCGCCTACGCATCACGCCCACTGAAGGTGCATGAAAAGAACTATACCACTCATGATTTGGAGCTAGGCGCAGTGGTTTTTGCTTTGAAGATCTGGAGACACTACCTTTACGGTACAAAATGCACGATCTTCACAGATCACAAGAGCCTCCAGCATATATTCAACCAGAAGGAGTTGAACATGAGGCAAAGACGATGAGTCGAGTTGTTGAACGACTACGACTGCGAGATCAAGTATCATCCAGGGAAGGCGAATGTGGTCGCCGATGCCCTAAGTCGTAAAGAGAGAATCAAGCCCATAAGGGTTAGGGCTATGGAAATGATAATTCAAACCGACCTTACCTCGCGCGTTCGTGCAGCACAGAAGGAAGCTCTCAAGGAAGGAAACCTTGAGGAAGAATATCTCCGTGGGATGGAGAAGATATGGGTGCCAAACAGGGAAGGAACGTTGTGTTTTGAGAAAAGGATTTGGGTTCCTCTGTTTGGTGGTTTAAGAGAGGTTATTTTTGATGAAGCTCACAAGTCACGGTACTCTATCCACCCTGGAGCGGATAAGATGTACCAGGATCTTAAAGATTATTACTGGTGGCCTAGGATGAAAGGCGATGTTGCTATTTACGTGAGCAAATGTTTAACTTGCGCCAAAGTTAAGGCGGAATACCAGAAGCCTTCGGGACTTCTGCAGCAACCAAAAATTCCCCAGTGGAAGTGGGAAGAAATCTCCATGGATTTTATTACGAAGTTGCCAAGAACGCCAAGAGGCCATGACACTATCTGGGTGATAGTGGATCGCTTAACGAAGTCAGCACACTTCTTACCTATCCGCGAGAAGGATAATACAAGTAAATTGGCTGAAATCTACATGAGAGAGATTGTTACACGCCATGGGGTACCTCTCTCGATTATTTCTGATAGAGATGGGAGGTTCGTATCGAGGATATGGCAATCCTTCCAGGAAGCTTTTGGCTCAAAGCTGAATATGAGCACAGCTTTTCACCCGCAGACCGACGGTCAAAGTGAGCGGACGATTCAGACGTTGGAAGACATGCTGAGAGCATGTGTGATGGATTTAGGCGGTAGCTGGGATAAGCATTTACCCCTGGTTGAGTTTTCCTACAACAACAGCTACCACACCAGCATTGGTGCCGCGCCATTTGAAGCTTTATATGGGCGCAAGTGCAGATCGCCACTCTGTTGGTCTGACGCAGGTGATAGACAATTGGTAGGTCCCGATATAGTTCAGGAAACTACAGATAAGATCGCGCAAATCCGAGATCGCATTAGTGCGGCTCGTGACCGTCAGAAGACCTACGCAGATCTGAAAAGGAAACCTCAGGAGTTTGAGGTTGGGGATATGGTTTTGTTAAAGGTATCACCCTGGAAGGGTGTAGCACGCTTTGGGAAGCGTGGGAAGTTGAATCCGCGCTACATTGGTCCTTTCAAAGTTTTAGAAAGAATTGGGACCGTAGCATACAAGTTGGATCTACCTGCCGAACTGAATAATGTTCACGATACATTTCACGTATCCAATCTGAAGAGAAGTCCAACTCAAGTTAACGTTGCCATTCCTACCGACGAAATCCATGTTGACGACACGCTCCACTTCGTTGAAGAACCTGTCGAGGTCACAGATTGGAAAGTTAACAAGACCCGCCGGAGCAGTGTCAAGCTCGTCAAAGTTCGCCGGAATGCTAGACATGGTCCTGAGTTCACCTGGGAGCGTGAAGACCGAATGAAAGAGAAATACCCCCACTTATTTCCTAAGAACCCTGCTTCTACAAGCAGTATTTAAAATTTCGGGACGAAATTTATTTAACGGGGGGAGAATGTGACAACCCTCACAAAACCAGGTATCCGTACGACCTAATTAACTATTAATTATTGCTTAATTACTGTGCTTGACTGAGATTCCTGATAAACTGCTACTTGATTTTTGATACATGTACATATCTGCATCATACTTTGATTTCCGTCACTACATTATTTATTTACTGAACCTTAGTGACAAACATGATGCACAAAAGCACAGTAGCATTTGAACGGATAACCTATTGAACATGCTGATATAGCCAGCATCAGGCAAACACTGCCTCTAAAGGCCTGAATGAGCCAGAATTATTTTACTACACCCATAGTGTGTGTAGAGATACAAGGGTTGTATAATTGCGTCTCTAGGAATAAGATACAAAGATTGGATGTGCCTAAAACGTACTTTAAGCACGAAACACAGCACTTTTATCAACACACTAGCTTCTAGCTAATTAATAAAGTGCCAAAATATGAGGAATTATTCCTGACACCTTGCAGAATAAATTGTGTCGCTAAAAATATTATTTATGACGCTTAAAAGATTACTTAAGCACTTTAACGGATTACTATCCAACCAAACAACCAGACAATACCCGGAGCATAAAAATATTGCCAGTATTATTGTTGGTATTTTTCTGAGCCAGTTAGGGTCCCTGATTTCCCTAACACCCGCTTTTTAACGCATTAAACAACTAACGGGGTTAGACCTTAAAGTTAACTCACTTAACTTAACTAAACTGTAACTGAACGATCGAGACCCAACCGGGCGACCCCACCCCCCTTGGGCCGGTTCCATTGAAATGGAACTAGAGGGTACACCCCTTTTATTATTTAATTCGTTTTGTGGATATCTAGAAGCATTGAGAACCGATGGACGAAGAACTTGAATTTCTCTATAAATACTCCTCTCTCTCACACAAGAACACACACACTAAACCAACACACTCTCACTCTCTCTTGTGCTCTCTCTCTCGGCCGAGAACACTCACATCCATCCATCCATTTTTCGGTTCAAGTCTTGCCATTCCAAGTGCACACTAGTGTCGGGGATCACGTACAACGAAGCTTGGAGCAAACGGAAGCTAAAGAACCTCGTGCATTTGCTTTTATCCACGCCGTTTTCGACTAGATTCTTCCCTAGCCTTGAGCTAGAGGTATATTGTTTAAAACTCGTTTTTTAATCGTATCTAAAGTGGTTAAAAGGATTTTTGACGGTTAAAAGTCGGTAACCCACTTCTTGAATCTTTAAAGTCTACTAAAACTCGAATATCGTTGGTTAAAAGCATATAACGCGTGTAAATGTCGTAGTATTTGAATATGTTGATTGTTAAAGCCCGATCTATGATGTGGTGGCTCTCATCATCGTTTAACCCGACTTTGTTAGGATCACGTATCTTAACATAAGCTTGTTTCTAGCGGTGCGAGGGTTAAAAGGTGAAACTCCACCACACGGGAAACATGAACTTGTGTAAAAGTGTTTTAACATGAAAAATAGTATTTAAAACGAGCCGATCTACGTATGTACAAGTGGTATATTCGTAGGACCGGGTGTCGAGAAAATCATGTTTTACAAAAGTGGATAACATGTTAATAAAAGATGATTTCTATAAACTACAAGTGTAAAAACACTTGTGAAACGAAAGATCCGACAAAATAACAATTTTTATAAAAATTGTCGGAAGTTGTAAAGAGTGATTTGTTCCAAAAACGGGGTTCTTGCAAGACTAAACTATTTTGTACATAGATCCACTAAATATAACGAGATCTACATAATAGTTTTAGAAAAACTACAAGTTCATGTAATATTGTGATTTTACATACTAGTGTACGAGTTTAATGTGTTGAAACTAGTTTGAAGTAATCGGAAATTGATTTGGTTGATTTGAAGAATTGTTGAAATGATTTTGTAAAAGAAAATGATACGCTTGAAAGCGTGGCCACCTCCAGTTACAGGGGAAACTCTGGCGAAATTTTCTAAAAATATAACACTTAGGATTATTTACAAGTGTTAAACTATTTTGAGATGTTTTCAAACTATATTTCGCCATGACTTTATTTATTAAATAATCGGAGGTGGGATTTTCACAAAAATAAACGTGATAAATATTTATTCGATAAATATATTCTTCACAACACTGTTTATGATTATTTTGTGAAAATGTATAAATATTATTTTTCGAGTAAATAAATAATATTTACTAACTTTGTCGAACCCAAAATAATACCAACGCCTTCACGACAAACATATAAGTTACAACGGTAATTACTATTACCACTTAATCGCCAAAACGTAACTTACGCTTTATTCGGAAATATTCATAAACGCATGTGTTGTCAACGTATTATTTTGGAAAGTATTATATGAAGAGAAAATATATTATTTTTGAGAAAAATAATTATATTTTGGGAATGAGAAATAAAATATATTAAGTGAGACTTAATGTTATAAACACGCATGTATTAATTCCCCCATCCTTGGGAAGGAGATTTTCTACCAAGTATATACACGGAACGGTTGTCTAACCGTTTCCCGAAAATTAAACTATAAAGCTAAGGCACGGCCATCCGTCTAATAGAATTAGCACATGTAGGTCGTTGCGCAGCAGTTGGATATTTGGATTACTTGGTATTGTGACGCACTCACTGTGAGTTCATGTCCCCCTTTTCTCTTAACTGTTTTCAGTTTTATAAACTGCGGGGGTGAAATACATGTTACAATGATTATGATTACTTTACACATGGTATGGTTAGCGTAAGGAGGGTTACTTTTAGATCATGTGAATGGGTAGGTGTCACGACCCCCGACCCCATCTAGCCGGAATCGGTGCCGTGAGCAGTCCAGTGGTACCGGTGATTATTTTAAAAACATTGCAGCGGAAATTTTATCAGGACCGTGAGTTAGGAAAAATATCAGAGTTTAGAAACACCGGATTTTATTTAAATAGATGGAATAGTTTCCATGTTTTACAAAGGTAGCTTTTAATAAAAACAATATTTCTTAATTTGAAAATAAGCCACTTCTTGAAGTCCTTCAGTGTCGGATCCAATCCTTACTCCAATCTATTGTAATTACCTGAAACGCGTTTTAAAAAGATTTTGTCAGCGGGAAATACTGAGTGAATTATTCATTTTACTGAAAACGACACATTTGTTATAATTCACAGTGATAAGATCTTTTACAATGTATCCTGATATCAACCAACTACCCACAGTACTTTACCACTCGATCCATTGGCCCTTATGTCCAATGGTATCTGTGATTATGGTCATATCACCCAATGGCTGCCCCAATGGTGACGATTATCAAGTAATGTGCACAATACCCCACATACCGGCTGTAACTTGGTGATTCACATAAACTTAATCACTGTAAGTTATAATTCTGAAAATAATTTGGAGTATTGTAACACAGTTAACAACTCACAAACGGTGAGAAAAGTTTATAAAAGAAGAATAACTCACAATTCAGCATGCAGGATTGAGTTAACAAATTTCTTGATTCTACTTCTTTCGATAATTAGGCATGTACTTTATTATTCTGGATCTTCTGATGATTTAATAGTTTGTTTGATTGTAAGGGTGTAGTTGGGAGTGTTTTTGGTGGTTTAACATAATAGAATACGTATTGGTGTAAAACCCAAATCAAACCTTAACGAATTTTACAAAAACCAGGTTAACGATCAATACAGCTTTTACGATAATTTCCCGAGATCAATTCTTACAATGAATGACCAAGTGCAATACTTCAACTCATTTATCAAAATGACAAACGACAAAGTATAGTACTTCAACTCGTATATCGAATTATCGACAACGACAAAGTACAATGCTTCAGCTCATTTATCGGATTACCGACAAACGATAAAGCATAACCCAATGTGGGCGGCACTTAGACATTCTTTGGATATATTGATCCCGGAAGATGAATCGTAATAGCGATCGAGTTATTACCCTGATTGCGGCAGCGTTTTGAGGTTTGTGTGTGTTAATTGTAGTAATTCGACGATATCTGGGTGTAGGAATCGAATTTTACCGTCGAACCAACGCAGGAAATCAAGTGCCAAACCCCTCTATTTATACCTGAAATTTGGTCTCCCTCGCGTGTCACGACAGGGAAACATGGTCCTGGCGCGTGGCGCGACGGGTCACTTTTAATATGAGGTAGCCACGTGTCTCAGTAGCTTGGGTGAGTCGACGGTTCGTTAAAATTCAATTTCTATCGAAAACAGTTTGAGAAATACTAACTAGGAAATACCCCCCTGAGTTTTAGGGGCCCTGATCCTGATTCCGATTGTTCCGGAAATTTCAGGGTTTATGCCAAATCACTTGGGTGTCTCAATTAGGGTTTCCTTATTGACTAATTATCATTCTAATTATTAATTTTTAATGAGAGTTGTTACATTCTCCCCACCTTAATAAAAATCTCGTCCTCGAGATTTGGACTAGGATATTTTCTTGGGTTATGTTTCTTCTTCAACGTATCGTGGAATGGAATCAAAAGATATTTTGAGGGGTATGAAAATTTAAAATTAAAAATGATTTATAGAAACAATTGGATTTAATATTCGAAATGAACTTACTTTGATCAATTGAGGGAGATTCTGAATGGATAGATATTTATTTGTGAATGGAAGTATGGAAAATGATTTGTTAATGATTATCCGAAAATCAGTATTGTTTACTTAGATGGTAATGGACAACAGGATTTAGTGTATTGTAATCTGAATACATAATTGTACCAAGAATATGACAAATCAAATGAATGAATCATGAATAGGGTTTAGCACAGGCCATAAATCTATTCGGATGCTACCTGGATCACCTCCTTTTCATGTACTGAAAATTCATAACCGCAATTGCTACGTTAATACCGTCTAGTTGCCCTATGCCTTCGCAGCTGTTATTTTGGCACAAATATTTTTGGTTCTTAAAAAGGAAACAGTTCGAGAAAGTTCAATTGTCCGAAATGAATTTCTAAACTTGCGAATTTATCGACATCAAGTTTGTAAAATGATTCAAGGATGACCGAATAAATTCACCGTTTTTCGAAATTGAGAGTTTCAAGGAAGCGAATCTAGATATCTCAAAAGATGAGATGTTCAAACGAATGAGATGAAATGGTATAGTGTTTTTCAATGTGATTGGGTTCAAGCCAAAAGATATATGATCTATAGATTCTTAAAATGAATGTAAAGAACTTTTTGGAATTAGTAAAATTCTTTGTCAGAAGAAAATTTACCTTGATTGGTACCTAAGGAAGACTTAAGATTGACCGGTTCAAAATGAAATAAAAACATGAAAATGATTCGTCAAATATTGAATTATGATATGAGAAAATCAATGTGCTGAGATGGGTGATTTGTAAGAATACATGAAAAGACAATGAAGTTAGAGTATTTTTGTCTTAATACACAATTGTATTCAGATGATTTTAATCAAAATATTTGATTTAAAGATAGGTGATATTTTGATTTACTAAGTGTCTTTTCCTGTTATCATAAAGTAGAATATAGATAGGTTTAAAATATCAAAAACCTGTAATAATAATAATATATGTTTTATAAATAGGTTTACCCAATATCGTAGAACTCATGATTATTATTTTTAAAATCAAGTATGTTTACTATAAGATTAGGGTATCATGAAAGTAGAATAATAAATGTTTATTTTAATATCGAACATACTTAAATATTGGGTTGCGTAAATGACATTTGATATTTTAATATGTATATATTTATAAAAGAATATTTCTATAAGTATTTAATAGTTGTGAAATATTAATTAAGATGAACATTTATTTATAATATGTGTTGTTCATGAATGCTTAGACAATTATTTAGATAATTTTGTTCGTCCCTTTAATTATTTTTATGAAAATATATTTTCTCTTTACAGTACGAAGTATATATATATTTCTATATATAAAAAATATTTTTACATGTAATTGAAATTTACTAACTAAGTATGATGACTTAATTTATATATAGTAAATAGTTATTATCATGGTTGGATATTGGTTAGTGCTGCCTTGTTTAAGCATAGGTGATCAGTCCATGCCTAACTAAGGCTAGGCTATCCAATACCTGTCTTTGATAATAACCCTAGTATTTTAAAATAATACTAACATTATCACTATTAATATTATTACTAATAATAAAATTAATATGAATTACCAATAATAAATAACTAAATAAAACTAAAATGAGAGTATACCTCAAACATAATTTTATATGTAAAATATAAATTCTGCACCTTAATGGTTTTAACAAGAATTTTAAATATAGTAATACTATATTATAAATTAGGTAATTACTTATGTAAGTTTCCATATAAAATTTATATTTTACATTTATATAATGTTTTTCGATCAATGATGATAATAAATATCACGAAAGGCTCGATTGATGCGGTAAGAACTATTTAAGAGATACACGGAAATAGGACATGAAATGGGGTATCCTTATTTTAGCACATAATTGTGTTAAGATTGTTTGTATAGAATAAATCAACAAAGCGGATTCAAAATAAGTAAATAACTAAATAATTAATCCGAGATTAGCGCAAGCTTCAGATTTTGTGAAAACGTCACCACAAGGTGATTGTAATTTAAAGAAAATGATTCAATGAAGTTGAAGACCAACAAGCATGTTATAGTTCAAGAAAATTGAGGTGCTTGTTGGGATTATTTTGAATATGATGGCTTCAATTCATCATATGGGACTTTGAATGGAATATGTATTGCGAGCAAGTTAACTGGGTTTGGATAAAACGAGTTTTAATAAGAAAGTTCGACATGATCACAACAAAACCATGTATATCTTTTAAAAGAAACTCGAGTTTTTCGAGAAACTCATTGCTTTGATATTAGAGAGTCATTGCTTTGTAAAAACGCGGTTTACAATGCAAAGATCAAGTATGGTGAAATGATATTTGAACTTTTGATAAAACAACAATTTGGAATGTTGCCCTCCTATGGTTTTCATAACTCAAATGAACCATAAACAGTGCATGTGTAACGTGTGGATTTACCAAGAAATGAAATGGATCAATATTTGCTGGTATGAAAGAAATCCTCATGGTATGATTACCATTAAAAGAAGTGGAAAACACGAAAGTCAATTTTTTATAGGCAGAAGTCGGAATTGCAACGAAAGAAATATAAGAACTTCTTATCTGGAATTTCGTGTGATAACTATTGTTAAATGACATTATCAGAGAATGCCGAATGAAATGAAATGAAATAGGGAATTTGCAAAACTATATGACTTCTTTTGTAGTGCTAATAATTATGACTCAGGTTAGACTATGCACCGATGTTTGTAAAATATTGTTCCAACGTATCTCAGCGATATTTTGATTGTTTGTAAGGTCATGTGGCAAAGTGCCGATTTTTGATTTAGGAGTTCTTTTACTGATGGAATTAGTGTAGGTATCATCGTGCCTAATTTATATTTTTTCAAAGATCTTGCCTTTGGAAGTCGTGTGTGATAAACTCCGACATTTGTGGATGTATAATTTAAGTTTCATGTGTTTTCTTGTGCATTAGCACAACTTCACCGGCTTCTTACTGGCGTTAGTAGTTTATGGTAACGTATTAGAAATTCTTATATATTTTTGATGGTGTCCAATTTAATGGGTTTCCAATATTATTTTGTTGCACGAGTTACGAGGTAGATGATCAAACGAAAGAATGTTTGACATCAAAATTAAAGATATATATGCCAGAGATTCCTGATAAAGAAATCTATATACATATGCTTGTGCTTTATTCCTAATTATCAATTGTTATGGCTTTTGAAATTTCTTATAGATATATATATATCTATATAATCATATATTTCACATGCTGTAATATACATATCCTTTATAAAATCAAATGTATTTATCAATTTCATATTTCCAAGGACCAGTCAGAAATCTGGTTAAGATATTATTTAGGGAAATCTTGTCACTTGTTTGACATATCATATACCTCGTCTTACCCGGTACTCGCCGGAGAGGTAATCTCAGTATATCCGGACAAACTGGAGAGTCTGCTACTCTATACCCAGTTTTATCGGAAAAAATTTTCTATTTCCCATAAATAGTATCTTTTCAAGATTTTGAAGGTGTCTCTTTTATTAGGGCTTTTTATCCAGAATCAAGAAATTTGTATTCCCATAACATATCTTATTCTAGACCAAATAATATCAATAAGCAAGAATAAATAGCAATTAAGTGCTATTGCCTGCTAACTGTCATTTTTATGACATACCAGTATCCATTACATTATACTTATATAAGTAATTTACCTTAAAGTTTATTTTAAGGCAAAATTCTTAAGTTCAAGTTTAATTATCATTCAGAATGTTTATTAGATAATATTAAGTTTTTAACTTTCCGTTTAAGCTTAGGTATTATTATAATACCTATTTACGTAAACAAGTGGCTTAGCTTATACTAAGGCATCTTTTCTTATGTGCAAGTCTAAATGCTATCAGATGTGCTACCAGTTAAGTTAATAGCAATCTCCTAACTCTTTTATTTAACCTTAAGTATTGTTATCACAACACTTTATAGGCTTAAAGTAGTGGCTTAGCTCTGATACCACCTTCTGTCACGACCCCCGACCCCATCTAGCCGGAATCGGTGCCGTGAGCAGTCCAGTGGTACCGGTGATTATTTTAAAAACATTGCAGCGGAAATTTTATCAGGACCGTGAGTTAGGAAAAATATCAGAGTTTAGAAACACCGGATTTTATTTAAATAGATGGAATAGTTTCCATGTTTTACAAAGGTAGCTTTTAATAAAAACAATATTTCTTAATTTGAAAATAAGCCACTTCTTGAAGTCCTTCAGTGTCGGATCCAATCCTTACTCCAATCTATTGTAATTACCTGAAACGCGTTTTAAAAAGATTTTGTCAGCGGGAAATACTGAGTGAATTATTCATTTTACTGAAAACGACACATTTGTTATAATTCACAGTGATAAGATCTTTTACAATGTATCCTGATATCAACCAACTACCCACAGTACTTTACCACTCGATCCATTGGCCCTTATGTCCAATGGTATCTGTGATTATGGTCATATCACCCAATGGCTGCCCCAATGGTGACGATTATCAAGTAATGTGCACAATACCCCACATACCGGCTGTAACTTGGTGATTCACATAAACTTAATCACTGTAAGTTATAATTCTGAAAATAATTTGGAGTATTGTAACACAGTTAACAACTCACAAACGGTGAGAAAAGTTTATAAAAGAAGAATAACTCACAATTCAGCATGCAGGATTGAGTTAACAAATTTCTTGATTCTACTTCTTTCGATAATTAGGCATGTACTTTATTATTCTGGATCTTCTGATGATTTAATAGTTTGTTTGATTGTAAGGGTGTAGTTGGGAGTGTTTTTGGTGGTTTAACATAATAGAATACGTATTGGTGTAAAACCCAAATCAAACCTTAACGAATTTTACAAAAACCAGGTTAACGATCAATACAGCTTTTACGATAATTTCCCGAGATCAATTCTTACAATGAATGACCAAGTGCAATACTTCAACTCATTTATCAAAATGACAAACGACAAAGTATAGTACTTCAACTCGTATATCGAATTATCGACAACGACAAAGTACAATGCTTCAGCTCATTTATCGGATTACCGACAAACGATAAAGCATAACCCAATGTGGGCGGCACTTAGACATTCTTTGGATATATTGATCCCGGAAGATGAATCGTAATAGCGATCGAGTTATTACCCTGATTGCGGCAGCGTTTTGAGGTTTGTGTGTGTTAATTGTAGTAATTCGACGATATCTGGGTGTAGGAATCGAATTTTACCGTCGAACCAACGCAGGAAATCAAGTGCCAAACCCCTCTATTTATACCTGAAATTTGGTCTCCCTCGCGTGTCACGACAGGGAAACATGGTCCTGGCGCGTGGCGCGACGGGTCACTTTTAATATGAGGTAGCCACGTGTCTCAGTAGCTTGGGTGAGTCGACGGTTCGTTAAAATTCAATTTCTATCGAAAACAGTTTGAGAAATACTAACTAGGAAATACCCCCCTGAGTTTTAGGGGCCCTGATCCTGATTCCGATTGTTCCGGAAATTTCAGGGTTTATGCCAAATCACTTGGGTGTCTCAATTAGGGTTTCCTTATTGACTAATTATCATTCTAATTATTAATTTTTAATGAGAGTTGTACCGAGGGGCAGGAGCGGTAGATCTATTTGGGTGTAGCGAGCCCAGTCCCAGGTCCAGCATAACGGACCTTGGGATGACTTTGTTCCCGACGCATAAATTTGCTAGGTTTGAGCCTTCCTACTTGCATTTCACACATATCAATGGCCTTGCAAACCATTGGTGATCTCTTTTTCCTTATTTGCTACATACCAGGGTTTTTGATAAATACAAAGGTTTATTTACTCACTTTCGCATGAACTCGCTCAACATTATTGTTGATTTTTCAACTTACATGTATTTCAGGGAATTAACGATCTGGCGCGGTATGGCTTGTTTTCCGCTGCATTAGGCCCGAGGTCATCCAGGGTTCGAGACTTGTGACTCTTTCCTGGACAAGTCACAGTCTCCGAACTGTGTTTATTTTAAGTTTGTGGTTGTAATGTTTAGACAAGTTTATGGTTGTCGGGTGTTTACCCGTTAAGACAATGTTTTACTGTTTTATTTTAATGGATGATCTTGCATGTTTTAAATTCATATAGCTTTGTTATGATTAAGCTATGGTATTAAGAAGTCACACCAATTAACCACGCTTCCGCAAAGCCAGGGTGTGACACTTGGCACGGTCTAATTATTACTCGAACTGCAGTTCGAGTATCTATGTAATTATATTTTACCAATCCCTCAAGTACACCTAGAAGATGATGTTTGGAGATTATAGTATGAACATAGTTAAACCTTAAGGTATGTTAAAGGTTGTTAACTCATTTGTAATAAGAAATGCCAATTATCATATCCTACCAAAGTAGAGATTCTCATTCTAGAAGTACCATCGTTAAATGCATAAGTGCACTAATATGTTTTGCTAGCTATGTATGGTTATAATATCTTTAACTTGAGCTTATTGTCTTCATATAACCTTTGTCAAGCGAAAAGACATTGGAATGAGTTCAAAGAAATATTTCAAGTATAAACGATATTTGATTATATTTTACTAACCCATCAATACAAGTTTGGTTAGTCTTGTAGATGCAGGAATGTAACTAAACACAGTCCTGGATATATGATATATTTTGGAAGGAGGCACCTAAAGTCATGTTAGAAGATTATACAACATTGATCAACATAAAGGATTGCACATTAAGGGGTCGAGCGACAAATCATTGACTACAAAAGCTTTGATCAACTTCCAAGGAAGATGGGCAGACCTCACTTAAAATAATATATGTTAAAATGAGGGGGAGAGTTATTTAAGTTGCACTCTTTTTCCCTTGACTAAGTTTTGTCCCATTGGGTTTTCTTAGTAAGGTTTTTAATGAGGCAACATACTTGATCTAGAAGTATCAGAGGGAACTAATGCGCATTACACGCTGCACTCTTTTTCCCTTAGCTATGGTTTTTTCCCACCGGGTTTTCCTAGCAAGGTTTTTAACGAGGTAGCATCAAGCGTATTATGTTGATAACCAAGGGGGAGTGTTATGAATATATTTATTATTAATGTGGTTATCAACACCAAAAATTGTGACAACCCTCACCGAACCAGGTATCCGTACGACTTAATTAATATTTAATTACTGCTTAATTGTTGTGCTTGCTTACAATTGTGGTTAAACTGCTTACTGATTCCTGATACATACATACTCATGCATCACATTTTATACTGTCACTCTATTATTTACACACAAACCTTAGTGACAACCTTGATGCACAAAAAGCACAGTAGCACAATAAACGGATAACCTATTAAACATGCTGATATAAACAGCATCAGGCAGACATTGCCTCTACGGCCTGTATGAGCCAGGGATAGTTTACTACACCTATAAAGAGTATAGGGAAATGAGGGTTGTAGAACTGCGTCACTAGGTAATAATTATAGTGACCGGATGTGCCTAAAACGTACTTTGAAAACAAAATTCTGCACTCTAAAATAAAAATTCAGCATTTATCTAAATTAGTAAAGTGCAAAAAGTTGGAAAAATATTACTAGACACTTTCCAAAGTATCGGGAATAAACTGTGTCACTAAAAATAATATCAACGACACTTTAAATAATTATTTGGCGCTTTATCGGAGTAATATCCAACCGTACAACCGGACTTTACCCGGGACCTAAAAATATTGTCTATGACACTATTTTTCTTTTCTGAGCTAGTTAGGGTGCCCGAATACTCTAACACCCGTTACAAGACACTACACATTACTACTCTAATTTAATCTCCTAACTAACTTAACTAGACCACTTAATTAGTTGAAATCCAACTAAACCTTTCACCTACATGAAATCGGCTCCCACATGCTTCCTCTTCCCAACTTTCGATTTTCCCCATGAAGCCACCAAAGGATCCATCATTTCCCTATGCAAAAGATTACTATTGTACTAACTATTACATCTAGCACCCCCCCCCCCTAATTGCTCACCATTTACCAATAACTTTCACTTAACACCCCCCACCCATACGATTCCTTAGTCACCACCACAAGATTGAATGGATCTTCCACTTCCCCATGCAATCTAGTCTTGGGATTACATATGATCTTGTATGTACTTAGGTGAGCACATTACCCAATGGATAAAGAAATTTGTATTACAAATAGCCACCACCAATTGCATTAATCAACACAAAACATTTCTTTATCCCTCCCCATTAAAAGCTTCGGCCGAACTCCCCTTGTCACCACCATTTTTTCTTTTATTTTGATACAAGTGTTCCAAGTATTCTACAAGGTGTAACAAGGCGAATCACGGAGTGTGGAGCTCGCGGTTTGTCAAGGACCTCTCTAGTTTGCCTTTATCCACTCGTTTTCTCTCGTGTTTCTTCCCTAGCTTCAAAGCTAGTAGTAAGCTCCTTTGATCATCTTTTACTTTATATTTTTGATGGTTAAAAATTATGTGGTGATGTAAATAAAAGAACACTAGAAGATCATAATGCAAATTTGAACATAAAACTAGTATGAGGTTAAAATAAGATGGAATCTTGTTAAAAATAAAATTGTTTTGATGTGGTTATTATTTATTTTGATGCTTACTAGAAGGATGATGTTGGACATCAAAATTTAACTTGTTAAAATAAGATTTAAAAACTTATGATAACAAGTTAGGAGGTGACTAATGTTTACATAAAGGAATCACCTCCATGTTTCACATAAACTTGGTAACAAAAACGAGTTCTTGCAAAATAAATAAACTAAGTGAGTGGATGGTCTTATGGACCCGACATCTACAAATGATTTTTCTAAGACACACCAAGTTAAAAGACGGGTCTTTTTGTAAAGTCATAATTTTTGGAGGAAATAATTATATGTATACTTGCAAGGCATGAAAAAGTTATAAATGGATATTTTTATAAAATAAGTTCACAAGTTGTGAACATTTAAAAATCCCGAGAACGGGAGTTTTACAAAAATAAACACACTTTGGAGGGTGACTAAACCCACTAAAAACACCACTAAATTACTACGCGTTTTTATGAAACGCCAAGTTTATGTTGTCATGAAAAAAAATGTATTGTTGTTAGCACTTGACTAGTGTAACATTGTTTAGTAATTTCTTGGTTGATTTGAATGATTTTATAAAAGAAAATGATACGCTAGTAAGCGTGGCCACCTCCAGTTACAGAGGAAACTCTGGCGAAAATTTTCAAAAAAAAAATAACACTTAGAATATTTTGTGACAAGTGTTATGAATAATATTTTTGACATATTTTCATAAAAGCACTAAACTCATAATACTTTACTTATGAGAGCATTACTAGTCTTTATGTAGATAAGTAATGACTTTAAACCAAACTTATATAAACGTATTATTGTTATTATCTGTATTATTTTGGGTAAAATTATATGGAATAAAATATAATATTTTTGGGAAAATATTTATATTTTGGAGATAGAATTTAAATATATTTTAAGTGAAACTTAATAATATATTTTGATTTTACAAGAAAACGCACATGTATTAAAACCCCCATCCTTGGGAAGGAATATAATTATCAAATAATTACGAAGTGTAAACACGAAATAGTTGCCTAACTATTTCCCAAAGACATTAAACCTTAACTAAGGCACGGCCATCCGTCTAATACAAGTTAGTACGTGTAGGTCGTCGCACAGCAGATTTTCTGGGAGATACTTTTTAGAGACACACTTCGGTGAGTTCATGTCCCCCTCTTCTCTTAACTGTTTTCAGTTTTACAAACTGCGGGGGTGAAATACATGTTACTTTGATTACAAGTACTTTATACATGGTATGGTTAGCGTAAGGAGGTTTACTACTTAGATCATGTGAGTAAGTAGGGTAACATGAGGCCATTAGTCCTCATGGAAGGACCGAGGGACAGGAGCGGTAGATCTATCTGGGTGTAGCGAGCCCAGCCCCAAGCCAAACTAGAAACGGACCTCGGGGTGACTTTGTGCCCAACGCATAAATCCGCTAGGTTTGAGTCTTCCTACTTGCACTTCACACATATCAATGGCCTTGCAAACCATTGGTGATCTCAATTCCCTTATTTGCTACATACCAGGATTTTTATACTTACAAAGGTTTATTTACTCACTTACGCATGAACTCGCTCAACATTATTGTTGATTTTTCAACTTACATGTATTTCAGGGAATTAAAGGATCTGGCGCGGTATGACACGTTTTCCCGCTGCACTAGTTACGAGGTCATCCGGGTTTAGGGAATGTGACTCTTTCCTGGACAAGTCACAGTCCTTAAACTACCTTTATGTCATGTTGATGTTTGTGTTTGTTGAACAATGTTTATGTCGTTAGGACGTGTTTCTGTCAAGACAATGTTGTTGTATTTGGTTTTTAAAACTTAATTAAATGGATGATCTTGCATGGTTTTATTTCATATAGCTTTGTTATGGTTAAGCTATGGTATTAAGAAGTCACACCAAATTAACCACGCTTCCGCAAAGCCAGGGTGTGACAGCTTGGTATCAGAGCTCTGATCATAGCGAACTAGGATTCCTTCTCGAGTGTAGACTATGATCACTAGGGCTCTCACGAAGACATTTTTACTGCATACCACTTAAGTCCAGACCCAAAACGTTTTTATAAACAAATGTTGAGCACATTTTATTTGTTTATTTTTAGGCTCAGTCTTGGAGGCTGAGGCTCGGTCTTGGAGACCGAGGCTCGATCTAAGAGATCGAGGTAGATGGCTAGTGAGACTAGGAAGAGTAGGCTCAGTCTTGGAGGCCGAGGCTCGATCTAAGAGATCGAGGTAGAGGGCTACTGAGACTAGGGAGAATAGGCTCAGTCTTGGAGGCTGAGGCTCGGTCTTGGAGGCCGAGGCTCGATCTAGGAGGTCAAGGTGGATGATAGAGCAGTCTTAGAGACTGGGAGGAATTTGGCTAGTGGGACTAGGAGTGTCAGTCTTAGAGACTGGGAGGAATTTGGCTAGTGGGACTAGGAGTGTCAGTCGAGGAGACTAGGAGGCTAGTGGGACTAGGAAAATTATGTGATTTCTTACTTGGTGACCAATGTGTTTATCTGATTATATGACTGATTATTTGTGCATATTTGTGTTTATGTTACAGACTCATGGACTCGCCCGGTACAGGCGACTCAGACACCACGGGACCTAGACATGTAGTATCTGATGACCTAGCATCTTCAGAGCACGAGGTGCACACGTCGGACGTTTCTAGCACGGACGAGGACGACTTCCAGCCCTTCGCACTACCTGACGGGGCTGATGAGCTCGCCGATGGCCCTCTTGTTGAGTACCTACCGTTAGTGGAGATTCCTGCTCCCATACCCCTAGCTGTTTACCCTTCCTACGACTTACTTCTTGACGCCGAGGCTGATGGCGACATTGATCTGTATGACGATGAGCCCATTGAGGATGAGGCTCAGGGCGAGGCCCTCCTTCCTGCTGGTGATCTCCTGATGATCGCAGATGCTCCCGCCGAGGAGTCACCTGCCTACTCTCCGGTCCCAGACTCCTTCGAGTCTGTGGCCTCCGCACCTTCCCACACTCTGAGCGCACAACACTTTTCACATGGTTCAGATCCTGACCAGGCATCCTCTGTTGCCCCTATACCTAGCTTTGCATTCGACCACGAGGATGTGGAGGATTCCGATCCTATCTTTCCCCTGGATTCGACCCGGATCAGGATATAGAGTTTATACCGATGGATCAGCCTATGGAGGATCCAGTCAACCCAGCTGACCCAGTGGATCCCATCGACCCCGAGTTTGACTTTGAGATGGCTTTTGATGATCCCGAGCCTACCATCGCCCCTAAGCAGACAGCCGCTCTAGACCCTGTGCTCGAGCATGACCCCGATCATGTTGGCATGCCTATTGAGCCTGTCATTGCTGACCCACCTGCTGATGATCACCCTGTGGATGCTCCGTTGTTGGAGGGCGATCATGTCATTGCTGCTGATCATGTTGATCACCCACTTATTGCTGATGCACCCGTTCACCCTTTTGTTGCTCCCCCACCTGATCCCATTCCACTAGAGCCCGAGCATGCACTGTTCGCGACACACATGGATCCACCAGATGAGCACGCACAGCATGGGTGGATTCCTGCTGATGATGATGTTCCACCTATTCCCCCTCACATCACTGATGCACGACACGTTGATTTCTCTTTTCCATTTCCTCAGTTTACACTTCCAGCGCGACCTGGAGAGGGTTCCTCGGCCCATCCCTTTGGGCATGTGCCGACGTCTGTTCCCTTCATGCCACAGTTTCCACCTGTTTTACCCCCTGTTTCTCCATTTCGTGTGGCACCTTTTGATCCCACCAGTGAGCCGTTCCTTTGGTCATCACCGCCTGTTATGCCACCGACTAACCCCTACCATCCCTTCCATGTGGGGCACACGATTGAGGACGTTTTGATGTCTTTTGTTTTTCAGCACGAGGCACACACACAGCGCATTCAGGAGCTGGAGAGAGCTCAGCCGCCGCCGTGTCAGTGCCAGGGTCAGACCCACTCTCCTTTGCAGCCTTCTCGACCTGTACCCCCAGATTATGCTGCACGCCTCTTTGCACTAGAGCAGCAGGTTGCTTCTTTCATTCGTACTCAGAGAGCCATGGAGGAGGACTGGCTCCAGTTGCGTCGTTTGTTTTACACTCACTTTCCCCCTCCTCCACCGCCATCCGTATAGAGCTCATCAGTACCGTTTGGGTAGACGTTGGTGAGAAGACCGCGATTGCTTTTAACTGCACAGCATTTTTGGAGACTACTTTCTGATTATGACTTTTGTTGATTTTGTACATGGGATGTAGTGACACTGATTTGATATAGTTTTCGGACAGGGGTGATGTAGCCCCTAGTCGACTGATGTTGTATGACACTGTGATGTACTTGTACACTTACTATGTGGTCTCAGTATATGGCAATCGCAGTATTCTCATCATATTTGAAGCTTGATGTGGTTATTTATATTTTATGACATGGGATGTTGTGTGATTGATGTGATTGAAACATGAGATGCTATGTGATTGGTCTATTTATAACATGAGATGTTATGTGCTATTACTATTATTATATATGTACGTTTTACTATCGCCTGACCAACGTGAACACATCTTTAGAAGATGCCACCGAGACGTCAACAACCGCAAATGCCTACCAATCAGGCAGAACTCCAGCAAATCATCGCTGCTGCCATTGCGCAATACGCCGCCTCTCAAGGAGGGGCTAGTGGAAGCAACTCTGGCAATACTGGCAACAACAACAATCCACCTCATGGTAATACTAAGTCATTATGACATACCATGACTTAATTGGATATCTATAGCAAAGATGCTAAAGCCGTTCATATGTTGTAATGTATGTGCAGGGTGCACCTACAAGCAGTTTCTAGACTGCAAGCCTGTCAACTTTGATGGCACAGGAGGTGCTGTCGCCTTTGTTCGTTGGGCTGAGAAAACTGAATCTGTTCTTCGCATAAGCAAATGTGCACCAGACCAGCAGGTCACCTACATTTCGGGGCTATTCTTGGATGGAGCCCTATCTTGGTGGAATTTGCAAGTGCAGACACTTGGTGAAGCTGCTGCCTACGCGTTAACCTGGACCGAACTGAAGGAACTTATGCGCAAAAAGTACTGTTCCCGCGCTGAAATCCAAAGATTGGAAACAGAGTTCTGGCATTTGAAAATGGAAGGTCCAAAGATCGAAGAATACGTTCAGAGGTTTCACGACCTGTCGCATGTGGTACCCTACATGGTCACTCTAGAGTTCAAGAGGATTGAACGTTTTATTTGGGGATTAGCTCCTCAAATCATAAGCATGGTGACCTCCTCCAAGCCTGCGACTATTACTGAGGCGATTGATCTGAGCGTGGCTCTCACAGAGGAAGCTATTCGCCTGAACAAGTTTGATGAAGCTGAGCCAAAGAAGAAAGAGACTCACGTCGAGTCATCAGGAGGTAACAAGCGGAAGTTCTCGAACTTCAAGCAAGGCACCAGTGGTGTTGTCAAGAAAGGAGAAACAAGTATGCCTGCTCGGGTTACAGCTGGTAGTGGAAAGAAAGGAAAAGGATATATGGGCACCCAGCCCAAGTGTAATACCTGCCAACGGCACCATTCTGGCCATTGTACTGTGAAAGTATGCGAAGCATGTGGAAAACCTGGCCACTTGAAGGATTCTTGTTGGGCCACTGTTGGCCAGGGAGGCCAAGGAGGATTCGGAAACAGAAATAATAACCGGGGTGGGAATGGAAATCGCCCACAAGGAAACAATAGAGGTAATGGAAACCGAGGCAATGCTAATCAAGCAGGCGCTGTGAATCGTAACCAGAGAAATAATCAAGCGGGTGGAAACGGGCAAAGACCCGGATGCTTCAACTGTGGTGATCTTGGGCACTACAAGAGGAACTGCCTAGAGTTAAACCAAGCCCGTGGGAGAGTGTTTAATATCGAAGCGAGGGAAGCGCGCCAGGATCCCAATGTCGTTACTGGTACGTTCCCTGTAAACCAACGCTATGCATCCGTTTTATTTGATACTGGCGCCGATTATAGCTTCGTGTCGTTAGAGTTTAAGAATATGCTTGGTTTAGCCGCTAGTAAATTAGATGTTCCATAATCGATCGAATTGGCTAATGGAAAGTTGGTAGAAGCCAATGAAGTTATCAGAGGTTGTGTGATCGAATTGGGAGAGCGTGAGTTTGCTCTGGATCTACTACCAGTCCAGTTGGGAAGCTTCGACGTGGTGGTAGGAATGGATTGGTTATCAGGCAACAAGGCTGAGATAGTTTGTCACGAAAAGGTAGTTCGTATCCCAACTGATGATGGTGAGACAATTGTGGTTCACGGAGAGAAGCGTGATACGCCGTTAAGAATTATCAGCTGCCTCAAAGCGCGAAAGTGTTTACAGAAGGGATGTGCTGCCTTCCTGGCATACATTGTGGATAAGAAAGCTACAGAACCAAAGATCGAAGACATCCCTGTCGTAAGGGAATATCCAGAAGTCTTCCCAGAGGACTTGCCTGGACTGCCACCTCAGAGGCAAGTAGAGTTTCACATCGATTTAGTTCCAGGCGCCGCGCCTGTGGCTAAGGCACCCTATAGACTTGCCCCGTCTGAGATGCAGGAACTGTCGACACAACTTCAAGAGTTGTTAGACAAGGGATTTATCCGACCAAGCTTCTCGCCTTGGGGAGCTCCGGTCCTGTTTGTCAAGAAGAAGGACGGTAGTTTTCGTATGTGTATCGACTACAGAGAATTGAACAAGCTGACGATCAAGAATAGATACCCTCTGCCAAGGATCGATGATCTATTCGACCAACTGCAAGGTTCAAGCTTTTATTCTAAGATCGACCTTCGATCTGGATACCATCAGTTAAGGATACAAGAGGAAAGTATCCCGAAGACAGCCTTCAGAACTCGTTATGGACACTACGAGTTCCTCGTTATGCCGTTTGGGTTAACAAACGCACCTGCAGTCTTCATGGATTTGATAAATAGAGTTTGCAAGCCGTACTTGGATAAGTTCGTGATAGTATTCATCGATGATATCTTGATTTATTCAAAGACGAAGGCTGAGCACGAACAACATTTAAGAGCCATTTTGGAACTGCTGAAGAAGGAACAGCTGTATGCCAAGTTCTCTAAGTGCGAGTTTTGGCTACGAGAAGTCCAATTCCTTGGGCACGTGGTAAATGGAGATGGAATCCACGTGGATCCCACCAAGATCGAAGCGATCAAGAATTGGGAAACGCCAAAGACGCCAACTGAGATTCGGCAATTCTTGGGTTTGGCTGGCTATTATCGAAGGTTCATTGAGAATTTTTCAAAGATCGCTCAACCATTGACGCTCCTCACGCAGAAAGATAAGAAGTTTGATTGGGGAATCAAGCAGGAAGAAGCGTTCCAGATATTGAAAGATAAGCTCTGCAATGCGCCAATCTTGGCACTACCAGAAGGTACAGAGGATTTTGTGGTATACTGCGACGCTTCGCGTCAAGGATTGGGTTGTGTGTTGATGCAACGCCAAAAGGTTATTGCTTACGCATCGCGTCAATTGAAAGTGCACGAAAAGAACTATACCACTCACGATTTGGAACTTGGCGCAGTGGTTTTTGCTTTAAAGATCTGGAGACACTACCTTTATGGTACGAAATGTACGATCCTCACAGATCATAAGAGCCTACAACACATATTCAACCAGAAGGAGCTGAATATGAGGCAAAGACGATGGGTTGAGCTGTTGAATGATTACGACTGCGAGATAAAGTATCATCCAGGGAAGGCGAATGTGGTCGCCGATGCCCTAAGTCGAAAAGAGAGGATCAAGCCCATAAGGGTTAGGGCTTTAGAAATGATTATTCAGACCGATCTTTCCTTGCGCATTCGTGCCGCGCAGAAAGAAGCTCTCAAGGAAGGGAACCTTGAAGAAGAGTATCTCCGTGGGATGGAGAAGTTATTGGTACCAAACGAGGAAGGAACGTTATGTTTTGAGAAAAGGATTTGGGTTCCTCTACTTGGTGGTTTAAGGAAGGTTATTTTCGATGAAGCTCACAAATCGCGGTACTCTATCCACCCTGGAGCGGATAAGATGTACCAGGACCTTAAAGATTACTATTGGTGGCCTAGGATGAAAGGCGATGTGGCTGTTTATGTAAGCAAGTGTTTAACATGCGCTAAGGTGAAAGCGGAATACCAGAAGCCTTCGGGACTTCTGCAAAACAACCTGAAATTCCCAAGTGGAAGTGGGAACAAATCTCAATGGATTTTATTACAAAGTTGCCAAGAACGCCAAGAGGCCATGACACTATTTGGGTAATAGTGGATCGATTAACGAAGTCAGCGCACTTCTTACCTATCAGAGAGAAGGATAATACGAGCAAGTTGGCCGAAATTTACATGAGAGAGATTGTTACACGCCATGGAATACCTCTCTCAATCATCTCCGATAGAGACGGAAGGTTCCTATCAAGGATTTGGCAATCCTTCCAAGAAGCTTTTGGCTCGCAATTGAATATGAGCACCGCGTTTCACCCACAGACCGACGGTCAAAGCGAGCGAACGATACAGACTTTGGAAGACATGCTGAGAGCGTGTGTTATGGATTTGGGCGGTAGCTGGGATAAGCATTTGCCTTTGGTTGAGTTTTCTTACAACAACAGCTACCACACCAGTATTGGTGCCGCGCCATTTGAAGCTTTATATGGCCGCAAGTGCAGATCACCGCTTTGTTGGTCTGACGCAGGTGATAGACAGTTGGTTGGTCCTGATGTGGTCCAGGAAACCACAGATAAGATTGCACAGATCCGAGATCGCATTAGTGCGGCTCGTGACCGACAGAAAGCCTACGCGGATCGAAACAGGAAGCCTCTAGAGTTTGAGGTAGGTGATATGGTTTTCTTGAAGGTATCACCCTGGAAGGGTGTGGCACGCTTCGGGAAGCGTGGGAAGTTGAATCCGCGATATATTGGTCCGTTCAGAATTTTGAAAAGAATTGGGTTAGTAGCATACAAGCTGGACTTACCTGCTGAACTGAATGGTGTTCACGATACATTTCATGTATCAAATCTGAAGAAAAGTCCAACTCAAGATACCGTTGTCATTCCCACCGACGAGATTCATGTTGACGACACGCTCCATTTTGTTGAAGAACCTGTTGAGGTTACGGATTGGAAAGTCAACAAAACCCGCCGAAGCAGTGTCAAGCTCGTCAAGGTTCGTTGGAATGCCAGACATGGTCCTGAATACACCTGGGAGTGTGAGGACCGAATGAAAGAAAAATACCCCCACTTATTTCCCAAGAACCCTGCATCTAGAAGCAGAACTTAAAATTTCGGGACGAAATTTTTCTAACGGGGAGAGAATGTGACAACCCTCACCGAACCAGGTATCCGTACGACTTAATTAATATTTAATTACTGCTTAATTGCTGTGCTTGCTTACAATTGTGGTTAAACTGCTTACTGATTCCTGATACATACATACTCATGCATCACATTTTATACTGTCACTCTATTATTTACACACAAACCTTAGTGACAACCTTGATGCACAAAAAGCACAGTAGCACAATAAACGGATAACCTATTAAACATGCTGATATAAACGCATCAGGTAGACATTGCCTCTACGGCCTGTATGAGCCAGGGATAGTTTACTACACCTATAAAGAGTATAGGGAAATGAGGGTTGTAGAACTGCGTCACTAGGTAATAATTATAGTGACCGGATGTGCCTAAAACGTACATTGAAAACAAAATTCTGCACTCTAAAATAAAAATTCAGCATTTATCTAAATTAGTAAAGTGCAAAAAGTTGGAAAAATATTACTAGACACTTTCCAAAGTATCGGGAATAAACTGTGTCACTAAAAATAATATCAACGACACTTTAAATAATTATTTGGCGCTTTATCGGAGTAATATCCAACCGTACAACCGGACTTTACCCGGGACCTAAAAATATTGTCTATCACACTATTTTTCTTTTCTGAGCTAGTTAGGGTGCCCGAATACTCTAACACCCGTTACAAGACACTACACATTACTACTCTAATTTAATCTCCTAACTAACTTAACTAGACCACTTAATTAGTTGAAATCCAACTAAACCTTTCACCTACATGAAATCGGCTCCCACATGCTTTCCTCTTCCCAACTTTCGATTTTCCCCATGAAGCCACCAAAGGATCCATCATTTCCCTATGCAAAAGATTACTATTGTACTAACTATTACATCTAGCACCCCCCTAATTGCTCACCATTTACCAATAACTTTCACTTAACACCCCCCACCCATACGATTCCTTAGTCACCACCACAAGATTGAATGGATCTTCCACTTCCCCATGCAATCTAGTCTTGGGATTACATATGATCTTGTATGTACTTAGGTGAGCACATTACCCAATGGATAAAGAAATTTGTATTACAAATAGCCACCACCAATTGCGTTAATCAACACAAAACATTTCTTTATCCCTCCCCATTAAAAGCTTCGGCCGAACTCCCCTTGTCACCACCATCTTTTCTTTTATTTTGATACAAGTGTTCCAAGTATTCTACAAGGTGTAACAAGGCGAATCACGGAGTGTGGAGCTCGCGGTTTGTCAAGGACCTCTCTAGTTTGCCTTTATCCACTCGTTTTCTCTCGTGTTTCTTCCCTAGCTTCAAAGCTAGTAGTAAGCTCCTTTGATCATCTTTTACTTTATATTTTTGATGGTTAAAAATTATGTGGTGATGTAAATAAAAGAACACTAGAAGATCATAATGCAAATTTGAACATAAAACTAGTATGAGGTTAAAATAAGATGGAATCTTGTTAAAAATAAAATTGTTTTGATGTGGTTATTATTTATTTTGATGCTTACTAGAAGGATGATGTTGGACATCAAAATTTAACTTGTTAAAATAAGATTTAAAAACTTATGATAACAAGTTAGGAGGTGACTAATGTTTACATAAAGGAATCACCTCCATGTTTCACATAAACTTGGTAACAAAAACGAGTTCTTGAAAAATAAATAAACTAAGTGAGTGGATGGTCTTATGGACCCGACATCTACAAATGATTTTTCTAAGACACACCAAGTTAAAAGACGGGTCTTTTTGTAAAGTCATAATTTTTGGAGGAAATAATTATATGTATACTTGCAAGGCATGAAAAAGTTATAAATGGATATTTTTATAAAATAAGTTCACAAGTTGTGAACATTTAAAAATCCCGAGAACGGGAGTTTTACAAAAATAAACACACTTTGGAGGGTGACTAAACCCACTAAAACACCACTAAATTACTACGCGTTTTTATGAAACGCCAAGTTTATGTTGTCATGAAAAAAAATGTATTGTTGTTAGCACTTGACTAGTGTAACATTGTTTAGTAATTTCTTGGTTGATTTGAATGATTTTATAAAAGAAAATGATACGCTAGTAAGCGTGGCCACCTCCAGTTACAGAGGAAACTCTGGCGAAAATTTTCAAAAAAAAATAACACTTAGAATATTTTGTGACAAGTGTTATGAATAATATTTTTGACATATTTTCATAAAAGCACTAAACTCATAATACTTTACTTATGAGAGCATTACTTGTCACACCCCAACCAATGGCGGAAACATCGGGATGAGACGAAGTGTGAAGATTGCTAGAGACATCATAACGCTATTTGTGACAATATTTAGAAAATCCAAATTTCATTTCATTTCATAACTTCAAATAGTCAACGTTACAAGAAATTCAAATACGACAAGTTTAACAAAACAACATGATAACATATCAAAATTTTGATACAACATTTTAAACCCTAACGTCTATATGTGTATCTAGGCATCAACGCTACTTCATTTCATAGCATCATCGTCCTCAACCTGTAACATGTTTAAAATAAAGTTCAATGCAAAAGCAAAGGCGAGTATACAAGTTTGATACGTACATAGCAAAAGATAAGTTTGAACAATTCCTCATAGCAAGCATGTGATTCAAGATAAACATTTAAACATGGCATGTGTCTAACATATCAAACCAAGAAAACGCAATATGCTCAAGACATAACCTCAAGTTTACGGGCGGGTCGTTAATCCTATAGCGCTACATATGTCAAGGTTTGGCTCGTACGAAGTTAATGATAAGTTCAACACATAAGAATAACCCAAGTTTAAAGTATCAAGTCATCACGTATACAAGCATGTTATAGGAACGTTCATGTGTTTAACAAAGTGTTCATGTGTAAGTTAATAGGTAAACATGTTACACCCCAAAAGTGGTAAAAGTAAAAAGGGGGAAATACGAGTATACTCACAAAGTTTGCATATGTTTTCCGATTATCCAATTGTTGACGAGTTGATGAGGTTAGAAGGTTGAATGTGTAGGGTTAAAGTTCATGTATGCTTAGAGTCGAGATTCGGTATTTAAAAACAACATAAAAGTAAGATATGAGAATAGCATGTGAAAGTAATCATCTTCAACCCATAACACTTGTATGACACTTGGTAACCACAAGGGTTATGATAATATTTTCATGAGTTGAACACCCATAAGAATCACAACAAGGTTTAGGTCTTAGGTGATGTTCTACTACTTTAACATATAAACATGAGTTCAATATTAAAGGTTCGAATGAGTGTATATATATATCTAGGTTAAGTACTACATATTATTTAGTCCAATAATTCAAGTAGGAGGTAGAAGATTAGAATCTTCATTTAGGCACCTCGTGTTATCATAGATGTCATGTATGGGGTAGGAAGGACATGCTTCCATTTAGGAACCTCTATGTGTTCACCACTACACTTGATGTAAAAAAAAACAACCAAGGAGGGTCATGAACATACAATAAAGAATAAGAAATATACACACTAACTAAGAGAAATCATCAAATCATGTGAGGATTGTATGTTTGGACAACCCAAGTTGTTCCATAATCACTCATGTATCAAAGACAAAGTTTGACATGACTTGTGGGTTAAAAACCCTAAACAAAACACCAAGTTTATGAGGTTTAATCCTCTGATTTTAAATGTCTCAACCTTGTTTTTAAGCTTAACCAACCATGGGATAAGTTGTAAGCATTAGGACATAGGTATGAGATGTGTTGGACACAAGTTGCATAGGTTTAAACAAGTTTTTGATGAACATAAAAACAAACAGAAAGTTTATGGACTATTTCGGGGCATTTCCAGGTCTGATTTCTCCAAGGAGAAGTCTAGGAATCGAACCCCATGATTATACAAGCAAGTAGGAAAAAGAATCGAGTGAATCGGATAAGAATTGAGTGAGTTATGCTCATTTTCGTGAAGGGGTGTCAATCTACTCGAACCCTTGCTTTCAGCTACGGTTTGGTGGATGTTTTGTGAGTTTTTAGGGTTGTAAAAGTGGTAGGGAGGCTGGTTATAAGTGGTATTTATAGGGGGAAGGATTAGGGTTTCAATGGGTTGGGCTTTGGAAGTGTTTAGAAGGGGTTACACCTTGAAACTAGCCCACAAAACCCAACTATATGGGGCTGAATTTTGCTGAATTGGGCTGCCATATTTCTTTATTTTTTTTATTTTTTTAAAACATTATAATGAGTAATTTTGTTAATTAAGTTGTGTAATAATATGCAACAATGTTTCCCCTAACTTGTAACAAGGTAAAATATGAAATAAAACATGATTTAACTAGGTAAAAAGTGTAATGTACAAGTTTTATTTACGAAGCAAGTTCCGTATTTTACAACGATTACGATGAAAGAATGGTTATAAGAACACAAGATTTCCAAAGATAGAATTTCACGTAAGGTTTCTAAATGTAGGATGTTTGAAAACGCAGGGCGTTACAGTCTCCCCTCCTTTAGGAAATTTCGTCCCGAAATTTATTCAAGAGGAAGGCTTGAAAGAGTTTTTGGCATAAAGGTGATCATTAAGAATTGAAACTTGGGAAGTTTGAAAGTTTTGAAAAGTACCAAATTTTGGAGAACGTCAAGGTAGATTTGCAAGGGGAAGTTTTTAAGGATAGTATAAAAAAATCATACTTTCGTAAAACCTGTTTATTGAGAGGAACGAAAAGGTTTGTTACTTTAAATAAAGCAATAGAGGTATACTTAGTATAGTTTCACAAGAATCAAGAATAGGGAGGCTATTTTATAGGTAACGAGGTAAGTTAGGACTCAAATGTTTAAACAAGCTGGATTGCGAACGAGTTTTGTATAAAATAATACGAGTATAGAATGAACGAATGACTCTTAAAGAGTACAAGTATGTGAATAGCATAAGTGTTGGATAGATGAACGTAGTGTGTTAAGGATGAAGTCTTGTCATGAATAATCGGATATAATGCGTTTGTGAGTTGCGTGAAGTTGTATTAGGTCCAAAAGGTCTGCAACACACTGAATTTCTCATGGCACGTTTTACGAAAGTTTGGTAACATGGTGAAAACACTTATATATAGGAAGTACCAGCGGCGTATCCACCATGTTTTAACCACATTACGTCCGTTTCGTTACTTGGGGTCATGTTACGTTCCGTGTCTTACCATACACAGTAGTACACTCTATGGTTCTCATACGCCTATCACTATAATCCCGTGTGCACCCGCGATTATACTGATTGTCGCATGATCCACATAGCTTGTACTAGTTATGTATGAATCAAGGTATACATGAATTTGAAAATAAGAATGTGTACGTAGAAGAATGTCGTATGTAAGCATGTTTATGTTTAAGCATGTATGGGACCCACGTAAGCGAATCCCTCGGATTACGCTCGCGTATAGGTACGAATGTACGAATCATGAGTAAGGATGAAAGTATGAGCATAAGTTTAAGTATGAATACGCATGTATGTATGAGCATAAACATAAAACGTGTAAGTAGTATGTGTACAAGCAGAAGCGTAAAACGTATAAGTAGTATGTGTATGAGTACAAGCATAAAACGTATGAACATAGGTGTAGGTATGAAAAATAAATATTGCGTATATGGTGTACGTTGAGACATTGTAGAGAAAAAAAAAGGTTAAGTATGTAGATACGAACGATATAAATGATGTTATCGCGAGATATCGACTAAAATGTGTATGATGATGTGCATATATAGTTGTTTAAACAAAACGTTGAGTTTGTCGAATCAAAATTAGATTGAGCTTGGTTTGAAAGGTAGAATATAGTTTGTATATGTAAAGGAACATAAAGTACTCATTGGTCATGCTTAACGTATTTTGTAATGATTGAAATGCTACTTTTGTTTAAAAAAAAGGAGTTCACGTATGTTAAAAATTGTCGGTCCCCATGAAGTCTTCTAGCCCACGTGTTTTGAAATTTGGATGACGAGTTAAGCGTTGTAGAGAAGGTAGTTTTTTTTTTTAAAATAACGGGTTTGTTTCATTTGCATCAAAACATGAAAATTTGGACTTTGAAAGTTCTTGTGAAAACGTCGACCCTTAGAAAAGAAATTTAGTAAAAGAACTTAGTGATTGTTTAAAAATAATTTTAACAAAGGATTTATTGATGTTGGAAAGAGTATTTGGTAAACGGTCATATAACATCTATGAGGTCTTATAAGTAATTGAGAAAGGTTAGTTTGATTTCGATTAAGAGTGGAAGTCTCTAGTATGATGATATAATGTGAACGTGTTTCAGTTAATAAATCAGATGTGAAGTTCATGGGCAAGAGATTCATTAGACCGATTAAATTGATAGGTAGCATTTCGTAAGGTTTGGAAATTTGTGTAGTAAAACGGTAAAGACATGATTAAGAATCTCGTGTATATGATTTGAGTGAAAATGGATGGTAGAATAAGAAGTACGTTTGATAAACAATGTATTTTGAAATCGGTATAAGTAGGTATTTTGAATAATGATAAATGATTTAGGTATAAAACATGATCGGGTTTGCATAATAAAATATTTTGAACGATAAGTTTTGGGTAACGGTCACCTAAGTAAGGGAATCACCCCTAACTCGTTGGTGAAGTCGTTTTAAGGGAAGAGGGGTGGAGTCAATCGTCAAGGTAAGGAAGTCACTCCAATCTCGATGATACATCTCCACTAGTTGTTACAAGGAATATGAATTTAAATTATATGAAAATCATGCGTATATAAGTGTATCGAAAAGGTTCGATATGTTGTGCGTGTGAAAAGAGAAATCAAAGGTAAACTCGAGGTTGAAAGATTGCATCGTATAAAATGAACAATAGAAACACATGTTTGACCAAAGTTTGGAGTGTTCCAAAACGGAACTTTGACTAACCAAAGTGGTCGAAAAGTCTTTTGAATTTGAGGAGCATGTTTTGGCCTAATAGGTAAAATACTCTCGCCGACAAGTCGGTTAACGGTATTTACCCTTCCGGTTACTACATGTCCCAAATCAATCGAAATTTCGAGACTTGGCGGGATTTATGAAAAAAATGCCAAGGAGTGGAACTAGTCGACAAGGTGCGGGTTTCACCCCTAACTTGACGATTTCGTATCCTAAGTGTGGTTGGTACTCGTCGGGTCAAAATTTAATTTCGACGTGTTGACGAGGGTCCACTAGAACTTGAAATTTGAGATTTACCATTAAGATGTGGATTTCACTCCTAGCTTAATCGCGATATCTCGTGTAAAAAAAAAGAATAGGTAGATTGAGAGTCGTTCACCAAATTGTGGGTTTCACGCCTATTTTGGTGAATTCGCCTCATTTGTACAATATGAGTGTTGTCGGATTTAGAATAATCGAGTAAAATGCATGAGGGAAGTGTATGTCGAAGGAGATACACAAACAAGTATAAACACATAAGAAAGCATATCAAGGATGATACTTAAATAATGAAATAAAACAAGTATTAACACATAGAGAAATATGTCAAGAATAACACATAAAGAATCGAACAACGAAACAAGTGTTAACACATAATAAAACAAGCATTAATGCGTAAGAATAACATGTCGAATATTACACATGAGTAACATACATGTTTAAAAGAGCATAAATAAGTAACAAATAAAGTATCATGTAGTAGTCCAAGCAAAGCATACGAATAAGGTTCTAAAACTATAGACTAGGCTAAAGCATTCCTACTTTTCCTAATTCCCTATAGTTATGGCTCTGATACCAATCTGTCACACCCCAACCAATGGCGGAAACATCGGGATGAGACGAAGTGTGAAGATTGCTAGAGACATCATAACGCTATTTGTGACAATATTTAGAAAATCCAAATTTCATTTCATTTCATAACTTCAAATAGTCAACGTTACAAGAAATTCAAATACGACAAGTTTAACAAAACAACATGATAACATATCAAAATTTTGATACAACATTTTAAACCCTAACGTCTATATGTGTATCTAGGCATCAACGCTACTTCATTTCATAGCATCATCGTCCTCAACCTGTAACATGTTTAAAATAAAGTTCAATGCAAAAGCAAAGGCGAGTATACAAGTTTGATACGTACATAGCAAAAGATAAGTTTGAACAATTCCTCATAGCAAGCATGTGATTCAAGATAAACATTTAAACATGGCATGTGTCTAACATATCAAACCAAGAAAACGCAATATGCTCAAGACATAACCTCAAGTTTACGGGCGGGTCGTTAATCCTATAGCGCTACATATGTCAAGGTTTGGCTCGTACGAAGTTAATGATAAGTTCAACACATAAGAATAACCCAAGTTTAAAGTATCAAGTCATCACGTATACAAGCATGTTATAGGAACGTTCATGTGTTTAACAAAGTGTTCATGTGTAAGTTAATAGGTAAACATGTTACACCCCAAAAGTGGTAAAAGTAAAAAGGGGGAAATACGAGTATACTCACAAAGTTTGCATATGTTTTCCGATTATCCAATTGTTGACGAGTTGATGAGGTTAGAAGGTTGAATGTGTAGGGTTAAAGTTCATGTATGCTTAGAGTCGAGATTCGGTATTTAAAAACAACATAAAAGTAAGATATGAGAATAGCATGTGAAAGTAATCATCTTCAACCCATAACACTTGTATGACACTTGGTAACCACAAGGGTTATGATAATATTTTCATGAGTTGAACACCCATAAGAATCACAACAAGGTTTAGGTCTTAGGTGATGTTCTACTACTTTAACATATAAACATGAGTTCAATATTAAAGGTTCGAATGAGTGTATATATATATCTAGGTTAAGTACTACATATTATTTAGTCCAATAATTCAAGTAGGAGGTAGAAGATTAGAATCTTCATTTAGGCACCTCGTGTTATCATAGATGTCATGTATGGGGTAGGAAGGACATGCTTCCATTTAGGAACCTCTATGTGTTCACCACTACACTTGATGTAAAAAAAAACAACCAAGGAGGGTCATGAACATACAATAAAGAATAAGAAATATACACACTAACTAAGAGAAATCATCAAATCATGTGAGGATTGTATGTTTGGACAACCCAAGTTGTTCCATAATCACTCATGTATCAAAGACAAAGTTTGACATGACTTGTGGGTTAAAAACCCTAAACAAAACACCAAGTTTATGAGGTTTAATCCTCTGATTTTAAATGTCTCAACCTTGTTTTTAAGCTTAACCAACCATGGGATAAGTTGTAAGCATTAGGACATAGGTATGAGATGTGTTGGACACAAGTTGCATAGGTTTAAACAAGTTTTTGATGAACATAAAAACAAACAGAAAGTTTATGGACTATTTCGGGGCATTTCCAGGTCTGATTTCTCCAAGGAGAAGTCTAGGAATCGAACCCCATGATTATACAAGCAAGTAGGAAAAAGAATCGAGTGAATCGGATAAGAATTGAGTGAGTTATGCTCATTTTCGTGAAGGGGTGTCAATCTACTCGAACCCTTGCTTTCAGCTACGGTTTGGTGGATGTTTTGTGAGTTTTTAGGGTTGTAAAAGTGGTAGGGAGGCTGGTTATAAGTGGTATTTATAGGGGGAAGGATTAGGGTTTCAATGGGTTGGGCTTTGGAAGTGTTTAGAAGGGGTTACACCTTGAAACTAGCCCACAAAACCCAACTATATGGGGCTGAATTTTGCTGAATTGGGCTGCCATATTTCTTTATTTTTTTTATTTTTTTAAAACATTATAATGAGTAATTTTGTTAATTAAGTTGTGTAATAATATGCAACAATGTTTCCCCTAACTTGTAACAAGGTAAAATATGAAATAAAACATGATTTAACTAGGTAAAAAGTGTAATGTACAAGTTTTATTTACGAAGCAAGTTCCGTATTTTACAACGATTACGATGAAAGAATGGTTATAAGAACACAAGATTTCCAAAGATAGAATTTCACGTAAGGTTTCTAAATGTAGGATGTTTGAAAACGCAGGGCGTTACATTACTAGTCTTTATGTAGATAAGTAATGACTTTAAACCAAACCTATATAAACGTTTTATTGTTATTATCTGTATTATTTTGGGTAAAATTATATGGAATAAAATATAATATTTTTGGGAAAAATATTTATATTTTGGAGATAGAATTTAAATATATTTTAAGTGAAACTTAATAATATATTTTGATTTTACAAGAAAACGCACATGTATCAAAACCCCCATCCTTGGGAAGGAATATAATTATCAAATAATTACGAAGTGTAAACACGAAATAGTTGCCTAACTATTTCCCAAAGACATTAAACCTTAACTAAGGCACGGCCGTCCGTCTAATACATGTTAGTACGTGTAGGTCGTCGCACAGCAGATTTTCTGGGAGATACTTTTTAGAGACACACTTCGGTGAGTTAATGTCCCTCTCTTCTCTTAACTGTTTTCAGTTTTACAAACTGCGGGGGTGAAATACATGTTACTTTGATTACAAGTACTTTATACATGGTATGGTTAGCGTAAGGAGGTTTACTACTTAGATCATGTGAGTGAGTAGGGTAACATGAGGCCATTAGTCCTCATGGAAGGACCGAGGGACAGGAGCGGTAGATCTATCTGGGTGTAGCGAGCCCAGCCCCAGGCCAAACTAGAAACGGACCTCGGGGTGACTTTGTGCCCAACGCATAAATCCGCTAGGTTTGAGTCTTCCTACTTGCACTTCAGACATATCAATGGCCTTGCAAACCATTGGTGATCTCAATTCTCTTATTTGCTACATACCAGGATTTTTATACTTACAAATTTTTATTTAATCACTTACGCATGAACTCGCTCAACATTATTGTTGATTTTTCAACTTACATGTATTTCAGGGAATTAAAGGATCTAGCGCGGTATGACACGTTTTCCCGCTGCACTAGTTACGAGGTCATCCGGGTTTAGGGAATGTGACTCTTTCCTGGACAAGTCACAGTCCTTAAACTACCTTTATGTCATGTTGATGTTTGTGTTTGTTGAACAATGTTTATGTCGTTAGGACGTGTTTCCGTCAAGACAATGTTGTTGTATTTGGTTTTTAAAACTTAATTAAATGGATGATCTTGCATGGTTTTATTTCATATAGCTTTGTTATGGTTAAGCTATGGTATTAAGAAGTCACACCAAATTAACCACGCTTCCGCAAAGCCAGGGTGTGACAAAAATAGATTAGCTTTCTCTCCAAGTTTTGTACACCTATATATACCACTATTGTATCTCATTGTAAATATATCTATCAATAAAATATCAGCTTTTTCTCCCTACATCTCTCTCTTATTGTTTGATATTAGGCTAGTAGGTTGTTGTTTTACAACAATCCTTAAATATATAATTCAGATAACTAAAAACAAGGAAAATAAGTGGAAAAAATGGCAAAAATAGAAAAATCAAATATTATTGAATCATAAACCCACTCCCACTTGATTTTCAAACAACGATAACTTTTTCATACGTTAATATTTTTTTTTATAAAATTTACACCGTATTAACGAGCATTTCATTCTCTTTAATTCAAGCAGCCTATTGTTATAGTTTTCTTTAAAAAAATTGCAGGATATTGAATACCAATTACATGATTACGAGATTTTAAATACACAGCAAATGACTACGTGATTTTAAATACCCATTACATGATTACATGATTTTATATAGTATATTATGTGAGACCTCACTAAGTGATTATGTAATTACGTAACAATAGTTGACTATGCAGTATTACATGACTACGTAATTTTGAATACATATTTCGTGAATACATGATTTCTTTATAGTATTTATGTGAAACCCCACTGAGTGGTTACGTAATTACATAAAAACAAAACATGTAATATATAATATTTCATAGTATTTCTGATATGTATAGTACTAAATATTAAAAACAAGAAGGCGTAACTACAAGACACTTCATCAAATTTCAATTTCCTATATGATCAAGTTTCAAATTTAACAAAATGATCACTTTATATCACCAATTAATGATCAACAATAATCAAATGGGGCTAATTATAATTAATCAACTTTGAAATACAAATCATCTGCATATATGTAAAAGAATAACGTATAGAATCATATCAACGTCTTGAAGGATCCATTAGCGGCTTTCCTGACAAAAAATGCCTGACAAGTGCAAGTGCTCTCTTTGGTTGGTAGCTTGGTACCTGGTGACCGGCCCCTCGAACCGTTGCTAACGTTAGATCCCCTTTATAAACTTGTGCAAAACCAGCCGCCTGTAGTTTTAATTAGTTCAATATTAACCACATTTGTAATCCATTAGTTAACTTAGAGTTTACTACATTTAAATGATTGTTTTACCTCTCCTTGATGAAACCAAGGATGCCATTTAGTTTTAATAGGAAGCTTCATAGAATCAATGGAATACTTGGTTGAGGTGATTGGTACCCTTGCATCAGTGTCTCCACTGCAATACAAGAAAAAAGAAAAAATCAGTGACAAGTACTATAACCATACCAACAAATAGTGACTAAAACGTTCGCTGCTAAGAGCGTTTCATATGCAAAACTTGGATGGAACTAGCCAAAAAGAGATTATTATCTATTATAGTTATTATTAATTGTTTTGTTAGTTATATTTAAGTTTATTTGTTACTTATTATTCTATCTTTAGTTTGAATATTAAAATAGTTGATCAATATATGAAAAACCCTAAATTTATCAAATATGATCTGTTTGTGCGTTTACCTGAATATCCAAACGCGAAGCTTAAGCTTCATGAATTCTTTAAGGAGTGGAACAACTGTTGAGGAGCTGTCTAGCCAACCTTTGAGAATTTCACTGCATGATTTTGACATCAAGGTTTCATGTGGTTAGAAAGATGAAAGATTTTGTGACCTTTAAGCAACACTTTTTACACACAAACCTGCATGGTTCCCAATCATGCTCGAGCTTGGTTACATTGGCATGCAAAGCCTCTTGAACATCTTGACGGTTCATATACGCATAGGTGTAGTAATCGCTACAAGGATCGATATTCTGCCACTGTATGCACCAAGCGTAACCAAAACATTAGACGATTGCGTGTTAAGAATACATTCACAAAATAGCAACCTAAAAGGCCCTTGTAAAAAAGCAAAACGGGTGCTTTTAGTGACCAACACAAGGATCTAAAGACCAAGAAACTATTGTTTCGGACAAATTAAAGAATTTTTTTTCTAGAAAATTATAAGCAATGAAGTTTTTTTTGGTTTTTGGAGAGTCCCCTAGTCAAAGAAGCAGACGTAGAAGTCCGATGGTCAAAGGAGCAAACTCGTTTTTTTTTTTTTTTCCATTTTAGTGTATTCAACATTTATCCATTATTATCTAGACAACATTTTGAGCTTTAAGATGGGGCTACATATTGGGCTCCTTCGTGCATTATAGAACATGGGCTTATTTGGAATTATAGTGTGATCTGAGAAGTACAATTGTAAATGGACTTAGGTATGTGGGTCGGGTTTATTTCCTGTGTATAAAGTCCCCATAGTGTTGATAATAATTGGAATTTGGTTTTAACCACAAATTTCATTTTTTTTTTTTTTGAGTTAAATGTCATTTTAGGCCATATGGTTTGGGCCATTTTGCCAGTTAGTCTAGAGGTTTCATTTTTCTCCTGTGGGTTCAAAAATGTTTCACCGTTGCCATTTTAGTCCACTGGGTTAACTCCATCCATTTTTTCTGTTAACCAGAAGGGCAATTCGGTCATTTTATATGTAATTCTGTTAACTAGAAAGAAAATTCGGCCATATAAAATGATCGAATTGCCCTTCTCGTTAATAGAAATAATGGATGAAGTTAACCCAGTGGACTAAAATGGCAACAGTGAAACCTTTTTGGACTCACAGACGAAAAATGAAATTTTTGGACTAAATTGGCAAAATAACCAAAAGGACTAAAATGACATTTAATTTTTTTTTTTACTTCTTGCGAACCTCCCCAACTTAGGTGTTCTTTGAAGCTTTGCTTCTCCCATTGAGCCACCAACCTCAATAATTAGAATTTGGAATTTCGACTTAACTTGGGGACATGTCCTAGCTCGTAAGGTTCAAATTCTTATCTCGTTGTAAGTCTTTTATAAATTTATAAACCGCCCCCTTTATCCCAAAACCAAATAAGAAAAACCTAGAAAACAGAAAAATTGTTTACAAATCAAAAGCACATGTAAAACAAATATGTACAAAACGTACCGATGTCTTCTTGGCTTTTGTTGTAAGATTGCCATCAAAGCATAAAGGGGCATAAATGTTGTAGATGTCTATAGCTTCGATGTTATAATCAGCGTCGTTTGTGGCGTCAATGCACGTATCCGATTGCGTGACTGCATCTGGTGAAAAATTACAATATTTGCGGATTGTAAAAGCAGTTTCATCTGAAATTATTGCGTGAGAACCAAAGTAATCATACATCCCGATCGTATCTGTCTCATCGTTGATTACAGCGTTTCCAATCTGTGTATGTGCATTCAACAAGTTTCCAAATTAATACTAAAAACACAAGTTTCCGGTAACCGGTTCTCAAAGTAATTAAGAAAAATGTCTTTTTCAAAGTGATATGTAGAGCTGTTATAATAATAAGAATAGTGATTAGCAATGGATCCAACTTAGTGTAGCTAAAAGACCACCCTTCCAGCAAGAAATTTAGAGTATAATGAACAAGAAACAGGTTACATTGTAGTTTATTGGATGTTTAATTTTCTTATAAAGTTTAAAACTCTTAAAAACATAATCATACATTTTTTTAATAAATGCATAATGAAATGATGTCATTTAGCTTTCTGACCATATGGGCATGTTCTTTGTTTCATTTATAAAGTATGTTAGCAATCCAAGAATAAGAGCATATGACCACATAACATGCAGCGTGGTCCTACTCTAAATTGGTGGTTTGGAATCATATATTAGATATTTAGGTGTGATGTCAACCGTTAGGTGCACCAATGACACTTCTTGTCTACTCCCAATCTAGTGGTTGTACTTGAAGGTTCCAAGACTAAGAAGTAATTTAAAAATAACATTGTGTGACTATAAGAGAAACAATGTGGAATTATAACACTTACAAGGATCCCTTTAAGATTGATTAGGGTTTTGTTAGCTTTCAGGTTGTGATAAATGATGGTTTGCGCGAGCTGAGGGACGTAATGTCCCGCATAGCTCTCTCCCGCCAGATAAAAGTCCCTTCCTTTATACTCTGGGAATCGCTCTAGCCAATTCAATAGGAACACATAATTATCAGCAGCTGTTGATTTATCACCCCCATTTTCGTAGTCTGCGGATTTGTTAGAGTACGAAAACCCTACTCCAGCCGGCGACTCTAGAAACAAAACGTTTGCCGCTGAAAAGTTACCAAATTCGATACAATGTAAGACTTTGCAAGAGAAAGTTATGAGAGTTAGTGAACTAATATAATCTTGATACCGCGATTCCAAGAAAATTTGTTTCGGTAAAGAGTTTTCCCATCGCTATTGACTCGAAATGGTCCCAGCTCCTGCATTGCTCCATAAGCAAGCGATGAGCATCCTGGCCCTGAATACACATTATATCATTCTTTAAATTGTGTTCTTGAATCTTACGTTTAGAGAGAGAGAGAATGTAGGGAGGGGGGGGGGGGTAAGGAAACTATATACTTTGTGTTCTATATAGATAGTTGATAGTTTTACAAGGGATTAAAGGTAGGAGAATTTGAGGCTTTTCTTATAATTAAATTCTCTTCTATGCTTGTGTAGATTTTAAGAAGAAAGAATTTGAGGTTTTCATCACACCTCCAGAACACTATCATATCTTATTTACTTACCTTTTGTTAATTAAATAAACATCTATTCAATAATAATAATTAGTTAATCAAAAGTTTATTTATAAGCACTCTTTAAGAAATTAGTAACCGAAAATTAGTTGGTATATATAAAGCATATAAAATAATCTATGACAACATTATTTAACGTGAAAAAACTTATTATTAGTGTATTGAATATTTAAATGTACGTTTGTATATATGCATGTTAGCATGTGCATGCAATGTGTAACATTTTGCCTACCAATTTTATATATATTTTACAACACCCATAACATGTAAATATGCATGAGCCACAAGAATATGATATGCACATGTGACTCTGCCAGTCTATCATGACATCAAATGCTTTTAAAAAAAACATGAGCTGTTAACTATTTATACATGTATTTCTTTTATTCCATTTAAAAATGATTGTTACGTATTTATATGTATATAACTCATTCACATTCTCATTTCTATTTTCTTCTAATTTCGAGTATTAACCAAACCAAAAGTTTGTAATGTTGTTAATAAGTATTTTCTGTTTTAGATAATTACTGGCTACCAATTCTGTGTAATTTAATATAATCCACATGTAATAACAGGTAAAGGATCCTGTAAAAAGTCCATCTTTTGTAAGAAGTGTAAGAAATAATCTTGGAATGACAAGTGTCCCTACTCTTAATTAATTCAAAAGGGTAGATTAGTAATTGTACATTTTTGTCATTTAATTGATTTACAATATAACTGAAAAAAAACTGGCGATGCGAATTTTTAGGGATTGATCGTTTCATCTCCATCTCCGATTCAGATCATCTTCTCCGACCATCTTGAATCATAGTCAATTTATCCAGTTATTTTAAAACACCACGCCATGAATCTGATTATACAATGTCTCCATATAAAACACCATGACTTGAATCATAGATGTTTAAAACACCACACCATGAACAATGTCTACAGATAAAACACCATGACTTGAATCATAGTCATGGTGTTTTAAAATCTGGGAATGTTTTTGTATTGATAAAACACCACGCCATGAACAATGTCTCCTGATAAAACACCATGACTTGAATCATAGATGTTTTAAAACACCACGCCATGAACAATGTCTCCAGATAAAACACCATGACTTGAATCATAGTCATGGTGTTTTAAAATCTGGGAATGTTTTCTATTGATAAAACACTACGCCATGAACAATGTCTCCAGATAAAACACCATGACTTGAATCATAAGCGTTTAAAACACCACGACATGAACAATGTCTCCAGATAAAACACCATGACCTGAATCATAGTCAATTTATCCAGTTGTTTTAAAACACCACGCCATGAATGAATCTGATTATAGATCTATTTATGATAAAGTATGAAGAAATTCGTTGATTTTTTGGAGATTGATAACGGTTACCATATAATTCGCTGATCTTTAGGAAGTTGATGGGGGTTTTGAAACGGTTACCATATTTGAAACGTTGGAAAAGTCACTATTGCCCTTCAATTTTTACATAAGGTCCTTCTAATTAAAACACAATTTACATTTTATACCCTATTGATCTCAACCATTAGATCAAATATCCAATGGTTTAAAACACTTCTTACCCTTCTTACATTTTAGACACTTTTTACCATATCCCTACCCTGTAATAACATATAATTAATATTTCCCCATAATTACAGTACAATAAAATTCTAGAAGTATTTACTCCAGAACTCATTACATAGGTTGCACACTCCAAAATTGTATGTTTTATGTGTGTTTATTTTGGTCCTAAAGAAATACAATTTGCAAATGAAATCTTAAATAAAATAAAAGCTTTAAAATAAATAACATAAACGAGAGAAGCATAATTGATGGTAACATGCATGGTGGCGTGAGATGTGTAGAGACAAGTATTGTGTGGGTTCATTTATATGCGACAGTTTGCTTGTATTATTATGGTTATCAATATAAACATGATCACAAACACTATCAAAAGATTCCTTCTGATAATTATTAATGATTTTAATTTATTTAAATTAATTAAATTAAATTCCATTTATTCAATAAATAGTAATATTATAATAAACACTGCCATTCAAACTGAAAAACACACATTCTGAAATTAAAGATTATTTGCCTTTCAAACAACAAAAAAGAAATTAAAAATTATTATAGGAACATAAACTTATTTTGTGGCTTTCAAAATAGATAAAAACCGTAAAATTAATGAGTTATTGAATTAATTTCATTAGTTTTTATAATTCGTATAGGTATTCCTTAAATAATTATATACAAGTATTTAGGACTTGATCTTTGCGGCGGAAACGTTAAACCAAACAAAAAGTAAACATAAAAATATAGAACCACGCATGCACATTACGGCGTGTTAATTCACAAAAATTAGATCGAAAGTAAAACATAGAAAGAATAACCACGTCGGATGTTAAACCACAAAAAATAGTCGTAAAAACGTTGAATCACACACTTGCTTTGCAGTGTGTTTACTCCCAAGTTTTAGACCGAAACGTTAAACGACTAATATGTAAAATATGAAAAGCATAGGGGAATAAAGTTGAAAATGGAAATGTTTTTGGGTTAAAAATGAAAAATGTAATTTGTAGAAGATAAAAATAAAGAGATTAAAAGTAAAAAAAATATATGATAAAATCGTAGAAGATGAAAACTTAAGGGATTAAGAATAAATAATGATTTTCTAAGGGGGAGTAAATTTGCTAATTAATACGTAGTTAATTAATTATTATAATATATTTCAAAACTCATATACTTGATTGATGTTGAACAACAAATGTTCTCTAGTTATCTTATCAAATGAAAATGTGTCCGTGTTTATATAAACAGGATATAGGGTATCGTTTGAAGTTGGTAGGGGTTTTGTTGTGACATATCAATCAGCGCCTTATTACCTATTCTCACTAATGGTGCCTTCTTTTTTAGGCTACAAAGTATGGTTTAGAGGTGGTAGGGGCTCCATTGTGTACGTTAATCAGAGGGCTCTGTTGTATCTTTTCGATAACACCCATGATATGAGATGGAGCCCCTTATTACCTATTCTCACCAATGGCGCCCATTTTTTAAAGAATTCACAAGAAGTTGTGTCAACCATTGACTCATGAATCCTAGCAAATAAGAAGTTGACATTTGTCATCATCAGTTTTTTTTTATTATTTTCCATCACGATTTTCAAATGAGCATAACTTTTTCTTACATTAATATTTAAAAAAAAAGTTTGCACAAAATTAAAGAGGATTTTATTATCTTTAATTTAGTGTATTTTTAATAAAAAATTATGCTCGTTTAAAAATAGTGATGGAAAAGGAAATAAGTACGTACGGAAACCTATGGTACAATCTCAAACGAAAACTTTGAATGTCAGATGCAAATTTTGAATTTTGGACGTAAACTCTACCTTAGACGCAATAGCCAGTGACTGAGGCTACCACAAAAGCGAAGCATGTTCATTTTCGTAATTTTGACCAGTCAATGTCCACTTTTGTGATTTTCCCTATATGTGTGTGTGTGCGTGTGTGTGTGTGTGTTTGAGTGTGATTAGGATCATTACAGAACAATATTTATCGTGAGAACAAAAGAACAACTCTAAATCATTAAATTTTGGGATTTAAGGTTCATGTTATTTAAATTTTACGATTTATTACATTCATATGTGAATTAGACATATAAAAACCATATATTTTTACCCACACATAACCTACATACATGTATGTAATTTAAACTACAGATAACATACGTATAAGTTATATAAAAATTAAAAAATTTTCGTATTTTGTTTTGAATTCTAATGTGAGAAATAATAAATCTTACATTTTTAACATTTTTATTTATTTTTTAAGTTTTTAGAATTGAAAAAATGAATGATTTATCTTGTTGTTTATGTTCTATATTCAAAGCTATAAATTACTATATTCTCCTATCACATGTTTATCTTGTATGATTGAAGTATAATGCTGCATCACTGTCAAAGGAGGCCAATTGATTGTTTAGTTTAAAAATAAATAAATATGTAGGTTTGGTGAGTATGTATAAACTTTGTAGTTGTCTTGCTCATCTTCTTCTTGACGTGGCTTTGGATTAATTGGATGTTTGACTAAAGTTATGGTTGCTTAAAAAATGTTGCAAGCTCATTAAAGTTTTTGTACACGTAAAATTCTTCTATATAAATAGTTTTAAGCGGGGTTGTTCATGATTATATTATTCGATTTTTAAATATCTGAAAATTTTGGATAAAAAATTTCTGTATCCAAAATTTAACATTGAAAACAAAAAAATTTCATAAATTCACATCTAAATCCGATTATCTACTATTTTTTACTATTTTTCAAAATAAACTTAGGGCTCATATAATATATACATATTATATTTTTTGCCTTTGTCAATTAATTTGACTTGCTATTTAACCAAATTACTAAGCTAAATATCTTAAGAACAAAGAAATGCTAAATTAATAAAGAACTCTATGGATTCAAATAGCTCACAATTCATGATTTAATGTATGTATTAACATTTACGTGTTATGCGTATTCAAATAACAAGAAAAAAATTAAGAACCACTTGAAAAATTAGAATCACTTCTTTCATTTAGAATCTTTTACATGGTAACATTTTTGTAACAAGTGAGAAATTAAATGTCACATAAGTAATTGATTTACAAATGTATAAATAATTTATTCACTAGTGTTTACTTGTATCTATCGATGCATACACTATGGCTAATGAATAAGACAAGTTTTATGTAAATTATTAAATTTTTAGACCTTGGTTTTTTATTTGTATTCAACCACCAATATATTATAGGATTACTAAATATCCTTACTATTGTTTTCATTTGTAAAACAGATAATTTTTTAAATTTATGTGTGTATGTGTTTTTCTTTTGAGCCGCAACAAGTGTGTGTGTGTATTCGTTGTTTAGTTGAGCTATTGTCCAACTGGACAGGGAACATGATATCCTATCACATGCTACCGTAGTTTATACTTTCACGACCTTTTGAAAAGTTTCAACACTTTTCATTGGCTTTTATATTTATGTTAATTTCATAAACCATCTAATCCTATTTTTTTTCTAAACCAACAAATACATGTCATGCTATCCGGGTAATCCAATAGCAAAAGTCGAGCTCATAGGTCCGCGACCGCTGACATCGCTAGGTAGCCCAATCCCACCATCTCAAACTCCGCGGAAAACCCGTCGGCCGAAGGTCCAGTGTGATAAAACCCAGTTAGGATCAGATTCGATTTTATGACCTATAACCTCAAACCCAAATCTTCACTTCCGATCCCCTCCAATAGCAATTTAGCTATAACTCATTAGTATCTAATCCTAGCATAATTGTTTATTGAACATTTAAATGAGTAATGTTATATCTATATGTTTTATATTTAATTTATCATTAAAAAATAAATTAACATAAAATTTCCACCTCCTCATATATATACAGGGTTATGGTAAAATGAAAATTTGTATGAGTTGGGAGAACTTAGAAAATTCGACCTTATGAAAGGTTTTTTAAAAACTTTTTTTACCAAAAATCCTAAAAAATAAACTTTTCAAAAAAAAACCTAGTTTTTTTTTTACACCAGCCGTAAATGCTGTAAAAAGCTTGTCATTATGATGTCATCAGTTTTTTACAGCTGCTTTGAAGGGCCAAAAACACCACTTCGATTTTTTTTCTTTTTTTCTTTTTACATCCGTATTTGTAACATTTTGATCAAAGGGTGTGAAAAAAATGGGGGCGAAACTCGCAGAGGAAGACCAAACTTTCTAAGTTCTCACAACTTGTAAAAGTCTTTTTATGATTGAATCCTATATATGTCTATATAATTCAAATTAATAACAAGGAATGAGGACAAAATACAAATGACAATATTACCTCCATTTAGCCAAAGAAGAAGTGGCAAAGACTCTTTAGATTTCTCTGCTTCAACAAAGTAATAATAAAATGCTCGGCCAGCAGTTTCGTTCACCGTGACATAGCCACCGTATTGGTCGAACTTGACGTACGGTTGGCCAGGAAGTTTTTGAATTTTATCATTCTCTTTTCGGCCTTTTTGAGGAAGAACAACATTCGGTTTGTGTAAACTTTTCGGTGCCTCAAAATGGCTTGTGTTAACAGTCGCATCTTTCGTTAGCTTCGCTTTATAGAGTCGAACGAGAGCATGAACCTGTTTGTTGGCTTGGGTTTCATAAACCAATGTTGAAAGGAAGAGAGATGTGAAAATGACCAAAATGGTTTTATTCTCCATTGTTTGTTGTCTGTCTCTCTCTAGATTCAAGAGAGAGAGAGAGAGAGAGATGGGTTGAGGTAGTAATGGTGTCTTAAGGGTTTGGATCCACAGGGTGTGGAGTTTATATGGTAAGAGTATGGTTGACGTCTAGTTGTGAACTTGCAATATACGTACATGTTGGTCTCAAATGATAACAACTAATTGAAATTGAAATAATAATTAATTAGGGAACAAGTGAACGCAATATGTGGTTTAATTAAATATCATATCTATTCTATGCTATATAATAAAAGAAACCTATGAGAGGACACGTGTCGAATTCCCCCTTTTTTTCTCTAATTTAGTTGATATCCTTTAGGTTTAAATATAATTAATATATTTCCTAACTGATAAGTGATAAACAATAATTATAGATAAGTTTTATTTTTTATTTTACCTATTCTTTAGGTCTAATTATTATTTATATATTTTCTAACTGATAAGTGATAAGCCATAATTATAAATATTGTTTATATATTTTCTAACTAAATTCATTTTATTAGTTTACAAATCTCATAATGTTATTAAAATTCTTAAAAGTTATGTTTTTCTTTTATATTCGTACTAAAGAAAATTCAATTCATTCATGATATTATTATTATTATTATTATTATTATTATTATTATTATTATTATTATTATTATTATTATTATTACCTCTAGGGATGAGCAAATCGTTCCCAGTACTGACACCAAATACCGAATTTACCGAAACGGGTACTTTTTCGGTACCGATTTGGTACCGACATTTAGCATTTTCGGTACTGGTTCGGTACCGGTATTTACCGGTTTTTACCCTCAAATACCAGTACCGCTACCGAACCGGGTATATTCGGTACCGGTACCGGTACCCACTTTTAGGGATTTTCGGTACCGGTTTCTCTCGGTACCGGACGGTACCGAGCTCATCCCTAATTACCTCCGTTGTAAATGTATTATTAGTAATATGTAGTTCTAAAATCAGGATGTTACACAAATAAAACTACATAAAAGATAATCGGCTTATAACCTAACACTATCATGAAGTGTGATAAATTAATGTATTCTTAGAAATTATCTACCAAACTGCATAAAATGCTTTTATTATTGTTGTTGTTAGTATTATTTTCATTTTGCATCATATGTTATAATTTGCATCATATGTTAACTATATTTATTTTTTTCAACCCGTGTAATACACGGGGTTGTAACCTAGTTATATATATATTTTACATAAATTATTTACTTGTTAATATTAGTTATATGGACCTGTAAATAAATACAAATATAACTAATAAAATAAGCTTGTAAAGTACTAAACAAAAATCAACAAAATCGATGATATGGATTTACTTATGAGGATAATATGCAATGTTTTAAAATTCGGTTTCTATACCGTACCGGATTTGGCTTAGAAACGGTTTAACCAGGTGTATTGGCAGTTTGACCGAGTGTACCGGGCGGTTCAGTTCTACTGGACGGTTCAACTAGTACAACTGGCCGGTTTGAATCGGTTTTTAAAACATTGATAATATGTGCATAATATTATAACTTGAAAAGAAAAAAACATTATGAGTATTATAACTTGAAATATTAAACAAAAATAATGAGGTATCGTTTAATTAGTTTTTTATTCACTGTGTTTGACTTCGTATAAAACGTAAACGAAATGCTAGCCATGAATATTAGAACTATGGTTAATTAGATTGGTTTTTCATAGTTTAAGTTAGATCATTTATGCATTATAACCCTGAAATGGTTAGTGTTTTATGGTTATATTTTCGTACTACTGATTAGTCATAGTTATTTAAAAATAAAAAAAAATACTAAAAATTATCTCATAAACGTAGACACTAAGGTTATGTTTCATAACACAAAAATTATTAGTAAATAGTAAATATAATATGCTATAAACAAAATATTCCTCAAAACACGTTCTTGGGGAAACATTGTATATATGCATTATACGGACCTTTACTACTGATTAGTCGTAGTTATTTAAAAATAAAAAATAATACTAAAAATTATCTCATAAACGTAGACGCTAAGGTTATGTTTCATAACACAAAAATTATTAGCAAATAGTAAATATAATATGCTGTAGACAAAATATTCCTCAAAACACGTTCTTGGGGAAACATTGTATATATGCATTATACGGACCTTTACAATTACAAGATATGTACGTATAAACCTTCTAAATATCATATGTATCCATAAAAACTTTTAAATATCACATTTTTACATTCCGGCATTATATGGACCTTTACAATTACAATTACAAGATATGTACGTATAAACTTAAAAGAGTTAAATGTCCGGATAGTCCCTGTGGTTTGCCCTTTTTCACCTTTAGTCACTAACTTTCTAAAATTACAGCTATAGTCCCCAACTTTTACAATTTCCCGGATAGTCCCTGATGTAGATGGAGTTTAGTTTTTGTTGTTAAGTGGGTGTGAAATTACTAACATACCCTTAGTCTTAAAATATAAACTGAAGTAGGGCCAACCATTAATCAAATAACACCTAAAAAATAATAACAAATTAATTTAAAAAAACCCTTGTGGGTCGCACCCTCACCTCCTACTCACCGTATGCAGCTGCAACATTATTTTCACCAGCAATCATCATCGGAATAAATGTCGGCAGCTGCAAGTCCACCAGGTTGCAGGTTTGCCGGACACGATTAAAAGGTTTGCAGATTTACAAGTTATTTAGACGCGATCCAGATTTGCGGATGGTTGCAGGTTGTTCAGACGCAATCCATATTTTCCGGAATTTTTAGATATCAATTGAAATTTTGGCGAATTATTTATGTTTTTAATCACTATATAAACCAAATAAAAATACAAGATAATTTTAAAATAAACTCAATAAATATTTCTATTGGGTATTTCAGAGTATATGAACACTAGGGAATTTTAATATAATTTTTCTTTAATATTTTTTTGGGAATTCATGAATATAATATGGATTTATATATGTCTTAATTATTCAAAAATACAAGTTTATCGCAAATAAATTCTACAGATATTTTTACTGATTCTGTTATAGGTTCTATAATTGTTTTCAGACTCTTATATAAATTTTCTATAATTTTGATTATCTTATCAATAGATTTTCTTTTAAGTAAATGAAGTTTTGTTATAAAATTTATTATTTTAAATTAAAAAAATGTGATAACCATGAAATCAGAGGTATGATTTTGTTAGATGAATTCTATTAATTAATCAAAATTGGTAACATTTAATTTTATTATGATAACATACTAAATTGTTATTACTATATAATTAATCATGACAATTTGTACAAAATACCAATTTAAATATTATTTTGAAAACTCATATAAGTCCCCAAATAGGAGAACCCAATTTCCTAAAATTTATATATTGTCCGTTTGTTTAGGACTTCGGTTATTCATTTTAGGGTGATTATCATTTTAGATATAATCCGGTTCTTGTCGCGCGGTGTTTCACAAGACTAAGCAGGAATGCAACCTGTGAGTAGATTCGACTCTTTTTCCCCTTTTTGCCACTAACACTTTTTGGGGTGTATCTCGCGATTGATTTCAAATTTATTATTTAAATTGATAACATGCTATTCGATGTGTTTCTATGTGTCACTTGTTGCTAATTTCTATTGTTTCTCTATACGTGTATCTATGTGTTACTCGCTTTGTGTCACAGGTTTCGCGTGGATCCACCTGGCTGGCCGGTTCCCCACGGCCATGGGTTGAACTCGGTATCGCCATCATTGTTTCGCGGATTCGCCTTACGGGGCTTGAATCTCTATATGTCTATAGTTACTAATATTGTTATGTTGTTGTGGTTTATGAGTTATGTGTTGAATTCTTATTATATTGAAAGACCTAGTTTCACATTTGATAATGCATGTTATAAAATAAGGTTTTCTAAAATTAATAAAGCAAAAAAAAACATTTTTCAATAAAAACCGAATCTATTCACCAACATGTTTGTTGACCCAAAACTCTTTTACGCGTGACACAGGTTCACAAGGGTGGACGGATCTTGAGTTGAAGACATGTAGGATTGCCTTAGTAATAAACCGGCTATGATATGTTGCTTTTATTTATTTGATTTTGTAACTTGACATTAATATTTGAATTCTATGTTATGTGTTACAAAATTTAATTTGGTGACTTTAAATATTAAACTTATAATAGTGTCATAAGCTATGGGCAATCATCATGCCCCGTACCTTTCCGCTGCGGGTCGGGGTGTGACAGATGCATCTAACGACCTGCAAGCATGTAGAAAAAAGTGTATCAGCGTAAAGCTGGGAGTTCACAGTTTCGTTTATCGCAAAGTTGGTAAATGTTTAGTTTAAAGACATGCCAATAATAAACTCGATACCGAAGTGACGTCTGTTTGTTTGCCCTCATCAATGCCTATCAACATTGTCCATGTGGTTAAGGTCATTAGTTCACGCCCGTCCTCCTAGGTACGGTGTGAGGTTGTCAAGCCTAATAACGCTATCAACTAATACCTCGTTGCCTCCCAGGCAACTAGCTCGTTAGTAAGTAAGGACTTTCGTGATAAAGTTGAGTTTATTAACTAACATCGAAATTAAACCACAACATTTGTAAAAAGTATTCCTCCAAGCAATGGTAGTTTGAAAAGTATTCATCCCAAGAATAATAATTTGTTTGTTTGTCCCCCCGGGACGCATGCTTGGGTGGGTGGGGGGGTTAGGTTTTTAGGGGTTGGGGATGGTGGATTTGGTTTTTTTAGGTTTTTGGTGGGTGGGAGGTTGGGGGTTAGGTTTTTTAGGTTTTTGGTGGGTGGGAGGTTTTTTTAAGGTTTTTGAGGGGGGTGGGGGTGTGTGGGGGGGGGGTAGCGAGGGTTGGGGTGTTTAGGTTTTCGGGTTGTGGTTGGGTGGAGGTGGGTGTTTAGGTTTTGGGTGGTGGTGGGTGGATTTATTTTATTATGTTCACATTGGTTCTCGTAATTCTCGCAATAAGAGTGGTTCTTAAATGAACCATACCCTATATATATATATATAGGAGAAGGATCCGTTAGGAACCACCCTTTATTGCGAGAACCGCGAGAACCAGTGTGAACACAAACAGTAATACCTAAAAAAATCTAAAAAACACCCAAAAAAAAAATTTTTTTTACTATTTTTTTGGAAAATCGCTATATTTCGTTTATAATAAAAAAAAATTTCAAAATTTTTTTTTTCGAGTCACAGTTATCCATGCACATGTGCATTTGTATCATTTCTTTGACAAATTCCGTAATTCATTACAAATATTAGACAATTGCACTTTCATTTACATTACCACGTGTAATACACTACTTTTTACATTAACAAAATAAGAAATGCACATGTGCATCTATATGTATCAACATGAAATAAGGTGTGTTGGTACACTACTTTCTCTTTCATCTATCATTCCATCCATAATACACAAACATGCACATGTGCATTTTTGTCATTTCTTTGACAAATTCCGTAATTCATTACAAATATTAGACAATTGCACTTTCATTTACACTACTATGTGTAACACAATACTTTTTACATTACCAAAATTAGAAATGCACATGTGCATCTATATGTATCAACATGAAATAAGGTGTTTTGGTATACTGCTTTGAATACACTTTCCCTTTCATCTATCATACCATCCATAATACACTACCATTACCTCCTACCATCCATAATAGAATACCATTACCTCATACCATCCATAATACAATACCATTACCAATATTTTCACTTTATTACATGTATGTAAACACCATTAATACCATCCAATCAACATATTACATCATAAATTGACAACTATAACCAAACCATCAACCACTAGATATAACTAACCAAAAAACATGTATATGGGCCTACTTCTCCATTCAAAATCACAAAACTTTTTGTACCAAAACACGTTATATCATTGTTATACCTAATGATGCACATGTGCATTTTGAATATTGGTAATGTAAAAAGTAGTGTATTACAGATGGTATTGTAAATTAAAGTGCAATTGTCTATTCCTGATAACGTATTACCGAATTTGTCGAAGTAATGTGTAAGGCCCGCTTTTGGTTCTAATAAAATGAAAACCAAAGGACACTAGAAACATAAACTTTTAAAAGCGTCCAAACTTTTTGCAATTAAACGTAAAGATATTAATAACATTTGTGCGCTAATTTAACAAAATTTGGGCATGACCCGTCCGTAAGACGAGTGTATCCATGTATTAACCATCATCAAACAAACAAGTTTACGACCCGTTCGACTAGACACGACTAAAACCATACACCAAGTATTTAAAAGTATAACTACTAACAATGTTATACAAAAACAAGCATTTGACCCAAAACGTTAATACGTAATAGCGGAAGCGCTTGATGATCATAAAGTGTGCATATGCTCGCTCCAATTTGCCACGTCGCCTAAATCGAGGATTTACCTACATTTGACATAACAAATAGGTTAGTATTTCGCCACTAACAATTCTAGGTAATAAACCCATTCGTTTCTTTCTCGGATAACATCATTCAATTATTTTGCTAACCGTTAAACGGTTCCTTACCTGCTTGCCTCAAATAGAGGCTAAGCATACTTTACTTAACATACCCGTTAGGAATGGATACTAGCATCATTACATCACCTTCATTCGATTTGTTCATAATGAACAATCATAGTCATTACATTCTTACATCATACTTCGATCCGAGAAAGACGGATTGAGTAGAATTTCAATCATTACATACATAACTTCCCATACCCGGTTCAACTAAAAGTACCGGATATGATGCGTTAACTTTCGTATTTTAATCATTCCTTAACATCCATTTACCACGGATCTAACTTTACTTCCAACAATCGGATATCTCAACATTCACGGTTCCAACATAACAATATAATACAATAGAGATTATTATACATATGACAACATAATAAAAATTAAGGTGTACACTAACGTACCTCGATCTTGTGTGCCTTCCGATTTCCTAATACTTGAACCTTCTTCCTTCACGCCTATATCAACACATTCATTCGTTCATTTAGTACAACCAATCTCATTCCATTATTTTCCAAATTTCACATTTTTATTCTTTCAAGCATTTCATCAAACACTTAGTAGGCATCACATATATAACCACCATGTACAAGTTTACAAAGCATGAATTCTACTAGTTCATCCTATAACTCATCCACAATTAACCCATGTTTATTTCATCTTTTCATCCTACATAATTTTCTAAGATTTAAGCATCACATCATCAATACAATTCAAAATTTCACATGATAATATCTACTTTGATCATCCTATTCATGACACAATTTCACAAAGTGAGTTTTTTTACTAAAATCTTTCAAATAACCTGAAATCAAACATGATTCTTGTTCAAAAAGGTAATCCTAGCTCATATTTACCCCATTTGATACAAGAATTCGAGATTGGGTTGTAACCCTCATCCTAAAATTCATGATTTCAGAAAATAAAACTTACTACTTCACTAATTAGAGTTAGATACTCAAAATTAGGGTTCGTGCATTAGATCCTCCTTAAGATTTCAAGTAGTTTGATGGCATTTTGCAAACAAGGGTTTTGCTTGTTCTTTCCTACTCTTGATCGAAACCCAGTGCCCCAAATGAGGGGGCTTTTCATTTTTTTTGTTAATTACTAAACCCCTTTAATCTAGTGTTTACACATTGAACCCTCCCTCTTTGAAAGAGTGTCTAAATTTAGGCTTTCCATCACCTAACTACTATTTTGCCACATTTCATTAACCATGTTAAATTATTTGTTTATTTTCTATTATTATTATATTAAACACTTTTGGGGTGTTACTTAATGGTACATATGCACATGTGCATGGATAACTGTTACTCGAAAAAAAAGTTTTTTTTTTTATCTTGGTAACGAAATATAGCAATTTTTAAAAAAAAAAATATTAAAAAAAAATTTGAGTGCTTTTTTAATTTTTTTTAGATTTTATTTTGTGTTCACATTGGTTCTCGCAATAAGGGTGGTTCTCGCATGAACCTTACCCTATATATATATATATACATATATACAGGGTTAGGTTCATTTGTGAACAACCCCCTAGATTGTAAACACTAGTGAACTAATCCTAGCCATTGATTATCAATACACAAGTGTAAATCAATGGCCAGGTTTTGATGATGAAAATACACACTAGTGTATTTTACGATTGATGATGTAAATCATTGGCCAAGATTTGTTCATTCGGTTCATAAATACACTAGCGTTCACTCTAGAACCCCCACCCTATATATGTATATATATATATATATATATATATATATATATATATATATATATATATATATGAGGAAGTGTAATGTACAAAAGGGGTAATCGTACTTCACGTACGCTAATACCCTGACCGTCAGATCTGTTTGATCATCTCGCACGTAAGGTTTAATCATTAAGGGCAGATTAGTATTTTTCATTCTTGTCACAGGGGTAATTCAGACATTTACTTAAAAACAAAGAAATTACGCGAGTTCGTTATCTCCAGTATCCCGGTAATTACGATCAGTATCAGTTTCAAGTAATTTCCATTTTCAAATTATAAAATTAGCGGTTATTGGTGGGCGATTAGGGCTTAATCAGTTTTTTCATTTTAATGGATCCACAGAGTAGTAATGCTCGAAACACAGAAGATGTCGATTTTGAAGATGCAGAGGTCGATACCGGACTTGAGGATGCAGAGCATTATCGGAACCCAACATCAGGCAACAACATTACCTTAGACGATCAGACTAGTAAGTTGTAAAGTAAATGGCTGTATTAAATGTGTTGTGTTTTATCTCCATCATTTTCATAGTTATTAGTTTCTTGATTGTGTTTTTAATCACGAGTGTTTGGTTGAATGTAAGAGAAGTTTAATTTACTGGGTGGTTTTTGTTTATGCGGTATTAGATTTTCAAGTGTTATTAATTTTACATGCGTTATTTTTATAGTGATGCGTTTTATTTTTTTTTTCAATGTTCCTGATTCCGAAGCGTTATTATTTTTACATGCGTCATTATTTTTACAAGCGTTATTTATATTGATGCGTTATTTTTTTTCAATGTAGCTGAAAGATTGTATATCCCAGAGGTAGCTTCATCATGTGTTCCTGTTATTGGAATGGAGTTCTCTTCCATAGAACAAGCATATGTTTTTTATCAGACATATGCCAAGAAGGCAGGGTTCTCCGCTCGAAAAGGAGGTGAACATCATGTTGGTGGTATTATTAGGTCTAAGTATTTTGTGTGTTCAAAAGAGGGGCATAAACCACAGGAATTTGATGATAATTATTCGAAGTTGTCTAAGCCATATAAACGTAGGAACAGACCGACTATTCGAACCGGCTGTAAAGCACAAATTAAGCTTTGTTCGACGGATGGGGTGTTGTTTAAGGTTGATAAGTTTGTTCAATCGCATAATCATTCATTCGTGTGCCCCAAAGACATGCACTTATTACCAGCTTATAGACATCTGTCTGAGACACAAGAAGAGATGATATGGGAGCTTGGTACATTGAATCTTGGGCCAGTGAAAGCCTTTAATATAATGAGAAAAAGATACGGCGGGTTTGAAAATGTAGGTGCAACTAAAGACGATTGCAAGAATTTTAGAGCTAGGATACATAGCTACATCGGACAGTATGATGCAGATATGGTTATCAATAGGCTGACCGATAAAAAGAAGTTTATGGTTGATTATTCATTCTTTCATTCGGTCGATGAAAACAAACGATTAACCGGCCTGTTTTGGGCCGATGGCTTGTGCAAACGTAACTATGCTGAGTTTGGAGATGTCATATCGTTTGATGCTACATTTAAAACCAACAAGTTAGTCATTAGTTCAAGCTTTTTACTGGTATTTTTTTTATAATCATCTTGTTTTTTTATATTCATTTTTTGTATTCACATTTTGAAGGTATAAAATGGTTTTTGTACCTTTTACTGGTATTGATAATCATTGTCGAAATGTGACACTTGGAGCCGGGTTGTTAGCATCCGAAAGCATTGAATCATACAAGTGGCTTTTACAATCATTTTTGAACTCATTCGGTAAGCAGCCGAATGTGGTTGTCACTGATCAGGATCCCGCGATGAAACAAGCCATCGAAGCAGTGTTCGATAAGAGTAGGCACAGATTATGTATGTGGCACATAATGAAGAAACTTGCTGATAAGGTTAGGTTCAAATAGAGTATGCGTGATTATGTTAGAACTGGCGTAATAGTTGTATTCAGTTCATATCTTTATTTGACCAGACTAAGAATAGTCATAATGCGTTATTTATTTTTCTACATGCGTTATTATGTGCTTTATTCTTTTTTTCATTACACCGTCTAAGTTCCAATTCTTTGGTTTAATAGGTCGGACATCAGCTGTGCAATAACGAAGACTTTAAGAGACGTATGTGTGACATTGTATGGACAGATTCGATTACGCCAGAAATGTTTGAGAGAGAATGGAAGCTGATAATGATTGATTTCGGTCTAACTGAGAATAAGTGGCTTGATGATATGTTTTGCATGAGATCTTCGTGGATCCCAGCGTTCTATCGTCATGAGCCTATGTCTGGGCTTATGCGGACCACTTCTAGATCAGAGAGCGAAAACCATTTTTTCTGTCAAGTTGCGAATTCTCAACTTACCCTTGTTGAGTTCTTTAACCATTTTGACGGTGCAATGGACATTCAAAGATTCAACCATCGGAAGAATGACCATATATCTAGAAATACAGTCCCGGATAACTTTTCTGAATCTACTCTAGAGGATGATGCCATGAAAATTTACACCAGGTCAATTTTTGCTGATCAACAGGCAGAGTTACAAGGAACATTGTCCGAGTGCCTTCCTATAGAGACTAAAATTGAGGAACCTTTTTTGAGGATAAGTATGAAGGATTGGAAAGCTCACGGCGACGGTTTATTAGAGGTAATAATATATACATCAGCTAGTATGCATTTATTGCCAAACCATGTTTCCTTTTTATTTTTTTTTATTATTTTTTTTTGTGTAGGTATGTTTCAAGAAGGGCGAGGATGTAATTGCATTATGCACGTGTCGCAGGTTTGAACAATATGGATTGTTGTGCAAGCATATATATTTCGTGTTCAAGATGTTCAAAGTGAAGGAAATTCCCAACAAGTATGTAATGAGAAGATGGACTAAAGATGTGGTACCGAATGATCTTAATAATACATTTGATATTACTGTTGACGGTGATGATGCACATAAAAAGGCCAAAGAGGTTGCGTATGAGATTATGCAGACTGGAGAGTATCTTATTGGTAATCTGATCAAAGATTTCGATCATCTACTTATAGTTAGGGATCGGATGAGAGAGATGAAAGAAATGGTTGATGAACTTCGCATAACCAAGCCCATCGACCCTAAGTTTGATAGATATTCACGGTTAATTGGTTACGAGAAACCAAACACTGGCGAGCCACCTACAGTCCGTGTGCCAACCGGTATTAGAAACAAAGGACGAGGTTCACATAAGCGGATTAAATCAAAAAAAGAGAAAATTATTAGTCTAAAAGGCAAGAGAAGTCGGACATGCAGTGTTTGCAATATCAAAGGTCATGACATTCGAACCTGCGAGGTGTTAAAGGGTAAAGCTACTGCTGCTGATAAGGTTGCCAATAAGGAGGGGAGGAAAAGAAGAGCAATTCAGTTAGAGAAGGATCCTAATTTAGTTGATGAAGAGGACGAGGAGGTTGAAAGTGGTGACGAAGAGGAGTTTGAGGAGTCCGACGAAGCAGAAGATAGTGATTTTGAATGCGAAGACGAGTAGTGTTTTAACAATACAGACATTCCATATTTAATGATTTTTGTTGTGACTGAACTTTTATGTAATCTATGACATTCACATGGTTTTTTTTTTCACATGATATGGGTGATTATATATCTCAAGAGTAATTGTTTTTTTTACCCCTTTTTTTTGTGATTAATCATAACCATACACAGGACTTTTTTTTGAAATGGAGACTTCAAGTGACCAAACACTGATTCTCATCTACGTAACTAGCGTATTAAAAGGTACAAATTCATGCGTGATAATACGTAACATGCATTTTTTTTCATATCAATATTGCTAAACCAACATTCAAAAAAGTATGAGACATCAAGTGACATAACACTGAGTCTCATCATCACAACTAGCTATGGGTGGATGATTTTACCAAAATATACCCCCACATATAAGTTCAATACACACAAAACTAGACTTTAAAACCACCATTGTTCAAAATACCAACAACACATTAGGTCATCCCGAAAATCAACAAAATAGTTTATTAATCAGCCATACCACTTACTTCGGTGACATTATCTTCCCAACCTCCTTCTCGGACGTCTCCATCTTCTCTTCAACGGTCTCCACTGCATCTTTCAGATATGAGTATACTAAGTTATCTGCCGATGCTTGATCCTTCATCAGTTGTATTGCTTTATCCCTTAACATGGACTTCGGTTCTTCAAGCAGAATTCCCCACACTTCCTGGGTTTTTTTTTTTGATGTTCTAATATCCTGCCCTGCACATCGAGAATACTGTTACAGGAGTTAACATTACAAGCAAGTTCCGTTAACCTGCGGGTATTCAAGAGCTCCTTGATTGCTTCGTTTGCGGGATTTGTCGACATTGTTGTTCTTGAAGAGAGTCTGATATATGTTTTTTTATAGTATATGCCTAATGGGAGGGGTGAGTGAATCTTATATGTGTGTTATTGGGTAATTAATTTTGGTAGTTGAGAGATATTTTTGGTAAGTTAAATTTAATATTTTACATCATTACAAGTCTCTACAAGTCATATCGACTTAATACTAGTCTATATAGTTATAGGGTTTAATTATTTTTATACATCAAGTTGCATACTGATAATGTCTGCACAATTATCACTGCATGCGTTATTTTTGTTAGTTCATGCGGTATAATTTTATAAAAAATTGACATGCGTTATTTTTTTTTAGTTAATGCGGTATAATGTGGACTAGCGTGATTTCATGCCTAATTAAAACTGGGGCATGCGTTTTTTTTATAATTCCTACTGTATAAATTGGTCATGCGTTATTTCTTATATTCAAGCGTTATTTTTTAACAAAACTACAAAAAAAAACATCTGTCATGGTCAATAATTTTATATTGTCCTCTTGCTCTGCAATTCCCTTTTATATATCGATGGAAAACCATTCATTTTTTATCCGTTCAATTTTTATTTTAAAACATGGCAGAGTCTTGTAATTCATCGAGTGGTTCGTCTTCCTCATCAGGTATGCGTGCCTATCTAAAAAAGAGAATTGAGGATCAAATAGCTGAAGACAAGTCTTGTAAAGACTTGCTAGAAACTAACATTCATAGGGTCAGAGAGAACATGAAAAGGAGGGAAGAAATACTGAATTTGTTGTCTGGTATGTCAGATTCAAGTGTCAAAGAGGTGGCTATGATGTTTATGGTTGATCTTGGCAAGCGGGATGAGAAACAGTTAAAACAACTCGCGGACGCCATTACCGTCTTGGGATGCTCTATGGAGTTGAAGATCCAGTTTCTAGAGACTTATTTCTGATGGTTTTTATGTATCGTCAATCATATATGTTTGCGAAATCATGTCTATCTAAGTGTTTTTTATATTTTTGTATGAAAGTTGTGTTTTTGAATAATGAAAATGTCCGACTAGTTTATGTTTATAACTAGAAATTATTAGAATTATAAATAGAAATAAAAAATCCAAATGACAAAGATGTTTGGAACAAAAGACAGCAAGATAGTAGTCCTACGACTTTTCATTTTGTTTCCTCTTTTTGAGCTTGAAGAACTGCTCTAATCTGTTACTTATTTTGCTATCTAGATCGTGCAAAGCATCAGCGGGGATCGAATTCGCCATAAAGTCCGTAGCTTTGTCGTATACCTCCTTCCTTATAAGATTGTAGTCGGACAATACAATCTTACTAAGATACCTGTACCGCAAAAACCGTAGTTGTGAATCTTGCATTTCTTTCTGGTCTTCCGTTTTAAACCCTGCATTCCATGGAGATTTGCCCTTGTATGTCTCCATATGCCTCATAGTGAAGACACCACAGTCACTACCATTTTGAAGAGTTCTCCACTCCATTTCCTTTCGAATTATTTTTGCTTTTTCCAACTTTGTTATCCACTCTTTTTGTCCAAGTTTGCCTTTTAGGTATAGCACTAGGACTCTCCGCTATAAGCACGATAAAAAATCATATTATTACCTATTCATCATAAGGATAAAAAGCTATTTAGAATTACCAGCTTTTCGGGGCGTCCACGGTAGCGTTTGGTAAACGATTCGGCATACCGAGAGTTATCGATTAACTCGATATCTCCATTTTTCATGTTAAAGCATAGGCACCAGTAATGATCAGAAAGTAGTACTGGAATGAAGATGAGATCAACTTTGTCAACTTTCTTCACCTGATACTTACACAATATATCGTCTACGCCTGGTCCGAATACTTTCAATCGATCACTATCTGTGATTTTTGGCTCAAACATTTCGTCTTGCTGCAAGATTTTTCGCGATTTTTTTCATAAAAAATCAAACCATGCGTGATTAACATATTTAGTGATTTTTTTCAAAAAAAATGCAACCATGCGTGATTAACATATTAATTTTTCAACCTTTGCGTGATTAATGTTGGAAAACTTACCAATATTGTAGTTGGTAAGAACAGCCTGTAGGGTGATGATTTTCTGTCCCTTTTTTTCTCTTCAAAGTTTAAAACATCTACAAATGTGTCCATTCCACCATATGATATGTATTGCGATGGGTGGAAGGTTTCAAATATGATTTTAAGCGCTTCGACTCCACTGTCAGACTTGTATATCAATGTCCTGTTGTTTTTTAATACCAACAAAGAAAATTTAAAAAAAAAGATGAAAATTTTTAACTAATTTTTAGGATTCAAAATCTTACCCAATATCTCCCATCGGAGCTAAGAGATAACAGATGATGTTTTGGTCACGTACCAAAAGTGGCTCATATAGGTTGGTTACCCTGTTGCAGTAAGGCGATCTATATGCGTCACCTAGTTCTGCCAGCCGCTTTTCCCTCTTTTCCCTGATCATCTTGATACGCGTTGTTACTAGCCGTGTATGCCTCTCGTCATCCGTTTTATTTGTGTTCGCTGACACAAGAGTTTTTTGATTACCCGCACTTGATGTTTGCAGGATTGGAGCCAATTTTAAAAGTGTCTCAACAGACTGCATTTCTGCTTCGGTCACTTCAGCAGGTTCATCAGCTGATGTTGTCGGAGGCTTATCTTTATCATAGGCGTCGGTTATTGTATTCTGTTTATGTGCTTGTTGTTGACTGCACTCTGCCAAATTTACAGGTTGGTCCATGTTGTTCACCACATCTGCTTGCGCCACTGTTTTCATGTTTGATTTGGATTAATTTGTTTTGTAATCACAAGCTAAAAAAATGCACCTTTGTTTAGTAATGAACATATTTTTGTTACCTTCTGTAGTCTGCCTGTATACGCCTGGTTCGATGGTTTGTAAGGCAGCCAGGCACGAGTCCGAAATACCACCATCATCAAATGGGGTATCATGAACATCATCACATCCTATAAAATCACATACGTTTTGTTTTTATTAATCATAATTTCACGTAAATATTAACAAATAAGAGAAGTTATTATATACCTTTATCTTTCACCGTGTTTTGATGTTCCAATTTTGCATCTCCATCGCCCTCTAACTCTTGATTTGTTTCGCCACATTGTCCGACTTTGTTTTGAACCACCTCATCACCAGCATAGCTTACTTCAGCAGGTATCGAAACTGTATCCGTAGAAACGGAATTTTTAACCGCATCATTCCATCTTTTACACCTTTCCATAATTTCAACATCCCAGAAAAACTTCTCCTTTACACCCTTAACGAGAGCATTCATATCCGAAACAAGAGAAATGTATTTCTTTATATTATTGTCCATTGTTTTCAACAACACCTGCGGAATTGGACAGTCAAAAAGATCAAGCGTGATTAACAGTTATAGCGTGATTACAAGTCTAAGAAGCCAAGTTGCAAAAAGTTCAAGCGTGATTAACAGTTCTAGCGTGATTACCAGTTTAAGAAGCCAAGTTTCATTTTTTTACAAGACCATTCGTGATTATCAAGTTCTAGCGTGATTAACAGTTATAGCGTGATTCCCAGTTTAAGAAGCCAAGTTTCATTTTTCTACAATACCATGCGTGATTATCAAGTTTTATATCATGCGTTATTGATTTGTTACCCAGTATGCGTTATTACATCTACAGAATTATTGTCTAACATCATAAACAAGCTCTATAGCATCTCTTATTGACAGAAAAAAAAAATAAATAAATAAAAATAAAAACAAACAAAAAATCAAGTTTACCTTTTTATTTTTTTTCGAGGCTTCCCACGCAGCATGATCATAGATCACCCCGGTTAGTTGAACTGGAGTGCTGCAGTAGTCAATCTCTTTTTGCGTTTGTGTCCCTATGTCCATTTCATCTAAATTCATGTCTGAAATATGTTCATTCGGATTCCACCCGTCAAACCAATCCGTATTTGATGGTATGTCTCCTTCGTCAATCGGATCCTCCCCATCCAGGTTTCCAGTCAGGTTTCTTCTGTTGTAGACATGTGTCGTATCCACTGGTGGTATCATGTACTCATCCGTATCTTCCATCTCATCTAATGTATTGAATTCGGTGAGGTTTTCTTGTACCGCAGCTGCCTCGTGTATCGGGATGATGTCAGCGAAAAGGTCAGTGTACACCGTCGATGTGTTTTCTTTTACGATTTCGAATGGTGCGGTCGTAGCCTCTTGATTTTGATGATCGTTGCCATTTATGCGCGAGGCAGTAACATGTGGTTGATCCTGGCGATTATCATTTGCTCCTTCGTCTTCTTCCACTTCCTCACAATCTTCAACACCTAGCGGCCCGTTGTTGTATAAATATTCTTCCACGTCGTCGATCATACCAGAGGTTACATAATGTATGACAGGCATTTTGACAGGTTCATCGAAAATTTTGTGTCTTTGGTTGAAATAATGGCTGTATAGAAGCTGCATATTGTTTTTTGAAAAAAAACAAATTATTAATATTAATATCGTATTTAGCATAACCGTTAAAGATGTGTACATAACATACCGTTAGGAATGCAACCGGGCCATTGTATTGTGAGTCTAACTTTTTCCAACCTTGTCTTGTTCGTTTCAGCGATTCTAAAACGAAGGAGCACCAGTCCAGATTTGGAATGTCTTCCTCTTTGTCAATTGCAAGTAGAAAACTTTGTTTAACAGTTGTTGACTTTGTTATCTCTACAAACAAAGTGTTCCAGTAGGCTAGGAAATTTAGCTTGAATAATCGTTCGCTAGTGGTTTGATTTGACATAGTTCTTGCAAGCAAAGTATGAGTAATTTTGTTTCTGTCTGGCCACTGGTTTTTGAACTCATCTATGGTTGTTTCTGCGCCTTGAGTAGCCGTATTTTTCTCCACTATTGCTCCTTTTCTAGGCTTATTTTTTTCTCGTACAATAACATTACCCTTTGGAATACCAAACACGTCATGTACTGAATCTCGGGTGATTTTTATCTTGTGATTTCCTATGTTTAGTGTGCTGTATTGCTCGTCATAGTTTCGTACGAGCCAATACCCTAAACGCGTGCTTATATGATAAAGCTTTATATTAAGGACATCACCAAATCCAATGCTTTTCACATCCGCCACCTGCGCTTCAGTAAAGTGCTTAACTGTATCCAAAAAACCTGAAGGACTGCACCGTAGGCTTATTACATCATGATGATAATGATAGAACGGTCTTGGTTCTGACCTAAGAGGTTCTGCATCGGTAATCTTCCGTTTCCCCTCGATAGGATCCATCTGCTTTTCGTTTTTCGATTGTTTCTTTTTTACTGGTTCAAAGTCTTCACCATCTTGGTTAGTTGTAGTACTTGGCCTTTTTCTTGTGTTTTCACCTCTTTTGACTATCAAATTTCTGATAGGTTCTTCAAAGTCATCATCATCATCTTCTAGACTATAGTTTGTATGCTTTTTATTAACCTTTGATTTATGAGGTTGCTTTGTCATAATCGCCTGAATCGGGGGCTCAAAATCATCATCATCATCATCAGCAACCCCTACATCATATTCCAATACAAAGTTTTTAAAAGATGGGATGAATCATGCTAATGCTGCTTGCTATCTCAAAATCTACAACTACACAATTTTTAAGCTAGAACCGGTAGGTCATATCAATATGTAATAGCTATCATACTAATGCCGCTTGTTACCTCTAAATCAGCAATTTTACAATTACCGCAGAAACCCAAAGATTATAAGTTTCATATCCCAATTCACACTGTAATCTGATTCAGTATTTCCATATCAATCTTGCTAATGTTGTTTGATAGCTAAAATGATTCAATTACACAATTAGATCAGACGCCCCAAATATCAAGTGGTAAAATGCCCAATTTCACAATGTAACCTAATTCCGCTAGTTTATTAAAGAGAATCATCATCTAATGTTGAGCCTGATAATCCCGCTTCTACATATCAATGAAACAACAAAAAATTACGCTTGTTCTTATCAAATAACGCTAGTTAATCAACCCTATTTTTGGCTTGAAAAACATCAACCAACATCAAAACTGTAGTTATGCCGCTAATGTGCACCGGCAAGGCAACCTAATTCTATATTTCCATATCAATCATGCTAATGTTGTTTGATAGCTAAAATGATTCAATTTCACAATTAGATCAGACGCCCAATATCAAGTGGTAAAATTCCCAATTTCACAATGTAACCTAATTCCGCTAGTTCATTAAAGAGAATCATGATCTAATGTTGATCCTGATAATCCCGCTTCGACATATCAATGAATCAACAAACAATTACGCTTGTTCTTATCAAATAACGCTAGTGGATCAACCCTAATTTTGGCTTTAAAAAACAACAATCAACATCAAACCTCAAACCTGCAGTTATGCCGCTAATGTGCACCGGCTTCACCGGATCATTTCTTTTCTTGCTCCTTCTTTCTCTTTTAGCTGCTTCAAGGTATAATGTAACCGCCGATTAGTTCAACTATAAGGTTGGGACTGTCTAACAAAATAAACGGGATTGAATCGATACCTCTTAATGCCGTATTCGTCATTCTCAAGTGAAATCGATGTTCGTTACTATTTCACCGTTGTTAGTCTTCTTTCACCGACGGTCGGAACCGTCTTTTCTCCGTCGCTCCGAGTCGTTTGAAAGTCACCGAATTTTTTGATGAACAAATATGGTTATTGATTAGATACTGAGATTTAGCCGGGTTTTTAGGTATAGGAATTGACCATTTTAACCTTTGATTCAAATAATTACGTTTTAGCCAGACCCTTAAACATTTATTTAATCCCGCTTTTAATCGTTTGATCCAACGGTCAGGATTATAACGTATGTTATGTACGATTAGTCATTATGTAGGTTAACCGCCCTCTATATATATATATAGGAATGGGATAAGGAGAGAATGATTTGAAGTGTGAGAACAGTGAGAACGATTTTCAGCCATAGGATCTTTGTGATTTGTGGCTAAGATGATGCGGTGGCATTTTTGTAAATAGTGGGAACCTTATAAGTACCAGGAGGGGTAAAATTGGAAGATCCAAACAAGGGTGCACATGCTAATCACATGCCATTTTCCCCCGTCATATTTAAACGCAAATAACTATTTTATACATGATTATTTTTCTAAAAAAATCACACCATAAAACTCAGCGTTTTTTATCTTTCCAATGAGTATACTATTGATATACTTTTCGAAAAAAAATGAATGGGTTTTATGGCGTTTTTTTGAACTGGGTGTTTTATGGCGTTTTAGACTAGTTATTTTTATGGCGTTTTTCTGAACTATGTGTTTTTATGGCGTTTTAACTAGGTATTTTCATGACGTTTTTCTGAACTAAGTGTTTTATGGCGTTTTAAACTGAGTTTTTCATGGCGTTTTTTCTGAACTGAGTGTTTTATGGCGTTTTAACTGGGTATTTTCACGGTGCTTTTTTGAATCCCGCTTAGTATGGACGGTAATTCTAATCGATATGCATCCCTTCCAACTCGAGCCAAGATTTTATACGGTCCAATATAATGAGGGCCTAACTTACCCTGTTTGTGGAAACGGATTATACCCTTCCATGGAGATACTTTCAGCAGGACATAATCTCCGACTTGAAACTCGATAGGACGCCTTCTGTTGTCCGCATAAGCTTTTTGTCGATCCTGGGCTGCTTTCAGTCGAGCTCTAATCAAATCAATCTTTTCATTCGTTACTGCTATTAAGTCACTTGGCACAAGTTCTCTCTGACCAACTTCGCCCCAACATACAGGAGTTCTACATTTTCTCCCATATAATAGTTCATAGGGAGCCATTTGAATACCACTATGATAGCTATTATTGTAAGAAAATTCCGCTAGTGGTAAATGGTCATCCCAATTTCCACCAAAATCTAAGGCACAAGCTCTTAACATATCAACAAGCGTTTGGATGGTTCGTTCTGATTGACCATCGGTCTGAGGGTGATAGGCTGTGCTTATGTGTAGTTTCGTGCCCATACTTTCGTGAAACTTCTGCCAGTAACGAGAGGTAAATCTAGTATCCCGATCTGAAACGATTGACAAGGGCACCCCGTGTCGAGATACGATCTCATTCATATAAATTTCCGCCATCCTCTCAGAAGAGTAAGCTTCTCGAATAGGTAAAAAGTGGGCACTTTTTGTGAGTCGGTCTACAATTACCCATATTGCATCATGCTCCTTTTTCGTTCTAGGAAGCTTGGTTACCAGATCCATAGTTAACTCCTCCCATTTCCAGGCTAGAATTTCCAAGGGTTGTAACTCCCCGTATGATTTTTGATGTTCTGCTTTCACTTGGGAGCATGTTAAGTATTTCGAGACATACTTTACAATATCACGTTTCATACCCGGCAACCAATAATTGGTTTTCAAGTCCCGGTACATCTTGGTTGCCCCGGGATGGATTGAGTATCGTGACCTATGAGCCTCGTCGAGTAGAGCGGTCTTGACTTCACAAAATCGTGGTATCCAAATTCGACCGAACCTTGTTTTGATTCCGGTCGAATTTTCTTCTAATTTATCGGCTATTCCTTTTACTCTTTCTTTCTTTAGGTCTTCCGCTCCAAGCGACTTTATTTGGGAATCTCGTATCATATCAAGCAAACGTGGAGTAACTACCATTTTCATGGATTTTACTCGAATCGGAGGTGGGGACTCTTTTCGGCTTAACGCGTCCGCCACCATGTTCGCATTTCCCGGATAGTAAAGGATATCGCAATCGTAATCTTTAATCAGTTCCAACCATCTTCGTTGCCTCATATTAAGGTCTTTCTGTTCAAAGAAATATTTGAGGCTTTTGTGGTCCGAGTAGATTGTACATCTCGTACCATATAGGTAATGCCTCCAAATCTTTAAGGCGAACACCACCGCGGCCAATTCCAAATCGTGTGTCGGGTAGTTCACCTCGTGTGGTTTCAATTGTCGTGAAGCATATGCGATAACCCTTCCCCTTTGCATCAAAACGTAGCCTAAACCCTGATGTGAAGCGTCTGAATAGACAACCAGGTCTTCAGTCCCGTCCTGTAATGTCAAGACCGGAGGACTTGACAGTTTCTCCTTTAAGATTTGAAAGGCTTCGTCCTGTTCTTTACCCCACACAAACTTTTCCTTCTTTCTCGTTAGTTTCTTTAGGGGTAAGGCTATCTTCGAGAAATCCTGTATGAACCTTCTGTAGTACCCCGCGAGGCCTAGAAAACTTCTTATTTCAGTTGGATTTTTCGGGGAAACCCATTTCATTACGGCATCAATCTTTGATGGGTCTACCAAAACACCTTCCGAATTGATCACATGAGCCAGAAACTACACCTCTCAGAGCCAGAAGGCACACTTTGAGAATTTCGCATAAAGTTTTTCTTTACGGAGAATTTCAAGTACTTCACGCAAATGCCTCGCATGTTCAGCCTTACTTCGCAAATAGACTAGGATATCGTCTATGAATACGATCACGGATTTATCTAACATAGGTCGGCATACCCGGTTCATAAGATCCATAAACGCTGCTGGAGCGTTCGTTAACCCAAAGGACATAACTAGGAACTCGTAATGTCCATATCGGGTTCTAAATGCGGTCTTCACAATGTCTTCTCCTTGTACCCTGACTTGATAATACCCTGAACGCAGGTCGATCTTAGAGAACCAACTCGCCCCTTGCAATTGATCAAAAAGATCGTCAATTCTAGGTAAAGGGTAGCGGTTCTTTACGGTCAGCTTATTTAATTCTCTGTAATCGATGCACATGCGCATCGACCCATCTTTCTTCTTAACGAATAAGACAGGCGCTCCCCAAGGCGACACGCTCGGGCGTATAAAGCCCTTATCTAGTAGATCTTGCAATTATGTCATTAACTCCCGCATCTCGGTGGGAGCCAATCTATAGGGAGCCTTCGCAACCGGCTTCGCACCCGGATTCAACTCGATGCGAAACTCTACTTCTCGTTCGGGAGGGAGTCCCGGCAATTCCTCCGGAAATACATCCGGGAATTCGTTCACGACCTCAACATCTTCAAGCTTTGGGAGGGTTTGTCGAGCGTCTACTACATAAGCTAAGTATGCTCTACTCCCATTAAGTATGTGTTTTACGGCTTGAACAAGGGTGCATAATTTTGTTTCCACGTTTCTCTCCCCTTGAATACTCAGTTGCCTTCCACTTGGAGATTGGACAAACATTATTTTATTTTCACAATTAATCTCTGCATGGTGTCGTGCCATCCAATCCATTCCCACTATCATTTTAAACTCCCCCAAAACCATAGGTATGAGGTCGATATTGAATTCTTCATCTTCTATAGTGAATTTGCAATTTCTACAAATCTCGTGTAACATATAGATCTTACTATCGGCTATTTCTACTTCTAAGGGCATCGGCATTCGTTCAATCTTAAATGAAGGATGTTGTACGATTTCATTTGAAATAAACGACATAGTGGCTCCGGTATCGAACAAAGCATAAACCGGTATGGAGTTTAATAGAAAGATACCTGAAACCACATCCTGGAGTTTAATAGAAAGATACCTGAAACCACATTCGGATGGGACTTGGCTTCTTCGGATGTGATTTGAAACATCCTCCCTTTCGCCTTAGAGCTTTCTTCGTTCTTTCCCTCCTTCTTGGATCCTTGTTGGAGTTTCGGACACTCCGACTTAACATGCCCTTTCTGGAAACAATTGAAACATGTCTTCGGGTTGTTAGGGAACTTGTAGGATCTATGCCCTCCTTCGCCGCATTTATAGCACTCCTTCTTACCCAGAAGGCATTCCCCAGTATGAAGTTTCCCACATGTCTTGCACGGAGAAATACCACCCCTTGACTTGTCTTTCTTTCCGTGGTCTTGAAACTTTGTTTTCTTGGACGGACTTGAACTTGCCCCCTTTTCATTCGATCTCTTTTCACCTCGTTCTTCTTGCCTTTTAATCTCGATTTCTCTATCCCGTGCCAAATTGATAAGTTCGTCAAGGGTTTCACATTTCGAGGGAGTGATGAACTCCCTAAACTCTGCCTTTAATACGCCATAAAACCGATTGATCTTCATTCTTTCGGTCTTCACAAAATCCCCACAGAACTTCATCTTATCCATGAAAGTGTTTGATATTTCGTTTATTGACTCGTTTTTCTGTCGGAGACGTAAGAAATCCTCCTGAATCTTATCAATAGCCGACTGAGGACAATGATATCTCATGAAGGGCTCCTTAAATTCTTGCCATGTCATCATTTGGAGTCTATCCTCACCTACTTCCTTGCTATGCGCATCCCACCAATCTTTCGCCTAAAGAGTGAGTTGACCAGTAGCGAACATCACCTGCTCTTCCTTATCACACCGACTTTGTATAAATACCGCTTCTATGTTTGAAACCCATATTTGGCATGCGATCGGATCGATTTTACCATCATACGTTGCAGGATTGCATGCCATAAAATCCTTATACGTGCACCGCCGTTCTTTACTTTTACCTTTAGATCCCTCAATCAATTTTTTCAATTCTTCGATCTTGCTAGTCATTAAGGCATCCACAACTCCCAACACCTGACTTTCTACTTCTTGAGCTAATCGTGGGAGATTAGCTTGCATAACTCCTTCCGCCACTTCTGTGACCTTGCTATTAAGTGCTTCTTGACGAGCCGTATCATCATCATCATTAACGTTTCTCGCATCCGCCATCTACACAATGTCATGTCTACGTTTAATACGAATCATAAACTTCCAATATATCACATTATTCAACCTTTGATTATCACATTTACAATCATGTATTTCGGTGTTTAATTTTCTAAATTCACCATTCCTTTTGTGTCATTCATTTAATACAATTTCGCATCTTTCATTCATGTTTGGTAGAGTTCGTCCCATTACTACCAATTTACTTTTATGCTTTCATGACTTAATTCGTCCAACAAGGACTCAACGGGGCCACGAACTAAGCTTTCGGGTAGTACGTATAACAGAAGTATGAAAAATGTGAAAATTGGGCGGACTGAGTTTGCACAACCCGTCGGCGACGGCTTGTGGCCCGTCGGCGACGGGCCTCAGAATGTGGCGTCGGCTAGTAGTCCCCGTAAGCAGGAGAACAAGGTGTCGGAAAACATGGTGGCGTCGGGCGACGGCTTACAGCCCATCGGCAATGGCCCCTCCTTTGCTGAAACGCTGAAAAACCTTTTTGGAGTGTCTTTTACTCATTTGCAGGTCCGTTCCAACTCTCTGGTCTCTGGAACTTCCCGTTTAACTTCCTAATATTACTTCCTATATATTTAACTTAGTATTTTCATCATACACATGATAAACATATTTGCATTCATACAGGACTTAAACGTTACCTCATTGGCGATCTTGGAGCGAGCACACTTTCAAATGAGCCGTCAGTTTGAGTTCAAGCATCACATCACATGCTCGAATCCCTCAAACCTCAGCTCTGATACCAAACTTGTAAGGCCCGCTTTTGGTTCAAATAAAATGACGACCAAAGGACACTAGAAACATAAACTTTTAAAAGCGTCCAAACTTTTCGCAATTAAACGTAAAGATATTAATAACATTTGTGCGCTAATTTAACAAAATTTGGGCATGATCCGTCTGTAAGACGAGTGTATCCATGTATTAACCATCATCAAACAAACAAGTTTACGACCCATTCGACTAGACACGACTAAAACCATACACCAAGTGTTTAAAAGTATAACTACTAACAATGTTATACAAAAACAAGCATTTGACCCAAAACGTTAATACGTAATAGCGGAAGCGCTTGATGATCATAAAGTGTGCATATGCTCGCTCCAATTTGCCACGTCGCCTAAATCGAGGATTTACCTACATTTGACATAACAAATAGGTTAGTATTTCGCCACTAACAATTCTAGGTAATAAACCCATTCGTTTCTTTCTCGGATAACATCATTCAATTACTAACCGTTAAACGGTTCCTTACATGCTTGCCTCAAATAGAGGCTAAGCATACTTTATTAACATGCCCGTTAGGAACGGATACTAGCATCATTACATCACCTTCATTCGATTTGTTCATAATGAACAATCATAGTCATTACATTCTTACATCATACTTCAATCCGAGAAAGACGGATCGAGTAGACTTTCGATCATTACATACATAACTTCCCATACCCAGTTCAACTAAAAGTACCGGATATGATGCGTTAACTTTCGTATTTTAATCATTCCTCAACATCCGTTTACGACGGATCTAACTTTACTTCCAACAATCGGGTATCTCAACATTCACGGTTCCAACATAACAATATAATACAACAGAGATTATTATACATATGACAACATAATAAAAATTAAGGTGTACACTAACGTACCTCGATCTTGTGTGCCTTCCGATTTCCTAATACTTGAACCTTCTTCCTTCACGCCTATATCAACACATTCATTCGTTCATTTAGTACAACCAATCTCATTCCATTATTTTCCAAATTTCACATTTTTATTCTTTCAAGCATTTCATCAAACACTTAGTGGGCATCACATATATAAGCACCATGTACAAGTTTACAAAGCATGAATTCTACTAGTCCATCCTATAACTCATCCACAATTAACCCATGTTTATTTCATCTTTTCATCCTACATAATTTTCTAAGATTTAAGCATTACATCATCAATATAATTCAAAATTTCACATGATAATATCTTCTTTGATCATCCTATTCATGACATAATTTCACAAAGTGGGTTTTTTTACTAAATTCTTCCAAATAACCTGAAATCAAACATGATTCTTGTTCAAAAGGTCATCCTAGCTCATATTTACCCCATTTGATACAAGAATTCGAGATTGGGTTGTAACCCTCATCCTAAAATTCATGATTTCAGAAAATAAAACTTACCACTTCACTAATTAGAGTTAGATACTCAAAATTAGGGTTCATGCATTAGATCCTCCTTGAGATTTCAAGTAGTTTGATGGCATTTTGCAAACAAGGGTTTTGCTTGTTCTTTCCTGCTCTTGATCGAAACCCAGTGCCCCAAATTAGGGTGTTTTTCATTTTTTTGTTAATTAGTAAACCCCTTTAATCTAGTGTTTACACACTGAACCCTCCCTCTTTGAAAGAGTGTTTAAATTTAGGCTTTCCATCACCTAACTACTATTTTGCCACATTTCATTAACCATGTTAAATTATTTGTTTATTTTCTCTTATTATTATATTAAACACTTTTGGGGTGTTACATAATGATACATATGCACATGTGCATGGATAACTGTTACTCGAAAAAAAAGTTTTTTTTGCTTGGTAACGAAATATAGCGATTTTTTTAAAAAAATATTAAAAAAAATTGAGTGCTTTTTTGATTTTTTTTAGATTTTATTTTGTGTTCACATTGGTTCTCCCGGCTCTCACAATAAGGGTGGTTCTCCCATGAACCTTACCCTATATATATATATATATATATATATATATATATAGGGTTAGGTTCATTTGTGAACAACCCCCTAGATTGTAAACACTAGTGAACTAATCCTAGCCCTTGATTATCAATATACAAGTGTAAATCAATGGTCAGGTTTTGATGATGAAAATACACACTAGTGTATTTTACGATTGTTGATGTATATCATTGGCCAGGATTTGTTCACTCGGTTCACAAATACACTAGCGTTCACTCTTGAACCCCCACCCTATACATATATATATATATATATATATGTATATATATATATATATATATATATATATAGGAATGGGATAAGGAGAGAACGATTTGAAGTGTGAGAACGATTTTCAGCCATAGGATCTTTGTGATTTATGGCTAAGATGATGCGGTGGTATTTTTGTAAATAATGGGAACCTTATAAGTACCAGGAGGGGTAAAATTAGAAGATCCAAACAAGGGTGCACATGCTAATCACATGCCATTTTCCCCCGTCATATTTAAACGCAAATAACTATTTTATACATGATTATTTTTCTAAAAAAATTACACCATAAAACTGAACGTTTTTTATCTTTCCAACGAGTATACTATTGATATACTTTTCGAAAAAATGAAATGGGTTTTATGGCATTTTTTTGAACTGGTTGTTTTATGGCGTTTTAGACTAGTTATTTTTATGGCGTTTTTCTGAACTATGTGTTTTTATGGCGTTTTAACTAGGTATTTTCATGGTGTTTTTCTGAACTAAGTATTTTATGGCGTTTTAAACTGAGTTTTTCATGACGTTTTTTTTCTGAACTGAGTGTTTTATGGCGTTTTAACTGGGTATTTTCACGGCGTTTTTTTTTCTGAATTTGGTGTTTTTATGTCGTTTTATTTGAACATCCAGTTCATGTGTGTGGGTTTTTTACAATATTACCTCTTAGTGTAATTTAGCATCAATGCCACATGTCAATTCCAAAATCGTTCTGACTGTTCTCACACTTTTCACCGTTTTCTCTAAATCCTGACCTTATAAAACTTCCTAGAGTTGTAAGAACTTAGTGAACTCAGCCTTCCCATGCGAGTTTTGCCCCCATTTTTTTCACACCTCTAGATTAAAATGTTTAAAAGGATTGCCGTAAAAAATAAAAAATAAAAATTCGTAGTGGTTTTTTCGGCCCTTTACATCAGTTGTAAAAAGCTGATTACATAAGCCTGACATCACTTTTACAGCATTTATGACTGTCGTAAATGAAAAAAAAAATAAGTTTTTTTTTTGGAAAAACTGATTTTTTTAAAGATTTTTGGTAAAAAAAAATTTCTGAAAAAGCTTCTGTAAGGCCAAGTTTTCTAAGTTCTCACAACTCGTATAAGTTTTCATTTTATCCTAACTATATATATATATAGTCCGGGTAACGTATAACATGCCTTAACGTACGACGCGTACGCGGTGCATTATCAACATGCGAATACATGTAACTAACATGCGAATTTGGGTTCCAATAACAACATGTGAAATTGTAGTTTTATTTCAACATGCGTATTGGGTTTCCATAACAACATGCGAATTGGGTTTTTATTTGCATATGCGAATTGTATTTTTTAACGTTCGAACTTTCATTTTAATAACATGCGATATTTCTTTTACGAGTTTATAACATGCGAACTTACCGTCGCGTACGCGTCGTAGGTTATGGCATTTTATACGATACACTTTTTTCTATATATATATGTGTATATATATATATATATATATATATATATATATATAGATGGGGTTACAGAGTGCACACTAGTGTATTTGTGAACTGAATATATATATATATATATATATATATATATATATAGTGGCCGGTTATCATACAAATCCCCTAATCGTACATTATGTACGCTATAACCACAACCGTCAGATCATCTCATTTAAACCGCGTGTTTAAGAATTAAATTAATCAAATTAAAATAAATAAATGAAACCGCCAAGGTTAAAATCGTCCATTGCGAAATCAAAACCCCTGATAATCAGCAACAAAAACTCACAAATCATACCGTAAGATTCTTATTCAAGATCGTATTCGAAAATCCAACAAGTAATAAAAAATCTATCGATTCTTATTCACCAACTCCTTCTGCGATTTCATTATCTACTGAATTTGGAAGTTCATAACTGAAACAAATCGATAGACCGTCTATCGAAGAAGATGATGCAGGATGAAAATCAAAAAACAAATATGCGAAATACATATAAAACGTGCGAAAAACACTGCAGACAAAAAGAAAGGTTGTATTTTTGTAAAGTGTGCGAAATCATAAATTACCACATGCGATTTTAGAAAAAGGTAATAATGTTTAAGATGTCTTATGATGTGCGAATTCATGATTTAGACACATGCGATTTCAAAAAAAAGTTAATAATCTTTGAAATTTCTTATAGTTTGCGAATTCATGATTTTACACATGCGATTTCAAAAAAAGTTAATTATCTTTGAGATTTCTTATACTTTGCGAATTCATTTTCGAATCATATGCGATTTTGAATAAAATGCTGCTAATACTTTCAAATAACTTTGTCCTAAAAATGCAAAAAAAAAAAAAAAAATTACGAATTAATAACTAAAATAAATAAAAATTAACTATTTTATATAAAAAATGAATTTATTACCGATGTGACTGTAATTTGACATGTAATGATCAATTTTACCATAAATACTACTGAACTTACCACCCTACCTACATAATAAATTTACTATTTTAATATAAAATACCCAAGTAACTACCTTCCATATTAAGACATAGAACACAAAAACACACACAACACACCCACAAAAAATGGCATCTGAAGATTCGGAAAAATAAAAAACATTGCAATAAAGGAACTATTGTCAACTCACACGTTGACAGAAATAAGCACCGATGTCACCTCTTCTCATTTGATTCTTGATGTGCAGGGGAAGATTCTTGAAGAAATCAAGAAAAATCAAGAGATGTGGGAGAGACTACTTGAAGAACCACCATCAAGCTTACGAGACGCAGCTTTGAATCACATAAATGAACAATCTCGAGTTGATGACTTAGCCTTCTCTTTCCTTAAAGATGCTCTAAACACTGTGAAGGAGAAGATGGAGTTTAGCTCGGCTGAACGTGACAAAATCTTTGCTTCAAGTAACTAAATTTCTGCTTAATCGTTTTATGGTTTTAGCTGTGATATACAATAACAACTACTTTATATTTTGGGTACATGTTTTGAATACATCTTATGCTTCATTATAATATATATCGTATGAATGATTTAGACATCTTTGCCACAAAAAAACAAGATAAATCAAAATCGCATGTACTAAAAGTGAAATCGCATGTAAGACTAGTTATAAACTGATGCATATAAAATCGCATGTTTACATACTAAATCGCATGAATGTATGATATAAATAGATGAATATAAAATCACATGTGTTTCGTATAAAATCGCATGTACATTAAAAAAAATAATCTTCCTCATCTGAAACCTCCTCCCACTGATCTTCTTCTTCAGTGCCATCATCACTACTTCCACTGTAATCTTCAAACTCATCTTTCTCTTCATCGTCTTCGACCTCATTGTCTTTGTCTCTAGGATCTTTTTCAACCTAGACTCCCTTGATCTTCTTTTGTTGTTTGCCTTTCAGTATCTCGCAAGTACGAATATCATGGCCTTTCTCATTGCATACACTACATGTCCTTGACCTTTTTCCTTTGCGGCTGATCATTTGTTCCTTCTTGGATTTAATCCTTTTATGCGAGCCACGACCTTTGTTTCTTATACCAGCCGGCACACGGACAGTAGGAGGTGCATTAGTTATGGGTTGTTGGTAACCAATCAACTTTGAAAATCGGTCAAACTTTGGATCAAGCTGCTCGATTATATGACTCAGATCAACTCTCTCTTTAAGCTGCCTCATTTGATCCCTCACTAAAACAAGTTGATCAAGGTCAGAAATCAAATTGCTAACCAAATACTCCCCTGTGTGAATGATTTCACGAGCACTCTGTTTAGGCTTGTGTTGCACATCCTTATCACCCACCTTTATATCGAACTTCACATTTAATTCATCCGGGACCACATCCTTTGTCCATCTCTTCATAACATATTTGTTTGGTATTTCTTTAACACCAAACATCTTGAAAAGAAAACAGATGTGTTTACATAGCAGCCCATACTGCTCAAAACGCAAACAGCTACACTGTGCAGTTACATCATTTTCAAGATTCTTGAACCACACCTAAGAAAACCAAAAAAATATATATATTAAAAATTAAAATTGCATGTGTAAATTAACAATTTCGCATGTCTAAAAAATCATTTAATTATATTAATTTAAAATCGCATGCGTACATCAAAATCGCATATTGCAAAATCATGTTCTGAAATGAAATTCGCATGTAGGTTTTCAAAATCGCATGTTTTAAATATATATGCTATAATACCTCTAATAACCCATCTCCATGAGCTTTAAAGTCTTTCAACGGTATTCTGATCTGTGGACCCTCGATTTTGGTGTCCATCGGCAGACATTCGGTAATAGTTCCATATATCTCTATTTGCTGATCAAAGAATATAGACCTGGTGTATATCTTAGCAGCATCTTTTTCCAAAGTAGTTTAGCTCCAATCATTAGGCTCAGTATATCTCGAAATATGATCATTCTTTATGTGATTGAACCTTTGGACATCCATTGCACCGTCAAAATGATTCATAAACTCTACAAGAGTGAGTTGTGAATTTGCCACCTAGCAAAAAAAATGATTTTCGCTCTCTGATCTCGAAGTTGTTCGCATGAGTCCAGACATGGGCTCATGCCGGTAAAAAGCCGGAATCCACATGTATCTCATCGAAAACATATCATCAATCCATTTGTTTTCTGTGAGACCGTACTCAATCATCACCAACTTCCACTGTCTCTCGAATTCTTCAGGCTCAATGGAATCAGTCCATACAATGTCGCACATCCTCCTTTTAAACTCATCATTATTGCACAACTCGTGGCTAACCTATACCGATAAATGCTTTTTATATCAGCCTATAACAAAATCTATGTTATAAAAAAACGCTAACGAAAGACAATATAGCATGCTATACCTTATCTGCCACTTTTTTCATTATGTGCCACATGCACAACCTGTGTCTGCTGGCAGAAAAAACCTCCTCAATAGCCTGTTTCATAGTAGGGTCTTGGTCCGTCACTACAACCTTTGGCCGCCGACCAAATGACTTTACGAATGAATGCAGAGGCCATTTATAGGATTCAATGCTCTCCGATGCCAACAACCCAGGTCCAAGGGTTACATTTCGACAGTGGTTGTCAATGCCAGAGAACGGAACAAACACCATCTTGTACCTGAACAAACACATGCGAAGTACACATTTAAAACATGCGAAATAGACAGATATCACATGCGAAAAAATACAGTATAACATGCGATGTATTCAACACCTGCTGTTCAATATATAATAACATGCGATATTGCAAGTTTAGGAAAATCATATAACATGCGAAAAATAAATAAAAAACATGTTTGTCTTGAAACACTTACCTGTTTGTCTTGAAAGTTGCATCGAACGATATCACATCCCCGAACTCCATAAAGTTACACTTGCATAACCCATCAGCCCAGAATAAACCAGTTAACCGTTTGTCATCATCAACAGAATATTCAAACAAATAATCAACTAAATACTGTTTTTTGTCGGTCATCCTATTAATCACCATGTCAGCGTCATATTCTCTTATATAGCTGTTAATTCGATTCCTAAAATTTTTGCAATCATCAGCCGTGGCGCCAACGTTCTTGAAACCACCATAACGTTTCCTCATTATACGGAAAGCTTTGACATGACCAAGGTTTAAAGTGCCTAGTTCCCATATCATCTCCTCCTGGACATCTGACAATTGTTTGTACGCTGGTAGTATATGAATATCATGTGGACATACAAACTTATGATTATGGCCATCAACAAATCTCTTTACTGTATATAATCTACCATCCACCGTGCAAATCATAAGTTGAGCTTTGCATCCGATTATAATGGTCCCCCTGTTCCTTGATTTGAATTGCTTTCTTGACTTCGAATAACGATCTTCAATACACAATGGCTTATGACCCTCTTTAGAACAAACAAATACTTAGTTTTGATTATAGCACCACTGTGTACTTCACCACCCTTCCGAGTAGAAAAACCAGCTAACTTAGCATATGATTTGTAAAACGCATATGCTTGTTCAATAGAGGTAAATTGCATTCCAACCACGGGTGTAGCTGATGCTTCAACCTCCAGAGTGTAAACCCTTTCATCTACAAAAATCAAATAAAAAAACACATGCGAATTATCGGCCTCATTACATGCGATATATTAATAACTGCATAATTTCATCGTAAGAACAACAACACGTGCGAATTGTATGAACAATAACATGCGAAAATGATGATTTTGATGAATATGTTTTACACATGCGATTTATTATACCATAATGTAACACCCCGAAATCGGGTTTGGTAATCAAAACCCCTTATTATTAATACACGGGTAAAATACCGTTAGCAGTAACGGTAACCCGGTAAATATTAGGATTTAAAATAAATAAACCTAATAGTAAATAAAATGTAAATAGATGTTTTAAGGAAATAAAGTTATGAGAGGCCCGAGTTAACGGGACTTAAAATGAACTTAATCATAACTTTCCTGAATTCACCAAATAGCTAGGAATATTAACCTAGTTAAAAGGTGTCTTAAAACAATGAAGAAAACATGGGTAATAACCCTTTTTATGAAAGATAAAACACAAGGGGCCAAAGTTGTCAAGTGAGCAAACTAGGTTTAATAAAATCAAATAAATAAAACACAACACACACTTAGTGTGTGTGTGTGCGTGGGGCGACCAGGGGAAAGGAAAAGGGAGCCAAAACCCTAGAACTCAACAAATCATCAAATTGAAGCCTGATTCAAGGTCAAAATCGATGCATGAATACGTAGAAACGATCACCTAGTCGTGGGGATCGTAAGGTATGTCAAATTTTTGATGTTTATGAAGTTGAGATTTTTGATGAACTTGTGAAGATCGAAATTGAAGCTTGAATGATTGGTGTTTGGGTGAAACTAGGATGAGATTCATGCTTAGAAACAAACCCTAGTTGAAAACTTGAAGAATTAGTACTAAAACTAGGAATTTGATAATTACCCTCTTATGTGCTAAGTGGGTTTTGATTGTGTAGCGAAGATGATGATATGTTTATGCAAGAAATCATCATAGTTGATAGTTGATGCAAGATACTTGAACAACTTGCAAGTTTGAGTAATTGATCATAAGTGATAGTGGTGAATTTTGGATGTTAATCTTGGTAAAAATAACTAGTTAGGAACTAGTTAGTAAATATGTAAAATCATGCACATTAGGTGTTTGTTAAAATGCCTAAATGAGAACTAAGCGTTGATAATATGCCTAATTGAGTCTTGTGAACTTGATAGTGCAATCATATGTGTTAATTGGTGATTTGAGTTTTAATAGTCAAACCGACCATTAATAAGATCGAATGATAATTGTGATAGAAAATATGTAAGATGGAATAGTCATAATTAATGATGACTAATATAACCGTCTTACGAATTATGATGATAGTTTGACGCTTGACAAGCTAGGTGGAGGCTTGGAAAGGAAGCGGGTCAAACGAAGTAAGAATGGCGGAAAAAGCATAATTCGGATGCAAGGTAAGTATAACTTACACTAGTCTTAAATTGTGGAATGTTTTCTTATCATATAAATTATGAACGAGGTGTCTAAACAATTGAAATATGATGTTCCGTCGTGTAATCGAACGGAACAAGAAAATCAAAGATAAATGGTCAATTCGGCCAAAGGGGTCAAAAGGTGTAGATAACACCTTTTGACTATATAGACTAATGATTCTTTTGTCGAGTCATATGCTTACAGGAATAGATATCCAATGGATATTCGCACCGTTCTTAATTAGCGAATATAAAGCAAGGTATTAAGATCGGGTCTATTTGTTGACCCGAGTCAGGTACGCTTATTTTATGATGTATGTAAAAATACTAATTTGGTCGAATAATTGGTGATAGCCCTTCATTGTAAAAGAAGGACCAAAATCGACCAAAAAGCCCTTGTAGGCTAAATTGAACAAACAACCTTTAAAGGTTGTTTGGAAACGAGTTTTGCGGTAAGATAAATACTTAGAATAAGTATAGAAGTTGAAGGGGGTATTGTTTTTAGTCAAACGGCACTATTGAGTTTTGCCGTAAAATATTGATTTTAGAGGTAAAATTTGGGTTATATAAGATCACCATAATAAACTCACCTTAAATGCAGTCGAGGTGGGGTAATATAGGGTAAAAAATGTGGTGATGGAATACTAGAAGAAATCGAAAGCGTTTTTAGGCTTGAAAATGCTTAAATACCCTTAACGGGTCAAAATAAACATCCGAGTAAAAATGGGTTTAATTTGAGTAATTAAACCGGCGATTAAAATCTAATATGATAGGCAACATTAAGTCGAAGAAGTATATGTGATATAAGGGCCAAATAAACATGTTTGATGGTGAAATTACAAACGGGTCAAAATTGGCAAAAAGGAGAAATAAGCCGAAGACTTAGAAGTCTTAAAATTTGCTAAGTCGAATGTCGGATTTTAACCTCATAAGATGGAGGATTAAATTACGGACGCGTAGGAAAAGGAATCGGGTAAAACGGATCAATTACGAAGAAGCTATGGCCGTTTCCGTAAAAACTGGCATAGCTGAACTAAGCTGCAGACCTGCTGATGCAGGGGCCACCGTAAATTACGGTGTCCACCGTAATTTACGGTGGAGTTGAAAAATGCTACGGTGGATCCCTTCTGGTTTACGGTGGGGGCCTGTACTACCAGTGGCCACCGTAAATTACGGTGCCACCGTAATTTACGGTGGAGGTCAGGTTGAAAACTTTGTTTCTGTTATCAATTGTTTCTCGAACTCGTTTAGACGCGTTTTAAGTCCCGTATGACTAAAGCATTTCATGTTTATGAAATGTAGGTACATTCTGGATGCCGGAAGACGATCAAGCATCATCGAAGAACCGAACACTATAAAGATTCACGCTTCCGCACATTGTAAATCGATATTTTTAACGACGAATTTTGTCACATTAGGCGGTGTACTTGGAAATTGTGAAAGTTATAATTAACTCGTATTTTCTAAGGATACTTAACGTTAACTACATGTTTATTTTCGTTAAAAATACGAAAATCTTTAAAATAATAACTAGAGTGTTACAAGTTGGTAATCAGAGCTCAGGGTTAAAGAGTAAGGTGTGTTCGGTTCGAGGCTTGATCGCAAATCCGGTAAGTGCAAGTATGTTAATAGCTTAGCATGCTAAAGAGTTGTAAACAACAAATAGGGCTATCGTGTGATACACGTTACCCCAAATTAAATGATAGATATGGTTAACAACATTTCGTGCGTTGACACATATAGTACAAAATTGTACTATGATACGGGCATTTAGTAGAGTTGACATTACTAACTTTGTGAATGTCTTGATTGAAGGACACTTACATTTAAAGATGGCAAAGGTTAAACAAATGCAAGATGTGATAGAGGAACAGTCCGAGGCATGACAAGAGGAACATGCCCATCAAGGACTAAATCGCGTAACGATCGCGAACAAGGCTAATGGCAAGAGAAGCCCGTTAGGGCAAGCATTATCAGGTGCACGTTTTAAATCATTGCATAAATAGTAATATGCAACAGATATGTAGAGATTGAAAGTTGCATACGTAGATTGAAAACTTGGAAAGACCTGAATAGAAAACCTATCCGGGATATTGTTTCCAAGAAAAACAGATAGAGGTATTACTTATATAGGGCGTGATGTGAAAACTGTAAAAAGGTCATGCGTGTCATGTGTTAATCGCTTACTCTGGCCAAGTAAGTAGAGGCATATGATACCATGAACTTCTTATGGCGGACACGTTTACATCCGATGTAGTAAGGGCAGGGTGAATGGGACTAATTAAAAAGTACCCAAATGAATCAGATAAGCAAAATGTTTGATAATAATGTAAACGCACAACCAAGTGACGGGAGCGTATTACATTAGGATAATGAGTCCGGGTGAAGGGACAAACAAGCACGTAAAATGATTTAGACAAGTATTGGGAGGGAGTGTACTTACACTCGAACCCAGAAAACATCAAGCATGTAAAATGATTTAGACAAGTATTGGGAGGGAGTGTACTTACACTCGAACCCAGAAAACATCAAGCATGTAAAATGATTTAGACAAGTATTGGGAGGGAGTGTACTTATACTCGAACCCAGAAAACATCAAGCATGTAAAATGATTTAGACAAGTATTGGGAGGGAGTGTACTTACACTCGAACCCAGAAAACATCAAGCATGTAAAATGATTTAGACAAATATTGGGAGGGAGTGATACTTACACTCGAACCCGGAGAATGTAAACATGTAAGATGAGTTAGATATGCATTGGGAGGGGGTGTACTTACACTCGAACCCGGAAAATGCAAATATGTTCCTTAACGGGTCATTTTTGTAAAATGTCGAACTCAAAGATAAAGTCAGAATATAAAAACCGAAGCGAGGTCTTAATGCATACCGGGAGGGTTGCAATAATAACAATTTCGGTAAAACACCCGGTGGATGGGTAAGAATTAAACACATGCGTAAACCAAGAGACGTGAACGCGGGTTGAAAGATCAAAGTAACGTGGATTACGAGTTATGACTATAAAATCTCGTATATAGAAATTGTGAGTAAATATGTTCAACTATTCGAAGTTGAATGGGTCGAATAAAAAAAAATAAAGTTGATTGTTTATAAGTGATGGATTTCACATTAATAGGTCAAACATGTTGAATACCATATAACGCCGAATGGCACAAATGAGCACTAGCCAGATAAAGGTAGTGTTAAATGCAAGAGAATAATGAGCCCGGCAATGGGACATAATCAAACACGAATGTATGTAAACTGGATAATGGTGAGTATAAGATAAAACGACGCATAAATGACGTGAGAAATCATAAAGTCGGAAAATGTGCCCGAAAAGAAACGAATGTAGCCTTAGACTACGGTCAAGGTCAAAGATAATATCAAAACGATAATAAATGATGTTAAGCAAAAACATGGTGCCTTAACGCCGTATGCGTATATAAATGTATACACATTTGAAGGAAGACTCGAATAAAAGATGATCTACGGGATCATCATAACCTACGAGGTATTAATTAGAGCAAAAGGTCTACGGGACCAAAACGAACCACGGGTCATGATTAGAAAGAAGTTATAAGGACTTCGCCTTAAAGAGGTGAATGTCTAATCAAAAATAGCCCATAAGGCTAAGTGAAGAAACCTACGGGTCAATATTGTAAAGCAAGGGGAACTGGTTACAATTCTCCGTGTAAAATAATAACGGTCAGGAATAAAACTTAAAACGGAAACTCCTAGACATGAGAAAAAGATATAAGACAAGGAGAAAATGTAAACTAAAAATTTAGTTTTTAGTTAAAAGCAATGTTTTAACAAACATAAGTAGTAAGAGATGGTTTAGAAAATCTTAGACACACATAAGGCCGGAGATGGCAAATTAGTATACCCGCGTGACGGGGTATGAAGTGACGGCGTCAAATTAGGCTAGCCGCAAAACTATTCAAAGTTAAGAAAATGTCATGAAGAATACAAAACGCTTGTTAATATAAGACAAGTGCGTGATAAACCTGTTAAAAGACTAACGAGACTGAGTGGTCAAGTTACAACTCAGTCAATAAAGATTTAGGGTTATAAGCAGTAAGTAACGGCCCGCGAGGCCTTACACATGAAAGACGTACGCGTCAGTATACATGAAAACTTTTAACTAAAAGATAACGAGTTTTTAAATGGTTACCTTATAAGGTAAACCATAGCAAATAATAAGGGTAAAAAGTAACTGGACTAATAAGTCTAGTTAGTGAGACCGGTTGAGGTCATTTAAGTAAATTGGTTGCTTGTAACCGGTGGATTCGGTATAACTGAACCGAATAAATGAATTTTAAAACAAAAGAAATTGTTGCTAAAAGTGAAAGATTTCACTAAAGACCTTTAAATGGGTCAAAGTAACGGATCCATAAAGAATTCGATAATATATGGAAGTGATGAATAGCGCTAAGTAACTAAACTAGTGGAAATAACGAGATTATGTAATTTCCAATTGCACTATGTCGTAAGAGGTACGTAGACAATTAATAGCCAAAAAGATGTTACCATACTTTCTGGTAATACTAACAATTGGCTAAGAGTATAAGTAATGTTTAAGGGATTTCTCGGCTCAAAATACATTGAGTTTAAACTCAATGAGTTATATCATAAAAGGTTTCGAGGACGAAACCTCTTTAAGGGGGGTAGACTTGTAACACCCCGAAATCGGGTTTGGTAATCAAAACCCCTTATTATTAATACACGGGTAAAATACCGTTAGCAGTAACGGTAACCCGGTAAATATTAGGATTTAAAATAAATAAACCTAATAGTAAATAAAATGTAAATAGATGTTTTAAGGAAATAAAGTTATGAGAGGCCCGAGTTAACGGGACTTAAAATGAACTTAATCATAACTTTCCTGAATTCACCAAATAGCTAGGAATATTAACCTAGTTAAAAGGTGTCTTAAAACAATGAAGAAAACATGGGTAATAACCCTTTTTATGAAAGATAAAACACAAGGGGCCAAAGTTGTCAAGTGAGCAAACTAGGTTTAATAAAATCAAATAAATAAAACACAACACACACTTAGTGTGTGTGTGTGCGTGGGGCGACCAGGGGAAAGGAAAAGGGAGCCAAAACCCTAGAACTCAACAAATCATCAAATTGAAGCCTGATTCAAGGTCAAAATCGATGCATGAATACGTAGAAACGATCACCTAGTCGTGGGGATCGTAAGGTATGTCAAATTTTTGATGTTTATGAAGTTGAGATTTTTGATGAACTTGTGAAGATCGAAATTGAAGCTTGAATGATTGGTGTTTGGGTGAAACTAGGATGAGATTCATGCTTAGAAACAAACCCTAGTTGAAAACTTGAAGAATTAGTACTAAAACTAGGAATTTGATAATTACCCTCTTATGTGCTAAGTGGGTTTTGATTGTGTAGCGAAGATGATGATATGTTTATGCAAGAAATCATCATAGTTGATAGTTGATGCAAGATACTTGAACAACTTGCAAGTTTGAGTAATTGATCATAAGTGATAGTGGTGAATTTTGGATGTTAATCTTGGTAAAAATAACTAGTTAGGAACTAGTTAGTAAATATGTAAAATCATGCACATTAGGTGTTTGTTAAAATGCCTAAATGAGAACTAAGCGTTGATAATATGCCTAATTGAGTCTTGTGAACTTGATAGTGCAATCATATGTGTTAATTGGTGATTTGAGTTTTAATAGTCAAACCGACCATTAATAAGATCGAATGATAATTGTGATAGAAAATATGTAAGATGGAATGGTCATAATTAATGATGACTAATATAACCGTCTTACGAATTATGATGATAGTTTGACGCTTGACAAGCTAGGTGGAGGCTTAGAAAGGAAGCGGGTCAAACGAAGTAAGAATGGCGGAAAAAGCATAATTCGGATGCAAGGTAAGTATAACTTACACTAGTCTTAAATTGTGGAATGTTTTCTTATCATATAAATTATGAACGAGGTGTCTAAACAATTGAAATATGATGTTCCGTCGTGTAATCGAACGGAACAAGAAAATCAAAGATAAATGGTCAATTCGGCCAAACGGGTCAAAAGGTGTAGATAACACCTTTTGACTATATAGACTAATGATTCTTTTGTCGAGTCATATGCTTACAGGAATAGATATCCAATGGATATTCGCACCGTTCTTAATTAGCGAATATAAAGCAAGGTATTAAGATCGGGTCTATTTGTTGACCCGAGTCAGGTACGCTTATTTTATGATGTATGTAAAAATACTAATTTGGTCGAATAATTGGTGATAGCCCTTCATTGTAAAAGAAGGACCAAAATCGACCAAAAAGCCCTTGTAGGCTAAATTGAACAAACAACCTTTAAAGGTTGTTTGGAAACGAGTTTTGCGGTAAGATAAATACTTAGAATAAGTATAGAAGTTGAAGGGGGTATTGTTTTTAGTCAAACGGCACTATTGAGTTTTGCCGTAAAATATTGATTTTAGAGGTAAAATTTGGGTTATATAAGATCACCATAATAAACTCACCTTAAATGCAGTCGAGGTGGGGTAATATAGGGTAAAAAATGTGGTGATGGAATACTAGAAGAAATCGAAAGCGTTTTTAGGCTTGAAAATGCTTAAATACCCTTAACGGGTCAAAATAAACATCCGAGTAAAAATGGGTTTAATTTGAGTAATTAAACCGGTGATTAAAATCTAATATGATAGGCAACATTAAGTCGAAGAAGTATATGTGATATAAGGGCCAAATAAACATGTTTGATGGTGAAATTACAAACGGGTCAAAATTGGCAAAAAGGAGAAATAAGCCGAAGACTTAGAAGTCTTAAAATTTGTTAAGTCGAATGTCGGATTTTAACCTCATAAGATGGAGGATTAAATTACGGACGCGTAGGAAAAGGAATCGGGTAAAACGGATCAATAACGAAGAAGCTATGGCCGTTTCCGTAAAAACTGGCATAGCTGAACTAAGCTGCAGACCTGCTGATGCAGGGGCCACCGTAAATTACGGTGTCCACCGTAATTTACGGTGGAGTTGAAAAATGCTACGGTGGATCCCTCCTGGTTTACGGTGGGGGCCTGTACTACCAGTGGCCACCGTAAATTACGGTGCCACCGTAATTTACGGTGGAGGTCAGGTTGAAAACTTTGTTTCTGTTATCAATTGTTTCTCGAACTCGTTTAGACGCGTTTTAAGTCCCGTATGACTAAAGCATTTCATGTTTATGAAATGTAGGTACATTCTGGATGCCGGAAGACGATCAAGCATCATCGAAGAACCGAACACTATAAAGATTCACGCTTCCGCACATTGTAAATCGATATTTTTAACGACGAATTTTGTCACATTAGGCGGTGTACTTGGAAATTGTGAAAGTTATAATTAACTCGTATTTTTTAAGGATACTTAACGTTAACTACATGTTTATTTTCGTTAAAAATACGAAAATCTTTAAAATAATAACTAGAGTGTTACACATAACATGCGAAAATCCGTAAACAGAATAAACATCACATGCGAATCGAAAGACTCATAACATGCGAACTTATACATGTTGCTTTCATATCAAAATATACTCAACATTCAAACTTCAAAAACAGCTACAACAATGCAAAAATCATTGCTACGTTAAACAAAACAAGTCTACGAACAATTTAAAGATCTGAATAAAATAATTACCATTAGAACACTCGTTTACAGCAGTTGTACTTGCATTTGGATTTGGATTTGCAGGTTGCGGATTTAAAACATCCTCAATCAAAACTCTCTGATATGTAGATAATTGAGCATGATCACCGATCGGTCGAGTTTCTTCAAAATCAACATCTGTGTTTCGTCCGGTGCTGCTCTGTAGACCCATCAAAAAAAAAACAATTGAATCAAACCCTAACGCAGAAGAATGAAAACTGCAATTTGAGAATTATGAAAAATTTGAAACTGATTCGAATGCTAATTACCGGGATATTAGTGTAACGAACTTCTCGCTGATTGAATGAAGAGACGAATTTGCCCTCCGATGATTGAATTAATTGTCTGATTTAACCTTATCAAAGAAAAAACTTATCAGGACACGTGTACGGCCACTACAGTCATGTATGTAATGTACGATTAGGGAATTTGTATCCTATAATTTGCCTATATATATATATATATAGAGGCCAGTTAACGTACAATAGGGCTTATCATACATTACGTACGCGATAACCCCAGCCGTTAGATCTTCATCTCCCATGCGATTTCATACCTCCATGCGAACTATACGAACTGTGCGAATTCAATCTTCCACATGCGATTTTGTCCATCAACACACCCCATGCCATTTTTCACATTACCCCATGCTAACCGTTTTTTCACATGCGATATTCAATCTTACACATGGGATTTTACACACCCCATGCCATTTTTCACATTACCCCATGCTAGCCAACTTTTCACATGCGATATTCAATCTTCCACATGCGATTCTACACACCCCATGCCATTTTTCAAATTACCCCATGCTAGCCATTTTTTCATATGCGATATTCAACCTTCCACATGCGATTTTGTCCATCTACACAGCCCATGCCATTTTTCACATTACCCCATGCTAACCATTTTTTCACATGCGATTTCATTTGCATGGGATTTCAAACATGCGATTTCATTGCATTTTCAAGCCATGCGATTTCATTTGCCTTTTTATAACATGCGAAGATTGAATTCGCACCAGATCGAACGGCTGGGATGATCGCGTACGTATCGTACGATAAGCCATAATGTATTTTACACTTTTCTTATATCTATACTACTTTATAAAACATATCCAAGGGACTTCTTAATGTCCAAAAAAATTCCATTAAAACACCATTAAAGCATGATGTACAATCCTCTAAAGCACAACATAATTTGCTTTTCCTATTCTACCCTCACTCACAAAACAAGCCGGAGAACAAAAACAACTTAACAGCTCATTAGGGTTTCTGTCTTTCACATCCGCCCCATTTCTTCTCTCTCTCTCTCTCTCACCAGGCGATAACCCTTAGATCTCACCAGGCGATAACCCTTAGATCTTAAACAACATTAGATCTGTAAATATTATGGTTTCTTTCTCGGCTATGACCCTAGATCGATGGATTTCACCGGCGTTTTCAAATCTCAGGTAACATCTTTTTTACCTCTCGGCATTTTTGGTTTGAAATTTGAGTTGGATCTGTTGAATTTTAGGGTTTATTTCTCCGGCGATAACCCTAGAGATAGATGGATTTCACCGGCGTTTTCACATCTCAGGTACCTATTTTCTACTTGCAGATCTGTTAATGGTTAGGGTTTTTTCTTGCAGATCTGTTAAACAACATTAGATCTGTAACTATTTTCTGTCTTTGGATCTGTTGAATTTTAGGGTTTATTTCTCCGGCGATAAGCCTAGAGATAGATGGATTTCACCGGCGTTTTCACATCTGAGGTACCTATTTTCTACTTGCAGATCTGTTAAATTTTAGGGTTTTTTCTTGCAGATCTGTTAAACAACATTAGATCTGTAACTATTTTCTGTCTTTGGATCTGTTGAATTTTAGGGTTTATTCCTCCGGCGATAACCCTAGAGATAGATGAATTTCACCGGCGTTTTCACATCTCAGGTACCTATTTTCTACTTGCAGATCTGTTAAATTTTAGGGTTTTTTCTTGCAGATCTGTTAAACAACATTAGATCTGTAACTATTTTCTTGCAGATCTGTTAAATTTTAGGGTTTTTTTCTACTTGATTTGTGAAAGAATAATCTTTTTAACATTTGGATACTGTTATGTTTTAGTCATGTTTTAATCGGTAAAGTTATCGGATACTGTTAGCATCTTACGTTTTTTAAGCTCAGTTTTAATCGGTAAAGTTATCGAATACAGGGGTGCAGTTTTGAGTTTTAATCGGTAAAGTTATCCAAAGGACTTCTTAAAGTCCATAAAAGTTATCCAAAGGACTTCTACAATTATAACTATGTTCAAAGAATAATCTTTTTAACATTTGTAAACAGTTAAGAATTTTAGAAAGAAATATGTTTATTTTACTATTTTACTGAATCTGTCATTTTCATTTGATTATAAGAATTTTAGAGCTGGCTTATGTTTCCTTGTGGGGAGTACAACTCAAGTTACATCCCGAATGGCAAGTTACTTTGGAGATGAAGGCTTTGGAGATTGGTGAGAAGGCCCGAGAAGCCATTCTCAGTCGCAATTATGACCAGGTAAAGGATCGTACTCTTCTGCTTGGATAAGACATTATTTGGTACGCCTCTTCGGATTGGGTAATGGGTCAAAACTGGTAATATTTCGGTACGAAATGATTTGGAATTGTGTATTATATTTTATATGACTTTCTAAATATTTTTGTGTTTTTGTTTCAAGATATACTTCATCTTGTTGGTTTTAAACAAGAAACCAACATCTTGTTGGTTTTGTACTAATATTTAAAATGCTATAGTGTTAAGGTTTATCTACTGTTTGAAATAAGCTCTTTTTAATATAAAGTTTGAGATTACTTGAAACTTCTTATTTCAACACTAGATTAAGAACTGCAAGTTAACCTTGTAATATGTTAATAATTATCTTTTTAATCTTTTTTGTGGGGAGTACAACTCAAGTTACACTTTGCTCTCAATCAATTCCTCATTTGAAGATGCAATTGATGATGCTATTGAAAAGCTTCTTGCTCGTATGTAAGTTACTGACTACTGATATCTACAATAACGGGTCAAAACATATAGTTTCTGGTAGGGGTTGAAACGGGTTAGGCTGAATTGAAGTATTGAACTCAAACGCTTTTTGTTACAAAAGTTACATCTTCTAGAAATTTGTACTTGTAGTCTTGTAGATTTATTACGTTCGTGCATTACCTTTGTATCATTATTCACCATTTCAACATAAAAATCTGAATGTTTTAGGTTGTTTGATATAAAATGGATCAAATGAGTACTATACTAAATAGATAAAAAGAAAAATAAACACTTCTATTACACTTTCATTGCTCATTTTCTTACATGAAAGTGGCTGTAAAACATTAGTGTAAGTCAAAGAAGGAATCATCTATACTACTTTATAAAAGTGGCTGTAAAACATTAGTGTAAGCCAAAACTTGCTGGTTTTAAAATGTTTGTTAAGAAGATATATACTTCATCTTGTTGGTTTTAAACAAGAAACCAACATCTTGTTGGTTTTGTACTAATATTTGAACAAGCCCAACTAAAAGATGTTATGTGCACAGGTTGAAAAGAGGGAATAGTGGTCAACAGTGGTTGGTATGCTGAAAAGAGGTGAACTATGGTCAGACTTCAGCAGTCTGCTGCTGAAAAGAGGTTGAAAAGAGGGAATAGTTGTCAACAGTGGTTGGTATGCTGAAAAGAGGTGAACCGTGGTCAGACTTCAGCAGTCTGCTGCTGAATGCTGCTGAAAAGAGGTGAGTGGTCAGAATCAGTCTGTACATCTACTTATTTTGTTTAAATTTATAGCTTTTCTTGGTGAAAGACAGAAACCCTAATGAGCTGATAAGTTGTTTTTGTTCTCCGGCTTGTTTTGTGAGTGAGGGTAGAATAGTAAAAGCAAATTATGTTGTGCTTTAGAGGATTGTACATCATGCTTTAATGGTGTTTTAATGGAACTTTTTTGGAAAATTACTCTTGTACATCATGCTTTAAAGCGGGGTTACATAACACAATAGACTGTGATGATGATTGTATTTTGAGGGTACATAGAAGATCCGAGTAGCATCTTGGCGGGGCAATATCCAGGTTGCATAGTTCTCACTTTGCAACCGTGTGTTGCAGCCATGGCTTTACCCGTAGTTGTGTTCACACTTTCCTCAATTACATGTCTGAGTCTTCAGGTGTTGATAGATAGATTGAATGAAACTTTATATAGGATCCATTAAACTAAAAACGGGTCAAGTTAACCATTATATGATCCGCGTGGAAAACAAGTTTTCAACACTTGTGCTTAACAGGTTTGTACAATGGGCTTTAAAGAGTTGTAAGTTTATCTCTTTTGAGCTTGTGTTAAAGCGGGGTTACATAACACAATAGACTGTGATGATGATTGTATTTTGAGGGTACATAGAAGATCCGAGTAGCATCTTGGCGGGGCAATATCCAGGTTGCATAGTTCTCACTTTGCAACCGTGTGTTTGCAGCCATGGCTTTACCCGTAGTTGTGTTCACACTTTCCTCAATTACATGTCTGAGTCTTCAGGTGTTGATAGATAGATTGAATGAAACTTTATATAGGATCCATTAAACTAAAAACGGGTCAAGTTAACCATTATATGATCCGCGTGGAAAACAAGTTTTCAACACTTGTGCTTAACAGGTTTGTACAATGGGCTTTAAAGAGTTGTAAGTTTATCTCTTTTGAGCTTGTGTTCTTAATATGTCTGAACTGAAAGTGTTTGAGGCTATGATGCATAAGCTGAGCCTGTCAGGTTACATATTTGTTTCTTGTGCTTAAAACACGTGTACATCATGCTTTAAAGGTACCTATTTTCTACTTGCAGATCTGTTAAATTTTAGGGTTTTTTCTTGCAGATCTGTTAAACAACATTAGATCTGTAACTATTTTCTGTCTTTGGATCTGTTGTTTAAGTTTAGTGGCAAATTACTCTTGTTGTGTACTCCGGATTTTGTGTTCTTAATCTGTCTGAACTGAAAGTGTTTGAGGCTGTGATGCGAAAGCTGAGCTTGTGTTCTTAATCTGTCTGAACTAAAAGTGTTGAGTCTATGATGCATAAGCTGAGCTTATGTTCTTAATCTGTCTGAAGTAAAAGTGTTTTGAGGCTGTGATGCAAAAACTGAGCCTGTGTAATCTATCTGAACTGAAAGTGTTTGAGGCTGTGATGCAAAAACTGAGCCTGTGCAAGGTTCGCTCGGTCCAACAACTCAAGCAAATGTTTTCTTTGCATTTTAGGGGGAACATGTGTGCTTCTCTCCCAGGGCATACAAAACATAGGTTATTGGCGGCAGCTCGCCATATTTAACATATAAAAAAATTTTATATGTTAAATATGGCGAGCTGCCGCCAATAACCTATGTTTTGTATGCCCTGGGAGAGAAGCACACATGTTCCCCCTAAAATGCAAAGAAAACATTTGCTTGAGTTGTTGGACCGAGCGAACCTTGCACAGGCTCAGTTTTTGCATCACAGCCTCAAACACTTTCAGTTCAGATAGATTACACAGGCTCAGTTTTTGCATCACAGCCTCAAAACACTTTTACTTCAGACAGATTAAGAACACAAGCTCAGCTTATGCATCATAGACTCAACACTTTTAGTTCAGACAGATTAAGAACACAAGCTCAGCTTTCGCATCACAGCCTCAAACACTTTCAGTTCAGACAGATTAAGAACACAAAATCCGGAGTACACAACAAGAGTAATTTGCCACTAAACTTAAACAACAGATCCAAAGACAGAAAATAGTTACAGATCTAATGTTGTTTAACAGATCTGCAAGAAAAAACCCTAAAATTTAACAGATCTGCAAGTAGAAAATAGGTACCTTTAAAGCATGATGTACACGTGTTTTAAGCACAAGAAACAAATATGTAACCTGACAGGCTCAGCTTATGCATCATAGCCTCAAACACTTTCAGTTCAGACATATTAAGAACACAAGCTCAAAAGAGATAAACTTACAACTCTTTAAAGCCCATTGTACAAACCTGTTAAGCACAAGTGTTGAAAACTTGTTTTCCACGCGGATCATATAATGGTTAACTTGACCCGTTTTTAGTTTAATGGATCCTATATAAAGTTTCATTCAATCTATCTATCAACACCTGAAGACTCAGACATGTAATTGAGGAAAGTGTGAACACAACTACGGGTAAAGCCATGGCTGCAAACACACGGTTGCAAAGTGAGAACTATGCAACCTGGATATTGCCCCGCCAAGATGCTACTCGGATCTTCTATGTACCCTCAAAATACAATCATCATCACAGTCTATTGTGTTATGTAACCCCGCTTTAACACAAGCTCAAAAGAGATAAACTTACAACTCTTTAAAGCCCATTGTACAAACCTGTTAAGCACAAGTGTTGAAAACTTGTTTTCCACGCGGATCATATAATGGTTAACTTGACCCGTTTTTAGTTTAATGGATCCTATATAAAGTTTCATTCAATCTATCTATCAACACCTGAAGACTCAGACATGTAATTGAGGAAAGTGTGAACACAACTACGGGTAAAGCCATGGCTGCAACACACGGTTGCAAAGTGAGAACTATGCAACCTGGATATTGCCCCGCCAAGATGCTACTCGGATCTTCTATGTACCCTCAAAATACAATCATCATCACAGTCTATTGTGTTATGTAACCCCGCTTTAAAGCATGATGTACAAGAGTAATTTTCCAAAAAAATTCCATTAAAACACCATTAAAGCATGATGTACAATCCTCTAAAGCACAACATAATTTGCTTTTACTATTCTACCCTCACTCACAAAACAAGCCGGAGAACAAAAACAACTTATCAGCTCATTAGGGTTTCTGTCTTTCACCAAGAAAAGCTGTAAATTTAAACAAAATAAGTAGATGTACAGACTGAATTCTGACCACTCACCTCTTTTCAGCAGCATTCAGCAGCAGACTGCTGAAGTCTGACCACGGTTCACCTCTTTTCAGCATACCAACCACTGTTGACAACTATTCCCTCTTTTCAACCTCTTTTCAGCAGCAGACTGCTGAAGTCTGACCATAGTTCACCTCTTTTCAGCATACCAACCACTGTTGACCACTATTCCCTCTTTTCAACCTGTGCACATAACATCTTTTAGTTGGGCTTGTTCAAATATTAGTACAAAACCAACAAGATGTTGGTTTCTTGTTTAAAACCAACAAGATCAAGTATATATCTTCTTAACAAACATTTTAAAACCAGCAAGTTTTGGCTTACACTAATGTTTTACAGCCACTTTTATAAAGTAGTATAGATGATTCCTTCTTTGACTTACACTAATGTTTTACAGCCACTTTCATGTAAGAAAATGAGCAATGAAAGTGTAATAGAAGTGTTTATTTTTCTTTTTATCTATTTAGTATAGTACTCATTTGATCCATTTTATATCAAACAACCTAAAACATTCAGATTTTTATGTTGAAATGGTGAATAATGATACAAAGGTAATGCACGAACGTAATAAATCTACAAGACTACAAGTACAAATTTCTAGAAGATGTAACTTTTGTAACAAAAAGCGTTTGAGTTCAATACTTCAATTCAGCCTAACCCATTTCAACCCCTACCAGAAACTATATGTTTTGACCCGTTATTGTAGATATCAGTAGTCAGTAACTTACATACGAGCAAGAAGCTTTTCAATAGCATCATCAATTGCATCTTCAAATGAGGAATTGATTGAGAGCAAAGTGTAACTTGAGTTGTACTCCCCACAAAAAAGATTAAAAAGATAATTATTAACATATTACAAGGTTAACTTGCAGTTCTTAATCTAGTGTTGAAATAAGAAGTTTCAAGTAATCTCAAACTTTATATTAAAAAGAGCTTATTTCAAACAGTAGATAAACCTTAACACTATAGCATTTTAAATATTAGTACAAAACCAACAAGATGTTGGTTTCTTGTTTAAAACCAACAAGATGAAGTATATCTTGAAACAAAAACACAAAAATATTTAGAAAGTCATATAAAATATAATACACAATTCCAAATCATTTCGTACCGAAATATTACCAGTTTTGACCCATTACCCAATCCGAAGAGGCGTACCAAATAATGTCTTATCCAAGCAGAAGAGTACGATCCTTTACCTGGTCATAATTGCGACTGAGAATGGCTTCTCGGGCCTTCTCACCAATCTCCAAAGCCTTCATCTCCAAAGTAACTTGCCATTCGGGATGTAACTTGAGTTGTACTCCCCACAAGGAAACATAAGCCAGCTCTAAAATTCTTATAATCAAATGAAAATGACAGATTCAGTAAAACAGTAAAATAAACATATTTCTTTCTAAAATTCTTAACTGTTTACAAATGTTAAAAAGATTATTCTTTGAACATAGTTATAATTGTAGAAGTCCTTTGGATAACTTTTATGGACTTTAAGAAGTCCTTTGGATAACTTTACCGATTAAAACTCAAAACTGCACCCCTGTATTCGATAACTTTACCGATTAAAACTGAGCTTAAAAAACGTAAGATGCTAACAGTATCCGATAACTTTACCGATTAAAACATGACTAAAACATAACAGTATCCAAATGTTAAAAAGATTATTCTTTCACAAATCAAGTAGAAAAAAACCCTAAAATTTAACAGATCTGCAAGAAAATAGTTACAGATCTAATGTTGTTTAACAGATCTGCAAGAAAAAACCCTAAAATTTAACAGATCTGCAAGTAGAAAATAGGTACCTGAGATGTGAAAACGCCGGTGAAATTCATCTATCTCTAGGGTTATCGCCGGAGGAATAAACCCTAAAATTCAACAGATCCAAAGACAGAAAATAGTTACAGATCTAATGTTGTTTAACAGATCTGCAAGAAAAAACCCTAAAATTTAACAGATCTGCAAGTAGAAAATAGGTACCTCAGATGTGAAAACGCCGGTGAAATCCATCTATCTCTAGGCTTATCGCCGGAGAAATAAACCCTAAAATTCAACAGATCCAAAGACAGAAAATAGTTACAGATCTAATGTTGTTTAACAGATCTGCAAGAAAAAACCCTAACCATTAACAGATCTGCAAGTAGAAAATAGGTACCTGAGATGTGAAAACGCCGGTGAAATCCATCTATCTCTAGGGTTATCGCCGGAGAAATAAACCCTAAAATTCAACAGATCCAACTCAAATTTCAAACCAAAAATGCCGAGAGGTAAAAAAGATGTTACCTGAGATTTGAAAACGCCGGTGAAATCCATCGATCTAGGGTCATAGCCGAGAAAGAAACCATAATATTTACAGATCTAATGTTGTTTAAGATCTAAGGGTTATCGCCTGGTGAGATCTAAGGGTTATCGCCTGGTGAGAGAGAGAGAGAGAGAAGAAATGGGGCGGATGTGAAAGACAGAAACCCTAATGAGCTGTTAAGTTGTTTTTGTTCTCCGGCTTGTTTTGTGAGTGAGGGTAGAATAGGAAAAGCAAATTATGTTGTGCTTTAGAGGATTGTACATCATGCTTTAATGGTGTTTTAATGGAATTTTTTTGGACATTAAGAAGTCCCTTGGATATGTTTTATAAAGTAGTATAGATATATATATATATATATATATATATATATATATATATATATATATATAGGGCTTGGCTATACAAGAAACCACATCTTTTTTAAAAAACTATGCAAACCCAATACCATCCATTGATTATGTTTCATCACACTTGATCAATGGCTCTCATAATTTTGGTAACAATTAGATTTAAAAGAAATGTAATAATACACATTAGTCAACTAGAAGGGCATTTTGGGTAGTATATTCCTTCTCTTTCCACTGTCTAGTCCTATCATCTTTAATGCACCTCTCTTTCTCTCTCTTCATATCCAATTCAAAATCACAATCTCAGCTCTCTCAATTCCCTCTTTCCCATGACTTTCCTTTCTCTCTACACAACACTTACAACCTGCAAGCCTAAAGAGAGAGTGAGAGCCGTGAGAGAGAGTACCAGAGAAATCGAAACAGAAAGAGAGGTCCAGAGAAATCGAAAGAGAGAGAGAGAGAAAACTGGTGGGTTTCCAGCCACCCACGGCAGCAGCAACGCTGTGGCGGTGGTGTTGTTGACCGTTATGGTTGGGGCAGGGGAGGCGGTAGATGCACGATGAGTGAGGCACGATGGTGGTTGGTGGAAGGTGGTGGCTGGTTCATTCTGGGTTGTTGGTAGTTGATAGCGGCGACAGTGGGTGGTTGTAGAAGGTGGTGGAGGGTGGGTGGTTGGTGGCGCCGGAGTTCGAAACGTCGTCGGAGTCAAGATCTAGTAATGGTTAACGTTCTCTCTCTCTCTCCTCTACTCTGTCTTCAATCAAGATCTAGTAATGGTTAATGTTTATGTATTTTAAATAAATCGAAAACTTTAGGATGAGATTTTTGAACGGGATTTTTTGTTGGTTTGGTTGCTTGTTTGGGGATTTTGATCTTAACAATAATTGTTTTTTTTTGTTGGTTTGGTTGCTGGTTTAGCCTTTTGATCTGAACAGTAAGTGTTTTTTTTGTTGGGTTGTTTGATTTATAGAAACAGACTCATAACATGTGTTAAGCACCTGTTAGAATAATATATAACGTGTGTTGATTTACAGAAACAGATCCATAAAGATATTCAATTGACAAGCTGGATGGATGCGGGGATATTGAATAAGTCAAATCTTTTGGGAAAGAAGTTTTCGTTCGTTTATAACATGTGTTAGTGGTTCATGCTGTAACAGATCCATAAAGAAGTTTTCATGCTGTAACAAGTTTTCGTTCATTTATAACATGTTTAGCATATTTTGGAATGTATAACATGTGTTAAGCCTCTGTTATAATCTTTTTGTAACTTGACATGTATTTATGTATAAGCTAGTGGTTTACAAAACACCATGATGTGTATATACTGATCTAACATGTGTTACAATTTGTCTGTTCGGAACATGTAATTGATTAACATGTGACAAGGGTGAAAACAGTCGACGGGGGGGATGAGTTTAATGGTGAGCTTAGTTAATATCGTAATCTTGTTGTAACCCCACTTGTATACATATGATAACATGTAAGCATCCATTATAACCCGACTTGTATTCATGTATATCAAAAGTGGTTTGCAAAAACACCATGATGTGCATATACTGATCGTAACACGTGTACAAGTTAATATGGAACATACAAGTTAATATTGTAACACCGTATACCTGGGATAACATGTGTTAAGCCTCTGTTATAATCTTGGTTTAACCCAACATTGTGTCATGTATAAGCTAGTGGTTTCTAAAACACTATTAACTTGTATAATCTTGGAACATACAAGTTAATATTGTAACACTGTAACCCGACTTGTATTCATGTATATGAAAGTCACATCCTTTGGGAAAGAAATCTTCGTTCATTTATAACATGTGTTGGTGGTTCAAGCTGTAACAGAACACCATGATGTAACCTGACATGTGTTCATGTATAACATGTGTTAAGCCCCTGTTAGAATGATATATAACGTGGGAAAGAACTCTTCGTTCGTTTATAACATGTGTTTGTTTTGCACATTTTGGAATGTATAACATGTGTTAAGCCTCTGTTATAATCTTTTTGTAACCTGACATATATTCATGTATAAGCTAGGGGTTTACAAAACACCATGATGTGTATATACTGATCTAACATGTGTTACAATTTGTCTGTTCGGAACATGTAATTGCTTAACATGTGACAAGGGTGAAAACAGTCGACGGGGGTGATGAGTTTAATGGTGAGCTTAGTTAATATCGTAATCTTGTTGTAACCCCACTTGTATACAGATGATAACATGTAAGCATCCATTATAACCCGACTTGTATTCATGTATATGAAAGTGGTTTGCAAGTTAATATGTGTACAAGTTAATATGGAACATACAAGTTAATATTGTATAACGTGTGTTAAGACTTCCAGAATGGATGCATAAACTCCAATAGTAACTTAATAACATAGTATACCTGATATAACGTGTGTTAAGCCTCTTTTATAACGTGTGTTAAGACTTCCAGAATGTGTTAAGTCCATACCGTTTTAACATCATGTACTAGACAAAACAAAATAAGAGTCTCACATTACATATTACTAGTAAGCGAAAATACATAGCACTAAGAAAATGGCGGAGCTTCCTTTGAAAATCTGCCTTAGCTTTTCAGCGGCTACCGTTGCTGCCTTAGCTTTTCAGCGGCTACCCTTGCTTTATTGTTTGGGTCGGTCTTGAAACGGTTTGTAAACATGTGGGTGTGCGTATGCCAGGGAAGTTATAAAAATGTGTTTTCAGGTCACACGTAACACGTGTTACGTTGTACATGGGTTTCATGTCACATGTAACACATGCATGTCCGAGAAGTTCAAACTATAACACGTGTTAGTTGTGTTGTGCTGCAACATAAACATGGTCATGATCCTTGAGTACCTGATCCACGTTTGACGAAACCAACGGTCCCGAGAATTGGATCTTATATCCCTTGTATCCATCACCGTCCTAATAAACAAAAAGATAAGATAACCGTTAAGTCGTTAACCAGACATAAATATTAACACATTCATAGCCAGAAAATCTTTTTTCTCAAATAACATCACAAAAACAGTTACTATGGTTTAGCTGTGAAACAGGAGTTCAGACTATAACACGTGTTACGTTGGTTGTGCTGTAAGACAAACTTGGCTTATCTGTGAAACAGGAGTTCAGACTATAACACGTGTTACGTTGGTTGTCCTGTAAGACAAACTTGGCTTTTCGTTTCTTAAAACAGATGTGCCGATTATTAGACGTCTAAAAATAAAAAATGACAACCATAGATCTATTCAGATCAAAAGCCCAAAACAAAGCAACCTAACCAACAAAAAACAATTACTATTCAGATCAAAAAGCACCAAACAAGGCAACCAAACCAACAAAAAAACAGTTACTGTTCAGATCAAAAATCTCCAAACCAACAAACACATTTTTTTAACACAAAAATAACTAATCCATGGATCAAAATCAAACGAGTTTGAAACCAAAACAAGTAATCCATGAATCAAAATCAAAATTTATAAACACCAGGAGAATGAAAACCAAACTAAAATCAATAGTATTGAAATTTATTACCTATAAACGTCATTTTTTTTAAACAATAATCAGTGGTATTGAAAAAGAATTAATCTTTTGGCAACATTCTTAATTCTGGAAAAAATAAAACCAATTGTGAAGAACGAAAATCAAAGTAAATGACAATTAAAAATCAAAACCAACTTATTATTGACAGGATCATGATTCTTCGACAGTATCTTGGTTCTTCGATTTCTTTTAAGAAATTAACATGTAAAGTTGAATTAGGGGTGTAAAAAAGAAAAAAAAAAAACTCGAACCCATAAAAAAAAAGGATGAAAAACCTTGATCATTCTTGTCCTCGTCAGTAGGGAACTCGTTGTGAATGACGTTCACGTCAGTGGGGATCTTTAAATGGAGGTTTTGAAATGCTGGATCTTGAAACCGAAATGAAGTTCATGGAAATGGATCTTGGGTAGAACTTGAAACAGATATGAAGTTAATGGAAAATGGAGGTTTTGAAAGGGTGGATCTTGAAACACAGAGATGAAGTTAATGTAAAAATGGAGGTTTTGAATGGTGGATCTTGGGTTTTGAAAGTAGATTTGGATGTGATGGGTACTAATTATTGTCAAATCAAATAGGGGAAGATATCTAAGATAAATGTGAAAATACCATAATGCCCTCAAGGACAAAAAGAATATGATATTTACTATGGACACGTGGCAAAATCTAGACCATGCATTGGGTTTGCAAAGTTTTCTAAAATTCAAGGGTTTCTTATAGAGCATTATCCTATATAGGTTAGGAGTTGGCCAGAAAGTCCAAATTTTCTAAAAAGTGTAAAAAGTCATAAAACACCATAATGTCAACCATAAAACACACAAAAAACCCACAAATAATATGATGAAGATTACTAAAACATCATGTCTGTGGGTTTTGTGTTGTGTTTTAGATGTTAAGGCTCTGATTATGGAATGACAAATATTATTGTGTTTTATGTTGTTTAGCATTTTGTGTTTTATATTCATAGTTCTACGATGGTGCGTTTTAAGTTTTTATGGACTATTAGAGTTTGAATATGGTGTTTTAGTAATATTCATTCTATTATTTGTGAGTTTTAGGTGTGTTTTATGCCTGAAATTATTGTGTTTTATGACTTTTTACACTTTTTAGAAAAAACACACTTTCCGTAGGATCCCCACTCATCCTATATATATATATACATATACATATATATATACATATACATATATATATACATATACATATATATATATACATATACTTATATATATATATATATATATATATATATATATCACACCGTCCGTGTTAAAAAGTCAATAATATTGAAATTGGTTAACAAATATCATTTTTTATTGTGGTTTAATAATATTTTTTTTCATAGTTAGTAAGTTCTTGCATATTATATGGTAGAACAAACTTTTTAATTTGTGGCACGGTTAAAGTATTATTATTGGAGAAACTATGTATATCTGGTTGTCTAGAAAACTAATTTAATACTCATGACATAAGCCATTGTAATGTCGGTATTTGTTTTATGTATTAGTCTACATGGTTATAGATACGGACTTGAATAAACATGATATCAAAAACTAAGTGGCGTATCAGCTTTTCACATGATGTAAAGGCAATATGCAAAACTGTTTCATTTACGGTTGGATTTTTTAAAGACATTTGAGTAAATTGTCATTTTAGCTTCTGATTTTTTGTTTAAATTGTTATTTTAGTTCAAATAATTTTTTTTTCTTCTCTGGATCCCTGACTTTTCTTTTTTCTTGTCATTTTGATCGCATTGTTTAATTTAGTCTAAAAACCAGGTTATAATCAGGGGTATTTTTGACATTAAATTATTATGAGGTTTATAAATTATGTTGTAAACTACCTCTCGTTATCACTACACAACAGTTATGCCAAAAATACCCCTGGTTATAACCAGATTTTTAGACTGAGTTAGGCAATGTGATCAAAATGACAAGAAAATGAAAAAGTCAAGGAACCAGAGGAGAAAAAAAAAGTATTTGGAATAAAATGACAATTTGAACCAAACATTAAGGACTAAAATTAGATTTTTTGAAGACATTTCATATAATGAAGTCTTTGTCTTATAGGTGATGCAAAATGGATACGCGATTAGATGTGTAACTCCTGAATTGTAGCGGCGTCTGGCACAATTATAATCAAATCTCTCAAAATATTTTTTATATTTTGGAAAGAGATGGGAGCTAGTGGTAATGACGTCTTGTATTGAATTATTGGAGAGGCAGTGACTTTACGGAGGAAGTTTTTCATGCGTGTGTTTCAAGTCAGCTCTTCCTCTTTGTCCCTTAATTTTGTTTATCTATTTCTTGCATCACTATGTTTTTCTTTTTCTTCTTTTTTTAATGTCCGCTAAGATCATTCGGGCATCAGTATGTTAAGACAACCTGTAGTGAGCGGTTTTGGACGTTTTTTCCAAAAAAAAAAAAAAAAAGTCTTAAAACACTGCACACCCGCCCCTGTGCGTTTTTTTTTTCCTTCAAAAAAATGCACAAGGCGTTCTTTTTTCCTCGCCGGTGTTCAAATATTTTGGTCAATACCGTTGCAAGGGTGAGAATCTAAAGGCTATTTTATTTTTTATTTTTTTCCTTTATTCAACTTATATATATATATATATATATATATATATATATATATATATATATATATATATATATATATATACCCCGTTCATGTGAGTATGGGTGAAGAATGGTTCATGGAGGTGTCTTGTGGGTGAGTGTGCTGCCGGAGAACGGCGCCGGAAGTTGGCTGAAATCCAAGATATCCCTTATATTAATTAAACAACTTATGCGCTAACATTTAACCAACCGTAGCTTACGGGTTAAAATCCGTAGGTTACGTTTCATACATTCTGTTGTACTCGGACACTTCTACCTGTAAGCTACACTCCTCACACACCCAACTTTCATTTAATTACCACTCAGACCCTGGACTTCATATTATGCGTTTCTTATGCTTTGAAGTCATTTTATCATCCGACAAGTACCTAGCAACATGATATCTCCCGGTTGACATCCATGGGTATTCCGTTTCATCACCAAGCATCCTAACTTCCCCGAATTACGCCGATTAACCTGTAAAACCACATACTTGCGTAGTTAACATATTCAAAGCATTTAATTACGTAGACGACGATAAATCACACAAGATAAGCACGTTAACACTCGGGTTTCACACACTCCATCACATCCCCACACTTAACATTGATTGTCCTCAAGCAACCATTACAAACATTACTCACCTTATTAACAAATCACCATCAAATCCCTTACCGAATTAGCAATTTAAGGTCCCAAGTCATACCCGTCCCATAGACTGACACAATCGAGATTGACAATCTGACAATTAAGTGATACGCATTTAAAACAACTTAAGACTTGCCTAACTAAAACTAACATGCTTATGACACTACACACATGCCACACGCCCCTCACAATAATCACTCTTCTCGGCTTAATCAAGACTAGCGTGTAATGTGCTAGTATGTAATGCACTCAAACCAAATACGCTACTTTGCAATCATAAGCTTGTATAGCAATCATACCTCCACTGTATCAAATAACATAACACATATCAAAAGGACTTTTGGGTTTTGGGTTAAGGGTAAAGGTAAGGAAATATTTTTGGATTTTTAAATTTATATGGCGAACACAAAAGAACATACCAAACCATGACAACTTTATTCACAATACTACTAGCACATGGGTTATTCTTCACCCATTTATTTAACAAGAACATAACAATGATTTTTGTTTTTCTTTTTCTTTCTTTTCCTTTTTTTTCTTTTTTTTTCATAACATACTTGTCATTCATGGTTGGTAATTAAACGGGTCAAACAAGGTGTAACAAACGAAAGGTATAAGGCTCAAACATGGTTAACTAAAGTGGGTGGAATCAACAATCAACATATAACACAATGGAAGGGATCCTAATGCCTTTATCATTTATGTGCATACGCTAAACCACAGTCTCGGCACGTATCAAACCAGACAAGTTCTAACACAAAGCAATATATGGCCTACTCTCAGCAAATGAACATTTATAGCAATTTAAACTAACAATCTAGTAGGCTCAAATATCTCACCGAATAGAAGGAATATGGGTTACCGACACATAGCATGTGTAATTCCTAAAGCATGTTACCCCTAGTTAGGCATCTCTTCTCAACTATTCTCTAAAAACATGTCAGAAATACTCTCATGAAACTTAAAGGTACAACCATGACTAGGGATCTAATTTAGTTTAATATCAGCAAGGAACCTTTAAGCAATTGAAAATATTGGTTTTCATGTAGTTCAAGCATACTTGAGACAAAAATTTTTAAAATTTTTCAATTTTCAAGCAAATTCAACCCTTTCAAACATTTGAGATCATCAATCCTACCAACCCTCTCTCAAGTTACCGCATCCCCACACTTGGGATACATTGTCCCCAATGTATGGTGCAATTTATACTCTAAACTCGAGAGATACCACCCGCAAACCATGAACGACTAACACCTAGACGACTCAACACAAGGAAACCACTCCCAACACAAAGATTCACACCACCAAGTTCACAAAAACAAATAAAATAAAGGATAGAGAGACACATTGACCTGATCAGTAAATCAGCAAGTGTCTGTGGCGGTGTAACTGTTGCGCTCAAAACCGGAGAATACGCATCCAGGGATTCTCTGATATCTCACCGGGGATGTTGCCAAACATCCCCACACTTGATTCATTGCATCCGTGGAGATGGAACGTAGAAACCTGTCAAAACACAAACACACCAAAACGAAACCAAACCGAAATACAATACTCTACATCCTCGGGCTGCCTCCCGAGAATGTTAATTCCTTTTCTTTTATTGATGTTGATGACAACCAACCTCAAGTCCACGTGATGTGTGTATATAATTTCCTTCAAAGAGTATGCATATGGGTATTAAATCAATGTTGGCCGTCAGTGGTGATGATGATGTTTTAATGAGTGGCCCCCATGTTCCCCAATGGCTGCGCATATATTGGCTGCTTCTCAACCTTGTGAATGCCAAAAAGTGAAATCCAAGATATCCCTTATATTAATTAAACAACTTATGCGCTAACATTTAACCAACCGTAGCTTACGGGTTAAAATCCGTAGGTTACGTTTCATACATTCTGTTGTACTCGGACACTTCTACCCGTAAGCTACACTCCTCACACACCCAACTTTCATTTAATTACCACTCAGACCCTGGACTTCATATTATGCGTTTCTTATGCTTTGAAGTCATTTTATCATCCGACAAGTACCTAGCAACATGATATCTCCCGGTTGACATCCATGGGTGTTCCGTTTCATCACCAAGCATCCTAACTTCACCGAATTACGCCGATTAACCTGTAAAACCACATACTTGCGTAGTTAACATATTCAAAGCGTTTAATTACGTAAACGACGATAAATCACACAAGATAAGCACGTTAACACTCGGGTTTCACACACTCCATCATTGGCCGGGTCTCCAACTCATGTGACCGGATCTTATATAAAAAAGTTTCTTTTTTTTACTTTAGTTTAACATTTTCCTTAAAGTCTTGATTTAAATTTAAACTAGTTGTATTACCTAACCCGTGCTATGCGGCAGGAATGTTAAATTTTATATGTCTCGGTTTCGATGACTTATATATTGTTACTAGATTATAAGCCGGAAATTTTCCGGGTAGGAAAATTTAATTTACAACAAATAAAAGTATAAAAATAACATTTTTAACCTCTAAAGTATCCTCTTTCCGTTTTCTCCAACATAAATTTTTAATTCGGTTTCATAGACTTTTTCTTGTTGTAAACTTCACATCACTATTATAATATTTTCGGTACACTAGTACTTGCTATTGAATTCAATACAGTAAGTAGTTCCAAAACATTCAAAAATCTATATAAATTCATTTTAAATGCAGAGTTAAAACTTAAAAGCATATTTTGTATCTAGCTGCATACTTGTTCATCCATCATAGTTTTTTGATCCAACAACATGCAACACCTCTGTCTCAGAACAGTTTACGACCTAATCCTAAATTTAAGAATGATACACAATTATCACAATCAACATTAAAGAAATTACAACTCTTTTAACAAAGACTTAAAGTTTTGTGAAATAAGCTTAATTTCAATCAATACACATGCCCATTCTAATTCAAATTATGTATCAAATTAAAAACCTGTTAATAACCATATTAATTAAACACAATGCACAACACTTACATAGGCCTTATAGGTGGTTGTTGAAGAGTAGTTGCAACATGACCCTGCTGCATCACCAGCTATCTTAATAAGAAATATAACTAAAAAGGATTGTAATTGCAAAACCAAGCTATCTCAATAAGAAATGTAATTAGAAAATGATAGTAATAACCAGTAAGTAATCCTAATCATCCTATATCATTTATCTATTTAATTATACCTTCACATTATGTTTTATATCCAAGTCAAAACACAAAATAATACATTGAAAGAAATTATAAAGCAAGAGAATTCAAGTAATAAAAGGATAGAATTTTGATGTTAATTACTTTAGCGTCATGTTTTGTAAGCCGAAGAGAAGAATTAATTAACAAAGAAACCTTCTTATAGCACTCCATCAATTCTGGCACATTAATGATGAATTAAGTTAATTGAAAAAAGGAATGGACTAAACGGGTGAAACAAATTAATGGTTTACTTCCAAATTTAAATTAAAATAATGATTGACTTCGAAATTTAAAATCAAACACAATAATGGCAAACTTTCAAATTTCAATTTAAAATAACAATTGACTTCGAAATTGAAAATTTAAAATCAAACACAATAATGGTTTACTTCAAAATTTAAATTTAAAATAATGATTGACTTTAAAATTTAAAATTTAAAATTTAAAATTTGAAAATCAAATCACTAATATCCAATCCCGTAAATCAAGCAAACTTATTATGAAAGTCTAACCTTGCCAAGCAAAACCAACTGACATGGTACCAATTTCCAGCCACAACAAGCATATCTCTGTCCAACATAGTTGCAGCCAAAAACTCCGGACCATACAAAATAAACACCTAACGAATCAAAATAAAAACACATAAACCTTGAATATTACTCACTTTATGACTACTATCCCCCAAAACAAAACTTTGTCAACAAATTATACTAACTTATGCAATGGTAAACCATAAAAATAACAAATTAATTTAGATGATTAGCCTTGCAAAAAAAAAAAAAAAAACCCAAATCATGAAAGTTTACCTGAATCGTTAACGAAAAAAATCAGACTCAGATTGGGTTACTCAAGCGGATATTAATCACTGGAATCAGATTTGGTATCAAACATAAGAGCACACATGAGTTCATTAATGGAACACAATGGTGAGGAGAAGAATATACATCAGTGAATCCAATAGAGATCAATTTCCCATAGGATCCCGTCAAGATATAGATAAAAAATGGCGTAAGATATACCTTTCCTTCAATTTCCCATAGGATCCCATTCAAGAGTTCCTTGTAGAGGAAGGAGTCTGAAAGAAGCTCATCACCTAAAATTACAAAACACAATTTGAATTCGATATGCAACTCGAGTACAAAAACAATAGCCGAAGACTTGAAGCATCCCTAAAATTACAAATAATATTGTCAAAGCATCTCATAAAAAAAATCAAGATTTCAAAGCATTCAATTAATCAAAGTGATAAAAACCATTGATTTAAGCAACTATTCACAAGAGAAAAAATTCTGAAATTTTTAATTTTAATTTAAAGTAGTATTACTCCTTTTCTCTGTTTGTGTTCATCATAATCAACTCAAAATCTTTTATTGATTAATGTCATCAGTGGAATAATGATATTAGTAAGAAATTATTCAATCCACTACATAATAATTAAGAGATAATAATTAATAAAACATTAAATAAAACCTAAAATTAGCTAAAAAGATATAAAAAAATATAGATTCTAACAAAAGATTAAAGCTTCAAACATCAGTCACATGACAAATAATAAAAAGATTAAAAACAAATTAATAAAAACCTAAAAAAAGCTAATAAAAAACCATTACACAAAATAAACCTAAAAACTAATCTTTAGATCTAAAAAACTTCACATCAAACAATAACCTAATGGATTTACAACCAAATTAAACCTAATCAATAAAAAAAAAACGCTACGCACTCAAAGAGCTAATAAGCCTAAATTCATAAATACAAAATATATGTGAGATTGAAAGGAAAAGATTACCAGTAATCAAATCTTGATAGACCAACATAATGATGCTTCTGGAAAACGGTGGAAACAAAGAGAGCAAAAAGGGTAGCAACTTGCGAAAGAAAGAGAGAGGGTTTGGGAAGTAGCTAACGCAGATGAAGCCTGTATTCTTATCTTGAAAATAGAAGAATCAGTGAGCGAAGTAAAAGAATACAAAAAATTGAAGGAGCCCTATGCAAAATAGAGTAAACACAAAATCCAAATACCTGTGAGTTCATCAAAGCACTTATTCTGCAATCCAAATAAAAAAACCGGTAAAATAAGTTTGAAATATGCCTTCACATTATGTTTTATATCCAAGTCAAAACACAAAATAATACATTGAAATAAATTATAAAGCAAGAGAATTCAAGTACTAAAAAGATAGAATTTTGATGTTAATTACCTTAGCGCCATCCCTTGTAAGCCAAAGAGAAGAATTAATTAACAAAGAAACCTTCTTAGAGCACTCCATCAATTCTGTCACATTAAAGATGAATTAAGTTAATTGAAAAAAAGAATGAACTAAACGAGTAAAACACATTAATGGTTTACTTCCAAATTTAAATTAAAATAATGATTGACTTCGAAATTGAAAATCAAACACATTAATGACAAACTCTCAAATTTAAATTTAAATAATAAGTGACTTCGAAATTGAAAATTTAAAATCAAACACAATAATGGTTTACTTCAAAATTTAAATTTAAATAATGATTCACTTCAAAATTTAAAATTTTAAAATCAAATCATTAAGGAAACATACCAAAAATATAGGTTCACATTCCTCAATCAACTTTAACAACGAATGAGAGTTGTTTTTAGTATCCATAACTGCAAAGGAAGTAACCACTGTTTTAAAAAAATATAATGGTAATCTATTTATAGAAACAAAGTCTATTTACAGAAACCGAATCATAATTCCGAATACAAAAATCATCTTTAACAACAATAATCTGTTTATAGAAACAAAAACAACTTTATAAATGAAATTAAAGGCATCTTTAAAGAATTAACAACTAACTAAATACAAAAATTATAACTAAATGACTCACGATAAATCACCATCAATAATTTTAAGACATTTGACATATGGAAGTTGTTCTCCCCACAATAAGGTTGCAAAATCATACGGTATTTCCTATCAATCGAAACAAAAAAAACATATAAGGTGCAATAACTTATTGTGTGCACAAAACTGAAAACTTAAGAAACATACCAAAAATATAGGATTATAGTCCTCAATCAACTTTAACAACGAAGGAGCGTTGTTTTCATGATCCATAACTGCAAAGGAAGTAACCATTGTTTGAAAAAAAATATATAACGGTAATCTATTTATAGAAACAAAGTCTATTTACAGAAACCGAATCATAATTTCGAATACAAAAATCATCTTTAACAACACTAATCTATTTATAGAAACAAAAACAACTTTAAAAAGAAATTAAAGACATCTTTAAAAAATTAACAACTAACTAAATACAAAAATTATAACTAAATACAAAAAATTATAACTCACAAAACAAACCATAAGAACTTCAAAAGATAATCACACAAAATTTCAAATTAACGCCTAAAGACAAAAATAAAAAAGAAAGACTATACATATAAAAAAACAAACAACACCAACAAAACTGAACTAACCTGTTTTGGTCGACGAACAATTCGAGTCCGATTGTCACAAAAGATTGAGGGCTTACCATGAGAAAAAACAAACCATAAAACATTCAGAACACATGTTATTAATTTTTGAAAAAAAATACCGAACAGAAAGGATAAAATCAAACCTACACAAACTTAAAAAAGAGAAAACAACTATAACATTTAACTAACCTCTGTTGTTTAATGAATGATCGGAGTCCGGTTTTATCCAAGATTTAGGGTTCCACATGAAAAACAAAATCAACAAAAATCAGTAACTTTGATAAATGTCGAAGAGGTGGTTAATGTTCATAGACACTACATAAATCGGAGAATGTAGATGATGATAACAAAACCTCTGATCTTGATTTTGTTTGCAAAAAAAAAAAAAAAGATAAATGTTCAATCGCTTGATTAAAGATACACGGTAGATAAACAACAAATTAAAACAACATACCTTCAATTTTTATGACCAGATCTACAAAGTTTAGGACAAAGAAGAAGTTAATAGCATTTGAAGGAATCTTTATAAAATCAAGTTTCTATAGAATTGAATAACATAAATAAGCAGATTTAGGATCGATTGTATAGATTACAATCGTAAAACAAAGAAATCAGAAACAATAAAATCAAAAACATAGAAACATACCTTTGATTGGTTAATAGGAATGATTTGTGTGAAGAAGATGATGTTGCACAGGTTTGGCTAGGGTTTGGAATTGAGGATCTTGGTGGTGGCGATAGGAGAGAGGCTGCAACTTAGTTTTTTTTAGGGTTTGTAAAGTGTGTGCAAGAAGAATGAGAAAAAAAAGGAAATATATACTACCCGTCACGCTTGACCCGAATTCAGGATTTCGACCCGAATAACAAACAGATCCCGCGTCCAATGAGGCATTCTTTGTGAATTTATAATTCTATTCTCAATTCCCTCCTAAACTCACAATCCACCTCCACCATAGGTTGCCACATCATCAAAAATGTCCAAAATCACATGCCACATTGTCACGGCCCTCGGCCCCGGTTTGACCCGGTCCAGAGCCGTGAGGCAGGAAATCCCGTGGTTTTTAATTTAGGCGATAGCGGAAGTCTTTTAATAAAGGATCTTTTGATATTAAAACTGCCCGTTTTATATAATCTAGGGATAAAACCCAGTAATTTACAATAAGCTGATTTCACTGGGAAATCTTTATTTTACAAAACATGTTTCTTTATTTATTTACATTGAGCCACTTTTCTAAGCTTGAAGTGCTTCACGGCAATTTTCTTGGATCACAACAGATCACCTGAAACATGTTTGAAAAAGGTTTTGTCAGCGGGGAAATACTGAGTGAATCATTCAGTTTAAAAATAACACATTGGTTATAAATTACAGTATTAAGAGCGATTACAATGTTTCTGATATCAAACCAACTACCCACAGTACTTGTCACTCGAACAACCATCGGTAGCCTCTTTGACCGATGGTGTCTGTGACTATGGTCATATCACTCATTGGCTAACTCGTTGTCCAATAGTGACGGTTATCAAGTAATGTATACAAAACCCCACATATCGGCTGTAATTTGGTGATTACAAAGACTTAATCCCTGTAATTATAATTTTGAAAATACTTTGGAGTTTTGTAAAACAGTTAATAAAAAGAGAATGACTCACATTGCAGATTTAACGAGCAGAGTATAAGTCTACTGATTAGCCTTGATTAACCTAATTTAATTCACAATACACGCAAACGGGGTTAGTAACTAATACAGCAATTACGTCAATTCACGAGATTAAACCCTCACAACGATTAACGCAGTGCAATACTTAACAATTGATCGAATTCACAACGAATGACAGAGTATAGTCCGAATTCGGACAACACTCAAACATTCAAGTCGAAATCACGATGAATAACAAAGTATAAACTCAATTTGAGCGGTACTTAAACAATCATTGGATAGTTTCAATCGATCGAACGTTGAATCGTAATAGCGATAGAGTTATTACCCTGATTGCGGCAGCGTTTCGAAATTAGTGTGTGTTTCTGACTGATTCTATGATATCTCAAAGCATAATTCGAATTTTAATGTCGAAATAGCAGCAAACTTCAAGTGCCAACATCCCCTATTTATATCTGAAAAATGCCCCCCCTTCGCGCCACGCGAAAGGTTCCCTTGCGCGCGTCGCGTGGCGCGACGGGTCTACTTTCTAGCCTAGGTTGGTTTCGTGTCCAGTAGCTTAGGTGAGTTGACAGTTTTGTTCAATTCATTTTAGACAACGAATTCAGAAGATAATATCAATTAGGGTTTAACCCCCTTGAGTTTTAGGGGCCCTGATCCTGATTCCGATTGTTATGAAAATTTTAGGGTTAGTGCAGAATTACTTGGGTTTCTCAATTAGGGTTTCCTTAATAGACAATTGACATATTAAGTATCACTTTTAGTGAGAGTTGTTACATCCTCCCCACCTTAAGAAAAATCTCATCCTCGAGATTTATTGAAATAGATGAGGGTATTTCCGCTTCATTTCTGATTCCAGCTCCCAAGTGTATTCTGGTCCTCTCTTTGAATCCCATTTGACTTTCACTAGCACTAATCGCTTATGTTTGAGAAACTTGACTTTTCTGTCTTCTATCTGTAGTGGTTTCTCTATGAATTTCAGCTTTTCATTTACCTCTACATCTTGAAGAGGTACTACCAGGGATTCGTCGGATAAACATTTTTCTTAAGATTGGATACATGAAACACATCATGTACTCCAGCTAGTTCTTCTGGTAGTTGTAAACGATAAGCAACTGGTCCGATTCGTTGCATTACTGGAAATGGTCCTACGTATCTTGGACTTAACTTTCCTTTCTTACCGAATTGTACTACTCCCTTCCAAGGAGAGACTTTCAAAAGTACTTTGTCTCTGACTTGAAATTCTAGTGGCTTGCGGCGATTGTCTGCATAGCTTTTCTGGCGATCTCGAGCAGTCTTCAGTCTTTCTTTGATTTGAGTTATCTTATCTGTGGTTTCTTGTACTATTTCAGGACCTGATAATTGACTTTCTCCTATTTCTGCCCAACAAACTAGAGTTCGGCACTTGCGTTCATACAGCGCTTCGAATGGAGCAGCTTCGATGCTTGAATGATAACTATTATTATAGGAGAATTCAATTAAGGGTAAGTGGTTATCCCAATTACCACCAAATCAATTACACATGCTCGGAGCATGTCTTCCAAGGTTTGTATCGTCCTTTCACTTTGTCCGTCTGTTTGAGGATGATATGCAGTACTTAAATTTAGTCGAGTTCCCATTGCTTCTTGGAAACTAGTCCAGAAATGGGAAGTGAAACGACTATCCCTATATGATACAATGGAGAGTGGAACTCCATGTAAGGATACCACTTCGTCTACGTACAACTTTGCTAACCTTTCCATGCTAAAGGTTTCTTTCATAGGTAGGAAATGAGCTGATTTGGTTAATCGGTCCACAATTACCCAAATTGCATCATTACCTTTTCTGGTTTTGGGTAACTTAGTAACAAAATCTATTGTTATGAGCTCCCATTTCCATACAGGCATTTCTAACTGTTGTAGTAGTCCTGAAGGTTTCTGGTGTTCAGCCTTAACTTGTGAACAAGTAAGACACTTAGATACATATTCGGCTATATCCTATTTCATTCCTATCCACCAGAAATTATTCCTTAAATCTTGGTACATCTTATTGTTACCAGGATGTATGGTATATCTAGATTTATGAGCTTCTTCTAAAATCTTATTTCTTAATTCTCCCTGCTTAGGTACCCAAATTCGTTTCTTGTGGAATCTCCAAATTCCGTCATTTCCTTGCTCTAGTTCTTTTACGTAACCTTTCATTCCTTCAGCGTCATCCTTGATTGCTGTTTCCTGCACTTTCTTCAATTGTTCCATTAAATCTAATTGTAGATTTAATCTAAGCATACGGACTCGTCGTTGCTTCTCATGATACTTACGACTTAAGGCGTCTGCAACTACGTTTGCCTTTCCTTCGTGATATTGGATATCATAGTCGTAATCGCTTAGGATTTCCATCCATCTTCTTTGCCTCATATTTGATTCTTTTTGCCCAAATATATACCTTAAACTTTTATGATCTATATAAACAGTAAACTTACTTCCATACAGATAATGTCTCCAGATCTTAAGGGCAAAAATTATAGCTCCTAATTCCAAATCATGAGTCGTGTAATTTTCCTCGTGCTTCTTTAATTGCCTAGAGGCATATGCAATTACCTTCTTGCGTTGCATCAACACACATCCGAATCCTAATTTTGAAGCATCACAATATACTTCAAAATCTTCAGTTCCTTCGGGTAAAGCTAAAATTGGAGCATTCGTCAATCTGTGCTTTAAAATCTTAAAAGCTTCTTCTTGTCTAGATCCCCATTCAAACTTAACGGCTTTACAGGTCAGCTTAGTCAAGGGTACAGCTATCTTAGAGAAATCCTTAATAAATCGTCTGTAGTATCCAGCTAAGCCTAGAAAACTTCTAATTTCCATAGCCGTTTGTGGGACTTTCCATTTGGTGATTGCTTCTATCTTGGAGGGATCTACGTGAATACCTTCGTGATTCACCATGTGACCTAAAAATTGCACTTCTTGTAGCCAGAATTCACACTTCGCGAATTTGGCGTAAAGCTTTTCCTTTCTTAACAAAGTTAAGAGTGCATGTAGGTGCTCACAATGTTCTTCCTGACTTTTGGAATAAATAAGTATATCGTCAATGAAAACGATTACAAATTTATCCAAATATGGTTTACAGATCCGATTCATCATGTCCATAAATGCTGCTGGAGCATTTGTTAGTCCAAAGGGCATGACTGTAAACTCATAATGGCCATACCTAGTTCTGAAAGCAGTTTTAGGTATGTCTTCCTCTTGTACCTTCAATTGATGATATCCGGAGCGCAAGTCTATCTTAGAAAAATATTTAGCTCCTTGCAATTGATCAAAAAGATCATCAATCCTAGGTAATGGGTATCGATTCTTAATTGTAACTTTATTCAGTTCCTTATAATCGATACACATTCTCATTGATCCGTCTTTCTTTTTCACAAACAACACCGGTGCTCCCCAAGGGGATGAACTAGGTTGTATAAATCCTTTGCTTAGTAATTCATCTAACTGCTTTTTCAGTTCTAGCATTTCAGTGGGTGCTAATCGATAAGGTGCCTTGGCTATTGGTGTAGTACCCGGAATTAGATGAATTCTAAACTCTACTTCTCTATCGGGTGGTAACCCTGGTAATTCTTCTGGAAAGATATCTGGGTATTCTGAGACTACAGGAATGTCCTGAAGTTCCTTACTTTTAGTGTTAATGATTACAGAAATCATATACACCATTTCTTGTTTTCTTGAATAACTAGCCAACTTCATTACTGAAATGAATTTCAGTGGTTTTCGAGGTCTATCTCCTGTAATTAAAATTACTTCTCCTATGGGGGTACGGATTTCTACGGAATTCTTATCACACAGGATTCGAGCATGGTTGGCTACTAACCAATCCATTCCTAACACTACATCGAATCCGGCTAATTTCATAGGTAACAGATTTGCAGAAAACTTATGACCTAAAAGTTCTATCTTTCCTTCTTGCAAAACCTTATTTACGTTAACAGAATTTCCATCTGCCGTTTCGACTGTAAAGATCTGCCTAAGGGTGGTTAAGGGTAAGTTAAGAGCTTGGCAGAAGGAAGTATTGATAAAACTTTGGTTTGCACCATAGTCAAATAATACTTTTGCAAATACGTCATGAACTAAGAACGTATCAGCTATCATATCTGGGATGAGTTCTGCTTCTTGGGTGGTCAGCTGGAATGCTCTGGCATTCTTCTTAGTAGCTCCGTCAGCTTGTTTGCCTTTGTTATCTGCTGGTTTAACAAATTTAGGGCATTCGGGTTTGAAATGCCCAGCTTCTCCGCAGTTATAGCAGACCCTGGTCTTTTTCCTACAGTCTTCCTCACGATGTCCTATCATTTTGCAAAAATTGCAGGTCACATTGCATCTTCTGATGTGTGTAAAATGCAAAATATAAATTACATCAAATGAGGCATAAAACTAACCCTTTTTAAGTACTAATGTTGGAAAAAGAGTGTTTTTGTCTTCCTTTTGTATTTTCAGGATGAAATGAGCTCAAATTCACAAAAGAAGCAAAAAGACAGCTAAATCTAACATAAATACAAGAAAAGGAACAAAAGTGGATTGCCCGACCCCTCAACGGCATCCTCCCAAGTAGGAATAGAGAAGTCAGAAGACTGAACACGCCCCATGCTCAGCCAGCACGGGGCCGTGCCCAAGAAGCAGCAGAAAAGACAAACCTATAGAAGCTTCTATTGCCCACCACGGGGCCGTGTCCAGTGAGCACGGGGGCGTGGCGAAAGTACAGCAGGCGCATTAATTGTAATTGCGAATTCCAAATAATGAAGAGAGATAGTGTCAGACGGGCACGGGGGCGTGTCCAGCGGACACGGGGCCGTGCCCAACCTTCTGTTCAGCCTATAAATAGGAGTGTTTGGTTTCATTTCAACTCATCCCTTGGCACACCATCTCTCTCACACTTCATCCACCACCCACCACCACCATAACACCATCATCCATTGTCCATCATAGAGTGTGTGAGTCGTCTCGGGATCCAAGATTGATCATAAGAGTTCTTGACAATCAAGGCCATGTTTGCCTAAGTCTCTTACATCACTTGGTGAAGACAAGTGTTTAGTATAATACTTTTTATTTTTAATCTTTTGCACTTTTTATTTGGTTTTGTATTAATGACTTTAATAACTAGTTGCTTATGTTGAAGGTGATCTTTCCTTATCGTTTGTCCGTGGTGTCTTGGCATTATTTTACTGTCTATATAATATAAAAGATTTTCACCATTCATATCTCCACGGTCTATATGGAGGTATGTTGGCTACCTGGTCGGGGGTTAAGGGAACGGTTTGGTAAGGGTCTTGCCCTTGTTCAGCGTTTAGAGGTCCTGCAAGGGACCTGGGTCAAATTTAGTAGGATCTCCTTCAATGCCCATAGGTATTGGATGGCGGGGATCCAAACTCTTTGACCCCCTCATAAGTTAACTACTATTAATACTATAACCCGGCTATTTAGGACTGTATCCCTGCTGACTCAGACTACTTAGTCGAGGGTAACGTCACCGCCAAAAGCGGAGCCTACCATAATTTGCATTAATAACTTAATTCATTATCTTCCAATAATCCGACCCTTTAGGATTGTATCCTTGCTGACTCAAACTACTGGGTTGAGGGTAACGTCGCCTTCAAAAGAGGGGCCTACTACAATAACTAAGATAATCTCTTAAACAAGTGCAAAAGTGCGAAAATAATCAAAGGTTATACTAATACACGAGTCGGATCCAAGTGATTCATCTTGTCTATCTGTTTTTATTTTATTTTTATTTTTCAGCATTTAGTTAGTTTTTATTTTCTTAATTTAAAAAAAAAACCTTTTCTAACTTTTTGATTTGATTAGACGTTGAGGATAAACCGGTACTAAAAGCTCTTGTGTCCTTGGACGACCTCGGTATCTTACCAACACTATACTACGTCCACGATGGGTGCACTTGCCCATATGTGTGTTTAGTGTTAGTAAATATCGTGTTTTATAAATTTAAAACTTGGCTAAAAGTGTAAAAAGGGCTTAAATATACATCTAAATTATATTACACTTCGCACACATCAAGTTTTTGGCGCCGTTGCCGGGGACACAAGGATTTTAAGAAAGCTTAAAATCGACGGCCTAATCAGTTTTTCAAAACCTTTTTAAAACGCGCGCACATTTTTCTACATTTTAGTTTAGTTTGCATTTACAGTAGCATGAACACGGGGCCGTGCTCGCTGAACACGCCCCCGTGCTGCATATTTTTAGTTAGATACCCAGATACAGAGTCTGAACACGGGGTCGTGCTCACTGAACACGCCCCCGTGTCCAACGTGACCAGTAACTTTAATTAAACGCCCAGATACAGATCCTGAACACGGGGCCGTGTTCACCCAACACGGGGCCGTGTCCAGCTTCTGTTTCCGTCTTTGTTTTTGTTTTCTGGTCCCGAGACTCAGTTGTGGTTTGTTGAGTGATTCGTATGGATCAATACTTAGGAGATTACAACTACACTTATGATGCGGATGATTATAGGGGTAATTATTGCACCAATTGTCGTAACACACACTCGGTTCAATATAGTAACTCATATCAACCATCCAATTCATACAACCATTATGAGGAGCCCAGGTACGAGCCATCAACTTCATACACATCCTATGCAGACCAAAGGTATGAACCTCCTCCCTCATACTCATATTTTGATGAACCAAGGTATGAGCCTTCATACTCATACTTTGAAGATTCAAGATATGAGCCACCACCTTCATATGCTTATTATGAGGAACCATGGCGTGAACAACCCACCTCATATGAGTACTATGAAGAACAAAGTTTCGACCCTTATCCATCATATACTTACAATGAAGAACAATGGTGTGAACCATCTACTTCATATGAGTACAATGAGGAGCCAAGGATCGAACAACCGGATTCAAGCTTTGAGGATCCCAATTCTTTTTCTCTCACCGAAGTAACCAATAGGATATTAGAACACATTAAAACTATCGAACGTTGCATAAAAGAATCTCGCGCAAAGGAAGAGGAATCCCGCGCAAGAGAAGAGTTAAATTGTAATAATAACGTAGAGATAGTTGAAAATGTAAAAATGGAAGAACAAGAAAGTGAAAAACCGACACATGAGTTAAACAACAAAAAAGGTGAGTCCGATAACGTTAAACTACAAGAAGAGTCTAATTTTGAAGAATTTAATCTCTTGTCACCTACTTTCGAAAATCATTGTTTAGTAACTCCTCATGCTAAGTTTTTAAAAGAGTTAAACACTAGTGCTAAAATCAAAGAAATGGTAAGTGTTAAGTTAACTAATGATCAAACCTCGCTAATAAAAGAAGATCCTTTTGAAATTAACATTACACCGGTTCCATGTTTCTTTCAAAATTCATTTATTAGTAATATCACCATTGATAAAGATCTTTGTGTTAACATAATGCCTAACTACATTTTTGAAAAATTAAGTATTAGTGATTTTTCTCCACTTCAAATACCCATTTTTCTATCCAATCGGAAAGTGATAAAATCAATCGGTGTAGTTGAGGATGTTTTGGTTCAAACAAATCAAATGGTAATCCCAACCGACTTTGTCATCCTTGATGACGCCCCTCTAGTCTTGGGAAAACCTTTTGTACAAACTCATAAAGCTTTGAAAAACCGGAAATTCAACAATCTACCTCTTCAATTAGGGGCATTCAAAAGGAGCATAGATCTTGAGCGTTCAATGAAATATCCTTTTGGCAATAATGACCCCCTAATTGAAGATGAAGATGAACCACCCGATACGATTGAAGAGGATGACCACTTTGTTGAAGAAGAGATCGCCATAGAACAAACCTTTAAGGTTCTTGATCTAAATGAGCCACAAAATAAGGTGTCTCCTAAAGACCCACCCATTGAGCTCAAAGAACTTCCCAAAGGTTTGGAATATGCTTTTCTAGACAAAGATGGTAGTTTACCTGTAATTATTTCTTCCAAATTAAGTAGCATAGAAAAAGAGAAATTAGTTAATCTTCTTAAAAAACACAAAAACGCGATCGCTTGGAAGCTTGTAGATATTAAGGGAATAAGTCCTTCCATGTGCACGCACAAAATTTTAATGAATGATGATTACAAAACAGTAATTTAACCACAACGAAGAGTAAATCCCAATGTACAAGAAGTGGTTAAAAATGAAGTCATCAAACTACTTGACGCTGGACTAATCTATCCTATCTCCGATAGTCCATGGGTAAGTCCCGTCCAAGTAGTCCCAAAGAAAGGAGGTATGACGGTAATAACTAACGAGAAAAATAAATTAATACCGACAAGAACCGTCACAGGATGGAGAGTTTGTATAGACTATAGGCGATTAAATGAAGCAACAAGAAAAGACCACTTTCCTTTGCCCTTCATTGATCAAATGTTAGAACGACTATCCGGTCATAAATTTTATTGTTTCTTGGATGGTTTTTCAGGTTACTTGCAAATACCAATAGCACCAGAAGACCAAGAGAAAACAACTTTCACATGCCCCTATGGAACTTTCGCATATCGACGCATGCCATTGGGTCTATGTAATGCACCTGCAACATTCCAACGTTGTATGGTAGCCATTTTCCATGATATGATAGAAAAGACAATGGAAGTCTTCATGGACAACTTTTCTATCTTTGGAGACTCATATGACCAATGCCTCGATAACCTCGAACGAATGCTATCCCGATGTGAGGAAACTAACCTCGCCCTTAACTGGGAAAAATGCCATTTCATGGTAACAGAGGGAATTGTACTCGGTCACAAAATCTCAAGCGAAGGTATGGAAGTTGATCGAGCAAAAATAGAAACTATTTCTCGATTACCTCCACCATCGTCCGTTAGAGCAATCAGAAGTTTCTTAGGGCATGCTGGATTTTATAGAAGGTTTATCAAAGACTTTTCAAAAATTTCAAGACCTCTAACAAAATTACTTGAAAAAGATGCGCCTTTCATCTTTGACAAGGAATGCAATCAAGCATTTCTAACCCTTAAGGAAATGCTAGTCAATGCACCTATCATGATAGCGCCCGATTGGAAATTTCCTTTTGAAATCATGTGTGATGCAAGTGACTTTGCCGTTGGAGCAGTCTTGGGACAAAGCAAAGAAAAGCATTTCCACCCAATTTATTACGCTAGTAAAACGCTTAACGATGCACAAGAAAATTACACAACTACAGAAAAAGAATTACTAGCTGTGTTATTTGCTTTTGATAAATTCCGTTCTTACCTTGTTCTTTCTAAAACTGTAGTCTATACAGATCATGCAGCTATCAGATACCTCTTCAAGAAACAAGATGCAAAACCCCATTTGATCAGATGTAGTCTATACAGATCATGCAGCTATCAGATACCTTTCACGCCTAGAAGACCCAGCTTTGGAGGCGACCAGGGACGAGCAAATCAACGAAAAATTTCCCACAGAATCCTTGGAAATGATGGAGAGTAGACAAGAACCATGGTATGCCGACTATGCTAATTATCTGGCTAGCGGTATAGTCACCAAAGGATGGCCGCATCACCAAAGAAAGAAATTCTTTGCTGATGTAAAGCATTACTTTTGGGAAGACCCTTATCTTTTCAAAATGTGTGCCGACCAGCTCATCCGAAGATGCGTCCATGGTAATGAAGCACGAAGGATTCTCCGTCATTGTCATGAAGGTCCATACGGAGGACATCATGGTGCCGCTAGTACCGCACGAAAGGTATTTGATTCAGGATTTTATTGGCCAACCATTTACAAGGATGCACAAAACCTTGTAAAGGCATGTGATGCTTGCCAAAGATCAGGTAATATTTCATCCAAAAACGAAATGCCTCAAAACGGCATTCTCGTTTGTGAAATTTTTGATGTGTGGGGACTCGATTTTATGGGACCTTTCCCACCGTCAAAAGGAAACAAATATATACTTGTGGCAGTCGATTACTTGTCTAAATGGGCGGAGGCCGAAGTTCTTCCAACAAATGATGGAAGAGTAGTAATAAAATTTCTGAAAAAATTATTTTCTCGTTTTGGAACACCAAAAGCTCTGATAAGTGATAGAGGTACCCATTTTTGCAATCATCAACTCGAAAAAATATTAACAAGGTATGGGGTCTATCACCGGGTCTCAACAGCGTATCACCCTCAAACAAATGGGCAAGCCGAAGTGACTAACCGAGGTTTAAAACGAATACTTGAAAAAACCGTAGGATTGAATAAAAAGGAATGGGCTGATAAATTGGACGATGGTTTATGGGCCTTTCGAACTGCTTATAAAACCACTATAGGCACAACCCCGTATAAGCTCGTCTATGGAAAAAGCTGTCACTTGCGGGTAGAAATAGCTCACAGAGCCTACTGGGCAATAAAAAATGTAAACTTAGACTTAGAAACTGCCGGTAAAAATCGATTTTGTCAAATGAATGAATTAGACGAATTAAGGAACTATGCATACTCTAACTCCGAAATTTATAAGGAAAGAATGAAAAATTTACATGATAAATATATTAAGTCTAATGAATTTCGGGTGGGAGATCAAGTTCTGTTGTTTAATTCACGACTTCGATTATTTCCTGGTAAACTAAAATCTAGGTGGTCAGGACCTTTTTCCGTCACCCATGTTTTTCCTCACGGTGCGGTAGAAATTAAAGCTCGAAATGGGATACCATTTAAAGTCAATGGCCAACGGCTGAAACTCTACCGAGGATCCATTGAGGATGAAAAAGAGGAGATCTCACTTCAAACGGTTAACGAATGAAAGGAATCCACATCATACCCGACATGTTACGAACAAGCGAGTGTACATAAAAAACCGGTAAGTCTTCTAACCATTTTTCGGAAAAAGGGGCATGCACACGGGCACACAAAAAAAAAGGAAAAAAGAAAAAAAAATTATTTTTGCTCGGCACGAGGCCGTGTCCGCTGGACACGGGGCCGTGTCGAGGCAACTGTCGGGATAAAACCCTCTTTTCATAACAGTTACCTCATTCCACACGCCCCGTTTTGCCGAAAACGCTCTGGTTCCAGGCGATTTTCCGCAGATTTTCGACGTTACCTCCACGTTTAACAACATCAAGGTATGATTCTGTCATCATTAGTAGTTAGATTAGTCACTTGCACGTAGTTAAACATCAAAAATTTGGGGAAAAATCTAGGGTTCTTGAAGTTCATCCGGATCGAACTTCAAATTTTTGATGCAATCTGTTAGTAGTAGTTTAGATTAGTATAATAGGAAGTAAATACACTTGAACTGTTGATAGATTTGTCCGATTTCTCACTAAAAACTCAAACCCTTGTTTTTGAACCGAAAAAGATGAAATTGGAAGGGTAAAATAGTTGTTTTGGGAAAAACGACACTTAGGGTGTCATTTTCGGGGGAAACCGCAACTACTTGGCCAAAAATTTTCAGATTTTCGGGACCGGGACGAAAAATGAAGTTTTTGGGTTACAGACGCCTGGACACGGGGCCGTGCCCGCTGAACACGGGGCTGTGTCCAGCCTACTGTTTGCAGTTTCTTTAAAAATCTCATTGTTTCGTGCTAATTTTTGGTGTATTCTTTCAGATGGCTAAGTTCACAAGGTTCAACGCAAGAGAGCTCGATGCTAGGGCAAGATACGAAATACTTCAAACAAGACCCGAGGAGTACCCCAGGCGAGCATGCACGGACCTGTTAACCATGGTGAACCAGCTGGACCGATTCAACAACATCGTTACAGGGCCACTAGCATTTGCATTGAACACTCGGCTTCGGTCGGTGCATCAATGCACCATGGAGTTCTACAGTACTTTCACCTTTACTTCGAGGTGTGACCCGTTCGACAATGAAGGGGTTGCATTTCGGTGTGGCGGGACAAAGTACTCGATCTCCATGGCATAGTTTGGATCTATAATAGGACTGTACGGGGAAGAGGAATCGGGAAATGAAGAAAATACCGGGGGATTACGAGACTTGGATGAAAGTGAACGTCAAGCCGCATGGGCTCAAATCGGTGAAGGAATCTACAACCCTAGCAGCACCAAGAGTACTAAGCTGAGGGACCCGCTCTACCGCTACATTCACAGGCTCCTCACCTACTCTCTTAACCAACGTCACGACAGTAGTGGCGTTGTAGGGTTGAAAGATTTGGTTGTCCTTCACTGTATCCACAACCGGAAGCCTCTCGATGTTCGATATCTCCTGTTACGAAACATGCATCTCAATCGCCTTGCTCGCGCTCCAACACCTATCTTCTTCGGGGGTGGGTGTACCGTCTTTTCAAGCATTTCACGAGAATTCCGAGGTCTTTTGAAAGAAGTCAATGGTCGGGACGAGTTGACTACCACATTTGCCGAGCCATGAACTTACTTTATGAGGCGGAAGACGGGACGGTGAGCTTCCAAAGAGCACAAGGCTATGCATGGAATCCACAGGAGGCCCTAGTTCTTCACGCACCACCTCCCCACTACCAGTACCAACCCCATGGCGATCCGGGTCAATCCTCCTCACAAGGAGGCGGTTTTCCTAACTTCCAAAGCTTACATGATCTTTTGCAGGAAAACCTCATGTGTACCAGGAACACCTACAACCTCGCCAACAACACATACCACCGGGTTGGAGCTGCTGAATGCAACATCAATGATATACAAGACGATATCAGCAGCATCCGGGAGTATATGGCGGGGCATGGGGATGGAGGTGATGATAGCGATGAAGACATGGAGTAGGAGGTTTGGAGGAACGAAAGCGGGTTGATGGCAAGCCCACAGGTTTAAGTCCCTTTTTCTATCGAACAATTTATGGCCTGCGTGCCAAGTGTTGAACAATTTACTTTCCTTGACTACTTTTATTTTCCGTTTTATTTTGCTTTTACTTTATGCTTGAAGACAATTAACTATGGTAATGTAGGATGTTTGTGTTGCTTGGTGTGGTATTAAATGATGAAACAGGCACAAACCAAGGCTTGGAGTGCTAAACCTTAGCACTTATAGGCCCAAAATGGAGAAACCGGTGGAAGAAACCTGTTTTTCAGGCTTACAGACTATCCACACGGGGACGTGTCCAGCCGACACGCCCCCGTGTTCACCTCCCAGACCTGCTGTTTGGTTACTGTCCTGCAAATTTTTGCCAAACACGGGGCCGTGTCCAACCAGCACGCCCCCGTGTTCGCCTTCTGTAAGTTTTCGTTACTGGCAGTTCACCACAGGGTCGTGTCCAGCAGACACGGGGCCGTGTCCAGACTGCCAGTAACATAAATCTTTGCTTTTTAACACTACATTACACATCCAATCAACCTAAAAATTTATTTTTAGGACACATTGAGGACAATGTGTAATTTAAGTGTGGGGGGTGGGGAAGCTAAAACCTTGAAATTTTGCAAGTCCTATTAACAAGCCTTACACAAAACTCTATTTGGAACCGCTAATCACCCCAAATTTTTTCAAAAACTTTTCGTTTTTTTTACTTGTCTTGGTTTAACTTGGGAATAACAAGTTTTAATAAGGTTATATTTTTACAAATTTACAACCGATAGCGTCGTGATAACAAGAACCAACATTAGAAAATTATGAAACGGCATAACAAGCTTGGTTAAAATTCGATTATATATACTTGATCACATAAATACCCCTTTCCCACAAAAGTGAGTTTTGAGCCTTTATTGAGCATACAAATTTACATCTTTAGACTAAATGCTCATTTTTCATTTCTTGTGTGAATAGCCGCTTGGTTCTTACGACTCTAGAACTTGCCACGACGATTCATTCCCGGTCCTTACCAACTTAAACCCAAGTAAGTAAATGATGGAGGCATTAGGACTAACCATTTTTCTTTCTACACCATTATTTTTCAATTTTTTTTACCACCTACCCAAAATCCCCCCGAGTTAACCCCTTTGAGCCGAAACCTTTCATTTCTTTACCCTAAAACCTTTTCACCTACCAAAAACCCTTTTTATTTTCACCCTTTATTTTAGTAACAAGCTCGGTTTTTCATGTGACAAAAAAATGATGAAGTTAGAAATAAACAAACAAAGCTATTAAAACAAAAAGCTTGTTTGGAGAAATACTTCGAAATAAAAACTCAATAAAACAAAGTGTTTCACGAAAACCGACGCTTTTTACGCTTTTCGCTCTTTTACTAACCACTAACCCAACCACCCACCTTTAGCCCAAGCCTAACCCTTCACCCAAAAAGCCCTCTTGATATTTACAAAGGTATAAAGTTAAAAAGGAGGAGGATTGATTGCTTGGCAATCTTATGGTAGGAATAAGTCCCATGCCGCTCTCGAGTGATTCACTAAAAATACACCTTCGGCCGAGTGTTGAGTGATTTCTCCCATGAGGTATGTGAACTTGTATATAAATGAAATTTTAAAAAGGGATGCTATGCCCAAATAAGTAATTTATCTTATGAAACGTTCTAAATAAATCATAACGAATAGGATTGTAAATAAATAAAAATAAAACCAAAAAGATCTTGGATTCCCGACACTCTATGACAAGCCAAAAACCTTCTCTTCTACCCATTCCAGTTGGGAGTGTAAGCCACATATTAAAGAGTTTTGCTTGAGGACAAGCAAAAATTCAAGTGTGGGGGTATTTGATGTGTGTAAAATGCAACATATAAATTACATCAAATGAGGCATAAAACTAACCTTTTTAAGTACTAATGTTGGAAAAAGAGTGTTTTTGTCTTCCTTTTGTATTTTCAGGATGAAATGAGCTCAAATTCACAAAAGAAGCAAAAAGACAGCTAAATCTAACATAAATACAAGAAAAGGAACAAAAGTGGATTGCCCGACCCCTCAACGACATCCTCCCAAGCAGGAATAGAGAAGTCAGAAGACTGAACACGCCCCGTGCTCAGCCAGCACGGGGCCGTGCCCAAGAAGCAGCAGAAAAGACAAACCTATAGAAGCTTCTATTGCCCACCACGGGGCCGTGTCCAGTGAGCACGGGGGCGTGGCGAAAGTACAGCAGGCGCATTAATTGTAATTGCGAATTACAATTAATGAAGAGAGATAGTGTCAGATGGGCACGGGGGCGTGTCCAGCGGACACGGGGCCGTGCCCAGCCTTCTGTTCAGCCTATAAATAGGAGTGCTTGGTTTCATTTCAACTCATCCCTTGGCACACCACCTCTCTCACACTTCATCCACCACCCACCACCACCATAACACCATTATCCACCACCATCATCCATTGTCCATCATAGAGTGTGTGAGTCGTCTCGGGATCCAAGATTGATCGTAAGAGTTCTTGACAATCAAGGCCATGTTTGCCTAAGTCTCTTACATCACTTGGTGAAGACAAGTGTTTAGCATAATACTTTTTATTTTTCATCTTTTGCACTTTTTATTTGGTTTTGTATTAATGACTTTAATAACTAGTTGCTTATGTTGAAGGTGATCTTTCCTTATCGTTTGTCCGTGGTGTCTTGGCATTATTTTACTGTCTATATAAAATAAAAGATTTTCACCATTCATATCTCCACGGTCTATATGGAGGTATGTTGGCTACCTGGTCGGGGGTTAAGGGAATGGTTTGGTAAGGGTCTTGCCCTTGTTCAGCGTTTAGAGGTCCTGCAAGGGACCTGGGTCAAATTTAGTAGGATCTCCTTCAATGCCCATAGGTATTGGATGGCGGGGATCCAAACTCTTTGACCCCCTCATAAGTTAACTACTATTAATACTATAACCCGGCTATTTAGGATTGTATCCCTGCTGACTCAGACTACTTAGTCGAGGGTAACGTCACCGCCAAAAGCGGGGCCTACCATAATTTGCATTAATAACTTAATTCATTATCTTCCAATAATCCGACCCTTTAGGATTGTATCCTTGCTGACTCAAACTACTGGGTTGAGGGTAACGTCGCCTTCAAAAGAGGGGCCTACTACAATAGCTAAGATAATCTCTTAAACAAGTGCAAAAGTGCGAAAATAATCAAAGGTTATACTAATACACGAGTCGGATCCAAGTGATTCATCTTGTCTATCTGTTTTTATTTTTCAGCATTTAGTTAGTTTTTATTTTCTTCATTTAAAAAAAAAACCTTTTCTAACTTTTTGATTTGATTAGACGTTGAGGATAAATCGGTACTAAAAGCTCTTGTGTCCTTGGACGACCTCAGTATCTTACCAACACTATACTACATCCACGATGGGTGCACTTGCCCATATGTGTGTTTAGTGTTAGTAAATATCGTGTTTTATAAATTTAAAATTTGGCTAAAAGTGTAAAAAGGGCTTAAATATACATCTAAATTATATTACACTTCGCACACATCATCTTCCAAAGTGTTTCTTTCTATAATTTCTGCAGAAAGGAGGATTTGAGGATTTTCCTGTTCCTCTTCTTTTGAAGCTGTTATTATTACCCGTACGAAAGCCTTGGGTAATTTTCTGAGCTAATTCATTCTTCCTGTTTTCATCTCTTGTGCGTACCAGTTCATCGGTTAGGGTATTAGCTAACTCCACAGCATCGTCTATGGTGCGAGGTCTCGCAGCCTTAACGATATTACGGATTTCACTAATTAGTCCCCAAATGTAACGGGAAATGAGTACCGATTCTGGCGAAGCCAGGGTTGGTACCACTCTCGCATATTCAAAGAATGTCGAAATATAACTGCGACACTCTACGCCTACCATACGATGGCTTAAGAACTTATTTGCCATTTGTTCCTTTTCATATTCGGGACAGAATTTTCTTTCTACAAGATTCTTAAATTCTTCCCAGTTCATAGCATAGGCTATCCTTCTTCCTTTTGCTTGTAATACCGTGTTCCACCATTCTAGCGCCCCTTCTTTGAACAAATTAGACGCATACATGACCTGATCTTCTTCAGCACATTTACTTATTGCAATTACTGCTTCGGTTTTCTCTAACCAACGCAGTGTTGCAGTTGCCCCTTCATTACCTGCAAATTCTGCTGGTTTACAGGCAAGGAATTCCTTGTAAGTGCAACCAGGCGTTACAGCTTTCATTTTCTTAGGGAGTGGGGCCTGTTGTGGATCATGATTGCCGCCTCTATTTATGCTATTGCTGCCGTTATCTTCCGAAGTTCGTTTACTTGGAATGATTTGTTGAGGTTCAGCAGGTTTCTGAGCAGCAGCCAGGATTTCTGGAATAGCATTGGCTATCCCTTGAGCAACGATATTCTCGATATCTTGCCTAGTCATGTATTGATTTTCTTGGTTTTGCTTGGATTGTTCTATTTCATTAACTGGTTCATTACCCGCATTTGCCATCTGGTTATTATGATAAGTGTAGCTTATTAGTGTCAAATTAATTATTAATTTAATATACAAATTAATCACACATAACCACATAATTTGTACCATGCATATCTATGGCCAAAATTTGTCGATTTTTCGACTTTTAGTTTTCTTATAGATTATACATCTATGCATCCATACACACTGTTTATCTTACAATGTTTTATTTCCTATTTTACAGAGTTATATTTTACTACTACTGTTATTATACAGACATACTTCCCACCCCACTATCTTTTGGTCAACTGGCAGTTTTAGTAGCGATGCTCCCTCTCGTCATACTTCCAGGAGATTTGTTCCCCCATTTCTCGGATCCTATTCCCTGTACCTATCAGTTCTTCACCAAACTGACGAAGTTTGGCTAAGTTTTCATTGCTCATTGTAGGATTGGGGATAGGTTCTGGATCAAACTGTGGAAGAAGAGTATAAGGACTGTTTATCATGTTTTGATATTGCCAGTCGTTCGTCCACCATTCTTCCATGTTTCCTAAAGGTCGAGTATGGAGTAAAGGATCTGGAATGGCTGGTTCTAAGTTTATTGGGAGTTGCGATGTGGCAGGGTAAGAGTAGAGATTATTGTTGATAGGTTCTATGACATCACAATTTGCCAGTAGACGGTCTATTTCGTCTTGAAATGTGATTTCTTCAGGTTGTTTAGAGCTCTCTACGATCTCTATTCCCTTTTGCCTAGTATCTTCCCTTATTTCTATCTCTGCTTGTTTAGAACTCTCTCCGGTCTCTATTTCTTTTCCTTTGCTCACGGGATTTTCTATTTTAGGGAGTCTCCTAGTTGTGGGTTTTCTCCTGCGCACTTTCCTCCATTCTACATATCTTCTTCTCTTTTTGGGTTTTGCTTTTTCCAGCGGTAGAGCTTGGAATTCCAGAGGTTCCTCTATATCAGCAACATAACCAGTAAAGTCGTGGGAGACTTCAATTGGTACTGGGTAGAGGTTGAGATTCTGAAATGCTTCAGATAGCTCACTCATGCTGTGTAGCATATATGCAAAATGTACAAAAATGCTAAGTTAAAACTTTGGAACAAAGTTTTACAAATAAACATTGAAGTTTTATTGCATACTAATTTGTACAAAGGACAACAGGAAAGAGAACACACTAGGATTGATTTATTTATTTACGGAGTAGTGATTTTCTACTAGATCAGGCTTATTGGTAGTTTAGAGGTTTGCATTTTCTGCTATGGTAGCTAGCATATAAAGATTAGCCCATTTTTCATCTAATTTGTCTTCCCAAGGTGGACTATTGCCTAATTCCTGGATTAAACCTCACTTTCTTGACTTGGGGTTTCTTTATTTTCTCCTGATCCTTCCTAAGAATCGAATTTCTTTTCTCTGGGGTAAGAGGATTTTCATAATTTGCCTTACGGACATAAATCCCTTCTTCCAGGTCTGTTGGGTATGAAGAGGTTCCTTTTTCTTTAGGTGTATTATCTAATTTGTGGTAGATAGTAGAAAGCTTTTGTTTACCCATACTGTACTATCAAATAATCAGTTAATAAAACATATAATCACAGAATGGTAATCATAAATTAATAGTAGGCATAAATCAGTAAGCTTATATCAATGGCTCTGATACCACCTTTTTTCCTGTCACGGCCCTCGGCCACGGTTTGACCCGGTCCAGAGCCGTGAGGCAGGAAATCCCGTGGTTTTTAATTTAGGCGACAGCGGAAGTCTTTAATTAAAGGATCTTTTGATATTAAAACTACCCGTTTTATATAATCTAGGGATAAAACCCAGTAATTTACAATAAGCTGATTTCACTGGGAAATCTTTATTTTACAAAACATGTTTCTTTATTTATTTACATTGAGCCACTTTTCTAAGCTTGAAGTGCTTCACGACACTTTTCTTGGATCACAACAGATCACCTGAAACATGTTTGAAAAAGGTTTTGTCAGCGGGGAAATACAGAGTGAATCATTCAGTTTAAAAATAACACATTGGTTATAAATTACAGTATTAAGAGCGATTACAATGTTTCTGATATCAAACCAACTACCCACAATACTTGTCACTCGAACAACCATCGGTAGCCTCTTTGCCCGATGGTGTCTGTGACTATGGTCATATCACTCATTGGCTAACTCGTCGTCCAATAGTGACGGTTATCAAGTAATGTATACAAAACCCCACATACCGGTTGTAATTTGGTGATTACAAAGACTTAATCCCTGTAATTATAATTTTGAAAATACTTTGGAGTTTTGTAAAACAGTTAATAAAAAGAGAATGACTCACATTGCAGATTTAACGAGCAGAGTATAAGTCTACTGATTAGCCTTGATTAACCTAATTTAATTCACAATACACGCAAACGGGGTTAGTAACTAATACAGCAGTTACGTCAATTCACGAGATTAAACCCTCACAACGATTAACGCAGTGCAATACTTAACAATTCAACGAATTCACAACGAATGACAGAGTATAGTCCGAATTCGGACATCACTCAAACATTCAAGTCGTAATCACGATGAATAACAAAGTATAAACTCAATTTGAGCGGTACTTAAACAATCGTTGGATAGTTTCAATCGATCGGACGTTGAATCGTAATAGCGATCGAGTTATTACCCTGATTGCGGCAGGGTTTTGAAATTAGTGTGTGTTTCTGACTGATTCTATGATATCTCAGAGCATAATTCGAATTTTAACGTCGAAAGAGCAGCAAACTTCAAGTGCCAACATCCCCTATTTATATCTGAAAAATGCCCCCCTTCGCGCCACGCGAAAGGTTCCCTTGCGCACGTCGCGTGGCGCGACAGGTCTACTTTCTAGCCTAGGTTGGTTTCGTGTCCAGTAGCTTAGGTGAGTTGACAGTTTTGTTCAATTCATTTTAGACAACGAATTCAGAAGATAATATCAATTAGGGTTTAACCCCCTTGAGTTTTAGGGGCCCTGATCCTGATTCCGATTGTTATGAAAATTTTAGGGTTAGTGCAGAATTACTTGGGTTTCTCAATTAGGGTTTCCTTAATAGACAATTGACATATTAAGTATCACTTTTAGTGAGAGTTGTTACACACATGGCCTAAATCCATCTCAATTATATATATATAGATTTACCCATAAAACTCACGTTGAAACGGAAAATCCTGAATTTTATAAACATCATATTTTAAAGGTTTTAAAAGAAAAATAAATATAAAACATCAAAAAACAATACTTTGAAGCACATTCGAAGGCATGCACGATCATGCTTCGATAACATATATTATCAAGAAAACTTGGTTTTGATACAGTTATCGTAAATAAAATTAGTACGTTGCAATGTTATATTTAGGATTTTATAAAATTTCATGTTTTACAAGTTATAAAGAAAAACCAAATATGCCCAAAATATATAAACATTCAAATATAAAATTATTTAATACAATAGCAAATTCAAAATAAAATCAACTAGAACTACCACCCGCCGCAATGCGGCGGGGGATTCGTTAATTATAATCATATTAGATGAAAACCAAATGTTTCTTACATAACCGCGAGCCTGTGTAAAACATAGAAAAGAATAACTAAGTCGATCTATGACTTGTGCGTTGCTACAGACCTATCAAACGAGAAAAAATAGACTCGCTACGACGGGCCTGTCAAAGGGGGGGGGATATGTATTGTGTGTGACGTAAGAAAGGTAATCATTGCATCCAAATGTGTAAACAATATAAACAAACAACGATGCCATAGATAATTGATTACAAACAAGTTACAAGTTTCCAGCATAGTTTTCATGTTTCAACAACGTTTATAACGTTAAACATAACATAGTTATCAAGTTATATTACACATCACAAAAGATTGTTTTCGACATAAAACATATTGAGGTTTTGTAAACCTATATACCCATACGAAGTTGGGATATAGAAGAAAAATCCTCCAAAAGCGGCAATCGCTGACATTGTCATTCCCGTTTCCCGTAGTGTGTCACCGGCTCAAGACTTGTTTCCTGAAATACATGTAGTTTTAAAAAGTCAACAAAACTTGAGCGAGTTCATGTAGTTAATGTTATTGTATGAAATCTCATGTTTGTAATCTTGTAATGTAATCATGGTATGTTATTAGCATTCATGGATTTTAAGAATCTATCAGTGTGTCGCGAACACCCTGACATTATGTACCATAAGTAAGTAACCAACCCAAGACAGCTTTGACATCATTGGGATCACAAAAGCACTCCTATAGCACCAACCAGGAGTGGAGCACGTCTCAAGCTCTATAGATCTACACCTTTTGCACCTTGGTCACTAAGTGATTAATGGTTACTATTGTCATTATCCTACTTACGTACATTGATCATGTTATCATCTAAACCCATAGCTAACATACCCTTTGCTTGACATGTATTTCCCCTCGATTGTTTTAAAAACCAAACATTGAAATCATTGAAAGGAGGGACATGAACTCACAGGTTTGCGTTCCGTGTATTGTAATACTGAAAAAGTGAGCGTCCGTACGCGTGAGTAACCTACATGTGTACTAACTTTATTAGACACTTAGGTCTTATTGGACCTCGTACAAGTTGTTCATCTTGAATTCTTATTATGTTTTCTATTGTCATATTTGGAACAACTTCGTATTTTTGAAGTGTTGGTAGTTTGTTCATTCGGTCGTTATATATATATATATATCATTATTTCGCAAGTGTATATATATATATGTTTGTATGTATTGAATCATGTGTGAATGGGCCTCGCCCTTCACATGTCCTCGTGCCTCGCACGCGTGTCCTTGGGCCGAGCCCATGTCATTGGGCCTAGCCCATGTCATGTGTCAATGAGCCTAACCCATGTTTTTATGTCATTGGGCCTAGCCCATGTCTTTAGTGTTATTAGGCCCTTGCCCGTGAATTAATGTTATTAGGCCCTTGTCCACGATTTATTGTTATTGGGCCCTTGCCCATGAATTATTGTTATTGGGCCCTTGCCCATGATTTATTGTTATTGGGCCATGCTCATGTATAAAGTAATTGGGCGTAGCGCAAAATAAGTTTAGGAGTCCATGATAATATATTTTCATTTTTTTGTAAAAATTCACTAAGTATATAATTTTTAAATGTGTTCATTTCCTTATAAAATACTTAGTAGTTTTTATAGAGTTTTAACTTTTTGGATTTTGTTATCGGTAATATATATATATGTGTTCGTTAATCGTCTAAAGAATATATTATTTTTAGACTCGTCGTAGTAGCAGTTTCTCGTGATGACGATACGCCCATTTTGTTGTCGTCGTATGTTATATATTTCTTGATTGAGTGTTTTGGTTATATGTCTTATTTGGTCGGGTGAAATATAAATTATTTCTTTGGAACATATTCTTATATTTTTGTCTGTCGTCTGCATTGTTCGCTCGTCCGTTTATCCGTTTAGGGACAACATATAAGTGAGTTTTATGTATTCCATTTAATTTAGCATTTATTGGTAATATGAGGATATTGTGTATATGCATTTATGTGTATTTATACTTTTCATCTTTCAAATATTTTCTTGGTATCCTTTGTGTATTATTTAGATCACCCTAATATATCTAAATACATACACTTAACACATAATTATACACACTTTAGTGAGTTTCTAATATATATATATTTTCCTAAATATATGTATATTTATAAGTTTCACTTTTAACTTATAAAAAACCTTATAAATATTTAGAAACTTACTTAGGTGTTTAATACTTAAACACTTCATCAAAAAGTTCGTTTAACCATGATTAAAATTCTTAAGCGCGATTAACCATTTTAATCACACTTTAACCTCCGTTTAATCACGATTATGATTTTAGAAAATTTCGCCATAGTTTTCCCTAAACTATGACGTTTCCCACGTTTTCAAAACGCATTTAAATCATCAAATCAATTTTCTATATCACCACAATTTACCAGATATCACCAAAGATTATTTTTAACACTAATCACACTTATTCCTTCAAAGTTTCTCATGAGCAGTACTTTGGTTAACTTTCAAGACTTTAAAGTTAACCATTTTTCAAGTTAATTATTTACATAAACTTGATTATACTTGTTTTACACTTTTTGAAATCTCTAAGGCTTGTATTCTTCAAGTTTACTAAAATTCCAAGACTTTTTATAAACACTTTTTTATAAACAACATTACATAAACTTGTTTTATTTTAAAAACCAAGTTCACTAGTGTTTTTAAAGTCTTGATTCAAGTTCATTTTATGTTTTATCCGTTAAGAACACTAATTAAGTTTATATATATGTAATACTCATGATTTTGAAGGTGATGATCTTGTGTGATTTAAACATATATATGTTTAGATCACATTTTTAAGTGTAACATGGCAAGATTAACACTAATGTAAATTACTACATGATATAAACCATAAGATCATCATAGATCTAATCTTTAAACAACTAATCTCCACTATATCAATATAATCAACAAGATTACACTAACTAGTTACACTAATCTACACAAATAATCACATAATAAGTCATGATTAGTAGATTATTAAGTTTGAGATTAGGGTTTTTGATTATTTTTTTCTTAATCTTCAAGATAATCAACTTGTACTTTAGTAAACTACACTAATCAAGAAGCTTAAATATGGTTAAAAGAGAGCTTACAACTTTGCACAAGCTATCAAAGTGATTAAGAAGAGATTTAGGCTCCAAGGAACTCCCTAATGCTTCTCCATGCTTAATCCATGTTTAGATGTTCTTGAAATGCTTAGTAAATGAGTAATTTAGGGTGATTAGTGGAGATTTAAGGTGGGTTTTGTGTGGTTTATGGCGGTCGTGAACAAGAGGAACACAAGGAAGGTTTTTGAAGTTTGAATATGTGTTGTGAAATTATGATAAAGATAAGGTCTTGTAATGTGATGGTGCATGCTCAAATTTCAACAACAACTACCATAAGCCATACTTCAAATCTTTGAGAAATTTCAACAAAGATCAAGTGGGGTGGGACCCACCTTGACCGTCCACAATTGGGGGGGGGGTGGTACATGTGATTTTTTTATAAAAATTGTTATCATTATAGATATTTTGGTAATTAACCAAAGTACGGTGATTAGGGGTTTAATTGTACTATTAAGAGGTAATTAGGATTCGGAATGTTAATCGACATTAACTAGCTCACCAAACTAGTAGAAATTGTATTTTGATACCTTAGTTGGTTTCCGTTTGGTTGTCGGCTAGTTAACGGTACTTTTATTTTGTACCGACGAAGATTTGCCGCAAGTGGTTATTCCGCAATCGAAAGATGCCTGAAGTGATTTTGAGTCCCAAAATAAGCTTAACTAGTTCGCCATGTTGTCTGTTTGGTTGTTTTGGTGACGAAAATGTGGTTTACTAGCTTGTCGGTTCAATAACGGACAAGTTATCGGCGTTGCGACGCAACGCCGAAAGCTTATGTTTCGGACACCCCATTGGTATTCTCATATTGTTTTTATGTATTTGTCATCAGTCATCATAATTCCGGAGTCTCAGAAATGCTAAATTAATAGTTCAGACGAGTTGAAATTGTTATATTTTTGGCCGAACGGACGATTTTGTGATTAGGGCGTCGTACCGGAAAGTTATGTATTTTTGCAAGATGTGTTTTCATATTTGTGTTTTCATATATATGGACTCAGTTATGTCATTTGTATGTCGTTTTTCATTGTTTCGTTCTGTTTTCACGGTTTTGCTGTAATGAATAGTGTGACCGTGAATAGTGCATGCAACACTTTCTACCAACACTTTTTGGACATAGTTTAATTGGTTTGACGACACGACGAAAACCAACATATGTTATAGCATTGTTTTCTTGTCCTAACACTGTTATCTAGTATACGCCACATGAGATTATGAAATAAAAATAGTGATTAGATTGTACGGAATTACCTTTAATTTGCCATTGGTCATAAAATAGACGCGCTACGACATGCCTGTCAAACGGGAAAAAGTAGATGAAAAAACGTTGAACCCCACACACATGTTGCGGCGTGTTAACTCGGAAAATCTAGAACGAACGTTAAACAGAAAACTTGCGAAAGATGAAAAGTATAAGGACCAAAGTTGCAAAAGATGAAAAGCTTTGGGTTAAAAGTAAAAAAATAAAGGGGTAAATTGAAAAAGATGAAAAATTTTGAATTAGAAGTGAAAAATGAAATTAATTAAAGAGGGTAAATTAACAAAAATTGAAACTTTATACTTAAATTGTTAAAGATTTAGCATTTAGAGTTAGCCAATAGTACAACAACCATAAGTACAAATATGTTGCTTATTTATAGATTTATAATTTATAAGTAGTAGTAAAACCCGTTTGCAAATACGGGTGGTTTTTAGAAAACCATACATACCATATTTTATTAGACGATGAATGATTATACATTTTTTAAAGTTCAATTGAAAAATGATTATAAAAAAACAGTTTTTGAATTATTATAAAGAATCGTTAATTAAATAACATTTATACAATTACCAAATTTGTAGTTTATTGACAGATTGTAACGAATGATATTGTGTATCATTCAATTCATAAAAATGTTTGTCCTTTAAGAATTGCGGAAACATTCATACATTCATAAATAGTCGACAATAATTCACATGATACACTTATGTAACATCTGATATAAAACGCTTATTATATGCCATTCATCTCAGTTAAGCTCTTGAACCTTTCAATTACTGTTCCATCAAGCTCCTGAACCATGAAGTTGTCAATTTTAGTCTGGTTTCGTGGGATTCTGTAAGTAAATAAGAAAATATAATCAACACCACCAATTAAGACTAACCTTGTATTTTAAATTCACAAATGAAAAAAGATGGCAAAAAGAGTGAAAATGACATACCTTGTTATATAAACTGGTATGTATATCTACGCCATCAACATTAAAAATATAATAGTGCAATACACCTATATCTACCGGAAAACTCGTTGAGCAACAATGATGTGTGCAAAATGCAACATATAAATTACATTAATAGAGGCATAAAACCAACTCTTTTTTAGTACTAATGTTGGAAAAAAGTGTATTTCTTTCTTCCTTTTGAATTTACAGGATCAAACGAGCTTAAAAGAACAAAATGAACAAATAAGCAGCCAAAACCAACATAAACACAAGAAGAAGGAATAACGTGACATGCCTGACCCCTCGACAGTATCTCCCAAGACAAAAACTAGAAAACAGAAACTGACCAAGGGCCCGTGCCCAGTCAGGCATGGGCGTGGCCAGCACTGACACAACAAGACAAAGACAGCAGAAGCTTCTACGCCCACCACGGGGTCGTGCCCATATCACCATGGGACGTGGTCAACTTTTGGATTTGAAGAATCTTGATAGTACAACAAAGAGTTCACCACGGGGCCGTGTCCAGAGGCCACGGGGTCGTTTGGGGCCCTCTGCTGACAGCTGCAATTAATGAAGGAAGAGAAGAAGACTGGCCATGGGCCGTGCCCAGTGGACACGGGGCCGTGGCCGGGGCCCTGTTCTGGCTATAACTAGGGGTGCATGGTTCACTTCAAAGGCATCCCTTGGCAAACCACTTTTGATTGGGTTTGTATTAATGACTTTAATAACTAGTTTCTTATGTTGAAAGTGAATTTTCTTTACCATTTCTTCATGATGTCATTGATTTGCTCATTCGTGTCTTTACGGTCTATATAAAGCACGTTAACTAACTGGAAGGGGGTTAGGAGGGTGGTTTGGTAAAGTTCTTGTCTCGTTCAGTGTATAAATCCTGCGAGGACTTGGTTTAAGCTTACTAGGACCTCCTTCAATACCCCAAAGGTATTGGATGGCGGGGTTGCGAATAGCTTGAACCCCTCATATGTAAACTACTATTAAAACTTCAAACCAGCTTCTTGGGATTGTATTCTTGCTTACTCAAACAAGTTAGCCGAGGGTAACGTCACCTTCAAAAGAGGGGCCTACCACTTTTCGCATTAATAACTTACTTAATTGTCTTTCAATATTCCGACCTTTTGGGATTGTATCCCTGCTGACTCAAACCACTGGGTTGAGGGTAACGTCACCTTCAAAAGAGGGGCCTACTACTATAACTAAGATAATCTCTTAAAAAGTCCGAAAGTGCGAAAATCATTAAAGGATACATTAAAGATGAGTTGGATCCAAGTGATTCTATCTTGTCTATTTGTTTTTTCATTTGCTTATCTTTTACTTTTTAGATTTATTTTCATGTTTAAAAACTATTTTCAAAAATTTGAATCGATTAGACGTTGACAATAAACTGGTATTAAAAACTCCCTTGTCCTTGGACGACCTCGGTATCTTACCAACACTATACTACGCTCGCGATTGGTGCACTTGCCCGGTGTTAGTACAATATCGTGTTTTTATAAATTTAAAACTTGACTAATGCGTGAAACGGGCTTAAAATATTAATAAAATCATATCACACTCGACACGCACCAAGTTTTTGGCACCGTTGCCGGGGACACAAGGATTTTAAGAAAGTTTAAAATCAGCGGCCTAATTATTTTTTTAGCATTTTTTTCTTAAAATTTTTATGATTTTTCTTAAGTTTTAAAAATCTTTAGAACTCAGCACGGGCCGTGCCCATCATCTTTACTGGCAGTTTTTGTTTTCTGAGTTTCAGAAGAGTGATCACGGGCCGTGGAGGGGCACCACGGGGCCGTGCTGATCTCCCCAGTAACTGGGATCCAGAAAAACAGCAACTGTAACACGATCATGGGCTGTGGTCATTGACCACAGGGCCGTGGTGAGAGATCTGACCGACATTTCTTTTTTTTTTGTTTTGATCGCAGGACTTAGAACTCAATTGCAGGGCCTGAAAACTCTACGCGTTGCATGAGCTCCAGTTCTGATAAAGACATAAAAGAACCCCTAGACGAACCCGAACGCTTTCTAAGAAAAAGACTAAAAGCCAAGAATCAAGAGAAGGCTTTGGGGGATCGAATCCCGATGGCGGATCAACGTACCCTAATGGATTACCTGCGGCACAAGGTCGGTAACCTCAGAGCGACCATCAATGCACCAGACGTCGATGCCAACAACTTTGAACTTCGGTCGCATTTGATCCAAATGCTCCAAAATTCAGCAACATTCCATGGCCTACCCGTTGAAGATCCCCATTTACATAGTACCAACTTTTTGGAAATATGTAATACTTTCCGGATCAATGGAGCATTGAACGACGCTGTCCACCTCTAAATGTTCCCATTTTCACTAAAAGACCGAGCCAAGGCTTGGCTCAACACCCTCCCAAGTGGTTCAGTAAACACTTGGGATGAACTTGCCCAAAAATTTCTATATAAGTATTTCCCGCCCTCTAAAACCGCTAAATTAATGACTGAAATAAATACATATTCGCAAGAGGACGGGGAATCCTTATATGAAACTTGGGAAAGATTCAAGGAGCTATTGAGGAAATGCCCTCATCATGGTCTCGCAGTGTGGCAACAAGTATCCACTTGCTATAATGGATTTGCTACACACGAGACAAACACTCGACACAAGCTCCGGGGGACTTCTAGGTAATCGACGCCCAAATGAAATCTATAATCAAATTAAGGAAATTGATCAAAATAATTTTTAATGGCACACCCCCCGAGGCTCAAAGTCTATTGCCCCGGGCGTCCATAAACTAGATGAGAACACCTCCTTAAAAGCCCAAATCGAGGTCGTATCCTCAAAAATCAAAAAATTAGAAATGGCAAAAACGGCCTCGGTATGGCTGTGAAGGGTGTGGTGGGCCACATGGAAATTGGAGTTGTATGAAAGAAATGGAAAACCAAACGGAAGTGGTAAACTACATTAATAATCAACCTAGATCATCAGGTCCCCCATCGGGTACCTACATCCTAGGATGGCGGAACCACCCTAATCTTGGTTGGAGGGAGCCTGGGAATAGTAGTAACCAACAAAATCAAAATCAACGACCAAACTTTCAACAACAACCAAGAAATGAGTCACAAAATTTCACTCAACAACAACAAGGGGGCCGGGAGAGGCTTGAAGACCTCATCACACGCCTAATCTCCGAAATCGACAAAAGGTACTCGGATCGATTCCTACAAACGGAATCCGACATTAGAAACCAACGAGCTAGTATTCAAAACACTGAAAAACAAATAAGCCAACTAGCCCAAAATTTCTTCGAGAGACCACAAGGCGCATTACCTAGCAATACCGAAACCAATCAAAAGGCGTAAGTACACCTCACAACATTAAGAAACTGGACCGTAGGTCCCGAGGAAACACCACTACCCCCAACCAACAACAATCCACCCAACCAATCCGCAAACTCACCCTCAACCCACCACGAAACAACTATCCCACAAAATTCCAAACCTATCAAAAACCCCTCGTTACCCTACCCCGGTCGGTTACTTCGCCAAAAGACCGATGAGCACTTCACAAAATTCATAAGCCTACTAAAGCAATTGCATATTAATCTTCCATTTGTAGAAGTCCTCACTCAAATGCCAAAATACTCAAAATTTATGAGTGACTTCCTCACCCACAAAAAAAAGATTGAAACTTTACAATTGGTCAACCTAAGTGAAGAATGCTCAGCCGTACTCCTCAACAAACTCCCACAAAAGAAAATCGACCCTGGAAGCTTCACCATCCCTTGCTCCATTGGGGGATCGCCCATATGAATGCACTCTCCGACCTTGGGGCTAGCATCAATCTTATGCCTGCATCAATGTTTGACCGGCTCGGACTAGGAAAACCGAGCTCTACAAAGATAAGCATACAACTCGCCGATAGGTCCGTCAAGTACCCATAAGGTGTCATCGAGAATCTATTGGTAAAGGTCGGAGACTTTGTCTTCCCGGCCGACTTTGTCATACTTGACATGGAAGAAGACACCGGCGTTCCCCTCATTCTAGGAAGACCATTCCTCGCCACCGATCGTGCCATGGTAGATATGAGTGACGGGAAGTTAACATTGAGGGTTGGAGACAAGGAGATGAAATTCGGGGTTGGAAAAAGAGTAGAGGACTTGGTCAACTACATGGATGTCATAGACTCAAGCTTGGAGGACGCTCTCTGACGGTGCAACACAGGATGCGAGACATCCCACTCGGGTAACATATGACATGCTTTGGGTCTAGCCAAGGACCCTTATAAACGTGGCGCACCACGGAGGCATTCCACGGAACTATCCTTAGTTTTAATTTAGTTTAACTTTTATGTTTTCTAGTCTAGTCCTACTTTTCAGGAATAAATCACACTCGAAAAGATGAAAACTGCCAAAGGGACGTTACGACCGCACCCCATGCACGTAAACAGTACCTCCCGACAACTTTTCCAACTGTTCAGCATGTGCAGCACGGGGTCACCCAACACGCCCTGCGCCTAGACTCTGCAGAAAAAAAATCTCTAGTCAGGTAACTGACCGCAGGCCGTGCTCAGTGGACACGCCCCGTGGTCAACATTCTGTTCAATTTTGATACTGGCACTCTGACCACGGCGCCGCGCCCGGACCACACGGGGCCGTGGTCAGGTGCCCAGTAACATAAAAACTTGTTTTTAAACACGCTTTTACACATTCAAATCAACCTAAAAATTTTTTTTGGGACACATTATGGACAATGTGTAATTTAAGTGTGGGGGGGGGGAGGGGAAGCTAAAAACCTTGAATCTTGCAAGTCCTAATAACAAGCCTTCACAAAACTCTATTGGAACCGCTAATCACCCTAAATCTTTTCAAAATTTTTCATTTTTTTTACTTGTCTTGGTTTAATTTGGGAGTAACAAGTTCTAAAAAAAAGGTTATGTTTTTACAAATTTACAACCGATAGCGTCGTGATAAAAAGAACCAAAATAAGAAAATTATAAAAAGGCATGACAAATCTTTTTAAAAGTTGATTATATATACTTGTTCACACTATAAACCCATTCCCACAATAAGTGAGTTTTGAGTCTTTATTGAGCATACATGCATACATCTTTAAACTAAATGCTCATTTTCGTTTCTTGTGTGAATAGCCGCTTGGTTCTTACGTCTCTAGAACTTGCCAAGACGATACATTCTCGGTCCTTACCAACTTGAACTCAAGTAAGTAAATGATGGAGGTATTAGGACTAACTTTTTCTTTCAAAACCATTGTTTTCATTCTTTTTACTTCACCACCAAAAATCCCATTAGTTAACCCCTTTGAGCCTAAACCTTTTCGTTTCAAAAAACCGAAAAACAAATACCCATTACCCACCAAAACCTTTTTCCTTTCAAACCCATTTGTTTTAGTAAAAAGCTCGGTTATCTTGTGACAAAAAAAGAGAGAGAATTTTGCAATAACCAAACAAGTTCCTCAAAAATCTTGTTTGAATATGCTTAGTTTGAATAAATGTCACAAAAACAAAAAGTTTTACGACAACCGACGCTTTTTACGCTTTTCGCCATTTCACTAACTACTAACCCAAAAACCACCTACCCTTAGCCCAAGCCTAACCCTTACCAAGTCCTCTTGATATTTACAAAGGTTTATAGTTAAAAAGGAGGAGGTTTGATCGCTTGGCAAGCATATGTTAGAAGTAAGTTCCATGCCGGAATCAACTGTTTCACAAAAATACACCTTCGGCTGAGTGTTGAGTGATCTCCCGCGAAGTATGTGAACTTGTATATAAATAGAATTTTAAAGGGGCATGTTATGCCCAAATAAATAATTTTTCTTAATAAGTTGTTCTAAATAAATCATGACGAATAAGATTGTAAATAAAATAAAAACAAAATTTAATAAAGATCTTGGATTCCCGACACTCAAGATAAGGCATAAACTTCTTCTCTACCAATTTCATTTGGGTGTGTAAGCCACATTTAAAGAGTTTTGCTTGAGGACAAGCAAAGATTCAAGTGTGGGGGTATTTGATGTGTGCAAAATCCAACATATATAAAACCAACCCTTTTTTAGTACTAATGTTGGAAAAAACACGTTTCTTTCTTCCTTTTGAATATACAGGACCAAACGAGCTTAAAAGAACAAAAGGAACAAATAAGCAGCCAAAACAAACATAAATACAAGAAGAAGGAATAACGTGACATGCCCGACCCCTCGGCAGCATCTCCCAAGTGTCACACCCCGATATTTCCACATATTACCGGTGGGCCCGGCGGGGAGTATCGTGACATGGTTGATATATAGTCATAGTCAATACATACAATATAATAGCACAACGGAAGGCTTGGTGAATAATTACTATTACAAACCATAGTGTCCGATTGTCCAAATAAAAGAATACACAGACTTGGTTGTAATAGAGATCCACATGCGGACCGTAAAATAAAATACAAGAAACTAAAATAACAGACTCCAGGTATCTAAGGATTTGCAAGATCCTCTTATTTGACACCAAGTAGCTCCAGCTTATTTACGTGAGGTACCTGTCACTTAGTCTTTGGAAAATACGTCAGTTTACACTGGTAAATACAATTAACGGACTCATTTGAAAACATTTATGAAAATTGATTTAAGTGCACAAGGCACTAACCATAACTTTGGATAATTATTTAAGATAATCTTGTATACAGTTTTACATGTTTGTCTTACATATGGGGCCGGTTTGGAAACCGGTCATGATTAACCGACTCACCACTTATAGAACCCACAAAGGAGTTATTCCCAACATGTGGGTTATATTAGCATTTGCATCTGTCAGATGTATGCCTACACCCCGTGCATAGGTCGTGGCCATTTTCAAATGAAATGAGCCGAGGATATCCAGGACACGGTCGTATTAACCCCCAATGCTTATGTTATCAAACAAAACAGATTAAAACGGGTTATGTAAATTTGTTAATCACAATCCGATTAAATGATTCATACCCGACCAAGCGGTATTATTATAATACCGTATCCCAAGCCAGTATAAGGAAAATAAGTTAAAGGTATGTTGGACCGTTTTGCGACCCTGAAAAGTCAGTCAAGGTAGTTCATCTTCGTATATAAAGGCGGAATCAGTATATATGAAGTAACACAGCTTGTCCTTTCAATTCCACTGTTTTTTATTGCTTTCTGAGATAATTTTGACAGAGTTCCGTTCCAAAAGCTTACATGCATATCCGCTCAAAGGACACAACATCAGGTATATATAGGTGAGTGTGGTTCGCTCATATGGACTGCCATATGAGCGGACCTGCCACACTGTTGTCGCGGCCCCCGACCCACCCTGGACGGAGTCGGGGCCCGCGATGCAGATTTCAGTGGTACCCGTGGTATTTAATTTATGCGACAGCGGAAGTCTTTTTACAACAGGATCTTTTCACCGGAAAATATGCTCGTTTTAATATATATTACACAAAGTTCTTAAGGGATAAATCCCATAATTTACAATAAGTTGATTTCACACAGAAATCTTTATTTTTCAGAACATGTTTTATTTATTTATTTACACTGAGCCACTTCTCTGAGCTTGATAGTGCTTTACTGCACTTTTCCTGGATCACACAGATCACCTGAAACATGTTTGAAAAAGGTTTTGTCAGCGGGGAAATACTGAGTGAATCATTCCATTTACTAAAACGACCCGTTTAGTTATAATTTACAGTATTAAGAGCGATTACAATGTTTCTATCAACCAATTATCAAGAATGGGTATTTGTCACTCGACCGGATCTGTGACTGTGGTCATATCACTATTGGTCCCGTTGCCCTAATAGTGACGGTGTACTCACACAGAGTAATAATAATAATAACTCACATAGAGTAATATTCACTCACATAGAGTGATAATAACAGTACTGTGCACAATACCCCACATACCAGCTGTAATTTGGTGATTACAAAGACTTAATCCCTGTATTTATAACCTTGAAAATAATTTGAGGTATTGTAATACTTACTCACAAACTGTGAGAAAACAGTTAAAAAGAAGAATGACTCACATTGCAGATTAACGAGCAATAGATATAAGCCTACTGATTAGCCTTGATTTCACCTAGTTTAACACAATGCACACACAGGCAGGTTAGTAACTAATACAGCAGTTACGTCAATTCACGAGATTAAACCTTCACAACGATTAATCAGTGCGATACTCGATAATTCAATCGGATTCACAACGAATAACAGAGCATAGTCCGAATTCGAACAGCACTCAAATATTCAAGTCGAAATCACGACGAATAATCAAAGTACAAGCTCAATTGAGCAGCACCTGGACTATCGTTGGATAGTTATAATCGATCGGACGTTGAATCGTAATAGCGATCGAGTTATTACCCTGATTGCGGCAGCACTTCGTGATCGGTGTGTGTTTTGTGTGAACGATACTTGTTATAACTCAGAGCTCAATTCGAAATTGAACGTCAGAGTAAGGCACAGAACTAAGTCCCACAGCCTTCTATTTATAGCTGGATTTTGGCCTCCCTCGCGCCACGCGAAGAAGACCTATGTACCTGTCGCGTGGCGCGACGGGTCTATTTCGTAGCCTAGGCTGTTTCGTGTCCAAACTAGCCTTGGTGAGTTGTTAATCAACGAAACTTTTACTTCTCCAGCACGTTTTTGAAGATAAATGTCAATAGGGTTTAACCCCCCCCTGAGTTTTAGGGGTCCTGATCCTGATTCCGATTGTTATGAAAATTTTAGGGTTTATGCGAAATCACTTGGGTTTCTTAATTAGGGTTTCCTTATTACCTAATTACCATCCTAATTATGGATTTTAGGGGCAGTTGTTACATCCTCCCCACCTTAGAAAAATCTCGTCCTCGAGATTTACCGGAATAGATGAGGATATTTGCGCTTCATTTCTGATTCTAGCTCCCAAGTGTATTCTGGTCCTCTCTTTGAATTCCATTTAACCTTGACCAACACCAGTCGTTTATGTTTGAGAAATTTGACTTTTCTATCTTCGATCTGTAGGGGTTTTTCTATAAACTTTAACTTTTCGTTCACCTCTATATCTTGAAGAGGTACTAACAGGGACTCATCTGATAGACATTTCTTGAGATTGGATACATGAAATACATCATGTATTCCAGCTAATTCTTCTGGTAGCTGTAAACGATAAGCAACTGGTCCGATTCGTTGAATCACTGGGAATGGTCCAACGTACCTTGGACATAGCTTTCCTTTCTTACCGATGCGTACTACTCCTTTCCAAGGAGAAACTTTTAAAAGTACTTTATCTCCTACTTGGAATTCGAGCGGCTTGCGACGATTGTCTGCATAGCTTTTCTGACGATCTCTGGCTGTTTTTAATCTTTCCTTGATCTGTGTTATCTTGTCAGTAGTTTCTTGTACAATTTCAGGTCCTGATAATTGACTTTCTCCTATTTCTGCCCAACATACTGGGGTTCTGCACTTGCGTCCATACAATGCTTCAAATGGTGCAGCTTCGATGCTTGAATGATAACTATTATTATAGGAGAATTCAATTAATGGCAAATGGCTATCCCAATTACCACCAAAGTCAATTACACATGCTCGGAGCATGTCTTCTAGAGTTTGTATTGTCCTTTCACTCTGTCCGTCTGTTTGTGGATGATAAGCAGTACTTAGATTTAGTCGAGTTCCCATTGCTTTCTGAAAACTTTTCCAGAAATGAGATGTAAAACGACTATCTCTATCTGATATAATGGAGAGCGGGACTCCATGTAGGGATACTACTTCGTCCACGTAGAGTTGTGCTAACCTTTCCATACTAAAGGTTTCTTTCATTGGTAGGAAATGAGCTGACTTGGTTAATCGGTCTACGATTACCCAAATCGCATCATTACCTCTTTTGGTTTTGGGTAACTTTGTAACAAAATCCATTGTTATGAGTTCCCATTTCCATACAGGCATTTCTAACTGTTGTAGTAGTCCTGAAGGTTTCTGGTGTTCAGCTTTAATTTGTGAACAAGTTAAGCATTTAGATACGTATTCAGCTATATCCTTTTTCATTCCTATCCACCAGAAATTATTTCTTAAATCTTGGTACATCTTATTGTTTCCTGGGTGCATGGTATACCTAGATTTATGAGCTTCTTCTAAAATTTTATTTCTTAACTCTCCTTGCTTAGGTACCCAAATTCGTTTCTTATGGAATTTCCAGATTCCATCATTTCCTTGTTCTAGTTCTTTTAGGTAACCTTTCATTCCTTCAGTATCGTCTTGGATTGCTGTTTTCTGAACTTCTTTAATTTGTGCCATTAAGTCTACTTGTAGATTTAACCTCAGAGCACGGACTCGTTTCTGTTTCTCATGGTACTTACGACTTAAGGCATCTGCAACTACATTTGCCTTTCCTTCGTGATATTGGATATCACAGTCGTAATCGCTTAGCATTTCCATCCATCTTCTTTGCCTCATGTTTAGCTCTTTTTGCCCAAATATATATCTTAAGCTCTTATGATCGGTATAGACAGTAAACTTACTTCCATACAGATAATGTCTCCAGATTTTAAGGGCAAAAATTATGGCTCCTAATTCTAAATCGTGAGTCGTATAATTTTCTTCGTGCTTTTTCAATTGTCTAGAAGCATACGCAATTACCTTCTTGCGTTGCATCAACACACATCCATAGCCTAATTTTGAAGCATCGCAATATACTTCAAAGTCTTCTGTTCCCTCGGGTAAAGCTAAGATTGGTGCATTTGTCAACCTATGCTTTAAAATCTTAAAGGCTTCTTCTTGTCTAGGTCCCCATTCAAACTTAGCAGCTTTACAGGTTAACTTAGTTAATGGTACAGCTATCTTAGAAAAATCTTTGATAAATCGTCTATAGTATCCAGCTAAGCCTAGAAAACTTCGTATCTCCACAGCTGTTTGTGGAACTTTCCATTTCGTAATGGCTTCTATCTTAGCAGGATCTACATGGATACCTTCATGATTTACCACATGACCTAAGAATTGTACTTCTTGCAGCCAAAATTCACACTTTGAGAATTTGGCATAAAGCCTTTCTTTTCTTAACAGAGTTAAGAGAACGTGTAGATGCTCACAATGTTCCTTTTGGCTTTTGGAGTAAATAAGTATATCGTCGATGAAAACGATTACAAATTTATCCAAATATGGTTTACAGATTCGATTCATCATGTCCATGAATGCTGCTGGGGCATTTGTTAATCCAAAGGGCATGACTGTAAACTCATAATGACCATACCTAGTTCTGAAAGCAGTTTTAGGTATGTCCTCTTCTTGTACTTTCAACTGATGGTATCCGGATCTTAAATCTATCTTAGAGAAATACCTAGCTCCTTGCAATTGATCAAAAAGATCATCAATCCTAGGTAGTGGGTATCGATTCTTAATTGTAACCTTATTTAATTCTCTATAATCGATACACATTCTCATTGATCCATCTTTCTTCTTTACAAACAGTACCGGTGCACCCCAAGGGGATGAACTCGGTTGTATAAATCCTTTGCTTAGTAATTCATCTAATTGCTTTTTCAATTCTAGCATTTCGGTAGGTGCTAATCTATAAGGTGCTTTAGCTATTGGTGCAGTACCTGGAATTAAATGAATTCTAAATTCTACTTCCCTATCAGGTGGTAATCCAGGTAATTCTTCTGGAAAAACGTCTGGGTATTCTGAGACTACGGGGATATCCTGAAGTTCTTTATTTTTAATGTTAATGATTACTGAAATCATATACACCATTTCCTGTTTTCTCGAATAACTAGCCAATTTCATTACTGAGATAAATTTCAGTGGCTTTCGAGGTTTATCTCCAGTAATCAAAATTACTTCCCCTGTAGAGGTTTGAATTTCTACTGCATTTTTGTCACATAAGATTCGTGCATGGTTGGCTACTAACCAATCCATTCCTAAGACTACATCGAATCCTGCTAAATTCATTGGTAACAAATTTGCAGAAAACTTATGGCCTAATAGTTCTATTTTTCCTTCTTGCCAGATTTTATCTATATTCACAGAATTTCCTTCTGCGGTTTCAACTGTGAAAATTTGCCTAAGAGTGGTTATCGGTAACTTAAGAGCTTGACAAAATGAAGTATTAATGAAACTTTGGTTCGCACCAGAGTCAAATAATACTTTTGCAAACACGTTGTGAACTAAGAACGTACCAGCTATCACATCTGGAATGAGTTCGGCCTCTTGAGTGGTCAGCTGGAATGCGCGTGCATTTTTCTTGGTTGTTCCTTCAGCTGGTTTGGCTTGGTTAACTATCGGTTTAGCTAACTTGGGACATTCAGATTGAAAATGTCCCCTTTCTCTGCAATTATAACAAACTCTTGTTTTCTTCCCGCAGTCTTCTTCCCGATGTCCTTTCATTTTGCAGAAATTGCAAATCATGTTGCATTGTCCATAATGCTTCTTTTTGCAAATTTTGCAGAAAGGAGGTGATGAGGACTGCCCGGTTCCTCTTTTCTTGGCATTACCCACACGAAATCCCTGGGTAATCTTTTGAGCTATTTCCTTTTTGCGATCTTCTTCTCTTGTGCGCACCAACTCATCCGTCAGGGTATTAGCTAATTCTACCGCATCGTCAATAGTACGAGGTCTCGCGGCTTTAACGATGTTTCGGATTTCACTAATTAACCCCCAGATGTACCGAGAGATAAGTACCGGTTCTGGCGAGGCCAGTGTTGGCACTACCCTTGCGTATTCAAAGAATGTCGAAGTATAGCCCCGACAATCTACACCTAGCATACGATGACTCAGGAACTTATTTGCCATCTGTTCCTTCTCGTATTCGGGACAGAATTTTCTTTCTACCAAACTCTTAAATTCTTCCCAACCTATGGCGTAGGCTATCCTTCTTCCTTTTGCCTGGAGGACCGTATTCCACCATTCGAGTGCTCCTTCTTTGAACAGATTCGATGCATACATCACTTGATCCTCTGTGGCACATTTGCTTATTGCAATTACTGCCTCGGTTTTCTCTAACCAACGCAGTGTTGCAGTTGCCCCTTCGTTACCTGCAAATTCAGCGGGTTTGCAAGCAAGAAATTCTTTGTATGTGCAACCAGGCGTTGCAGCTTTCATTCTTTTAGGGAGTGGGGCCTGCTGCGGATCATGATTGTCATGATTACCGCCTCCATTTATGCTATTACTGCCGTTATCTTCTGGAATACGTTTACTAGGAATTAATTGTGGTTCGGCAGGTTTCTGAACAGCAGCTACAATTTCTGGAATAGCATGAGCTATCCCCTGGGCGATAAAGTGCTCGATATCTTGTCGAGTTATATATTGATCTTCCTGTTCTTGCTCAGATTGATTTACTTCATTAATTGGTTCATTATTAGCGTTTTCCATCTGCTAATTGGTAAAAATTATTAGTGTCTAACTTATCAATGACAACATTCACATAGATAAACACATAGATTATCACAACATACAAGCATAACCAAAATTGTCGATTTCTCGACTTTTACTTTGTTATGGTATATTGTATATGCATCCATACACACCGTATTTTACAAAGTTTTATTGCCCATTTTACAGAATTTTAAGTTACTATCATATAATACGGTTTTCTGTGGTTTAACTAATGGTTCTAGTAACGATGCTCCCTCTCATCGTACTTCCAAGTTAGATGCTCCCCCATTTCCCTGATCCGATTACCTGTACCTATCAGTTCTTCACCGAACTGACGGAGTTCAGCTAGGTTTTCATTACTCATGGGAGGATTTGGGAGTGGTTCTGGGTCAAATTGTGGAAGGAAACTATAAGGACTGTTGACTATGTTTTGGAATTGCCAGTCGTTGGTCCACCATTCCTCCATTTGACCTAATGGTCTGGTATGAACTAGTGGGTCTGGAATAGTTGGTCCTAGGTTTAGTGGGAATTGAACTGTAGCCGGGTAAGAGAAGAGATTATCATTGATAGGCTCTAAAACATCACAATTTTCCAGTAGGCGATCTATTTCGTCTTGGAATGTGAATTCCTCAGATTGTTTAGAGCTTTCGCCAATCTCTATTCCCTTCTGTTTCAGATCTATTCCTATTTCCTTTTCGGGTGGTTTTGGACTTTCTCCAGTTTCTATTTCCTTTCCCTTGCTCATGATTACAGGATTTTCTATTTTAGGGAGTCTCCTAGTGGCAGGTTTTCTACGGCGTACTTTCCTCCACCCTACGTATCTTCTCTTCTTCTTAGGTTTGGCTTTTTCCAGCGGTGGAGCTTTGCATTCCACAGGTTCTTCTATGTCAGCAATGTAACCAGTAAAGTCGTGAGAGACTTCGATAGGCACTGGATATAAGTTGAGATTCTGGAAGGCTTCCGACATCTCATTCATGCTGCATAGCATATATGCAAAATGTAATGTTAAAACTTTGGAACAAAGTTTAACAAACAAACACTGAAGTTTTATTGCATATTACTTTTTGTACAGAAATAACTGAAATAAATACACTGGGATTTTATTTATTTACGGGATTATGATTTCTCTTACTAGACCCAACTTATCGGATATTTAGAGATTAGCATTTTCTGCTATAGTAGCTAGCATATAGAGATTTGCCCATTTCTCGTCTATTTTATCTTCCCAAGGTGTACTATTACCCAATTCTTGAACTTCTGGGTTAAACCTAACTCTCTTGGTTCGGGGTTTCTTTTTCTCCTGACTCTTTTTAAGTATTGAATCCCTTTTCTCTGGGGAAAGAGGATTTTCATAATTTGATTTGCGGACAAAGATTCCTTCTTCTAGGTTTACTGGGTTGCTAGAAGAAGATGCCACATCTAGTTTGTGGTAGATAGCAGACAGCTTTTGTTTACCCATACTGTCACTAAAAATAACCAGTTAATAAAACAGATAATCACCGAATAATAATTAGTAAAATTAAGCATTTGGACAAAATACTTAATTTAGGCTTAATCAGTGGCTCGATCAGTGGCTCAATTTAATTATTAGCTCTGATACCACCTTCTGTCGCGGCCCCCGACCCACCCTGGACGGAGTCGGGGCCCGTGATGCAGATTTCAGTGGTACCCGTGGTATTTAATTTATGCGACAGCGGAAGTCTTTTTACAACAGGATCTTTTCACCGGAAAATATGCTCGTTTTAATATATATTACACAAAGTTCTTAAGGGATAAATCCCATAATTTACAATAAGTTGATTTCACACAGAAATCTTTATTTTTCAGAACATGTTTTATTTATTTATTTACACTGAGCCACTTCTCTGAGCTTGATAGTGCTTTACTGCACTTTTCCTGGATCACACAGATCACCTGAAACATGTTTGAAAAAGGTTTTGTCAGCGGGGAAATACTGAGTGAATCATTCCATTTTCTAAAACGACCCGTTTAGTTATAATTTACAGTATTAAGAGCGATTACAATGTTTCTATCAACCAATTATCAAGAATGGGTATTTGTCACTCGACCGGATCTGTGACTGTGGTCATATCACTATTGGTCCCGTTGCCCTAATAGTGACGGTGTACTCACACAGAGTAATAATAATAATAACTCACATAGAGTAATATTCACTCACATAGAGTGATAATAACAGTACTGTGCACAATACCCCACATACCAGCTGTAATTTGGTGATTACAAAGACTTAATCCCTGTATTTATAACCTTGAAAATAATTTGAGGTATTGTAATACTTACTCACAAACTGTGAGAAAACAGTTAAAAAGAAGAATGACTCACATTGCAGATTAACGAGCAATAGATATAAGCCTACTGATTAGCCTTGATTTCACCTAGTTTAACACAATGCACACACAGGCAGGTTAGTAACTAATACAGCAGTTACGTCAATTCACGAGATTAAACCTTCACAACGATTAATCAGTGCGATACTCGATAATTCAATCGGATTCACAACGAATAACAGAGCATAGTCCGAATTCGAACAACACTCAAATATTCAAGTCGAAATCACGACGAATAATCAAAGTACAAGCTCAATTGAGCAGCACCTGGACTATCGTTGGATAGTTATAATCGATCGGACGTTGAATCGTAATAGCGATCGAGTTATTACCCTGATTGCGGCAGCACTTCATGATCGGTGTGTGTTTTGTGTGAACGATATTTGTTATAACTCAGAGCTCAATTCGAAATTGAACGTCAGAGTAAGGCACAGAACTAAGTCCCACAGCCTTCTATTTATAGCTGGATTTTGGCCTCCCTCGCGCCACGCGAAGAAGACCTATGTACCTGTCGCGTGGCGCGACGGGTCTATTTCGTAGCCTAGGCTGTTTCGTGTCCAAACTAGCCTTGGTGAGTTGTTAATCAACGAAACTTTTACTTCTCCAGCACGTTTTTGAAGATAAATGTCAATAGGGTTTAACCCCCCCTGAGTTTTAGGGGTCCTGATCCTGATTCCGATTGTTATGAAAATTTTAGGGTTTATGCGGAATCACTTGGGTTTCTTAATTAGGGTTTCCTTATTACCTAATTACCATCCTAATTATGGATTTTAGGGGCAGTTGTTACAACTGTCACATAAGCGAACCATCCTAATGCACAATAAGCGAACCTAATATGACCCTATGAGCGGACCTATACACAAATGTACATAAAAGCGAACCTACATCATATCTTTCTAAATTTAACAATCTAGACCCTCTGTTGACCTATCTTGACCTAAGACTTCATGTAGACGTAGTCAACAGACATCCTATGCATCAACAGACTCCCCCTTGGATGTTGACGTAGTCTTCATCAGTCTTCAGCTCCTGAGTCTTCGGTCTTGGTCTTTTCTCTAACTCTGTCTTCTCCTCGTAAGCATTCTTCACAGGTTTCAGGATTAACACCTGACTCGATCTTCAGACTTCCCTTTAGCTGTTGATCCAGACTCCCCCTTTCAGAAACTCCCCCTCTCAGTATGCTGGGATCTGAGGTATCTGGTTCAAGCTTTGAAAATTTGCCTCCGTGGGAATAATGAAGTCCAAACCTGTTACTCAACCAATAACATTACAATCTATCTTTTCAAACAATAAAACACAAACTCAATCAGCTCTAGAAATCCACTCAAGTATTCAAGTTCAAATTAATGACCCTGATCACTTGATTAATCTACCAAGTTCAATTTAATGACCCTGGTTGATCATTTGACGAATCAAACTGATATAGTAAAATCATTTTCAATTTTTTTCTGAAAATAACAAGTATCAAGTTAATGAACTTGTTTGTGACTTAGAAAACGATCAAACTTCCAACAATGTAAGCTCTCCTCATTCTTCAGCTCAGAATCTCCTACATCTGCTTCATCTTTCTAGAATCCGACAATCAACTTTCCACTCTGGTTTGTCTAAAATAAAGCAGAAATAAAATCTTTTTGGATTTTTAATGTGATCTAAACTAAGAAATGAAATAACATAAAAACTTAAAATTGCAGAAAGTAAACTATTTACAGATTTATTTTTGGCGAGCGTGTCAGGGAATCATATCAGCTTTTCAGACAAATTACTAGTACCGTTAAGCTATATTACATACTCAGACTTAAACAATTCACCTCGATTGTCGATATACTGATCCATCTTAAATTCTCACACAAACTTCAATTTATTCAGGATACAGATTAAGTGTCTTAAGAACTTAGTTCAATTCATGTGTCCCACCTCTTGAATATACTCCCGTATCCAGAATCCCAAATATTCAGTCTTACAGGTGAGTATACCACAGATGATATCTGTAAGGGGATAGGTACGAAACCGTGAGAGCTCAGGTCAGAACTTCCGTTCAGCAGAGAGATGACGGCTCGACTTTTGGTGTGTCCCCTTTAGAGGATCTTTTAATTACAACAGCAGCGACTATCAATTTTATTGTTTCATCAGCTTGCTGAGGGCGATGCTATGTTTCAAGCATTTTGCAGAAAGTATTATTCGGTGACTAGGTCAGTACTTCCATACAGCAGAAGTCCCGGAATAATACCCCAGATATCACTGAGTATAAAGACCTAGTATCTTAGAATATGGGACCTTTCAAACGAGATTTCAGGGGTTACCTATATACCCAAGTAGTGTTCCCCACGAATTTCACAAGTTTAAAATTTTAAGTTTATATCCTGAATAAATCTACTAAATGTACGAAAACCTACCGACACATCGTTAGTGAGACTGTTTAACTCATTTTGTCTTTACAAATCTTTAGCATACTGTAATTGTCTAGCTGATGTACTATCATTTTCCCTATATACACAAGCTCTTTTTCAATTTTATCATGTTTTTGTATTTTCGCATTTTTTACTGTTTTTGTATTTTTCTGAAAAAATAACTATGTACAACTATCTATCTCCCCCTAAATACCAAAACACGTAAAAAAGCGACAAACCATTGCAGATTGTTTCTCGTCTTCATCCGCAACAGTACTCTCATCAACGCTCACAATTCCATCCAACACCGAAAGCAATTTCATACCATTAAGTTTTAACAAATATTGAAACCAATTTTTATCAAAAGCTTTGGTATGCAAATCAGCTTTTTGTTCGTCAGTGTGGATTTTCTCAATTCGTATCAATTTTTTCTCGAAACAATCGCGAATAAAGTGATGACGAATCTCTATGTGTTTAGTTTTAGCGTGATGTACTGGATTTTTAGTAATGTTAATTGCGGCCTCATTATCAACAAACAGAGGTGTGTTAAGAAACTGCAAACCGTAGTCGCGCATCTGTTGCTGTATCCACAGGATCTGAGAGCAGCAACTGCTAGCAGAAACATACTCCGCTTCACATGTAGATAGCGCCACAGATGTTTGTTTCTTACACTGCCAAGTAACCAATCTAGGACCAAAGAACTGGCATCCTGCAGTTGTTGATTTTGCGTTGACTTTGCAGCATCCGAAATCCGAATCGGAATACCCTTTGAGCGTAAAATCGCCTTTCCTAGGATACCATAACCCCAATGACGGAGTACCTTTCAGGTAACGTAATATCCTCTTGACAATAATCATGTGCGATGCTCTCGGGTTAGACTGAAATCTTGCTGCGATGCACGTTGGGTACATGATATCAGGACGTGAAGCAGTTAGATACATCAAAGAACTGATCATGGAACGGCAGAACGTTTCATCAGCCCTGTCTCCGGTGAGATCTAGGTGAATCCCATGATTAGTCGCAAGTGGGGTAGCAGCCGGAGTAGAACTTGACATTCCAAATTTCTCTAGAATATCATGCACGTACTTCGTTTGATGAATGAAAATTCCCTCAGGTAGTTGTTCAACTTGTAGACCCAGAAAGAATTTCATCTCCCCCATTGATGACATTTCGAATTTCTGCTTCATCACCTGTTCGAAATCTTTGCACAATTTCTCATTCGTTGACCCAAAAATTATATCGTCCACATAAATTTGTACTATCAGAAGATGACCATCAACGACTTTAGTGAAGAGAGTGGCATCCACTTTTCCACGTATGAACTGGTTAGCGAGTAGGTGTTGAGACAGAGTCTCGTACCAGGCTCTCGGCGCCTGATGTAGACCATACAACGCTTTGTCCAGCAAATAAACTTTGTTCTTGTGGATTGGGTCAGTAAAGCCCGGCGGCTGACCAAAATAAACCTCCTCTTTGACCTTCCCATAAAGAAACGCTGACTTTACATCCAACTGATATACTTTGAAATTCTTCCAAGACGCAAATGCTAGGAAAATTCTGATAGCCTCTAGACGTGCGACAGGAGCATAGACTTCTGTAAAATCAATCCCCTCCTGTTGACTAAAGCCCTGAACAACGAGTCGAGCTTTGTTCCTTACAACCACTCCTCTATCGTCTCTCTTACACTTGAAAATCCATTTTGTATTGATTTTCCTTTGACCATCCGGCAAATCCACTAACTTCCACACTCCCAACTTTTCAAACTGACTTAACTCTTCTTGCATTGCTATGACCCAAGAGTCTTCAGTAAGCGCCTCTTTGTAAGTTCTCGGTTCGACCTGCGAGATAAAACAACTTAATGAAAATTCAGTTTGTAAAGGTGCTACTGTAGAATAAAAACATGTAAGGCCCTGGTCAATTTGACGTCTTGTGCGAACGCCCGATTGCAATTCTCATATGATCAACTCCTCTGGATGATAAGAAAGAGTTCGCGGCATCACTTCGCTTGGAACATCTGCATTTCCCTCCAGATTAGTAACATTCTGCTCTGCATCTTGTTCACCAAGTTAGTTTGTTTGACTCTACAACTGGATCTGCTCCCCCTTAAGAAGATCTGAATCACCATGGTCAAATACTGGCATGTTATCAGCTTCTTGATCATCGTTCACCTCCGACTGATTACCAGGAGCAACTTCATCATCATGTTCACCAGCATTACTAGGACCTGCTTCATCGTCATTTGAAGTTTCCTGAGGTCGTTCAGAATACTCCGCTGGGAACCTGAGCTGCGACTCATACTCTCGCAAAATATCCAGCTCATCAAAGAAATCTTCTTCTTCCTCTGATTCTTCTCTTATGTCAAACGAATCCCAAAGTTTGTCATAATGATAACGCCATGAATCACCAGGATTCTGTGGCGGCATAGTGTAACCTTGACATTCAACATTCGCTGCTTCAATAATCCGCTTCTCGCTTGGAACAAAGACACGTCGTGTAGGACTTGAATAACCAACAAAGATACCCTCAATGCTCTTCGAACCAAACTTCCCATTAGGCTCTATCACCGTACAGGGAGACCCAAACGGTTCTAGATACTTCAGATTCGGCTTGCGGTTATTGATTAGTTCAAAACACGTCTTGTTGAATTTCTTTACAGTAAGAACCCTGTTGAGAGTATAGCATGCAGCAGAAACAGCTTCAGCCCAGAAATTAATTGGTAACTTAGAGTCTGCAAGCATCGTTCTGGCGGTCTTGATTAGCGTCCGGTTTTTGCGTTTTGCAACTCCATTCTGCTGCGGAGTGTACGGAGCACTAAACTCATGCAGTATACCTCGTTCATCACAAAATTCTTCCATCTTACTGTTTTTGAATTCAGTACCATTATCACTGCGAATTCTACAAATAGGCCTCTGGTACAGATTCTCAATTCTTTTAAACAACGCCATCAAGCTGTCAAACGTTTCGTCTTTTGATTTCAAGAATGAAACCCACGAAAATCTGGAATAATCATCAGTTACGACCAAACAGTAGTAATCTCCTGTTATACTCTTGACGTTCACCGGACCAAACAAATCCATATGAAGTCTTTCCAAAGGTCTCGAAACTGAATTGACTTGCTTTGTAGGGTGTGACTTTTTCTTTTGTTTGCCTTTGACACGACTTATGCACTCCCCTTCCAGATGAAAACCTTTGACATGCACTCCTGTAACCAAATCGTTATGCACCAAGTGATTCATCTTCCTTAGGTGAATATGCCCCATCTTTCGGTGCCATAATCTTGATTCTTTCTCCGTTGCTCTTGACACAAAACAATGAGCCTGACCCGGGGTTGTAGTAGCGACGCTCATGTCCAACACGTACAGATCATTGACTCTTGGTGCCCTCATGATGATCCATTCCTCAGGTATCACAAATCCCAGTTTCAAGATCAAACATTCTTTGTCGGTGAAATGAGTAGTATACATCCTGTCATAGATCTGGGAGATACTCAGCAGGTTGTTCTCCAGCTCAGCGATGTAGTTAACTCTCTCAAACGTTACGATGCCATTCGATAACGTTCCTTCACCTATGATCTTTCCTCCTTGATTACCCGCAAAACCCACGTAACCACCGTTAATGTTTTTCACATCATACAGCAACGGTCTTCCCTGTCATATGTCTTGACGCTCCACTATCCATAATCCACCTGGATACAAGCTTTGGAAGATCCTGCACATAACAAATCATCACTAAAACAACTTCAAGAAAGATGCCGAATCATGCTTCGCGATCCAGGAAGCTCCGGCAATTCAAACTGTTTAATCAAACATGGTATCCACCCAGGCCTCATCAGCCTTAGGTGTAACCTTGACTCTCGCAATTTGAATTTTGAAATTTTCAGCCTTGAGAGGTGGAAAATTTGCATCATAATCAACCGTAATTGATTCTTCAGCCTTTTTCACCTCAGAAGTTGAAACTTTCTTCTCAACTTTTGATTCAATTTTAGGTTTCCACACTTGTTGAGTTACTGCAACCCTTTTGTAAAATTTATCATTTTGAGTTACCAACTTCTTTACGGGTTCATTTTTCACTTTGATGTTATCAATTTTAACATTCTTCTTTTCAACAACCCTTTTCTCAACAATCATCGGTGCTTTACCCCTCACATCAACTTTCTTCTGTTGAACTTTCACAGCTTCAGTCTTAGGCTTCACATATGTACACTTTTGTGCAATATGACCAACCTGATCACATCTGAAACAAGTACGAGTATCAACTACCCGACTCGTGCCTTCAGACTGAGCCTGTGAAGCTCTCTTCTAAAAGAACTCTTTGTTAGATTTTGAAAAAAATTCTTTCTCTTCATCAGCAAGTGAACTTGAACTGTTCACAAACACCTTTTTCTTTGCAAACTTCTGATACTGAGCATTCTGTTTTAGATAAGATTTACCCCCCTGATAACCACCCGACCAGTTGTTTCTGTTGTTATTGTAAAAACGTGGTGGATAAACAGATTTCTTGTTGAAAACCTTTTCTTTCTCAAACTTCATTTTGCCTTTCTTTTGACACAGATTATTCACTGCTGACAACTCAACTTCGACCAGTTTGAAAACATTTGTCAATTTGTTCATGTTTACATTCTCGATCGGAAACTCTGAATGCGAAAACAACTTATCCGATCCTGACATCTTGTACATGACAAGACCAGGCTCATCATTTAAGTTGTTCTTGGACTTTTGTTTCGGAATGTATTTATCCAAGAAACACCCATCCTCCTCAGAAGTGTCACAATCCGGTTTTAGCACTTTGTCAACCACACTTTTTACCACATCATTTTGGACACTTTCGTCATTGGAAGACGTGAACGTGACATCAATATTCTCAGGAAGTTTAACTTCACTTTCTTCCTCAAGTTCAACCAAACTGGATTGCTTTTTCGTGTAATTATCCAGAACTGGCGGTGGAACTTTGTGAAAACCTACACCCGTTCCATCAGAAAACACATCCTCGCCAGCTTTGTTTTTCCCAATAGGTTTGGGAACAATATGCTGCAAAACAAAGCTTGTTGAGCTATAGTTGTTTAGCTTCAACTGGATTCGTTCATTCTCAATTTCAGCCTCTTGAACTTTAAGTTTCAATTTAGCGATTTCATCCAGTTGTTTATTAATTGATTCTTCTTTTATTCTCACTACAGCTCTTAGATGTTCGTTTTCTTTATAAGTTTTGCCATTTCGATCATCACTATCTTTTACAATGCTTTTAAGTTTTTCAAACTTTTCAGAAATCTGACGGTTTTCAAGAATTAACTTATCATTTTCACGTTTAACTTTCTCATGTTCAATTTTATCAGTTTCAATTTGAGCCGTTAATTCTTTAATCCGTTCAGTTGAAGCTTTTACGGTTTTGTCACGCCCGAGAATCTGATCCTCAACATTTTTAACTTTCGTTGTCAGATTCTTAATTTTCTCACTGTTTAGGTACGTGACAGTGCTACAAAAATTGCATTCTTTGTTGCAATTTTTGCAGTCAGCATTTCCGTCTATCTTTTTACCTGACGTATTTGTTGACGCATTTGGACTGACCTGGCCCTTTGACTCAGTCACAGAATTAGAGTCTACCTCAAGTGCTTTCGCTGCCAGCACTTTGTCAGCCATCTTTCCCAGGTTCTCTGCTGTCAACTCCTGCGTAGTATCGATAATACCAGTATCAACCTGCTTTGCTTTCTCGAACTCTTCTTTTTCTTTCTTCTCTTTCTCCTCTTTCTCCTTTCTCTCTTTTTCTTTTTCTTCTTCAATCATCTTCTCTGTTGGCGTTCCCCACCACTTGTGTTGCCAGTACTCATCATCCTCTTTTATCTCCTTGATGATGGCTTCCATATCATGTGTGCTGTCATCAATCGCAATGTTTCCATACGCATCAAGGTAGCATTCTCTGTCTGGATCCCATCTATTTGCTCTTCTTGCTTCCAGATAAATGCGAGAGATCCTCAAGATTCTATTTTCAGCAATCATTTTTCGATAACAGTACTTCTGCTCGTCAGTACGATCATCTTTCCACGGAATCGGTTCATCATCATTCGCCATGAATGCGTAACCAACCGCATCTTCTTCCGGTAACACTTCCTTACTCCAATCGTACCCCTCATCATCGTAAATCACAGCGAGAGCCCTTGATTTGTCTCTGTTATCTTCAGCCTGCTTCAATCTAGGCAGCTCAGATTTATTCTGATGATATATTGCCTTCTTGTAGTAATCGTCTCTAAACGGATTCTCTGACTCATCAGCGTACGCGTTTCTACATTCACGCTTGAAGTGACCCTTCTGCTTACACTTATAGCACGTCACCTTAGATTTGTCGAACCCCAACTTTGTAGACGGACCACCGATCGTCTTCCTCCCGGTAATTTCCATGAAACGTTGTGCACGTCGAACTGCACTTGCCATCGCCCAACGAATGTCGATCAGCTCCATTTCTTCGGGGTCTATCTGATCGTAATCTTCTTTCGTCAGATTTGTATTCCCGATCTTACCAGCCACCAACCCTTCATATGATTCCAACATAGATGCCAAGAAAACCATCTGTTGCTTAGCTGACTCCTCATCAAAATTCTGTGCGTTCTTCAAATCTATTGCAATGTTGCATGAAAACTTCGCATCAGAACGATTTTCAGAAGACGAAGATCCACTGTGATAACCACTGTGACTTCCGCTGCTTGGACTGCTTTGACTTTCTTTGCTTGCTGAAGAAACATTCTCAGCAGAAAATGCAGTTTTTGGAGAAGTAGCTTTCGGCATCAAGCTTTTCGGATAGTACAAATCCAGGTTTTGCTGATAAGATGAGTGATTGACTTTGTATGTTTTCTTCAGTTCTAGCTCATGACTTTCAAGTCTCTCAATCACCAAATCTGGAGTCAAATCTTCTGGAGCAATAGTGTTCTTCAACATCAGTGCGTAATATCTCCAATCCACTTCATCTGGTAATGAATCGAATAGTTTGTCAACAAGTTCTTCATCAGAATACGTGATCTTATGTCGTGCAAGCTCCAGCTTCAGATGACCGAACCTTTCAATCATTTTGCAAACAGATTCATTTTTAAGACAACCAAACATGTCGAACTCTTTTCTAAGAAGTTTCGTTTTATTTTTTACAATTTCTTTACTTCCTAGACACTTCTTCTTGAGTTTTTCCCATAAATGTTTTGCATTGGAGTAGTCTATCAACGAAATGATGTCTTCCCGCACCGACTGAAACAGTAAAGCCACACACTTTTGCTCGGCTACAAATCCTTCAATTTCTTCAGCTGATCTCAATGCTTCACCATTCTTCTTTCCATTTGCATATCCATTTTTCATACTTTTCCAGCTTGCAAATGCGAATGCCATCAGCCAGTCTTCGAATTTTGTAGACCACCTACTATAGTCTTCTATAGCCATCAGCTTCGGAGGTTTGTTGAATGTACCGAATGCAGTCTCAGACTCCCAAGCTTCTTTCTTTTTCTCTTTCGGTGGATCCTCGTTCGTATTGCTTGACGTATCATTGTTTCCAAAATTTCCCGTGAATGCATACATGTCGCTGAAAGGATTCATGAAAATATCATCCGTTTTGACTGTACCTGCAAAATCAACCAACACTTAGAAAAATTTTCGAAATTTTGAAAAACATGACCACAAAAGCGGATCTATCTGTATAGGTGATAGATAAGCGAATCAGATAAACAATCAGATAAGCGAATCTGTTCGAGCGAACCAGGTAATGTACGTTCGAGCGAACCAGGTAATGTACGTTCGAGCGAACCAGCAAATGTCCGTTCGAGCGGACCAGAAATTGTTTGAATAAGCGGACCGTATAAGCGAATCTATACTTGAACAGATAAGCGGACCAGCAATGTATGTTCGAGCGGACCTGAATGTGTCCGTTCGAGCGAATCTACCAGTGAATTTGTCTGAAAAAACGAACCAAACAGGTTATTTCAAGCGAACCTGTTGAATTTCGAGCGAACCTAAACACTTATGTCTGAAAAAGCGAATCTAGGTTTTTACCCAATTTTATCCATTTTTAATCCGAGTTTTAGCCTGAAACTTCCTAGGGTTTGTTACTAGTAAGTTTTACACGTTATACTCAATTTTCAGACAATTTCAACCGTAGGAACCACTGTAAACCGAAAAAGTATGAAAGAAAGTGAGTAGAAAAGAGAGATTTCTGCAGATTCAAGCTGTAGTAGTATGAACTCCTCGTCCTAAGCTCTGATACCACTTGTTGGACCGTTTTGCGACCTTGAAAAGTCAGTCAAGGTAGTTCATCTTCGTATATAAAGGCGGAATCAGTATATATGAAGTAACACAGCTTGTGCTTTCAATTCCACTGCTTTTTATTGCTTTCTGAGATAATTTTGACAGAGTTCCGTTCCAAAAGCTTACATGCATGTCCGCTCAAATGACACAACATCAGGTATATATAGGTGAGTGTGGTTCGCTCATATAGACTGCCATATGAGCGGACCTGCCACACTGTCACATAAGCGAACCATCCTAATGCACAATAAGCGAACCTAATACGACCCTATGAGCGGACCTATATACAAATGTACATAAAAGCGAACCTACATCATATCTTTCTAAATTTAACAATCTAGACCCTCTGTTAACCTATCTTGACCTAATACCTCATGTAGACGTAGTCAACAGACATCCTATGCATCAACAAGGTATTTACCTGAGCTAGATGTGAAAGAAGTAACTTAGTCATATATTCCTAAAGCCTTATGAAAGTACCTTCTACCAAAGCTACTCAATCTGTATAGAAGGTTTATTAACCTATTAGGATACTAACGGGTCTTTATTTAAGTCAAAGACTTAGACCGGTTAGTTTGAAAGATATCTTACGGTTCTAAACGCTAGATTAAGCGGAGTTCGGAATGGAATGTGATTTAGACCCGATAAGTTTGGATACTTGTATAATATGGGTAAACTAAACACATTCTGGAATTTGAAGATTTAATGATAAGGTTAAACCCGTTTCGGCTATTTTATGTAAACTAATCACATAAACTGATCTGAATGCATAAATGCATAACGGGTAACCAAATGAATTATATATAGGTCTCATATGTTATTATGCTTAAAATGTGTTAATACATCAGTAAGATGTCAACATTTATGCCCAAGAAGTATTTAAAACCAATTTAAGTCTCGTAAGGGCATTTTGGTCATTTTAATGTTTATAAAAGAGATTTTATAATAAACTGAGGTTCTGGTCTAAAACATTCAGTAAAATATTTACTTTATCACATTACATCAGTAAGATATCATACATATGTGAGGTTTACCATTTATGGCCAAACTATGCCCTGAAAGGGTATTTTGGTCATTTCACATATGCTTTTAAGGACATTTTTGGAAGTCTGAGTTCATGACTTATACCTACTGTAATAATATTAAAATTTGCTTAAAAATTCAGTAGGTAACAAGTCTTAGGTGTTAAATATGGTTTTAAACCATACTATGCTCCTTATTAGCGTAAAAGTCGCTAATTGACGATAATTAAGATGTTTATGGAAATCTGAGATTTTGATTAGTTTTAAATGCTCAAAATATTTATTTAATTTATAATATCAGTAGGAAAAGGTTTGGCATTCAAATCATATGTTAATCTCATTTTATGCATGAAAAGGGTATTATCGTCATTTACCGAATTATACAAGAACTCAATGATATGGTCAGTTTATAATCTGACCAAAAATCCTAAAAATCCCTAAAAATTATATCTTAACAGTAGGTAATTAGTTTTGAGTCAAAATCCATGTTTAAACATGACTTATGCAAGATAGCGTAATTTAATTAATAAAAACTTTCAATTTACGATATCGAGCATAACTTTTGTTTGAGACCAGAATCTAAGATCAAAATTTCGGGACATACTTATATATCAGTAATGAAGGTTTTTGTCCTCTCACGTTTTCAAAATTCTCATTTATATGTCAAAAGGGCAAAATGGGCATTTATAAGCATAATAATGGACATGAGCATATAATTCAATGTATAAATGACCAGGTAGTAAAACTCCAGAGCGTTAAACTACAACATAATGTGGTCCTAATGGAAGCTTAAAACATGGAAGAATTAAGTTCAATCAGGTCAGAACTGAAAGTCAAAGCAAAAGTCAAGTTTTTGCGACTTTCGGTTGTGAACCGACCTTAAACTCAGAATTGTCGGGTTGAACCTGTTTGAACATGTTCTAATAATGCTTACTAAGTTATTAGAGTGTTAAAATACAACTTATAACCTCTGTAATACTAGTTTTAATTATTATTAAAGATTCTGTCCAGTTTGACTTTTTAACTAAATAGTTTGACCCGACAATTAACTAGGCAAACGAAATAATTAGGAGGTGCCCTTTTAAGGGTTAATAACCTATCTAATTATGGTCACATAACCACATTTATCTCGGACAGTGGCTGGACCATTTGAGTTTAAACCGAAGGTAAAATCTAATTTATGATAACTTTGACTTTTCGGTTTTTAAACTATAAAACTGAACTAAAGAAAGGGCTAAGACAGTTACAAAGGATCCTAGCTATCTTTTCTACAAACTTGAGCTCCATTCTTAATCAGAAACCACCAGATGAGAGTGTAGTGAATGTTTCAAATGAATGAGCAAATGAACAAGGCAACTTAACTGCCTTCATATAGATAAATGCCAAGGAACAAGATCAAAGCAGGTGTTTTGGAGGTGTCTAGGATCACCCCAGGTGTCCTAGTGGTATTACAAATCCGACAACCAGCTCCTGGTATCAATTTGGATGTGTTAAAGTCGGTTCTGAGCTGAAACCTACAGCTGGCAACATTCTTCTGCGCTGGGCAGTCTCTCGCGGGCCGCGTAGGACTCAAGGGGAGTCTACGCGGGCCGCGACAACCTTGTATTCAGGTTAAAAATGTTTTAACATTGGCAGTTTCAGTCCCTGGTTCTTTGTAACCTTATTTAACTTCATTTTTGGCATAAGAGGCCCTTGTAATTAGTTTGTAGAGGTTCATGGAAGTATAACCAAACTACGTTAGGCCTGGTTTCGTTAAACAATCACCGTAACATAAGTTTCTAAACATTGACACTTTTAACCCAAGTTCTTGAAAACTTGCATAACGATCTCGAAACCACGTGAAACTGATATCACTTACTCTTGAGAGTATATTTGAATACTACGAAGCCTCGGGTTCGTTAAAAGGTCACTCAGAGGTAAGAATTAACATGTTGACACGTTTGACCCCTGTAGTTTATAGTCTTTCGATTATTTTCATAAACGGCTTCTTATATCCAATTAATCAATCGTTTAAGAATATATTCTTCGTGTGTGGTCATTCAGAGGCACAAGTTTGGCATGTTGACACTTTGAGTCCCTTCGCATACATGTTTTCATCGTTTGTCAACTCTAGTCCTTTAAACTCAAACTTTCACATATTTAGAGTTTAGGACACGTGTCTTTACATAATTAGACACGTTTTTACGTGGTGTTACACCAAGACAAAAACAAGAAAACAGAAACTGACCACGGGGCCGTGCCCAGCCAGGCATGGGGCGTGGTCAGCACTGACACAACAAGACAAAGACTGCAGAAGCTTCTACGCCCACCACGGGGCCGTCCTAGCTCACCATTGGGCATGGTCAACTCTTAGATTTGCAGAATCTTGATAGTACAGCAAAGAGTTAACCACGGGGCCGTATCCAGAGGCCACGGGGTCGTATGGGGCCCTCTGCTGATAGCTGCAATTAATGAAGGAAGAGAAGAAGACTGGCCACGGGCCGTGCCCAATGGACACGGGGTCGTGGCCGGGGCTCTGTTCTGGCTATAAATAGGGGTGCTTGGTTCACTTCATATACATCCCTTGGCAAACCACTTCTCTCCCACTTTGCCACCATTCCACCACCACTACAACACCAACATCCACCACCATCATCCATCTTTCATCTTTAGAGTGTGTAGTAGTCTCGGGAACCAAGATTGATCGTAAGAGTTCTTGTCAATCAAAAGCCATGTTTGGCTAATCTCTTACATCACTTGGTGAAGACAAGTCTTTAATGTATTCTTTTGATGTTTAATCTTTCGGCACTTTTTAATTGGGTTTGTATTAGCGACTTTAATAACTAGTTTCTTATATTGAAAGTGAATTTTCTTTACCATTTCTTCATGATGTCATTGATTTGCTCATTCGTGTCTTTATGGTCTATATAAAGCATGTTAACTACCTGGAAGGGGGTTAGGAGGATGGTTTGGTAAAGTTCTTGTCTCATTCAGTGTATAGATCCTGCGAGGACTTGGTTCAAACTCACTAGCACCTTCTTCAATACCCCAAAGGTATTGGATGGCGGGGGTGCGAAAAGCTTGAACCCCTCATATGTAAACTACTATTAAAACTTCAAACCGGCTTCTTGGGATTGTATCCTTGCTGACTTAAAGCACTTAGCCAAGGGTAACGTCACCTTCAAAAGAGGGGCCTACCACTTTTCGCATTGATAACTTACTTAATTGTCTTTCAATATTCCGACCCTTTGGGATTGTATCCCTGCTGACTCAAACCGCTGGGTTGAGGGTAACGTCACCTTTAAAAGAGGGGCCGGCTACTATAACTAAGACAATCTCTTAAAATGTCCGAAAGTGCAAAAATTATCAAAGGATACATTAAAGATGAGTTGGGTCCAAGTGATTCTATCTTGTCTATTTTTTTTTTCATTTGTTTATCTTTTACTTTTTAGATTTATTTTCATGTTTAAAAACTCTTTTCAAAAATTTGGATCGATTAGACGTTGACAATAAACCGGTATTAAAAGCTCTTGTGTCCTTGGACGACCTCGGTATCTTACCAACACTATACTACGCTCGCGATGGGTGCACTTGCCCTACTGTGTGTTTAGTGTTAGTACAATATCGTGTTTTTATAAATTTAAAACTTGACTAATGCGTAAAACAGGCTTAAAATATTAATAAAATCATATCACACTCGACACGCACCAAACAACACCAAAGGGACTCTAAGAATAAAGTATAAAATATCAAATGCTATAAAAGTTCAAATATCAACAGTAAGGGCATCTGGGAAGGCAGTTGAAAGGGGGAATTCAAGCTCATCAATCTGGATTTTGTGCCTTTCGTATTCGAGAAGAGCCTACAAATAAACAAAAATAAAATGTTTATAACTCGAAATTTCAAATAAAAAGCGTAAAGAATAAATTACGTTTTTGGCCCGTATGATTATATCACTTTTACTATATTAGCCCAGAATAAAAATGTTTAACATATCTGCCCCATGGTCTCTATAACTAACCATTTTGGCCCCTAAGTCTAACCATTTTGGCCCCCATGGTCTCTATACTAACCATTTTGGCCCCCATAATCTCTAGACGTATGGGCCAAAATGGTTAGTTATAGAGACCATGGGGGCAAATATATTAAAAATTCTTATTTTGGGCTAATATAGTAAAAGTGATATAACCACAGGGGCCAAAAATGTAATTTACTCAAGCGTAAAATAACAATTATAATATATACCTTTTCATGGAACTGGCGAAATGTCCAGGAGACAGTTGTGCATGTCCTTTAAAATATATACCGCACAGGATTAGTAGCATGAAAATTATATAATATATCATATCTCAATTGCGTGATAAAACCCAATGAGAGAAACATGGAAATATGTTGCTTCAGTTCGTATTCCATGTCACGGCCCCCGACTCGGTTTTACCCGGTTCAGAAGCCGCGGGACTGAAACCCGTGGTATTGGTGTCTAACTAGGCAGCGGAAATTTTTAACAGTATCGTTTAAACTGAAAACACCCATCTATTTTATTTCAAATTTTGGGACATACCCCGTAATTTACAATAAAGGAATTCCATTGGGAAATACCTTGGTTACAAAAACATGTTTATTTATTTACTGAGCCACTTTATCCAGGCTGGTAGTGCTACACGGCACTTTTCCTTCTTCACAGTAAATCACCTGAAACATGTTTAAAAAGATTCTATCTGCGGGGAAATACTGGCGAGTCATTCAAATTGTACAAAACGACACATTGTTATAATCTACAGTATTAAGAGCGATTACAATGTTTATATATCAATCAACTACCTAACGGTATTTGTCACTCGACCGTATCTGTGACTAAGGTCATATCACCCATTGGCTAACCCGTTGTCCAATGGTGACGGTTATTAAGTAATGTATACAAAACCCCACATACCGGCTGTAATTGAGGATTACAAAGACTTAATCCCTGTAATTATAACTTTGATAATAAATAGGGTTTTGGAAACAACTTGGTAAAAAGAGAATGACTCACATTGCAAGTTTACTAGATAGATTTTGCCTACTGATTAAGCCTAGTAACCTAGTTAAATAATGCAAACGAAACTAGGTTAGTAACTTAATACAATATTTATGATAATCTCACGAAATCAAAACCCTCACGATGAATGACAAAGTATAGCCTGAATTCAGGCAACACTTAAACATTCATCGGATCGGTTTCAATCGATCGGACATTGTATCGTAGCAGTGATCGAGTTATTACCTTGTAATCGTAGCAACATTTCGACTCTTTGATACACTAGTTTGAGCAGTTTAGGACGTCTTTTGAAGTAATTTTTCGAGCACAGACGAAAAGCCATGCAACGTACTATTTATAGCTCATTTTGGAGTTTTACGCGGCCCGCGTAAGCCTGAAGGGAATCCTTCGCGGCCCGCGAGGACCACCCGAGCTACGTCTAGGGCTGCCATGTCATGGCGAAGATCTGCCACGTGTCTGACACGTGGCCTTGATCGTTATCCGGAGAGCTTTCAAGTTGTCGCGCCCCGCGTAAGCTTTGGTTAACTCTTACTCGGCCCACGATAGATTAATAAATTTAGATTTTCTTGATTTTTCATGGAATTTAGGGTTTGAGGGGTCCGGGTTTTCACTTACGGAGTGTTTTATGTGACAACTGTCAAATTTGCATGCATCCGTACAATTATTAAACAATGATTAGTGCTTAATGACTGTGCTGAATTACAATTAATTACTTGAATTGCTTTCTGACTATTGCCATATACATACATGTGCATCATATATATTGTAAATGACATATCATTACTGCATGCAAACTTTGTTGGTTCGAATGATGCACGAAACACCGGCAACACAGTTATCAGACAAATCAGAAAAATGCTGACATAGTTCAGTGAATAGACGGACATTGTATTGAGACACAGAATGAGCCAGAAACCAAGAGTTACACTAGTATAATGTGTAGGAAAGTAAGGATCATAAAACTACCTTCCTAGTGATAGTTTAAGTGCCGGAAAGTGCCTAAAACTCACATAAACTGCAGAATTCTGCAGAAAATCAACAAATTCAGCATTTAAACAATCTAATATCATGCAGAAATATGGTTAAATGGTCCTGAATGCTTTCCTAAGTGTTGGGAATCAAAACTATCACAAAAGGTAACATAAAGCACACTAAACTGCGTAGTTTAGCACCTTAACGAACCGGTAACCAACCGAACAACCGGACACTACCCGAAACACCAAATTTTCACTAGAATTTAACATTACCAAGCTAGTTATGGTCCCCGAGCATCATAACACACTATATCACATCTAGTAACTATATAACCTAACTAGATATTTGATTTCCAACTAACTAATGGTTACATTCCAACTCTACAACCCCCCCCCCCCATACCTACGGCCCTAGTGTGGCCCCCACTTGTGGATTTTATTTGCTTATTTAATTGGATCATGTTGGGAATATGCTACACATATTATGCTTTATGCCATTACATGTTGGAAGACTTATTTAAGAAACTATAGAATTAAACTATCTCATTTCTTCACAACATAACCAACACCATCTCTTCTTCCTCCTCCCTTCTACTCACGGCCAAAGACACCCACATACATCCACCATTTTTCATTCATCTTCCATCCATTCCTCATGTATACAAAAGTGTAAGAAGGTGTATTAGGAAGCTTGGAGCCATTGGAAGTTGAAGGACCTTCACCATTTGCTTTTATCCACCTCTTTTCTTCTCTTGATCATCCCTAGCCTTGAGCTAGTGGTAAGAACACTAATATCTTCATTTTACATCTTATCTAAGTGGTTAAAAGATGATACATAATGTTAAACTTGAAGAACACTGAGAATCAAGAGAATGAAACTTGAACATAAGCTTAAATCATGAAGAAATCATGTTGTTTATGTGTTGATTTACTTGTTGATCATTGTTTGCTTATGAAAATGATGTAGATCATCATATGATCTTTGCTAGATCATGATTAAAAATATAATCTAGCAAGACGAGAGGATGAACATATTAGAGATTCATAGATCATCCTAACATAAAGCATGAACTTGAAAGAATATAATGTTTTCTTATAAAGTGATGACCAAAGTAAGATGTAAATCCTGTAAATCTAAGATTTCAAGAGTGATTTTTCAAGAAACCAAGTTAAAAATACAAGTTTTACTTAATCTTAGTTCTTTAATAAATAACCCTCATTTTTGGTGGTTAGACAGGTGTAGAAACACTTATGTAACAAGGTAAATCCAAGAAGAAACATTTTTAGAAAACATGAATATAAGTTGTAAAGATCTAGATTCTTTAAAAATGATGTTTTTAAAGAATCAACCACACTTTAAAGGGTAACAAGACTTACTAAATACACTAGTAAGTTACTATAAAATTTTTATAAATTTTCAAGTTCATGAAGTGGTAGTTTATGCTTGTTTTTGGCAAGATTGGTAAGTATAGATTCTTTATTGATGATTGTTGATTGATTGTGTTGATTTACAAAAGAAAATGATATACCTTGAAGGTATGGACACCTCCATTTTTAGGGGAAACTATGGAATTTTTTTCTAAAAGTTAAACACTTAGAAAAGAATTTTTAAACAAATATTTACAAGTGTATTTCAAACCATGGATTTTCACATAAAGTTTGCCATAAATTTTTGTTACAAAAATTATAAATATTGGAGGTTAGTTTTTATAAATAAAAGTAACTAAACATGTAGTTAGGAAATATATATTTAGAAGTCACCATGTGTGTGATTATTTGTATACTATGTGTATTAGTTATATTATTTAAGACTTGAAATAATATAACTCACCAAAATACCAAGAAATTACAATCCAAAATATTACCAAAATTCCAAGAATATGAGTATATAAATTATACCCAAAATATTGGACAAACCGAACAAAGGAATATAACTCGCAAAATATTCTGGAAAATTATTTACAAGCATATTTTGGTAATTGGTATTTTGGACACCAAAAGAATGAAAATGGGATTTTCATAATTACTACAAAATATATCATATTTTTGAGCAACTAAAAACATATTTTTCTTGGAATTAATAGAAAATACATTATTGTTGGAAGAAAATATATTTTCTTAAATAAACTTTGAATACATTATTTTTGGACGATAGACTTGAAAACATATTAATTTTTGAGACTTGTATGAAATTTATAAATATTTTTGCCAAGTGAAAAATTATAAATAATTTTTCTAAGTAATACTTCTTAAAATATATATTTTGGAAATATATATATTGATGTATTTTTATTAAAGGTATTATTCCGGAAAAGTCAATACAAAAATTAAGTAAAAGGATACTTAATAAACACAATAAAAATACGTATTCTCGTACGTATAAATACACTCCGGAGTACGACACCAATACATGGCAAAAATATACAAGTATAAGAATACGTATACAAATACACCCATCCTTGGGAAGGTTATACATATACAAATACACATATGTGTCAAGTTAAAATATATTATTTTTAACAATTATTCCGAATTTAATAAATATGATTTAAGTTAAAATATTTATTATTTTGACAAATAATTATATACTTGGAATAATATTGATGACACAAAGAAACGTAACTCAAAAATACTAAATAAGACCGAGGTCAAAGCACGACTCACCCGTCTAATGAACCGTAGTATGCATGTAGGTAGTCATGCGTTCTAGAGGAAGCTTTGAGTTACACTGGATTCGAAGAACGCAAAACTGTGAGTTCATGTCCCCCTTTTCTTTTAATTGTTTTCAGTTTTACAACTTCGGGGGTGAAATACATGTTACAAATATTTCGATGATTACAAATGGTACGGTTAGCTAAGGAATGAACTGCTAGATCATGTGAATGGGTAGGCGATTAACTTAAGACCATTAATCCTCGTAGTAAGACCAAGGGACATGAGTGATAGATCTATTTGGGTGTAGCGAGCCCCACCCATGCACCCGCCGAGTGGGCCATGTGGTGACTATGTCTTCAAACTGAAGCCGGTGCAAAATCTGCTATGTAACAACCCTCACTAAATCAGGTATCCGTACGACTGAATTAATAATTAATTACTGCTTAATTACTGTGCTTACTTGAAATTATGGATAAACTGCTACTTGAATTCTGATACATACACTTACTTGCATCATACTCTATTTGCTGTCACTCCATTATTTACATACTGAACTCTAGTGACAATCTTGATGCACAAAAGCACAGTAGCACTATGAACGGATAACCTATTAAACATGCTGATATAGCCAGCATCAGGCAGACACTGCCTCTAAGGCCTGTATGAGCCAGAGATAGTTGCTACGCTAGTAGAGAGTGTAGGGATATAAGGGTTGTAGAACTGCGTCACTAGGGATAAGTTACAGTGACCGGATGTGCCTAAAACGTACTCTAAGTACAAAATTCAGCACTTTAATTAAAAATTCAGCATCTAGCTAACTAATAAAGTGCCAAAACATGAGAAAAATATTACTAGACACTTTCCAAAGTGTTGGGAATAAGTTGTGTCACTAAAAATAATAATAACGACACATTAAAGCTTTGTTAAGCACTTTAACGGATCACTATCCAACCGAACAACCGGACTTTACCCGGAACATAAAAATATTGCCATTAACATTGTTTATCTTTTTCTGAGCCAGTTAGGGTCCCTGAATACCCTAACACCCGCTATAATGCACAACACACTAGTAACCGAGTTAACCTCTAACTTAACTTAACTTTATCTTAACACCTAGTTGGAATGGAACCGGATTACCCCCCCCCCCTAACCGAATCGGTCACAATGTGACCCCCATTGTACTTCACTTGATTATTTTATTCACCTTTGTCTAATATCAAGGTTACACTTAATCTCTTGGATAATGACCTTGAGGTTTGCCTATAAGTTCCAAGCATAACACACCATAACCTTCTCACCTCACAACTCACGAAAACACTCTCTTCCTCTCCTCCCAAAGCTCTCAGCCGAACACCCCTCATCCATCCATCCATTTTTCGGTTTTGATCTTCTCATTCCAAGGGCATACAAGTGTTGAGGATCACATACGAGGAAGCTTGGTGCATTCGGAACGTGAAGGACCTCACCCCATTGCTTTTATCCACCCAATCTTCGACTAGATTCTTCCCTAGCCTCGAGCTAGTAGTAAGTTGCTATAAACGCCCTCTCGATCTATTTTAAAGTGGTTAAAATGAAATGTGACGGTTAAAACTCATAAACTTACAAGATGATATGTAAAAGTCTACTTAAATGATAAAGATGTTGGTTAAAAGCTACGATGTTGTGTAAATCTTGTAAAACTTGTCTTGTTGTGACTATTTAGTGCCGATCTATGTTGTGGTAGCTCGGATCATCATCTAACCCGGATTAGTCATGTTCATGAAACATGACATAGAGTATGTTCAAGGATGAAAGAGGTTAAATGATGAAACTCTACCACACACTAAACCTGAACTTGTGTAAAATCGATTTTACTTATGAAATAGTGTTCAAAACTAGTAGATCTATGGATCTACAAGTGGTATTTTCAAAGAACCTAGTGTCAAGTGTAATCATATTTTCTAAAACCGGATCTTTCATAAAACAAGAATGATTTTTAAACACACGAGTGTGTAAACACTTGTGTAACACTAAGTTTCGACAAAGAACTAATTTTGTCAAATTTTACAAGAAGTTGTAAAGATGAAATTCCTTTAAAAACGAGACTTTCAAGAAACGAAGTTGATTTATATAAAGATCCACTAAAAGTAATGGGATTACTATATATTTTTGGATAAACCACAAGTTCATGTAATTTATGCGATTTATATATATTTTGACTAGTTTGATGCTTTGGATATTGTTTTGGTTGAATGAGAAAATTGTTGATTTGAATTATAAAAGAAAATGATACGCTTGAAAGCGTGGCCACCTCCAGTTACAGGGGAAACTCTGGCGAAATTTTTCTAAAAACCTAACACTTAAAAGTATTTTCATCACAAGTGTTACAAATGTATTTTTGACTTGTTTCCAACATGTAAATTTCGCCACGACTTTATTTACAAAATATCGGAAATGGGATTTTCACAAAATAAAACGGGGTAAATATATATTTGATATATATATTTTTCATAACGTCACTTGTAAAATGTTTATGATTATTTTGTGAAATATACAAATATTATTTTTAGGGTAAAAATAATATTACCAAAGGTTAACAACTCCAAAATAATACGAACGCCTTCACGATAAATATTTAAGTTACACCGGTAATTATTATTACCACCCGACCTTTAAAACGTAACTTACGCATTTTAAGAAAATAATTATGAACGTGTATTTTTGTCAAGGTATTATTTTCGGAAAATCATATGTATTAAAATATAATATTTTTGGGAAGAATATTTGTATTTTGGAGTAAGAAATAAAATATATATTAAGTGAGACTTAATAATATATTTCGAAGTTATACGAACGCACATGTATTTAATCCCCCATCCTTGGGAAGGAAGATAATTACCAAGTATATACACAATTTAAACACGAAATAGTTGTCTAACTATTTCCCAAAAACTTAAACCATAAAGCTAAGGCACGGCCGTCCGTCTAATAGAGTTAGTACGTGTAGGTCGTCGCACAGCTGCTTGATCAGGAGATATACTTGGTAGAGACGCACCACTGTGAGTTCATGTCCCCCTTTTCTCTTAACTGTTTTCAGTTTTCTAAACTGCGGGGGTGAAATACATGTTACTATATTTATGAGTACTTTATACATGGTATGGTTAGCATAAGGAGGTTTACTACTTATGATGATGTGAGTGGGTAGGCGGAAACTTGAGGCCATTAATCCTCAGGGTAGGACCGAGGGACAGGAGCGGTAGATCTATCTGGGTGTAGCGAGCCCAGCCCCAGGCCCAACAGTACGGACCTCGGGGTGACTTTGTGCCCAACGCATAAATCCGCTAGGTTTGAGCCTTCCTACTTGCACTTCACACATATCAATGGCCTTGCAAACCATTGGTGATCTCTTTTTCCTTATTTGCTACATACCAGGATTTTATACAAAGGTTTTACTTACTCACTTACACATGAACTCGCTCAACATTATTTGTTGATTTTTCCAACTTACATGTATTTCAGGGAATTAAAGATCTGGCGCGGTATGTTATGTTTTCCCGCTGCAAGGTGATACGAGGTCATCCAGGTTTAGGGGATGTGACTTTTTCCTGGACGAGTCACAGTCCTTAAACTGTGTTTATGTCATGTTGATGTTTGTATTTTCTGAACAATGTTTTATGTTGTTAGGTTGTAATGTCCGTTGCATGAGTCAATGCCGTAAGACAATGTTGTGTTACGTTTGTTTTAAAAGTTAATCCTATGGATGATCTTGCATGGTTTTTATTTCATATAGCTTTGTTATGATTAAGCTATGGTATTAAGAAGTCACACCAAAATTAACCACGCTTCCGCAAAGCCAGGGTGTGACAGCTTGGTATCAGAGCTCTGATCATAGCGAACTAGGATTCCTTCTCGAGTCTAGACTATGATCACTAGGGCTCTCACGAAAACATTTTTACACTGCATACCACTTAAGTCCAGATCCAAAACGTTTTTATAAACAAATGTTGAGCACATTTTATTTATTAATTTATAGGCTCAGTCTGGGAGGCTGAGGCTCGGTCTGGGAGGCCGAGGCTCGGTCTGAGAGGCCGAGGTAGTTGGCTAGTGGGACTAGGGAGTCAGTCTGAGAGGCTGAGAGAATTGGCTAGTGGGACTAGGAAGAGTAGTTTGGGAGGCTGGGAGAATTGGCTAGTGGGACTAGGAAGAGCAGTCTGGGAGGCTGGGAGGCTAGTGGGACTAGGAAGATCAGTCTGGGAGGCTGGGAGGCTAGTGGGACTAGGAAGATCAGTCTGGGAGGCTGGGAGGCTAGTGGGACTAGGAGAACTATTTGATTTTTTAATTGGTGACTAATGTGTGTATCTGATTGTATGATTGATTATTTGTGCATATCTGTGTTTGTGTTACAGACACCATGGACTCGTCCGGCACTGGTGATTCGGACACCACGGGCCCTAGACCCATTGTATCAGACACCTTAGAGTCTTCGGAGCACGTGGTTCACACATCAGATGTTACTAGCACCGACGAGGATGACTTCCAGCCCTTTGCGTTACCCGACGCTGTCGACAAGCCCGCTGTTGGCCCTTTTGCTGGGGACCTACCGCTCGTAGAGATCCCTACCCCGATACCACTTGCTTCATACCCTGCTTACGATATGTTCCTCAACGCCGACGCTGACGACGACGTCGATCTTTTTGATGATGAGCCCCTAGAGGATGATGTTCAGGGCGAGGCCCTTCTAGCTGCTGGTGATCTTTTGTTGCTCGCAGGCGCTCCAGCTGAGGAGTCACCTGCACACTCACCGGTCCCAGACTCTTTCGAGTCTGTGGCCTCCGCACCATCGCACACTCAGAGTGCGCAGCACTTTTCTCACAGTTCAGATCCTGATAGGGCATCCTCTGTTGCCCCTGCCCCAAGCTTTGCTTTCGATCACGATGTTGAGGAGGATTCCGATCCTGTCTTTCCCCCTGGGTTCGACCCAGATCAGGACATAGAGTTTATACCACTGGATCAGCCTATGGAGGACCCAGTTGACCCAGTTGGTCCAGTTGATCCCATTGACCCTGCGTTTGATTTTGAGATGGCGTTTGATGACCCCGAGCCTGCCATGGCCCCCGAGCCGGTAGCCGCTCTTGACCCAGTGTTTGAGCATGACCCTGTTCATGCTGGTATACCTGTTGTTGATCCTGTGATTGCTGACCTACCCGTTGATGATCACCCGGTTGATGCTCCACTATTGGAGGGTGACCATGCTGTTGCTGCTGACCCTGTTGATCCCCCACTCATCGCTGATGTACCTGCTGACCCTCTTGTTGCACCCTTTCCTAACCCTATGCCTGTGCAGTTTGATCGTGCACTTTTTGAGGCACATGCTGACCCACGAGATGCGCACGCCCAGCATGGGTGTATTGACGCTGATAATGAGCTCCCACCTGTTCCCCCTCATACCACCGATGCACGTTACATTGATTCCTCTTTTTCGTTCCCTCAGTTCACACCTCCAGCTCGACCTGGAGAGGGTTCTTCGGCTCATCCCTTTGGACATGTACCGGTACCTATCCCAGTAGTACCACAGTTTTCTACTGTTATTCCCCCTGTTCCTCCATTCTCTGTGCCACCTTTCGATCCAGCCAGTGAGCCATTTCTCTGGACGTCACCACCTGTTATGCCACCGACCGACCCCTACCATCCTTTCCATATGGGGTATTCCATTGAGGACGTTTTGATGTCATTTGTTGTACAGCAGGAGGCACTCACACGGTGCATTCAGGAGCTTGAGAGAGCTCAGCCACCGCCGTGCCAGTGTCAGGGTCAGACCCACCCTGCTTCTTCGCAGCACCCTCGACCGTTGTTACCTGACTATGTTGCACGCCTTTTGGCTCTAGAGCAGCAGCTTGCTTCTTGGTTGCGTTCCCAGAGAGCCATGGAGGAGGACTGGCTCCATTCGCGACGTTTGTTTTATTCCCATTTTCCCCCTCCTCCACCGCCATCAGTTTAGGGCATCTTTAGTATCGCATGGGTAGACATTGGTGAGAAGACGGCGATTGCTCTGACTGCACAGCTACTTTTGGAGACTGCATTCTGATTCTGACTTTTGTTGATCATGTATATGGGATGTATTGACACTGATTTGATATAGTTTTGGACTGGGTGATGTAGCCCTTAGTCGATGATGATGTATGACACTATTATGTACCTTTACACCTTACTATGTGGTCTCGATATATGGCAATCGCAGTATTTTCATCATATGTGATTGTTTTGATTGATTATTTATATTTTATGACATGGGATGTCGTGTGATTGATATATTTATAACATGGGATGCTATGTGATTGGTGTGTTTATAACATGAGATGTTATATACTATTACTATCATTATATACGTACGCCTTACTATGGCCTGACCCGCGTGAACTCATCTTTTAGAAGATGCCGCCGAGACGTCAAACGCGAATGCCTACCAATGAGGCAGAGCTACAGCAAGTCATCGCTGCTGCCATCGCACAGTACGCCGCCTCTCAAGGAGGGACTAGTGGCAGTAATTCTGGCAATACTGGCAACAACAATCCACCTCATGGTAATACTAAGTCATTAAGACATACCATGACCTAATTGGATATCTCTAGCAAGATGCTAATGCCATTCATATGTTGTAACGTATGTGCAGGGTGCACCTACAAGCAGTTTCTAGACTGCAAGCCTGTCAAATTTGATGGCACCGGAGGTGCTGTCGCTTTTGTTCGTTGGGCCGAGAAGACGGAATCTGTTCTCCGCATGAGCAAGTGTGCACCAGACCAGCAAGTCACCTACATTTCTGGGCTATTTTTGGACGGAGCCCTGTCCTGGTGGAATTTGCAAGTGCAGACTCTTGGAGAAGCCGCAGCCTACGCAATGACATGGACCGAACTGAAAGAGCTTATGCGCCGAAAGTATTGCTCTCGTGCGCTGAAATTCAAAGGTTGGAAACTGAATTCTGGCATTTGAAGATGGAAGGTCCGAAGATCGCAGAGTATGTTAAGAGGTTTCATGACTTAGCGCATGTGGTACCCTATATGGTCACTCCAGAATTCAAGCGGATTGAACGCTTCATTTGGGGATTAGCTCCTCAAATCATAAGCATGGAGACCTCCTCCAAGCCTGCAATAATTACTGAGGCAATTGATCTGAGCGTGGCTCTCACTGAGGAGGCTATCCGCCTAAACAAGTTCGATGATGTCGAGACTAAGAAAAAGGAGACTCACGTCGAGTCATCCGGAGGTAACAAACGGAAGTTCTCGAACTTCAAGCAAGGCACCAGTGGGGTTGTTAAGAAAGGAGAGTCAAACGCGCCAGCTCAGGTTACAGCTGGTAGTGGAAAGAAAGGAAAAGGATATATGGGCACTCAGCCCAAGTGCAACACCTGCCAACGTCACCATTCTGGCCGATGTGGTTTGAAAGTATGTGAAGCGTGTGGGAAACCTGGCCACTTGAAGGATTCTTGTTGGGCCACTGTTGGCCAGGGAGGCCAAGGAGGATTTGGAAACAGAAACAATAACCGGGGTGGAAATGGAAATCGCCCACAAGGAAACAATGGAGGTAATGGGAATTGAGGCAACAATGTGAATCAAGCGGGCGCTGTGAATCGTAACCAAAGGAATAATCAAGCTGGAAATGGAGGTGGAAACGGGCAAAGACCTGGATGCTTTAACTGTGGTGATGTTGGGCACTATAAGAGAAACTGCCCAGAATTGAACCAAGCCCGTGGAAGAGTTTTCAACATCGAAGCGAGGGAAGCGCGCCAGGACCCCAATGTCGTTACTGGTACGTTCCCTGTAAACCAACGCTATGCATCCGTTTTATTTGATACTGGTGCCGATTATAGCTTCGTATCATTAGAGTTTAAGAATATGCTTGGGTTAGCCGTTAGTAAGTTAGATATTCCCTACTCAATCGAATTGGCGAATGGGAAGTTAGTAGAAGCCAATGAAGTTGTCAGAGGTTGTGTAATCGAATTGGGAGAGCGTGAGTTTGCTTTGGATCTACTACCAGTCCAGTTGGGAAGCTTCGACGTGGTGGTAGGAATGGATTGGTTATCAGGCAACAAGGCTGAGATAGTTTGTCACGAAAAGGTCGTTCGTATTCCAACCGATGATGGTGAGACCATTGTGGTTCATGGAGAAAAGCGTGATATGCCGTTAAGAATTATCAGCTGCTTGAAAGCGCGAAAGTGTTTACAGAAGGGATGTGCTGCCTTCCTGGCACACATTGTAGATAAGAAAGCTGCTGAGCCAAGAATCGAAGACATCCCTGTCGTGAGGGAATATCCAGAAGTCTTCCCAGATGACTTGCCTGGATTGCCACCCCAGAGGCAAGTGGAGTTTCGCATTGACTTAGTTCCAGGCGCCGCGTCTGTGGCTAAGGCACCTTATAGAATTGCCCCGTCTGAGATGCAAGAATTGTCGACACAACTTCAAGAGTTGTTAGACAAGGGATTTATCCGACCAAGCTTCTCGCCATGGGGAGCTCCAGTTTTATTTGTCAAGAAGAAGGACGGTATTTTTCGAATGTGCATTGACTACCGGGAGTTGAATAAGCTGACAATCAAGAATAGATACCCTCTGCCAAGGATCGATGATCTATTCGACCAACTGCAAGGTTCAAGCTTTTACTCGAAGATCGATTTGCGATCTGGATACCATCAGTTAAGGATACAAGAGGAAAGCATCCCTAAGACAGCCTTCAGAACTCGTTATGGACACTACGAGTTCCTAGTTATGCCATTTGGGTTGACAAACGCACCTGCTGTTTTTATGGATTTGATGAATAGAGTTTGCAAGCCGTACTTGGATAAGTTCGTGATTGTGTTCATCGACGACATTTTGATTTATTCAAAGACAAAGGCTGAGCACGAACAGCATCTAAGAGCTATTTTGGAGTTGCTGAAGAAGGAGCAGTTGTATGCCAAATTCTCTAAGTGCGAGTTTTGGTTGCGAGAAGTCCAATTTCTTGGACACGTGGTGAATGGAGATGGAATTCATGTAGATCCCACCAAGATTGAAGCGATCAAGAATTGGGAAACGCCAAAGACGCCAACCGAGATTCGGCAATTCTTGGGTTTGGCGGGCTACTATCGAAGGTTCATTGAGGATTTTTCAAAAATCGCTCAACCATTGACGCTCCTCACGCAGAAAGATAAGAAGTTTGATTGGGGAATCAAACAGGAAGAAGCGTTCCAGCTATTAAAGGATAATCTTTGCAATGCGCCAATCTTAGCTCTACCGGAAGGTACTGACGATTTCGTGGTATACTGTGACGCCTCGCCAAGGTTTGGGTTGCGTGTTGATGCAACGCCAGAAGGTTATTGCTTACGCATCATGCCAGCTGAAAGTGCACGAAAAGAACTATACCACACATGATTTGGAACTCGGCGCAGTGATATTTGCATTAAAGATCTGGAGACACTACCTTTATGGTACGAAATGTACGATCTTCACAGATCACAAGAGCCTACAACACATATTCAACCAGAAGGAGTTGAATATGAGACAGAGACGATGGGTTGAGTTGTTGAATGATTACGACTGCGAGATAAAGTATCATCCAGGGAAGGCGAATGTGGTCGCCGACGCCCTAAGTCGAAAAGAAAGGATCAAGCCCATAAGGGTTAGGGCTTCGGAGATGATTATTCAAACCGATCTTTCCTTGCGCATTCGTGCCGCGCAGAAAGAAGCTCTCAAGGAAGGGAACCTTGAAGAGGAATATCTCTGTGGGATGGAGAAGCAATTGGTGCCAAACGAGGAAGGAACGTTATGTTTTAAGAAAAGGATTTGGGTTCCTCTGTTTGGTGGTTTAAGGAAGGTTATTTTCGATGAAGCTCACAAATCGCGGTACGCTATCCATCCAGGAGCGGATAAGATGTACCAAGATCTCAAGGATTACTATTGGTGGCCTAGGATGAAAGGCGATGTTGCTGTTTATGGAGCAAGTGTTTAACATGTGCCAAAGTGAAAGCTGAATACCAGAAGCCTTCGGGACTTCTGCAACAACCAGAAATTCCCAAGTGGAAATGGGAACAAATTTCCATGGATTTTATTACAAAGTTGCCAAGAACGCCAAGAGGCCATGACACTATTTGGGTAATAGTGGACCGATTAACGAAGTCAGCGCACTTCTTACCTATCAGAGAGAAGGATAATACGAGCAAGTTGGCTGAAATTTACATGAGAGAAATCGTTACGCGCCATGGAGTACCTCTCTCAATCATGTCTGATAGAGACGGAAGGTTCGTATCAAGGATTTGGCAATCCTTCCAAGAAGCTTTTGGCTCGCAATTGAATTTGAGCACTGCTTTTCACCTACAGACCAACGGACAAAGCGAGCGAACTATTCAGACTTTGGAAGATATGCTGAGAGCATGTGTTATGGATTTGGGCGGTAGCTGGGATAAGCATTTGCCATTGGTCGAATTTTCATACAACAACAGCTACCACACCAGTGTTGGTGCCGCGCCATTTGAAGCTCTATATGGCCGCAAGTGTAGATCACCGCTTTGTTGGTCTGATGCAGGTGATAGACAATTGGTTGGTCATGATATGGTCCAGGAAACCACAGACAAAATCGCACAGATCCGAGATCGCATCAAAGCGGCTCGTGATCGACAAAAGTGTTATGCGGACCGAAGAAGGAAACCTCTAGAGTTTGAGGTAGGTGGTATGGTTTTGTTGAAGGTATCACCCTGGAAGGGTGTGGCACGCTTTGGGAAGCGTGGAAAGTTGAATCCGCGGTATATTGGTCCGTTCAGAATTTTGGAAAGAGTTGGGTTAGTAGCTTACAAGTTGGATTTACCTGCCGAACTGAATGGTGTTCACGATACATTTCATGTATCAAACTTGAAGAAAAGTCTGACTCAAGATACCGTTGTCATTCCCACCGACGAGATTCATGTTGACGACACGCTCCACTTTGTCGAAGAACCTGTTGAGGTTACGGATTGGAAAGTAAACAAGACCTGACGGAGCAGTGTCAAGCTCGTCATGGTTCGTTGGAATGCCAGACATGGTCCTGAATACACCTGGGAGCGTGAGGACCGGATGAAAGAGAAATACCCCCACCTATTTCCCAGGAACCCTGCTATTAGGAGCAGAACTTAAAATTTCGGGACGAAATTTATTTCGGGACGAAATTTTTCTAACGGGGGGAGAATGTGACAACCCTCAATAAATCAGGTATCCGTACGACTTAATTAATAATTAATTACTGCTCAATTACTGTGCTTACTTGAAATTATGGATAAACTGCTACTTGAATTCTGATACGTACACTTACTTGCATCATACTCTATTTGTTGTCACTCCATTATTTACATACTGAACTCTAGTGACAATCTTGATGCACAAAAGCACAGTAGCACTATGAACGGATAACCTATTAAACATGCTGATATAGCCAGCATCAGGCAGACACTGCCTCTAAGGCCTGTATGAGCCAGAGATAGTTGCTACACTAGTAGAGAGTGTAGGGATATAAGGGTTGTAGAACTGCGTCACTAGGGATAAGTTACAGTGACCGGATGTGCCTAAAACGTACTCTAAGTACAAAATTCAGCACTTTAATTAAAAATTCAGCATCTAGTTAACTAATAAAGTTCCAAAACATGAGAAAAATATTACTAGACACTTTCCAAAGTGTCGGGAATAAGTTGTGTCACTAAAAATAATAATAACGACACATTAAAGCTTTGTTAAGCACTTTAACGGATCACTATCCAACCGAACAACCGGACTTTACCTGGAACATAAAAATATTGCCATTAACATTGTTTATCTTTTTCTGAGCCAGTTAGGGTCCCTGAATACCCTAACACCCGCTATAATGCACAACACACTAGTAACCGAGTTAATCTCTAACTTAACTTAACTTTATCTTAACACCTAGTTGGAATGGAACCGGATTACCCCCCCCCCCAACCGAATCGGTCACAATGTGACCCCCATTGTACTTCACTTGATTATTTTATTCACCTTTGTCTAATATCAAGGTTACACTTAACCTCTTGGATAATGATCTTGAGGTTTGCCTATAAGTTCCAAGCATAACACACCATAACCTTCTCACCTCACAACTCACCAAAACTCTCTCTCCCTCTCCTCCCAAAGCTCTCAGCCGAACACCCCTCATCCATCCATCCATTTTTCGGTTTTGATCTTCTCATTCCAAGGGCATACAAGTGTTGAGGATCACATACGAGGAAGCTTGGTGCATTCGGAACGTGAAGGACCTCACCCCATTGCTTTTATCCACCCAATCTTCGACTAGATTCTTCCCTAGCCTCGAGCTAGTAGTAAGTTGCTATAAACGCCCTCTCGATCTATTTTAAAGTGGTTAAAATGAAATGTGACGGTTAAAACTCATGAACTTACAAGATGATATGTAAAAGTCTACTTAAATGATAAAGATGTTGGTTAAAAGCTACGATGTTGTGTAAATCTTGTAAAACTTGTCTTGTTGTGACTATTTAGTGCCGATCTATGTTGTGGTAGCTCGGATCATCATCTAACCCGGATTAGTCATGTTCATGAAACATGACATAGAGTATGTTCAAGGATGAAAGAGGTTAAATGATGAAACTCTACCACACACTAAACCTGAACTTGTGTAAAATCGATTTTACTTATGAAATAGTGTTCAAAACTAGTAGATCTATGGACCTACAAGTGGTATTTTCAAAGAACCTAGTGTCAAGTGTAATCATATTTTCTAAAACCGGATCTTTCATAAAACAAGAGTGATTTTTAAACACACGAGTGTGTAAACACTTGTGTAACACTAAGTTTCGACAAACAACTAATTTTGTCAAATTTTACAAGAAGTTGTAAAGATGAAATTCCTTTAAAAACGAGACTTTCAAGAAACGAAGTTGATTTATATAAAGATCCACTAAAATTAATGGGATTACTACATATTTTTGGATAAACCACAAGTTCATGTAATTTATGCGATTTATATATATTTTGACTAGTTTGATGCTTTGGATATTGTTTTGGTTGAATGAGAAAATTGTTGATTTGAATTATAAAAGAAAATGATACGCTTGAAAGCGTGGCCACCTCCAGTTACAGAGGGAAACTCTGGCGAAATTTTTCTAAAAACCTAACACTTAAAAGTATTTTCATCACAAGTGTTACAAATGTATTTTTGACTTGTTTCCAACATGTAAATTTCGCCACGACTTTATTTACAAAATATCGGAGGTGGGATTTTCACAAAATAAAACGGGGTAAATATATATTTGATATATATATTTTTCATAACGTCACTTGTAAAATGTTTATGATTATTTTGTGAAATATACAAATATTATTTTTAGGGTAAAAATAATATTACCAAAGGTTAACAACTCCAAAATAATACGAATGCCTTCAAGATAAATATTTAAGTTACCCCGGTAATTATTATTACCACCCGACCTTTAAAACGTAACTTACGCATTTTAAGAAAATAATTATGAACGTGTATTTTTGTCAATGTATTATTTTGGGAAAATCATATGTATTAAAATATAATATTTTTGGGAAGAATATTTATATTTTGGAGTAAGAAATAAAATATATATTAAGTGAGACTTAATAATATATTTCGAAGTTATATGAACGCACATGTATTTAATCCCCCATCCTTGGGAAGGAAAATAATTACCAAGTATATACAAAATGTAAACACGAAATAGTTGTCTAACTATTTCCCAAAAACTTAAATCATAAAGCTAAGGCACGGCCGTCCGTCTAATAGAGTTAGTACGTGTAGGTCGTCGCACAGCTGCTTGATCAGGAGGTATACTTGGTAGAGACGCACCACTGTGAGTTCATGTCCCCTTTTTCTCTTAACTGTTTTCAGTTTTCTAAACTGCGGGGGTGAAATACATGTTACTATATTTATGAGTACTTTATACATGGTATGGTTAGCGTAAGGAGGTTTACTACTTAAGATCATGTGAGTGGGTAGGCGGAAACTTGAGGCCATTAATCCTCAGGGTAGGACCGAGGGAGAGGAGCGGTAGATCTATCTGGGTGTAGCGAGCCCAGCCCCAGGCCCAACAGTACGGACCTCGGGGTGACTTTGTGCCCAACGCATAAATCCGCTAGGTTTGAGTCTTCCTACTTGCACTTCACACATATCAATGGCCTTGCAAACCATTGGTGATCTCTTTTTCCTTATTTACTACATACCAGGATTTTATACAAAGGTTTTACTTACTCACTTACACATGAACTCGTTCAACATTATTTGTTGATTTTTCCAACTTACATGTATTTCAGGGAATTAAAGATCTGGCGCGGTATGTTATGTTTTCCCGCTGCAAGGTGATACGAGGTCATCCAGGTTTAGGGGATGTGACTTTTTCCTGGACGAGTCACAGTCCTTAAACTGTGTTTATGTCATGTTGATGTTTGTATTTTCTGAACAATGTTTTATGTTGTTAGGTTGTAATGTCCGTTGCATGAGTCAACGCCGTAAGACAAAGTTGTGTTACGTTTGTTTTAAAACTTAATCCTATGGATGATCTTGCATGGTTTTTATTTCATATAGCTTTGTTATGATTAAGCTATGGTATTAAGAAGTCACACCAAAATTAACCACGCTTCCGCAAAGCCAGGGTGTGACATGCTAGGATTGAGTTTTCCTTCGCCATGTCACATATATTAATGTATTAGCTACACATTAATTGATTTGTTTCCTTGTTGCTTCATACCAGTTTACAAGTACATACATACTTACTTACAAATGTTTAAAAGGATGCTCGCGCACACATACAAAACACATGAACTCGCTCAATTTTTGTTGATATTTTCAAACTACATGTATTTCAGGAAATTAACTATGGATATGGCGGGCGTTGAAGTTTACAAGTTATGTTTCTAATAAAAGGTGTCATCCGAAGTCGCAAGGTTTGGGTTATGTATTTTATCTTGGATAAGATGCATGGCTCGAGACCTAGTTTGTTAGTGTCTTTTGAGAAGTCCTTATGGAACTTAAATCTTGTTGGTATTGTATTTTGAATACAAAATTTGTGTTTGGATTCTAAGACAATGTTGTTGTAATGTTTTAAAACTACCTATGGATGAACATCTTGGTTTTATCATATAGATGCTTGTTATGGTTGAATGCAATGATATTAAACAAGTTACACCAAATCACGCTTCCGCAAAAAGTCAGGGTGTGACATTTTAGGACAATTTCGTGCAGTTCCTTACATCCTCCCCACCTTATTTAAAATCTCGTCCTCGAGATTTACTGGAACAAGTGAGGATACTTTCTCTTCATTTCCGATTCCAGTTCCCATGTGTACTCAGGTCCTCTTTTCGAATCCCATTTTACTTTGACTAGTACCAGTCTTTTGTGCTTGAGAAACTTGACCTTTCTGTCTTCTATTTGAAGAGGTTTTTCAACGAATTTTAACCTTTCATTTACCTCTATGTCTCGAAGTGGTACTACCAGTGATTCATCAGACAAACATTTCTTGAGATTAGATACATGAAACACATCATGTACCCCGACTAATTCTTCTGGTAGTTGTAAACGATAGGCAACTGGTCCTATTTGTTGGGTAACTATGAATGGTCCTATGTACCTTGGACTTAGCTTTCCCTTCTTACCGAACCGAACTACTCCTTTCCAAGGAGAGACTTTTAGGAGTACCTTGTCTCCAACATGAAATTCTAACGGCTTACGTCGATTGTCTGCATAACTCTTCTGGCGATCTCGAGCCGTTTTCAGTCTTTCCTTTATTTGAGTTATCTTGTCGGTGGTTTCCTGTACAATATCAGGACCTGATAATTAACTTTCTCCTATTTCTGCCCAGCAAACTGGGGTTCGGCACTTTCGTCCATATAGTGCTTCGAATGGGGCAACATTGATGCTTGCATGATGACTATTATTATAGGAGAATTCTATTAACGGTAAGTGGTCATCCCAGTTTTCACCGAAGTCTATTACACATGCCCTGAGCATGTCTGCGAGGGTTTGGATCGTCCTTTCACTTTGTTCGTCTGTTTGGGGATGGTATGCAGTACTTAAATTTAATGCGAAGTGAAACGACTATCCCTATCTGACACAATGGAGAGTGGAACTCCATGTAGCGATACTACCTCGTCGACGTATAATTTAGCGAATCTCTCCATACTAAAGGTTTCTTTCATTGGCAGAAAATGAGCTGATTTGGTTAATCGATCTACAATTACCCAGATTGCATCGTTACCTTTCCTGGTTCTGGGCAGCTTAGTAACAAAATCCATGGTTATTTGTTCCCATTTCCATACAGGCATTTCTAACTGCTGAAGTAGCCCTGAAGGTTTCTAGTGTTTTGCCTTAACTTGCAAACAAGTTAGGCACTTAGAAACGTATCTAGCTATGTCCTTCTTCATCCCTATCCACCAGAAATTATTCCTTAAATCTTGGCACATCTTGTTGTTACCAGGATGCATTGTATACCTAGATTTATGGGCTTCTTCTAAAATCTTATTTCTTAAGTCTCCTTGCTTAGGTACCCAATTTCTCTTCTTATGGAATCTCCAAATTCCATCAGTCCCTTGCTCTAATTCTTGAATCCTTCCTTTCATTCCTTCAGCATCATCCTTGATTACTGTTTCCTGAACATTCGTCAGTTGTTCCATTAAATCTAACTGTAGATTTAATCTAAGAGCACGAACTCGTCTTTGCTTCTCATGATATTTACGACTTAGGGCATCTGCTACTACATTTGCTTTTCCTTCGTGATATAGAATATCACAGTCGTAATCACTTAAAATTTCCATCCATCTTCTTTGCCTCATGTTCAATTCTTTTTGCCCAAATATGTATCTTAAACTTTTTTGATCCGTATAGACAGTAAACTTACTTCTGTACAGATAATGTTTCCAAATTTTAAGGGCAAAAATTATTGCTCCTAATTCTAAGTCATGAGTGTATAATTTTCCTCGTGCTTTTTCAACTGTCTTGATGCATACGCAATTACCTTTTTGCGTTGCATTAGCACACATCCTAACCCTAGCTTAGAAGCGTCACAGTAAACTTCAAAATCTTCTGTTCCTTCTGGTAAGGCAAGAATTGGGGCGTTTGTTAACCTTTGCTTTAAAATCTTAAAGGCCTCTTCTTGCTAGGTCCCCATTCAAACATAACTGTTTTACAAGTTAACTTAGTTAATGGAACCGCTATCTTAGAGAAGTCTCTTATGAAACGCCTATAATATCCGGCTAACCCTAGAAAACTTCTAACTTCGGTAGCCGATTGTGGGACCTTCCAATTTGTGATCGCGTCTATTTTGGAGGGATCTACGTGAATACTTTCGTGATTCACCATGTGACCTAAAAATTGCACCTCCTGTAGCCAAAATCAGCACTTCGAGAATTTGGCGTAAAGCTTTTCCTTTCTTAACAAAGTTAAGAGTGCATGAAGGTTCTTACAATGCTCGTCTTGGCTTTTGGAATAAATAAGTATATCGTCGATGAAGACAATTACAAATTTATCCAAATACGGTTTACAAATTCTATTCATCATGTCCATGAATGCTGCTGGAGCATTTGTTAATCCAAATGGCATGACTGTAAACTCGTAGTGGCCATACCTAGTCCTGAAAGCAGTTTTAGGTATGTCTTCTTCCTGTACCTTCAACTGATGATATCCAAAGCGCAAGTCTACCTTAGAGAAATATCTAGCTCCTTGAAGTTGATCAAAAAGATCATCAATCCTAGGTAATGGGTATCGATTCTTAATAATCGATACACATTCGCATCGAACCATCCTTCATTTTTACAAACAACACAGGTGCTCCCCAAGGGGATGAACTAGGTTGTATGAATCCTTTGCTTAATAATTCATCTAACTGCTTTTTCAGTTCTAACATTTTAGTGGGTGCTAATCGATAAGGTGCCTAAGCTATTGGTGTAGTTCCAGGGATTAGATGAATTCTAAATTCTACTTCCCTATCTGGTGGTAATCCAGGTAGCTCTTCTGGGAATACATCTGGGTATTCTGATACTACTGGAATTTCCTTAAGTTCCTTATTTTTAGTGTTAATGATTACTGAAATTATATACACTATTCCTTGTTTCACTCATAACTAGCAACTTTCATTACTGAAATGAACTTCATTGGTTTATGTGGCTTATCTCCTATAACCACAATTACCTCTCCTGCGGGTGTATGAATTTCTATGGAATTCTTATCACAGAGGATTCGAGCATGGTTCGCTACTAACCAATCCATTCCTAACACGACTTCGAATCCGGCTAAATTCATAGGTAAGAGATTTGCAGAAAATTTATGTCCTGAAAGTTCTATCTTCCCTTCTTGGAGAACTTTATATATTTTAACAGAATAACCATCCGCCGTTTCTACCGTAAAAACTTGCCTAAGTTTGGTTAAATGTTGCTTAAGAGCTTGGTAGAATGAAGTATTTATAAAACTTTGGTTTGCACCAGAGTCAAATAATACTTTTGCATAACGTCATGTACAAGGAACGTACCAGCTATCACATCGGGAATTAGATCTGCTTCTTGAGTTGTCAGCTGAAAGGCTCTTGCGTTCTTCTTATTAGTTCCTTTAGCAGGTTTGGCCTTGTTGACAGCTGGCTTGACCAGTTTAGGGCATTCTGGTCTAAAATGTCCAACTTCTCCGCAATTGTAGCAGATCTTTGATTTCCTCCTGCACTCCTCTTCTCGGTGCCCCGGTGCCTTGCAGAAATTACAATTTTCTTGACATTTACCAAAATGTTTCTTCCTACAGTTTCTGCAGAATGGAGGTGTAGAAGATTACCCAGTTCCCTTTTCTTGAAAGTATTACCCCCATGGAACCCTTGGGTAATCTTTTGGGCTAATTCCTTTTTCCTGTTTTCTTCTCTCGTGCGTACCAGTTCGTCCGGCAAGATGTTGGCCAATTCAACTGCATCATCAATTTTTCGGGGTCTCGTAGCCTTGACTATATCCCGAATCTCGCTAATTAGTCCCCAGATATAGCGAGAAATAAGCATCGGTTCTGGCGAAGCCAGAGTTGGTACAATTCTAGCATACTCGAAAAATTTCGATGTATACCCCCGACAGTCAACATCCACCATCCGGTGGTTCAGGAACTTATTCTTCATTTGTTCCTTTTCATAGTCGGGACAAAATTTTCTTTCCACCAATCCCTTAAATTCCTCCCAACTCATGGCATAAGCCACGTCACTTCCCTTGGCTTGCAGCACCGTGTTCCACCATTCTAACGCCTCTTCTTTGAAAAGGTGGGATGCGTACATAACCTTGTCTTCCTTTGCGCATTTACTTATTTTGATTACTGCTTCGGTCTTTTCTAACAAACGCAGTGCGGCAGTCGCCCCTTCATTGCCTGCAAATTCCACTGGCTTACAGGCAAGAAATTCTTTATAAGTGCAACCAGGTGTTGCAACTTTCATTTTCTTAAGTATTGGGGCTTGAACCACATTATTGTCGCTATTGCCACCTAAATTCACACTGTTACTGAAATTATCGTCGCGAGTGCGTTTGCTATGGTTGGCTTGTGAAGGTTCAACGGGGTTCTTAACAGCTGCGACGATTGCAGGGATAGCGTTGGCTATTCCCTGAGCAACGATATTTTCTATATATTGCCTATTAAGAAAATGATCCTCATTGTGTTGTTCAGATTGGTTAACTTTGGTTGCCGGTTGGTTTATTGCGCTTTCCATCTGAATAATTAACAATATATATATATAAAAATTATTGTCACAAATTGGATAACAATTAAACAGAACAAGGCAATCACAACATAATTAAGTCAACACATATAGCCAAAATCGTCGACTTTGCGACATTTATATATATTTATAATAGTATGCATCAATACACACCATCTATTTTACAAAAGTTTTATTTTAGTTATTATTGTACAATATTATATATATATATATATATATATATTTCCTACATAATAATATTATACAAAACAAGCAATTTTGCTTAACTGGCCCTTCAGAAACGACGCTCCCTCTACTCGTACTTCCATGTGATGTTTTCCCCCACTTCTCGAATCCGGTTTCCTGCATCCACCAGTTCCTCATCATAGCGGCGTAATTCAGCAACGTTCTCCGCGCTCATAGGTGGGAATGATGCAGGTTCAGGATCAAACTGGGGAAAGTAAATATTTGGGTTATTCATGAAGTTCTGAAAATTCCAGTCGCTCGTCCACCATTCTTCCAACTGCCCTGTAAAAGGTTGGGGATTGACAATAGGGTCCAGAATAGCAGGTTCCAAATTAATTGGAAGTTCAGATTGGGCGGGGAAATTGAAAAGGGTTTCGTCAGCCGGTCCGATGAGGTCACAGTTTGCAAGTTTTCGATCAGAGCTCTCCCCTATCTCTTTCCAAGGTGGCAACTCTTGGGCTTGACCAGAGCTCTCCCCTATCTCTTTTCCCTTTCCTTTTGGATCCTCTGTCTTTGTCACCTTTTGGGCAGCGGGCTTCTTCATTCGTCCGTGTTTCCAATCCAGCAGCCTTCTTCTCTTTTTAGGCTTAGGTTTCTCCTGAGGCTGGGCCTGAAACACTAGTGGCTCATCGGTATCTGCCTGGTATCCGGATTGGGTTCCTGTTGTATCCATATCAGTTGTATGGATTGTAAAGTTTCAGAGTGCCTCCGACAGTTCATTCATGCTGTTAGCACACATGAAGAAACACGCAAAAATTCAAGTTAAAACTTTATTTGTTAAATTAAATTTTCACAGAATCACAGAATGGCAATATGGAAAATTAAGTATTTCTAAATACTTAATGGGCTTAAATCAGTGGCTCTGATACCACCTTTTTCTGTCACGGCCCCCGACCCGGTTTTACCCGGTTCAGAAGCTGCGGGACAGAAACCCGTGGTATTGGTGTCTAATTAGGCAGCGGAAATTTTTAACAGGATCGTTTAAACTGAAAACACCCATCTATTTTATTTCAAATTTTGGGACAGACCCCGTAATTTACAATAAAGGAATTCCACTGGGAAATCCCTTGGTTACAGAAACATTTTATTTATTTACTGAGCCACTTTATCCAAGCTGGTAGTGCTACACGACACTTTTCCTTGTTCACAGGTAATCACCGGAAATATGTTTAAAAAGATTTTATCAGCGGGGAAATACTGGCAAGTCATTCAATTTGTACAAAACGACACATTGTTATAATCTACAGTATTAAGAGTGATTGCAATGTTTATATATCAATCAACTACCCAACGGTATTTGTCACTCGACCGTATCTGTGACTATGGTCATATCACCCATTGGCTAACCCGCTGTCCAATGGTGACGATTATCAAGTAATGTATACAAAACCCCACATACCGGCTGTAATTGAGGATTACAAAGACTTAATCCCTGTAATTATAACTTTGAAAATAAACTGGGTTTTAGAAACAACTTGGTAAAAAGAGAATGACTCCCATTGTAAGTTTACTGGACAAATTTTGCCTACTGATTAAGCCTGGTAACCTAGTTAAATAATGCAAACGAAACTAGGTTAGTAACTTAATACAACATTTACGATAATCTCACGAAATCAAAACTCTCACTATGAATGAAAAAGTATAGCCCGAATTCAGGCAGCACTTAAACATTCATCGGATCGGTTTCAATCGATCGGACATTGTATCATAGAAGTGATCGAGTTATTACCCTGTAATCGTAGCAGCATTTCAACTCTTTGATACACTAGTTTGAGCAGTTTAGAACGTCTTTTGAAGTAATTTTTCGAGCACAGACGAAAAGCCATGCAACGTACTATTTATAGCTGATTTTGGAGTTTTATGCGGCCCGCGTAAGCCTGAAGGGAATCCTTCGCGGCCCGTGACGGCCACCCTAGCTACTGTGACAACCCGTATTCCCAAGGTTGGCATTGTTCAAACTTGTGACCCTTGAATTATATCACTACTGTTCATGCTTCACAATACGGCGTCACTATGTCTATGTTGCGTAAACTTGTTGAACTCGTTTAAATGACATTGAATCTATATGACTAAATGGTTGTGAGTGGCTATGTGTTAATTGTTAAATGCCTAGATTAGTTGAGCGTACACCTTAGTCGCCTAATATCCACACTAGTATTATTGTGCAGCCATGGCCCAAACCTCTGTTATTTGAATTATGTTTCTCAGCCCATAAGAAGCCCAACAAGGCCCGATAGGCCTCCTGCCCATATTTACGCATGGGATGTGTTACAAGTCCTCATTATTTGACAAACGCCACACCAAGAGGAAAAACCCTAACAACCTCCCCTCTCCTGTGCGACCATCGGCAGCCATCCCCTCTCACCCGAAGCACTTTCACCTCTTGGATTAGACATCTTATATTCCGGTTAGTACGTTAAATTGTTCTTGTAATACGCTTGTTGTTCTTGATTATCTGATTAGTGCTAAACTTGTTGATCTTATTATAATATGCATTGAATATTAGATCGCAAGGTAGGGTTTCGTTCATATGTTATTATGTGTAATGAACAACTGATTCGTGTAATGTCCAATGATTGATCTAATGATTTGATGATCAATTAGGTTACTGCAAGTATGTAATTGAGTGTGTATTGCTTTGCATAAGGATTGGTGATGTTAAACTGTTGTTAAGCATAACTGAATGTGCTCGCATGATGAACATAGAAATTGATTAGTAAAAGGGTAATTGGGTAACTGGGAACATTAGGGTGTAGAGGAACGATGAAACTGTCTGGGTTGGCCACGACGAAAGAGAGCCTTTCGCCATGAATACGCGACGACGAAACATGGAGTTTCGTCGGAGCTTGTGTTTCGTCGAGGGGATGTTTCGTCGACAAAAGGGGTGGGGCCTTTCGTCGAGTCAGTAAGCATGTGGTACAATGTGTTGTAAACTAATGATAAGATAAGCTATGTGCCACTAATTTATAACCGACAACTTTTAAATGATTATGTCCATAATGCGACTAAAAGGAATCCAAATGGGCCGTTAATAGGTAAACATGACATCACTTGGGGACTGCTCACATAATAGACATTCTAATAATCATGGGGATAGGGTTTGCATGGGTTATTAATTCGAGGATGTCAGCACAATATATTCATTATGCAAGTAATCGGTCATGGGGTGATGATGGAAGATGGGATAGATGGTTGTTATGATAAGCTAGAATCTTGATCATGTGTAATTAAATGATGACTGTTGTAATCACATGTAAGCATAGCATGATAAGAGCATATGGTTGGATCTGATGTGGTAGTCAAATAGGGCGTTTGAAGTATCAGTCGAATCAAAACACATGTGCACATATTTAAAGGGTTGTCAGAACAGTGATTGAGTGTTCCAACTTGGGTACGTGATTTTTCCGTGTGCATGGTGACACCATCAGCAGAAACTAGGAAACTTAAATGCATTTAATGTACAATTACTTTGAGTGTCGAACACTGTTGCATGTTGCACGCGTGGAATGTGGAATGGTATGGAAATTGAATATTTGTTACATGTCATGTGTTGTTCTGTGATGAATGCAAAGTGTGGATATACGTGACCTGGCTGTTCATGATACTGATATTATTAATAATCACAATAGGGATTGGTTGTTTTGCTGTAATCAAGTGATTTAACATACCGAGCAAACCAAGGTGAGTTCACACAGCCAAGGCATGGGTTCCCAGGGTGGGAATGGGTTGGATTATTTATTTGTGTTTACCTAGCACCTTGAACTTAGTTATATGGTCCTCGGGTAAGGAAGGCTTATTGATAAGATACAACTAGACTTATGGTACTAAATTGAACTGATCTTCGCACACACGCCAGGGTTAGCCGCGATATTATGACTAATCTTCGCACACATGCCTAGGAAGGCCGCGACCTATACTCTAAACTTCGCATACATGCCAGGGTGGCCGCGATACAAACATACCTAGTCTAGAATACTTGGAAACTTTCCCTAATCTTCGCATACATGCCTAGAGGGCCGCGATACGAACTAATACGATACATGACTTAATGAATGAACACAAGGCTTACTATACTATTACAATTACTGAACTATAAACTGTGAACTCGCTCAACTAGTTGTTGACTCTCTGCTGCATGCCTTGCAGGACCTTAGGTACATATGGAGCTTGCACAAGGAGGAGCAGGTCGTTGTGGGATACGGATCGTAGACGTTATGATAAACAATTGAACTTATAACTTTACTTTGGGTTTTCATATTATGCTTCCGCTACTTAATTTACGTTTTGTTGAACATCAATCATGTCGTGATGAATTACATTAACTACTTTTAATATTAAATGCTCTGTTCGATATGATTGGTGGCTTGGTCCTGGTCATGTCACGCCTCCAAGCGGTGGTACTCCGCGTGTGGAATTTTGGGGGTGTGACAGCTACGGCTAGGGCTGCCGTTTCATGGCGTAGATCTGCCATGTGTTTGACACGTGGCCTTGATCGTTATCTGGAGAATTTTCAAGCTGTCGCGCCCCGCTTAAGCTTTGGTTAACTTTTACGCGGCCCGCGACAGATTAATAAATTTAGATTTTCTTGATTTTTCAGGGAATTTAGGGTTTGAGGGGTCCGGATTTTCACTTACAGGGTGTTTTAGGACAATTTCGTGCAGGTCCTTACATCCCAACTGCAGGATCAGATGGTAAGAGTACAACTATAGGTGAGCTAAATGTTGGCATTACAATTTGTTATAATTATAAAACTCATATTTTAACACCACACTCACATGTAAAATTTGTAGGAGGACTCACTTTTCACCCGGATCAACCAACCTTTCTTTGTTAAACTCTTTTAGCCAACCTTCATCCTCGTTGTCAAGATCATACTCGATAAAATCTCCTATCTTGTCCAGTGCTGCAAATATTACTTAATATTTTAATAAAATGTAACACCCCGAAAATATAAATCTTTATATAAGAATTTAAGGATTCCATAAACAAGAAATAATCATGTAGAAACTTTAACCTAGTCAAAGTTTACAAGTCTTGAAAATAACCTACACTTGGTTAAAACTCTAGCATTTAAAAAGAAATGGTAGTTAAGGGACTAATCTTGCCAAGAATCAAAAGTTTAATTTTTAATTGTAACAAAACTAAACCAAACACACCAAATTGGTGTGTCTGGTCGACAGAAGCAAGAAAAGGGGCGACCCCCATTGTTCCAAAACCCTAAAGTCACAATTTCTTGCAAATTGAAGGCTCAAATCCTAACCAAAACGAAATCCGAGCTTAGAATTGTGTTCCTCATCGCAAGAGGATTAAGAGGTATGTAAAATTTTATGAGAATTCACTACTTGAAATCCTCATGAATCTAAGCAAATCTGAAATTTTGTTGATGCATGACAGTAATTAGTTAGATTAAAGATGATATAGTGTCTAGGATTAAAACCTAGACAACTATATATGAAATCATGCCCTAATTCAGGAAAATTCCATGAATCCATGGATGTTAGGTTAAGGGTTTTAAATGTTGATGATGAACATTAGGATTTTGCGTGTAATCATAGTATAAATTTCATCATAGGAAGTAACTCCTGTGATATTGATACTAAATGTATGCAAAAATTACTATTATAGTGAAAATTGATGTCAAATCATAAAGTCATGAACTTGTTTATGAAGGTGGGAAAATCTGACCCGCTAGGTGTTCGTAGAAATGCCTAAGTGGGGATTTAAATGTGAAATTTGGATAAAAACGCAGATTTGATAATGGTCCATAATTATGTGATTGTGGTCATAAAAAGGAGTTCTAAACATGTTATAAAACTGAATCTTCTAGGCAAAGAGTCCGGTTCATCTAGCGGACAAGCCGGAGGGAGTTCACGAGGAAAAGACACGCTCTAAAAGGTACGAAATTTATTGTTTCGATACATTATACCTAATTGCTAGTTTATGTAATAAATTCTGAAACATGATAATCAAGGTTACCAAAATGCCATGAAAATGATTAGTGACCTAAACAAGCGAAATGGGTCAAAACGAGTGACAAACATGGATACTTACATGCCCTGAATGGTGCTTGATTCAGCACCCAAACGGGTCAAAACAAGTCTTGTATTAAACATGAAGCTAGACACTATCGCTTAATGCTTGGATATATCCTTTGTGTAAGTCGTAATTTAGACATGCCATGATAGTTGTAAAGTTTAAATTCCTTATATAGGAGTTGTGATCTTGATTGATAATTGTGAATAGTTGTGTAGATGGCAAATACGAAAGTTTGGATATAGTCATATATATATTGATGTGGGAGTGTTTCCCTTTTGGGATAGCAAAAGTGATAACGGGTGATAGTCCTAAATTGGGTAATTAACCTTGGGTGGGTAATAAACCTGTTCAAGGTCACTTTGCTGCAAAATGGAACTTGAATGCTCAAGGTCAAAAAGCAAGAAAACAAATGCAGGGCCCACCGTAAATTACGGTGACACCGTAATTTACGGTGGCTATTAAAATGTTACGGTGGGGATCTACTGATTTACGGTAGGTACCCCAAATGCCCAGAACCCACCGTAATTTACGGTGATACCGTAAATTACGGTGAAGCCCAGTTTTGCTGAAATTTTACTTCTTGATTTGAATGAGTTATCGATCCTAATCCAAATACGTGAATTCCCATCGTTAATAACACTAATGCCTGTTTAAAAACATTAGTTTTCAGGTACTCAAGTGAAGGATGATGATCAAGCAATCGATTCGGACCGAACACCTAACGTTACGCTTCCGCACTTGAACCTCGTTTTGTTATTATGTAAACTCTAGTAGTTTATTTTGGAACATTGTTGTAGGTTAAACATGTAAATGTTTTATTAAATGGTTTCGAATCTTGAAGTAATTTTGTAAAAACTACTTTTAGTACATTATGTAAAGCTTATTTGCTATTAAAAATGGGTATTATAAACTGGGTCTTACAAGTTGGTAATCAGAGCTTAAGGTTGCCAATAAGTGTTCGGTTCAAGCTTGATCAACATCCGGTAAGAGTAATTGCTTAAGTAAAATTTAAGGAGTATAGAAATAATTCACGAACAAATATGCATGGAAAAGAGTGTGTAAACACACTCAAACACAAGAAAAGCATGAAACAATAATAATAGAATCAAGAGTGTGTAAGCACACTCAAACACAAGAAAGGCATGAAACAAGAATGATTGAGTCAAGTTACGAACTTGACCAAATCAAAACAAGTAAAACATGTATTACAAATGAAATGTTTAACAATGTATGTAAACATTTCAGTATCAAAGATGGCAAGCGGAGGTGATGGTGATGCGGTGCCAAGAGTCACCGAACAAATGAGAATAGTGATTGCCGAAGAAGTTGGAAAGGCGATCGAAAACAGTTTGTCGAACTTCATTGATAAAATCCAAAATACGGTTTTATCAGTGGTAGAAGAGAGAATCAAGAAGCTAGAAGATAATTCAAATCTAGCAAAGGAAAAATCTGGGGAACGAAAACCTTGTTCATACAAGGAATTCATAGCTTGTAAACCACCTATATATAATGGGGAGGTTGATCCAATCGTGTGTCAGCGATGGATAGGCGATATCGAGGGAGTATTCGAGAGAACCCACTGTGACGAGAATGACTACGTAGCTTATGGCACGGGTCAGTTAAGAGGTCAAGCAAAAGACTGGTGGGATAATAAAAAGAAGGAAATTGGAAGCGAAGCGGCCAAGGCCATGACGTGGGAGGAGTTTAAGACACCGTTTCTTAAACATCATAGCCCCAAAGCGGTTATAAACAAGATCAAGGAAGAGTTCATGCAACTCAGACACAAGGGTGAATCCATAGACAAGATCACGGGGGTGTTTATGGACAAAATGAAATTCTATGACGATCTGATAACGAACGAAGAACAAAAAGTTTATTACTACCATAACATGCTGAGCGCAGAATATAGGGAGTTCATAACCCCTTCAAAGTATGAGACCCTTACCGAGATTGTCAATGCTGCTCGGGAAAGGGAGATTGAGTTGAATAAGAGTATAGAGCGGGGTGAACGAAGGGCACAGGATATAAATCCAAGCCCTACCAAGAAAGCAAGAACGAATGAAACGACGAAGAAATCAGATGCAAAGGGCGGTACATCAAGTTGCAAAATCTGCGGCAAGAATCATAAGGGTGAATGTCGCTTCAAAGATAAGCCTTGTCCTATATGTCAAAAAACGGGACATATGGCTATATCATGCCCGGAAAAAGTGACCGTTTGTTACAACAGTTACCGAACGGGTCATAAAAGATCGGAGTGCCCAGAATTGGCGGGAAAGAAAGAAGGGCAAGACTCAAAAGGTGAAGCCGCAAAAGCCAAAGCAAGATCTTTTCAATTGACCGCTGCTGAAGCAAAGGTCGAACCTGACGTGGTCTCAGGTATATTCACTATAAATTCAATTCCCGCACGTGTGTTATTTGATACTGGTGCGAATAAATCCTTTGTTTCATATGGGTTTATTCGACACCCTTCATTTGTTCTAACAAAATTACCTATGCCTTTAGAGGTAGAGATAGGTAATAATAAAAGCTTTACTGTCTGTGATGTATGTGAAAACTGCATGATGAATATTGATGACGAGGAATATGCAATAGACTTGATCCCGATGTCGATGGGAGAATTCCAAGTGGTAGTGGGAATGGATTGGCTATCCCGTTACCACGCAAAAGTGGTTTGTTTCCGAAAGGAAATAAAACTAACATCTCCTAGCGGAAAGCAAGTTACGATATATGGAGAAAAGGGAGGTAACCCGGTGATATGCACAATGCTAGAAGCTCGCAAACTCATGAAACATGGATGCAAGGCCTTTATGGTATATGCGAGCGAAACGGAAAAGGAACTCCTCAAAATTGGGGATGTACCAGTCGTGCGAGATTATGAAGACGTGTTCCCGGAAGAACTACCGGGGATACCGCCAGAACGGGAGGTAGAGTTCGGAATCGAATTGATTCCGGACGCAAAACCCGTGGCCAAGGCGCCATACCGGCTTGCACCGTCGGAGTTACAAGAATTGATGTCTCAAATTCAGGAATTCCTTGACAAGGGGTTTATCCGACCGAGTGTGTCTCCGTGGGGCGCACCAGTCTTATTCGTGAAGAAGAAGGATGGCAGTATGCGCATGTGTATCGATTACCGGGAGTTAAACAAACTCACGGTGAAGAATCGATACCCACTTCCAAGAATTGACGATTTATTCGACCAACTGCAAGGAGCAAGTTGGTTTTCCAAAATTGATCTCCGATCGGCTATCACCAATTGAAAGTCAAGGAGGAGGACGTACCCAAAACGGCTTTCCGTACGAGGTACGGGCATTATGAATTCCTCGTAATGCCTTTCGGATTGACCAATGCGCCCGCGGCTTTCATGGACCTCATGAACCGGGTTTGCAAACCCATGCTAGATAAGTCGGTAATTGTATTTATCGATGACATTCTGGTATATTCAAAAAGTGAAGCCGAGCACGTGTGTCATTTGCGGGAAATATTAGACACACTCAGACGAGAGAAGCTGTATGCAAAATTCACGAAGTGTGCTTTCTGGTTACGGGAGGTACAGTTTCTTGGGCATCTTATTAGTGCTGATGGAGTACTAGTAGACCCGTCCAAGATAGAAGCTGTGTCGAAATGGAGCCCTCCAAGAAATCCCTTGGAAATCCGAAGCTTTTTAGGGCTTGCGGGATATTATCGGAGATTCATACAGGATTTCTCAAAAATTGCCTTACCATTGACCAAATTAACTCGTAAGGAGGAAAAGTTCGTGTGGGGCATTAAGCAAGAGGAAGCTTTCCAAACACTCAAGGAAAAGTTGACCCACGCTCCGGTACTGACTTTACCGGAAGGGACTGAAGACATGGAGGTTTACTCGGACGCTTCTCAATTGGGGCTCGGGTGTGTATTAATGCAACGAGGCAAGGTCATCGCCTATGCCTCGAGGCAATTGAAGATACATGAAAATAAATATCCGGTTCACGACTTAGAATTAGCGGTGGTGGTGTTTGCCTTAAAGATATGGAGACATTACTTGTACGGAGTAAAGTTTACCATCTTTACCGACCATAAAAGTTTGAAATATTTCTTCGACCAGAAGGAATTAAACATGCGGCAAAGACGGTGGTTGGAAACCGTCAAAGACTTCGATTGCGAAATACATTACCACCCCGGTAAGGCCAATGTAGTGGCCGATGCGCTGAGCCGCAAAACAGATTATACCCCGATACGGGTACGATCAATGCAACTGGTGGTGACTTCAAGTTTACTAGAACGAATTCGAGAAGCACAAGATGAAGCTATAAAGGCGGAAAACTGGAAAAAGGAAAGAATTATTGGTCAAGTTAAAGACCTTGAAGTGGGCAGTCACGGCCTAAAGACTCGTTTTAATAGAATCTGGGTCCCTAACACATGTGGAGTTAAGAAGCTTCTACTTGATGAAGCTCATAAATCCCGTTATTCCATTCACCCGGGAGCGACCAAAATGTATCATGACTTGAAGCAAAACTATTGGTGGCCCGGAATGAAGCGAGACACTGTGAAATACGTGGAAAAATGCTTGACATGCCTATAAGTCAAGGCGGAACACCAAAAGCCGTATGGTAAACTCCAACCGTTAGAAATTCCGGTTTGGAAATGGGAGCAAATCACGATGGACCTATTGACCAAACTACCTAAAACAAGTCGTGGTTTTGATGCTATTTGGGTGGTCGTGGATAGGTTAACTAAAAGCGCCCACTTTATTCCGATTCGTGAAACTTATACATCTGAGAAAATGTCAGAGGTATACACCAACGAAATCATAGCAAGGCATGGGGTACCGATATCCATTGTGTCAGACAGAGATACTCGGTTTACTTCGAAATTCTGGCGTGAATTCCAAGAACAGATGGGAACTAAATTGTTCCTTAGCACTGCTTATCATCCACAAACGGATGGGCAGAGCGAAAGAACAATACAAACATTGGGTGATATGCTGCGGGCTTGCATTATTGATTTTGGGGGTAGTTGGGATGTCCATTTACCCTTGGTCGAATTTGCATATAACAATAGCTATCACGCGAGCATTAAAATGACCCCGTACGAGCTATTATATGGCAGAAAGTGTCGGACTCCGGTATGTTGGGGAGAAGTGGGTCCGCGAGGGCTAGCACCAACCGATATAATCCGAGCCACAAATGCGAAAATCGACATAGTTCGGGCACACTTGAAAGCGGCTCAAGACCGGCAAAAGGCATACGCAGATAAAAGAAATAGGCCAATTGAGTTTCAGGTTGGCGATATGGTCATGCTAAAGGTTTCCCCATGGAAGGGTATTATTAGATTCAGAAAAAGGGGAAAGTTAAGCCCGAGATTCATTGGGCCATTTAGAATCATTGAACAGGTTGGTAAGGTAGCTTATCGACTTGAATTACCCGAAGAGTTGAGTGGAATTCATAGCACATTCCACGTATCACATCTTCGAAAATGTTTGGCCGACGAAACTGCGCATATCCACTACGACGATATCGAAGTGGATAACAGCCTCAACTATGCAGTAAAACCAATTACGATTTTAGATCGTAAGGAGAAAAGTTTGAGGAACAAAATGATAACCCAAGTCAAGGTCAAATGGGAGCACAGAAAAGGGTCAGACACTACTTGGGAATCCGAAGAGGAAATGCGACGTCTACACCCGACATTATTTGGTATGTAATTCGGTTTCGGGGACGAAACCCTTTTTAAGGGGGGTGGACTTGTAACTGTCACACCCCCAAAATCCACCTGCGGAGTATCACCGCTTGGGAGCGTGACTGACCAGGATCAAGCCATCAATCATATTGAACATAGCATAACATAAATAAAGTAGTTCGTAAAACCTCATTCAATACAATTGATGTTTCAAAACAAACATAGTATCAGTAGCGGAAGCATAAGTAAATAACCCAAGTAAACCATAAGTTCAATTATTCGAAATGTTTAAACATAGCGTTCATAATCCACTGCCCACAACGTCCCGCTCCTCCAGTGCAAGCTCCATAAGTACCTAAGGTCCTGCAAGGCATGCAGCAGATAATCAACAAACTAGTTGAGCGAGTTCACAGTTTAAAGTTCAATATCGTATAGTGTGAGTAATGGTTTAATCGTTACGTTCCATATGATTAGTTCCATCGCGGCCTCCCAGGCAGGTGTGCGAAGATTATGTTCGAGTAGTTCGCGACCATAGTCTTTACCGACCAGGGTGTGTGCGAAGGCGGTTAATCAGTTCGTTCGCGACCGTAGTCTTTACCGACCAGGGTGTGTGCGAAGGCAGTTGAGTAGTTCGTTCGCGACCATAGTCTTTACCGACCAGGGTGTGTGCGAAGGCAGTTCGTAAGTATCAACAGTTTAATCGTTCGTTATAATATCAAAGTATGCACAAGTAATCATCCAACCCATTCCCACCCTGGGAACCCATGCCTTGGCTGTGTGAACTCACCTTGGTTTGCTCGGTCTGCTAGGTTATGCGCTCACTAGTAATTAATCACGTCCTATCGTATGCACGTATAACAAATCAGTTCATGTTCACAATGATACGCATGCAATTTAATGTTCACATAACAGTCAGTTTGCATATCGGCACAACACGTATTACTTCACATTAAATCATTCAAAGTATGTTTATAACCACATATCTTTCGAATCCACCCTTATCTTTCGACCTATTAGTTATCTTTCGACATATCAGTTATCACAGTTATCTTTCGGACCGAATGTTATGTTTCGAGACACATGCCGTCTTCCGACCTAAGGGCATCTTTCGGTAATTATGTTTCGGTCAATGCTATCCTTCGGTCAACACTACTATGGTTCGAAGGTCAAGTATCTTTCGGTCACATCTATGTTTCGACAATAAGTATCTTTCGACAATAACTATGTTTCGAGTAGCAAGTATCTTTCGATACATATCAGTTACGGAATATCAGTTACGTTTATCACGCAGCCAGTTACAGAAACAGAAACCCTAATCATCTACAGCCGTCATCAACATTATCGATCAAACAACAATCATGCAGTAATCATAGGATCATCATCTAATCATCATGCAATCATCATAATACTAATACCCATCGTGATCCCTAGTTTATGTGTTCACCAAGCCGATTAACATAGTATGTCACATTATCGAACCCTATTAACATGCCATGAACATTCAGATCTCACCAATAACACCCTAATCAATTTGACAATAACAATCATTCCGATAACACATCAAGCAAGTCAGTAAGATCATAACATTAATCATAAATCGATAACCCTAATCATACAAGTTGTGTAAATCGCAGATTATTACGGTATTCCTAAGCGATTCATAGACAAGTAAGTGCTAGAAGTAACTAACCGAGATGAGGGTTTGGTCACGCAAAAGTTTCCGGTGGTTTCTAGTTTGCCGTCACAGTGAAATAGCTCTAGGGTTGAAAAATGACAGCCGATTACGTGCTTTCACGTATATATACATATTACAGAAATGGGCCAAGCCCATCTGAAAGACTGGGCCGAAGGATCTGAATTCCAGTCGAAGGATATGTTTCGTGGCCGAAGGATGTCGAAGGATAAAGTTCTTGGTCGAAGGATATGTTTTGAGATCCTTCGAATCGAAAGTTGATCCTTCGAATCGAAGGATATGTTTCGAGATCCTTCGATCTGCATATCATGTTTCGATCTAGACTAAGTGTTTTAATAATATTTCTAATATTATATTCTACCACAGCAAGTAATCACATATATGCAACACGACAATATGTTTCATTAAAACACAACGCGTACAATTTCAAGTCCACAATTCAGACAACTAAACAGTCAAAGTCAACGCGCATTTAATGCGAAAGTGAAAGTCAGAAACTCGAGTTGTCACATTATCCCCAACTTAAAAGAAATTTCGTCCCGAAATTTGGTACGCACTCACTGAGGAAGCTAGGTAAGTTACATTGTTCACTGGTTTTCCTGGGGTGTCACATCATCCCCCCGTTGATTTGGAATTTCGTCCCGAAATTCAGTAGTAGTAGCTTCAGCCTCAGAAGTGGATGCATTGGTTTCGAATAACTGGGGATACTTTTCTTTTATCTGGTCTTCGCGTTCCCAGGTATACTCTGGACCACGCTGAGAGTTCCAACGAACTCGAACAAGAGGGATTCTCTTGTGTTTGAGGACCTTAACATCCCGGTCCGTGATTTCAACAGGTTCCTCGACGAACTGCAACCGCTCGTCGATAGTGAGTTCCTTAAAAGGAATGATGAGGTTTTCATCTGATAGGCACTTCTTCAAGTTCGATGTGTGAAAGACATTGTGAACTGCTCCGAGTTCAGCTGGTAGGTTCAACTTGTAAGCTACCTTGCCAATCTTTTCTGTAATTTCGAATGGTCCGACGTACCGCGGATTTAGTTTGCCCCGTTTGCCAAAACGTACCACACCCTTCCAGGGTGAAACTTTCAATAAAACCCGGTCCCCGACCTCAAATTCCAATGGTTTTCTACGCTTGTCCGCGTAGGCTTTCTGACGGTCGCGTGCTGCCGCCATGCGTTGTCGTATCTGTGCTATCTTTTCTGTGGCGTCCACTACAATCTCTGGACCCGTAATTTGACTATCCCCCACCTCTGCCCAACAGAGAGGTGACCGGCATTTACGTCCGTACAATGCCTCAAATGGAGCGGCTTGGATGCTGGTATGGTAACTGTTATTGTACGAGAACTCCACCAAAGGGAGATGCTTTTCCCAGCCGTTGCCGAAATCAATAACACATGCCCGAAGCATGTCTTCAAGGGTTTGGATAGTTCGCTCAGACTGCCCATCCGTCTGAGGATGATATGCTGTGCTCATGTCTAATCGTGAGCCGAAAGATTTGTGCATCGCTTGCCAAAGCTCTGACGTGAATCGTGCATCGCGATCCGAAATAATAGAAGTGGGCACTCCGTGCCTCGAAACAACTTCTTTCATGTAGATGTCTGCTAGGGTAGAAAACTTATCCGTTTCTTTGATAGCCAAGAAGTGAGCAGACTTTGTGAGCCGATCAACGATCACCCAGATAGTGTCATTCCCACGCTGGGATCTAGGTAAGCCCGTAACAAAATCCATGGAAATTTCTTCCCATTTCCATTGCGGTATCTTAGGCTGCTGAAGCAGGCCTGATGGTTTCTGGTACTCGATTTTAACCCTTGCACAAGTTAAACACTTGCCGACGTAAGTTGCGATAAGAGCTTTCATGTTTGGCCACCAATAAGTTGTTCTGATATCGTGGTACATCTTATCCGACCCTGGATGTACCGAGTAGCGAGACTTGTGCGCTTCATCCATCACAAGTTCGCGTAAGCCGCCATAAAGTGGGACCCAAATACGCCCCGTTACATAGTAGGCGCCGTCTTCCTTTTGTTCCATTTGTTGCCTTGAACCGCGCAAGGCTTCAGCCTTGACGTTTTCGGGTTTCAGTGCTTCTAACTGAGCAGCTCGTATCTGTGCAGGAAGACTGGACTGAATAGTAAGTTGTAGCGCTCGCACGCGCTTAGGTAGAGTGTCTTTCCGACTGAGGGCATCAGCCACAACATTGGCCTTGCCTGGATGATACTTGATGGCGCATTCATAATCGTTTAGAAGTTCAACCCATCTGCGTTGACGCATATTCAAATCCTTTTGCTTAAGAATATGCTCGAGACTCCTGTGATCGGTGTAAATCGTGCACCTGGTACCGTACAGGTAGTGTCGCCATATCTTAAGCGCGAAAACAACAGCCCCCAGCTCTAAATCGTGCGTCGTGTAGTTCCGTTCATGAACCTTGAGTTGCCGAGAAGCGTAGGCTATCACTTTATCACGTTGCATCAATACACATCCAAGCCCCTGTATCGATGCGTCACAATAAACCACGAAGTCATCCGTGCCCTCTGGCAATGAGAGAATAGGTGCGCTGCAAAGCTTATCTTTTAAGTACTGAAAAGCGGTCTCCTGCGTATTACCCCATCTGTAAACGACACCTTTCTGTGTTAGCATAGTAAGTGGTTGCGCGATCTTTGAGAAGTCTTTAATAAATCGCCTGTAGTAACCCGCCAAACCCAAGAATTGGCGTATTTCTGTCGGTGTACGTGGTGCTGGCCAGTTTCTGATCGAATCAACCTTGGATGGATCAACATGAATCCCATCCTTGTTTACCACATGGCCTAAGAAGTGGACTTCACGAAGCCAGAAGTCGCATTTTGAAAACTTTGCGTACAGTTGCTCCTTTCGAAGAAGTTCCAAGATAAGGCGTAAGTGCTGCTCGTGCTCCTCCTGACTCTTGGAGTAAATCAAAATGTCGTCGATGAAAACGATAACAAACTTGTCGAGATAGGGTTTGCACACCCTGTTCATAAGATCCATGAAGACTGCAGGCGCGTTCGTAAGCCCGAATGGCATGACAAGAAACTCGTAATGACCGTAGCGAGTTCTGAAAGCGGTTTTGGAGACGTCCTCATCCCGGACTCTCAGCTGATGATACCCTGACCTTAAATCAATCTTGGAATAGTAACACGACCCTTGCAACTGGTCGAATAAGTCGTCGATGCGCGGAAGAGGATAACGGTTCTTCACCGTCACCTTGTTGAGTTCACGGTAGTCGATGCACATCCTGAACGTACCGTCTTTCTTCTTCACAAATAACACTGGAGCTCCCCAAGGCGAAGAGCTTGGACGAATAAAGCCCTTTTCCAAGAGCTCTTGCAGCTGCTTCGACAGTTCTTCCAGTTCGGTTGGAGCTAAACGATACGGTGCGCGGGCTATTGGGGCTGCTCCAGGAGCTAACTCAATCTGAAACTCGACTTGACGATGAGGAGGTAAACCAGGTAAATCTTCAGGAAACACTTGAGGAAAATCACGCACAACTGGTATATCCTCCAGCTTCTTTTCCTTTGCTGATGCGTCAGTGACAAGTGCCAAAATGGCAGTATGTCCCTTTCGTAAACATTTTTGCGCCTTTAAGTAAGAGATGATGCCAACCACAGCACCACTCTTGTCACCTTGTACTTCGAGAGGTTCCTGACTGGAGCGAGGAATACGTATAACTTTTTCTTTGCATAAGATCTCCGCATGATGTTGGGATAACCAATCCATACCGATGACGACGTCGAAACTACCCAAAACTATGGGTATGAGATCAATCGAGAAAGTCTGACCCGCTAGAACAATACTACAACCCTTGACTACCTGTGCGGCTTCTACACTTTTACCATTGGCTAGTTCTACGACGTGTTTGGTGTCTAGAGGTGTTGGTGTACGTTTTAATAATTTACTCATTTTCAATGACATATAGCTTGTATCAGCACCCGAATCAAATAAGACAGTAACATAAATATCGTCGAGAAGAAACTTACCCATAACCACATTGGGATCATTCACTGCATCTCCTCGACCCAACACAAAAGCACGACCACGAGCTTCATTGCCGTTGTTGTTGTTGTTTCCCCCGTTGTTCTGATTATTGTTGTTATTCCCGTTGCCCTGGTTGTTGTTGTTGTTGCGATTCTGGTTCAACTGAGGGCAATCGCGTTTGTAGTGACCTTCAGCCCCACACTGGAAACACCCCCGGTTTCCACGCTGTGGCTGCTGCTGCTGATTCTGTGGAGCTGGCGGTGGAAGTTGCTGGTGCTGGTTTGCTGGACGCGAGCTTCTACAATCTTTAGCCTCATGACCCGGCTTGTGACATCTTTGACATTGACTCCTGCGACATCTTCCACTGTGGTGTTTGTTGCACCTGTTACACCACGGGTGATTTCCCTTATAGCCACTATGTCCCTGACTGCCCGATGATTGCTGACTCGGACTCTGGTAATCGTTGGTGCGACGTTGCTGAGTTTGGGACTGAACAGACGCTGATCCCCTGCTGGAATCCCCGTCCCACTTTCTTTTATTCTCGCTGGGTGTGGCAGAAGTAGCAGCAGTTGGAGTGACTGAAGTAGCAGCTGTAGCAGTAGCGCCGACACGCTTTGGCAGTTTATTCTGATCCACTGCCTGATCGGTGATGCGATGAGCGAGACGCTGTATTTCCTGGATATTGTTGAGGTTAGCCGAGGTAACGTGGCTCTGTATTTCTGGCACCAAACCTTTGAGATACAACTCAATACGCTTGTAAGGAGGGTCCACCATAGTTGGACATAACACAGCCAACTCATTCGATCTCTTGGTGTAAGCTTCGATTTCCGAACCAACCATTTTCAAGTTATACAACTCGTCCTCCAACTTGTGAATGTCTTCTCTAGTGCAGTATTCCCTCTTGATCAGTTCTTTGAAGTCATTCCAGGGTGTGGCGTTAGCAGCTGCCAACCCTAAGATCTGCACTTGTGCGTTCCACCAAGTGAGCGCAATCCCTTCAAGTGTGCCAGTGGCGAACTTCACCCTGCGAGCTTCAGGGCATTCACACATTTCGAAAACCGACTCGAGCTTTTCAAACCAGTGGAGGAGTCCAACTGCTCCCTCCGTGCCACTGAACGAGCTAGGGCGACATTCCATAAAGTTCTTGAAGGTGCACCCAGGTTGTTGCTGAGCGGGTTGACCTATTGTGTACGAATAGGGCAAAGTTAAGTACGAGAATTAATGTAGGATCTAAAGATCCTAGTGTCTATACTGCAGGGTATACTACCTGCTTGGGCGGCTGCAACTGCCGCAGCAACGAGAGCCTCTAGCTGGGCTTGAGTCATGGTAATTCGTGCGGCCATTGATCTTCACATCAAAGGCAACATAAGTGAGAAAGGTTCGCGAATAGTGCGATGACAGAAGAGTGTAAGCACATAAGTATTCTCATGCAATGACAAGTTGTGAGCAAGGTAATGTAAGCATACTACGAGCAAAGTTCTATGCAAATTCTAGCAAGCAGGTAATAAACATAAACCTTATTACCTAGGATGTCGAGTCTTGCACGTGGAGCGAAGCGTCGTTGTGGATCGTTGAGAGCACTGTTCTGGTTATAGTCTGGTTTTAATAAAAACGTTTTTCCATATTAAAACCAAGTTCTCTATAACCAATGGCTCTGATACCAATCTGTCACACCCCCAAAATCCACCTGCGGAGTATCACCGCTTGGGAGCGTGACTGACCAGGATCAAGCCATCAATCATATTGAACATAGCATAACATAAATAAAGTAGTTCGTAAAACCTCATTCAATACAATTGATGTTTCAAAACAAACATAGTATCAGTAGCGGAAGCATAAGTAAATAACCCAAGTAAACCATAAGTTCAATTATTCGAAATGTTTAAACATAGCGTTCATAATCCACTGCCCACAACGTCCCGCTCCTCCAGTGCAAGCTCCATAAGTACCTAAGGTCCTGCAAGGCATGCAGCAGATAATCAACAAACTAGTTGAGCGAGTTCACAGTTTAAAGTTCAATATCGTATAGTGTGAGTAATGGTTTAATCGTTACGTTCCATATGATTAGTTCCATCGCGGCCTCCCAGGCAGGTGTGCGAAGATTATGTTCGAGTAGTTCGCGACCATAGTCTTTACCGACCAGGGTGTGTGCGAAGGCGGTTAATCAGTTCGTTCGCGACCGTAGTCTTTACCGACCAGGGTGTGTGCGAAGGCAGTTGAGTAGTTCGTTCGCGACCATAGTCTTTACCGACCAGGGTGTGTGCGAAGGCAGTTCGTAAGTATCAACAGTTTAATCGTTCGTTATAATATCAAAGTATGCACAAGTAATCATCCAACCCATTCCCACCCTGGGAACCCATGCCTTGGCTGTGTGAACTCACCTTGGTTTGCTCGGTATGCTAGGTTATGCGCTCACTAGTAATTAATCACGTCCTATCGTATGCACGTATAACAAATCAGTTCATGTTCACAATGATACGCATGCAATTTAATGTTCACATAACAGTCAGTTTGCATATCGGCACAACACGTATTACTTCACATTAAATCATTCAAAGTATGTTTATAACCACATATCTTTCGAATCCACCCTTATCTTTCGACCTATTAGTTATCTTTCGACATATCAGTTATCACAGTTATCTTTCGGACCGAATGTTATGTTTCGAGACACATGCCGTCTTCCGACCTAAGGGCATCTTTCGGTAATTATGTTTCGGTCAATGCTATCCTTCGGTCAACACTACTATGGTTCGAAGGTCAAGTATCTTTCGGTCACATCTATGTTTCGACAATAAGTATCTTTCGACAATAACTATGTTTCGAGTAGCAAGTATCTTTCGATACATATCAGTTACGGAATATCAGTTACGTTTATCACGCAGCCAGTTACAGAAACAGAAACCCTAATCATCTACAGCCGTCATCAACATTATCGATCAAACAACAATCATGCAGTAATCATAGGATCATCATCTAATCATCATGCAATCATCATAATACTAATACCCATCGTGATCCCTAGTTTATGTGTTCACCAAGCCGATTAACATAGTATGTCACATTATCGAACCCTATTAACATGCCATGAACATTCAGATCTCACCAATAACACCCTAATCAATTTGACAATAACAATCATTCCGATAACACATCAAGCAAGTCAGTAAGATCATAACATTAATCATAAATCGATAACCCTAATCATACAAGTTGTGTAAATCGCAGATTATTACGGTATTCCTAAGCGATTCATAGACAAGTAAGTGCTAGAAGTAACTAACCGAGATGAGGGTTTGGTCACGCAAAAGTTTCCGGTGGTTTCTAGTTTGCCGTCACAGTGAAATAGCTCTAGGGTTGAAAAATGACAGCCGATTACGTGCTTTCACGTATATATACATATTATAGAAATGGGCCAAGCCCATCTGAAAGACTGGGCCGAAGGATCTGAATTCCAGTCGAAGGATATGTTTCGTGGCCGAAGGATGTCGAAGGATAAAGTTCTTGGTCGAAGGATATGTTTCGAGATCCTTCGAATCGAAAGTTGATCCTTCGAATCGAAGGATATGTTTCGAGATCCTTCGATCTGCATATCATGTTTCGATCTAGACTAAGTGTTTTAATAATATTTCTAATATTATATTCTACCACAGCAAGTAATCACATATATGCAACACGACAATACGTTTCATTAAAACACAACGCGTACAATTTCAAGTCCACAATTCAGACAACTAAACAGTCAAAGTCAACGCGCATTTAATGCGAAAGTGAAAGTCAGAAACTCGAGTTGTCACAGTAACACCCCGAAAATATAAATCTTTATATAAGAATTTAAGGATTCCATAAACAAGAAATAATCATGTAGAAACTTTAACCTAGTCAAAGTTTACAAGTCTTGAAAATAACCTACACTTGGTTAAAACTCTAGCATTTAAAAAGAAATGGTAGTTAAGGGACTAATCTTGCCAAGAATCAAAAGTTTAATTTTTAATTGTAACAAAACTAAACCAAACACACCAAATTGGTGTGTCTGGTCGACAGAAGCAAGAAAAGGGGCGACCCCCATTGTTCCAAAACCCTAAAGTCACAATTTCTTGCAAATTGAAGGCTCAAATCCTAACCAAAACGAAATCCGAGCTTAGAATTGTGTTCCTCATCGCAAGAGGATTAAGAGGTATGTAAAATTTTATGAGAATTCACTACTTGAAATCCTCATGAATCTAAGCAAATCTGAAATTTTGTTGATGCATGACAGTAATTAGTTAGATTAAAGATGATATAGTGTCTAGGATTAAAACCTAGACAACTATATATGAAATCATGCCTAAATTCAGGAAAATTCCATGAATCCATGGATGTTAGGTTATGGGTTTTAAATGTTGATGATGAACATTAGGATTTTGAGTGTAATCATAGTATAAATTTCATCATAGGAAGTAACTCCTGTGATATTGATACTAAATGTATGCAAAAATTACTATTATAGTGAAAATTGATGTCAAATCATAAAGTCATGAACTTGTTTATGAAGGTGGGAAAATCTGACCCGCTAGGTGTTCGTAGAAATGCCTAAGTGGGGATTTAAATGTGAAATTTGGATAAAAACGCAGATTTGATAATGGTCCATAATTATGTGATTGTGGTCATAAAAAGGAGTTCTAAACATGTTATAAAACTGAATCTTCTAGGCAAAGAGTCCGGTTCATCTAGCGGACAAGCCGGAGGGAGTTCACGAGGAAAAGACGCGCTCTAAAAGGTACGAAATTTATTGTTTCGATACATTATACCTAATTGCTAGTTTATGTAATAAATTCTGAAACATGATAATCAAGGTTACCAAAATGCCATGAAAATGATTAGTGACCTAAACAAGCGAAATGGGTCAAAACGAGTGACAAACATGGATACTTACATGCCCTTAATGGTGCTTGATTCAGCACCCAAACGGGTCAAAACAAGTCTTGTATTAAACATGAAGCTAGACACTATCGCTTAATGCTTGGATATATCCTTTGTGTAAGTCGTAATTTAGACATGCCATGATAGTTGTAAAGTTTAAATTCCTTATATAGGAGTTGTGATCTTGATTGATAATTGTGAATAGTTGTGTAGATGGCAAATACGAAAGTTTGGATATAGTCATATATATATTGATGTGGGAGTGTTTCCCTTTTGGGATAGCAAAAGTGATAACGGGTGATAGTCCTAAATTGGGTAATTAACCTTGGGTGGGTAATAAACCTGTTCAAGGTCACTTTGCTGCAAAATGGAACTTGAATGCTCAAGGTCAAAAAGCAAGAAAACAAATGCAGGGCCCACCGTAAATTACGGTGACACCGTAATTTACGGTGGCTATTAAAATGTTACGGTGGGGATCTACTGATTTACGGTAGGTACCCCAAATGCCCAGAACCCACCGTAATTTACGGTGATACCGTAAATTACGGTGAAGCCCAGTTTTGCTGAAATTTTACTTCTTGATTTGAATGAGTTATCGATCCTAATCCAAATACGTGAATTCCCATCGTTAATAACACTAATGTCTGTTTAAAAACATTAGTTTTCAGGTACTCAAGTGAAGGATGATGATCAAGCAATCGATTCGGACCGAACACCTAACGTTACGCTTCCGCACTTGAACCTCGTTTTGTTATTATGTAAACTCTAGTAGTTTATTTTGGAACATTGTTGTAGGTTAAACATGTAAATGTTTTATTAAATGGTTTCGAATCTTGAAGTAATTTTGTAAAAACTACTTTTAGTACATTATGTAAAGCTTATTTGCTATTAAAAATGGGTATTATAAACTGGGTCTTACAAATTATATACTAACTGAGAATTAAATTTAAAAGTTCAATAGTCCACAAACTTCCTCTTGCTAGATGTAAAATAGGTGTGGTTAACTATGTTTTGACTACTGAGGATATTGAGGATACACTAGAGATATGGGTCACTTAACAGAGTTAATGGAAGAATATAACTTAAGCACCCTGATGAGAAACTTATGTAATTTAACTTGTAAGAGATAATAGCATTAAGCGTTGTACAATTTATAGCGTTGTACTCAAATTATTTACCAAATATGATTATTGTTAAAAGAAAAGCAAATCAACTTAAAAAACCTTCATTCTTCACTTTTTTAACATGTATTCAACTCATACACATAACGTATAACATTCTGAAAATATCAAGCAAGCAACATACATTTATAATTGTACCTGGAAAATGTGTCTCCTGGTTTTTATGTTAGAGAGTGGAAAGCCTTTTTAAGTTGATATCTCGATAATTTAAGCTCCTTTTGATGCTTAGCCAACTTGACTTTCGTCTCTTCGAGACGGGTTTTTGATTCTTTAAAGTGGATTTCATGGTCTGCCGAATTTAATTCAGCTTCTTCAAGACGGGTTCTTCATTCCTTCAACTCGTTTACACACTCTGCCAAATTGATTCAGACTCTTGAAGCTACTTTTCTTGACACCTTCGGCTCTTTTTGTCGGTCATATAACTTAGATTCAACCTCTTGAAGCTGTTTTCTTGATGCTTTAAGCTCATTTTCATACTTAGATAACTTTATTTCAGCATCTTTAAGCGGACTTCTTGATTTTCCTCTTTAAAATTCTTTTAGAGTCTTCTCCATTCCTTTCTTTAAAGAAATGGGATCTGCTCCAAACGTAACCGCCAATAATACAGATTTCATCATTTCTGTTGAAAGAACAATTGCAGTGGTAGTACCATTCCCAGGTAAATCATTTGTCTTCGTTACAAACTGAAAAAAAAAACAACGAATATTTGAAACACTAATTTGTTAACTGATTTCAGTAATTATGGTCTGGTCAGCTTCATTACTACCTCTTGAATTAACACTGCCCTTTATTTTCTATTGAATCAGAAACCATGACACCATCGTTAAAACTTTAAGTGATCCAAATTCAGTGATAGGGATTAAGTGATTCCCACAACCATCACCAACATCATCATTGAGTCAGGGTATGTAAAGTTTACTGGAGGCCCTCCGGTCACCATTCAACAGCATAAGCGTTTGAGTCTACCGATCTAGCAAAAAAATCGGACATACAGGTAAATTTAGAGTTGTCGGAATTCTGCCGGAAGTTCACCGAAAAAATAAAAAATGAAATTGGTTCTACATGCCTTTGAGAGGACCAACCTACTCAAACCTGAAGCATACATCCAAAAACTCGATCACTGAAACCTTGCAGGAATAGGAATACTGAAATACTGAAGCGATTTTCCAAAAACTAATAAGCAATCAAAGCCAAATTACCTCCTTAGCCCAACCAGCCAAACACCCTTCATATTCTCCATTGAAAGCGATTTTCCGGTCCAAAGACAACCACAAACATACAAGCTCCCAGCCTTCTCTTGCTCAACACATTGCTTACAAAACTCCACTATCCTTTTCTACATCCAAATGAGAGCTTGAGGATGAAATTTAATATTTTCTCATTTAATGTTTTCTCATGTATCAGTCATAGCTAGACGAGAAAGAAAAATATATATTAATGATGGAGATGTATGATTAGCTAATCTAATTAGTCAAAACCTGAGCCAGTTCCTCTAGCTATCGAATTACATAAAAAAATCCTTCAATATTATCACTTCCATTCGCTTCTCTGTCCATCAAATTCTCCTCGAAAGTCTTACCCTGCAAGAAGTTGACTATTATTTTACCAAAATTACGAATATATCGGAGAATATAAAGTTGGGTTGTACATGATGTGATCTACTAAAAAATATTTTTCAGATTAAATTTGTGCTGATAACAACATGGTGTTATCACCTATCCTTATTCGCTGATGAAATTTTTTGTGATTTTGATAACAGTTCGTTATTAACTAATTAAAAGAAAATAATGGTGGTCACATGAAGGAAGTTCCTAACCTGATGATATCCATTGGCCTAATTGTTTCCAGCACATACCAGCAACTATAAAGATATATCCTTATTATACCTACAATAAATCACACCAAAATGTCAAACACATTACACATATGAGCAGCTAAAAAGATATAAACCAATATTTACCAAATACTATAAAAATGAAATATTTAGCCTGCTTTTATCATATGCAATCAAACTTGCACAACATTTACCAGTTACTAAAAAAATGAAATAGTAAGAACAACCTTGTCAAAACTCTTCAAGTTGCTTCACAGCCTCAGCTATTGTTTCCTCATTCTTCTCGTCCCACTTTTTCTTTCTTTCTTTCTGCTAAAGAAGACAATCTCCATTTATACCATAAAATTGAGACCTAACCGAGGGAAATTGAGACTGTTATTCTCTGCATTTTTTAGTTATATAAGTTAGATATCGAATGAAAACAAAAGCTTACCTATACCTCGCTTTGATCGCATAGGCCTATGTGTTATGCTTGCGCATCATGTATGCAAGGCTATCTTTACCACAACTGATATTCCATACATAATGCGTAAAATGGCTCAAGTCGATGTGCTTTTGGTAGTAGCACTATGAAAATAATGCCAAGAACAGTCTTATAGATCCTTTTCAAGTACCCTGTGCAAAAACAAACATTAGACTATATAACGTCTTTACCAAGTACAAAAACTCAACCTAAACAAAATTGTCAAGGCTTGAATTTCAAATGCCCTCCTCAACTCCTTCTAGAAGCTTTTCCTGAATTATTACGATCAGGATTTCATCTCAACTTGATCCAATAGTTGGCATGCATCCAAAAACAGTTACAATTTAATGAGAACACAAAAATATATAATGTCACTGTAACATTAGCATAAAAATATGACTCTTACATGTATTTCTTTGTCTCTAGTAGGTAGCTAAGGTTTACGCATATCAACTCGCTTTGTTAAATGGGTCATAGGAACCTGTATAACAAAAGAACAATAATTATATAAACACAACAAAAGTAAAGATAACTTTAATAACACATACATCCGAATACCTAATGAACCTGTACAGAGGACTTTTTGATCTGTGGGTGCCATTGACCGAAGCTGGCTCTTTGTAGTAAAACATAATTCCATGAAAACCATTCACTCATTTCCAGTTGTGCGTAAGCTTTTAATGATATTCCTTCCTGCAGAGAGCGACACCATTGACAACCACATTGGCACTGAAATAATTAAATACAGTTGGCACATTAACTTGTTTCATTCACAACAAATAAATAAAAATTATGATTAAATTACAGTGTGTAGAGATGTTAACAATTAGAACCAGATGACACATTTAACCTTAACCATGAACAACAGTGTGCAAAAATTGAAATGAAAATCCCACCAAACTATCAACAGATTAAGTCTAAAGATGATATTGAAGGACAAACCTGTATACGATGGTCAATGATGAACGAATGAAGAACAGTGTGAGTCAATTGATGATGAAATTGAAGGAATCCAAATAAAATATTCACAAAAACATACCTTAGCAATTAAATTTGAGACTACTAAATTCCATTTTTGTCGAGTTTTTGTTCCTGCAACTTGCCCAGCCTTCGCCACTTTACCAAACGCTTTGTTTAGCCAAGTTGCTCCAGCAGTTACATACCTAAACATAATTGTAAGAGAAATAAAAAATATTAACCAAATTTGTTAAATACTATATCATCATTTATTAGCAATGATAATGATGCTCATACTTAGATAACTTGGGTCACAAGAAAGTATATATCAATTAAACACATACTCATTCTACAAGAATCAACTAAGAACCCAGCAAAACAAACCTAGCATCAGCTAAACATCAACATTGAGATTCAACCTAAATATATATATATATATATATATATATCTAATTAAACACATACTCATACTGTAAGAATCAACTAAATACAATCAAAAAAATTTTCACACACAAATAACATATATGTAGCACAAAAGTGATGCAATCTTAATTAAAAAGTAATAGTTAACAGTCTCATACCAATTGTTGACTCTCATTCATATTCATAACTCTTTTAATATCTGCAACTTCATTCATAACAGAACTCATCTCATTCTTTTCTCCGGCACTCTTATTCTCTTCAACTTCTACAACCATCGGTTTCGTCTGAACAACAACACCTTCACCTTCTGTAACATTATTATTATTATATTTCAAATTAACAACAACATGTTCAAAAACCCCCAATTCAGCTTCAGACACCGAAACACTAGGGTTTCCATCATCCTTCTTACAATCAGCTTCAAAATCCACTTCTCTGATGCTTACTAAATCGTTTGAACCATCCGTAGTAGGAGAAAACACTCTCCTCATGTGAAGATCCTTCACCGACACTTGATTCATAACCAGATCTACTGAAACTTCCAATTGTTGCTGTTTTACTATCTTTTTGATAATATTACGTCTCCAAATGGAGCCAGATTGAGCGTAACCAGATCTGTGACGGTGGAAGTAGATCTGAGAACGACTGCGAGTGAATATACCGCCAAATGGATCGTATTCCGATGGCTGTTGCTTGTGTTTTCTAGATTCGATGCTTGACTCCATCGCTTCGATGTTCTTCTGGTTTTGTCAGAGTTAGGGTTTCTAGGGTTTTGTTTCTGAGTTGAAGAGAGAGAGGTGTGAAGATAACTAAAGTAACGGTAAAATACGGAGAGTTGAAATTATAATTTGAATTTTGATAATGGAGCCAAAACTATATTTGATAGAGAGAGGGATTGAAATTATGATTTGAATTTTGGAAATAGAGCCAAAACCATCAGTGTTATTTATGTATTATTATTAAATAAATGAAATGATTTAAAAAAATAAAGTGGGATGATGATTTAATAATGTGACATAAGAAAAGCTAAGTTGGCGTGTCTAAGAGCTTGACACCTCAGCTTTTCTCATGCCAGCTCATATTCTGCTTTAATAAGGATATAAATGTGTAGCAAGAAAAGGCATCTAGAAGTATCAAACTGAAATCAGCGGTAGAGGGTGTGTTCTGGGCTCGGACCTACGTGGCGCATGTGAGATAGCACACTTCAAACTGATCTATCTAACACCCTATCAACCGAAAGAAATATAAAAACAAACACTACCACATGGTATGTAGCATTGTTCACGCTGTGGTTTTATACATATAGAGTAAACTGCAATTTGTGTCCCTAAGGAAAGAGCCCACTATCAAATTGAGTCCCCAAAATGAAAATTTCGAAAATAAACACTGCCACATGGTATGTAGCATTGTTCACGCCGTGGTTGAATACATATAGAGTAAACTGAATTTTGTGTCTATGAGGAAAGAGCCCGCTATTAAGTTGAGTCCCTAAAATGAAAATTTCGACAACAAACACTGCCACATGGTATGTGGCATTATTCACAGTGTGGTTTTATACATATAGAGTAAACTGCAATTTGTGTCACTAAGGAAAGAGCCCGCTATCAACTTGAGTCCCCAAAATGAAAATTTCGACCAATGAGTCCCTGCTATATGAAATTCGCTATACTCTGAGTCCCTCCGTTAAGAATCCGTTAGTTTGATCGTTAAGTCAAGGGGTATTTTGATAATCTCACCATATTAAAATTAAAAAAAAAACAAAACAAAACATAAATCTAATTTCATCATCTGTTTGTATATCATATCTTCAAACCCATCTTCAAGAACATGGCTACCTTCAACCATTATCTTCAAACAAAAACAACCAAACCCTAAATTCTAATCTTCATAATCTGCACATTATCATCAATAACCGAGATCTTCCAAGCTTCAAAACACAAAGAAAAAATAAACAATTGGAAACTTCAAAAGACAAATCCATATTTTCAAGAACAAATCCTTTCTTTCAATTTCACTCATAATACCTTAACAACAACATCAAACTGCAACAACAACATCAAATAAAACAACAATATATTCTTCATTTCTTTACCAGCTTCTTCAACTTGAAAGATCTCATGCGAAACACGGTTGTAGAAAGAGAAACACAAGTGTAGAGAGAGAAACAACACCTTTTTCTAAAGAATCTTCAAAACTTCAATCGTTGATCCATAAAAAAAAAATCTCCATGAACAAAAATAATCTTCATGAACAATACATATCAAACAAAATACTAAAACACAATCCAAAACAAAAGGATGAGGATTTAAAAGGAACTAACCTCGGTTAACAACAGAGAATGGAATCCAAATATTTAACAATTGTTCCTAAAACACGGATGATTCTTCATTGTTATATAGTTAAATTTATAAAAAAATCTGTACATAAAAGAGATTGCTTCTTATAGAGTTAAATTAATAAAAAATAGTCTTTAATTTTTTTTTTTTTTTTTTGAACAGCAACTCACTTTATATATGAATATAAAGAGCCAGCAAGAAGCTGGGATACACCCAAAACAGAAAAAACAAACAAACTAAACAAGAACCGAACCACTAAAGACGATTACAACATGCCTTGAATGTCGAAATCTCTCCAGTTATCCCACGATGGCATCTTAACTTTTGACCGGTTACACAACCAAAGAAACACATCTTCCTTTATCTGCTCCACCGTCCTGGAAATCGGGATGAAGTGGTCATCAAACACCTTTTTGTTTCTGGCTATCCAAATCCTCCATACAGTTGCCATAACAATCGCGTATATAGTCTTCTTCCATATTTTGCAACCCGGGCAATTCGACAAGTAGTCTATCAGATCCTGAAGATTATTAGAGTTGATAGGAAAACTGATTCTAACCCATGCCAAAACGTTCCACCAGATGCATCGGGACCAAAGACACTTAACGAAAACATGTTCCGGGTCTTCATCGCTAAGCCCACAACGGGAACAAATGCTATCGGCTAAATGAACTCCCCTGTGTATTAGACCCACCTTTGAAGCGATCTTACCATTAATAGCCCGCCATAAAAGAACATTTGCTTTTGGAGTGGCCCAGCTGTTCCAGCGGAACCCAAAGGAGATATTATTCACTCCAGCAGCTGCTGCTTCGATATCTACTCGGACCTATCTGACCGAGAAGGCACCCATCGGATCCGATCGCCATTTCCACGACCCCCCCTCGGACACTATATTTTCCATTAAGTTTAACCCAAGATTAGAAAACTTAGAATCAATCGAAACAACGTCTTTCCAAACTCCCGGTATCGACTTTTTCATAGGGAGGAAACGATCAGTGGTATTTGACCCAGAACGGTTCAAATTCAAGAAGAAATATATCTGATATAGAATGAGAAATTTGTTCCACAAAGCAATCGACTATTAGGCTTATTTTTGTGGATGACGTGTCTTCAAGTAGTAATGAGTGCACACGGATGATGATGAACCAATGATGATGATGATGATGTTCTTAAGAAATAAAATTAGGGTTGGTTTGATTTGGGGAAGAAGATAGAGGCAAAAGATCAAATATAAATAAACTTAACCTACTAAACATACAAATTGAAGGAAAAGTAAAAAAGATAAGGTGTCTTTTTTGTAATTACCACCAACTATCAAAGTTACTATACAATTGTGAACTCAACCAAAAATACCTAAAAAACACAAATTTTTTTTTAATATTTTTTATAAAAAATCGCTACGTTTTGTAAAAAAAAAAATTGCTAGTAAAAGTAGCAATTTTTTAATAAAAATATTAAAAAATATATTTTGTGTGTGTTTTTTTTTTATTTTTTTATGTTTTTATTTTATTTTATTTTTTTGGGTTTAGTTTTTAGCATTTTAGCTTGGGTGGGGGAGGGTGGTTTAGGTGTTTTTTTTTTTTTTTTTTTTTTTTTTTTTGGGGGGGGGGGGGGCTTAGGTTTTTTAGATACATTTGTAGAGTAACTTTAATAGTTATAGATAATTACAAAAATGTCACCTTGTCTTTTTGACTTTTTCTTCAATTTGTATGTTTAGTATGTTAAGATTATTTGTACAAGAACTTTCCCCAGAAGATAGAGGAACTGATTAGGGGTTCTCAAGATCGGATTATCCGGTTTTCGGATATCCGAAAATTTCGGATAGTGAATATTGATATCCGAAATTTCGGATTCGGATATCCAAACGGATATTCGAATTTATAAAAAAAATCCATTTCGTGAATAGATTAAAACTAAACTTATATTCGATTTTCCAAATTTCTAACATTGAAAACTAAAAACATTCATAAATCCACATTCGAATCCGATTATTTACTATTTTTTACTATATTTCAAACTAAAGATAATGCTCATATACTATATATTTATAACCAATGATCTCTAGATCAAGTGGTGGGAGACTTGTATTTCTCTTGGAAGATGCAGGTTCGACTCCCATTTGGTGTAGAGTCAGGCATTGGTGGGCAGTGATAGGAAACCCAGGGAAACCTGTGTTCGATCCTTGAGCCAAACGAGTTTTAGCGGTAATTTCATTGTCGTGCCTATGGGCGGGTCAGTTATTGGGTTTTCCCCAGAATTAGTGGTGGACTCGGGTTACTCTCGGAGTACTCCGTTTAGTCCAGCGGGTGCCCCGAGAGTGCTCGGTATTGATTATGTTGGCCATTAAAAAAATAACTATATATATTTATAATAAATAGTTTTCAGATAATCGGATTACCTAAATTTTTGAAATTCATATCCGAATCTGAATCTGAAAACTCAGATTATCCAGTTTTCGGATTTCCGAAATTTCAGATATTTCGGATACGGATTTTTGGATATTTCAGATTCGGTTTGAGATACGGATTTTTTTTAACACCCTTAGAACTGATGTTGATTTTTCATTGTATATAATAACGATTATAATAACCTACTTGGCTTCTGTGGAAGAGCAATTTAAGGGAACGTCTAAAGCACACGCTAGTACTTCAATCCTCAAGCTGGTGACTACTAAATATGATGGGAGGAGCGGCATCCGCGAACACATCATGATGATGAACGACATGGCCCATAAGCTCAAGGGGTTAGACATGGAGATCGGTTATGGTTTTCTCGTTCACTTCATCATAACTTCGCTTCCTTCGTCCTCTGAAGTATTCGAGATCAATTATAACACTCAGAAGGACAAATGGACAATGAGTGAGCTGATTGATATGTACGTGCAGGAGGAAAAGCGTATGAAGATGGATCGCACCACTGATGTTGCAAACTTCACCACCTCTAACTCTAAGAAGAGGAAGAACAATTACTCAAGAAGGGATGCTTCTAAGGTCCAAAAGCCAAATCCTATCACAAGTGCACCTTCCAGCTCTAAGAACTCCTTAGGCAAATCTTACTGCGAGTTTTGTAAAAACACAGGACATAAGCAGAAGGAATGCCCTGACGTTAAGGAGTGACTGGCTAAGAAAGGTAACGATTTTTTCATGATACTTGAGTCTTATAACTTAAATGTTCCTACTAATTCTTGGTGGTGTGATTCTAGTTCTGTGGTTCATGTAACCAATTCTACTCAGGGATTCCTTTCAATCCGGAGGCTAGGAAGAAACCAAAGAACACTTAAAGTTGGGGATGATCGGGTATTAGAAGTGAAGGCCATAGGAACATTACAATTATTTATGAAAACTGGTTTATGCATTAAACTTTATGATACCTTATATGTTCCTGAGGTAACTCAGAACCTTGTATTAGGACCAAAGTTAGAACTAGATGATGATTTTTCCAAATCTTTGTTGTCATATAATATTAATGAATCACTAACAAAGATGAAATAGAAATGAGACTTAGAGATTTCATCCATGTTGTGGCATTAATGTTTAGGCCACATCTCAAGAGAATGATTAAATCGTCTCGTAAAGGATGAAGTCTTACCTCCTCTCGACTTCACTGATTTTGGAAGATGTGTCAAATGCCTTGTACTTCACTTGATTAACACCTAGTTGGAAGGGAACCGGATTACCCCCCCCCCCCAACTGAATCGGTCACAATGTGACCCCCATTGTACTTCACTTGATTATTTTATTCACCTTTGTCTAATATCAAGGTTACACTTAATCTCTTGGATAATGATCTTGAGGTTTGCCTATAAGTTCCAAGCATAACACACCATAACCTTCTCACCTCACAACTCACCAAAACTCTCTCTCCCTCTCCTCCCAAAGCTCTCAGCCGAACACCCCTCATCCATCCATCCATTTTTCGGTTTTGATCTTCTCATTCCAAGGGCATACAAGTGTTGAGGATCACATACGAGGAAGCTTGGTGCATTCGGAACGTGAAGGACCTCACCCCATTGCTTTTATCCACCCAATCTTCGACTAGATTCTTCCCTAGCCTCGAGCTAGTAGTAAGTTGCTATAAACGCCCTCTCGATCTATTTTAAAGTGGTTAAAATGAAATGTGACGGTTAAAACTCATGAACTTACAAGATGATATGTAAAAGTCTACTTAAATGATAAAGATGTTGGTTAAAAGCTACGATGTTGTGTAAATCTTGTAAAACTTGTCTTGTTGTGACTATTTAGTGCCGATCTATGTTGTGGTAGCTCGGATCATCATCTAACCCGGATTAGTCATGTTCATGAAACATGACATAGAGTATGTTCAAGGATGAAAGAGGTTAAATGATGAAACTCTACCACACACTAAACCTGAACTTGTGTAAAATCGATTTTACTTATGAAATAGTGTTCAAAACTAGTAGATCTATGGACCTACAAGTGGTATTTTCAAAGAACCTAGTGTCAAGTGTAATCATATTTTCTAAAACCGGATCTTTCATAAAACCGGATCTGTCAAGTTGACAGCGGACTCTTTCCTCGGAGACGTAAATTACAGTTTACTCATACATATATAATGGGGTTATAATAACATTACAACTGGTAATAAAGAGAATACCCACATTTCTTATTTATAAAAGAGTTACAACTAAATGTGTATCGATTAAAACATCTAAACCCTTAAGTTTTTTTAAAGATTTTTTTAAATATCAAATTGGATATAAATGAAAATGGTATCGAACACATGGTTATATACCCGAGTTTGTTGATTTGGTTAAATGTGATGTGTAAGATTAAATATATTATTATTGTAATATTTAATCTTGTATTCATATAATCATTTATAAAATATCTAGATCAAAATATGTTAAACCTATTATATAATATAATTAGTTGGTAATTGTTAACGGACCATATTACCCTTATTAACTAATTAGGTTTCCTCTTGGGTGTACATATAAGGGGATAACTAGAGAGGTTAAAGGTTACATAACTTGGACTCCCATAACATCATCAAATTCGTCCTCCATCTCTCTCTCCATAACCATCCAAATTCCAACCCTAGAATTTGGTTTCACCATCATCATCTTACACCCTAAGGAGGAACTAGATCAAGCTGACAATCATGTCGAACTCAATGGCTGCTTCTCTGACTGGATTCTCTGCTGGCCTCTATCCAGTTACAGGTATTTCATATATGTTTTCCATTATGTTTAAACAGAACTGATCAACGTGTAGTATCAGAGCATATGTTGATAAATCTGTTTTGTTTTGTATCCATGAAATCTGGAAAACAGAATCGAAACATGAAATTCGGAAAAACTTTAAGATTCACGAAATTTATGTTCTAAAACTGATGTTTAATCGAAACCTGTATAATCACTATTCAGAATCTGTATAAATAACCAAAATTTTCAGTTTTGGATTCCAGAATTCAGGTTTTTATTTTTAGGGTTCATCATATTCATAAGGAAATTCGAATAAATTCCTATATTTTGGAATGAATTTGGATCAAAGGGTGTTTTTTCCTGTTTTGATCTAGTTTTATCAATTAAAATTCGAAATCTGTTATAATTATTAATGGATAAAATTTCGAAATAATTAGATAAACATAAATCAACGTTAAAACAGGAAACGTGATCCCATGATCCCTTAAAATTCGAATTTCACCCTTATCACAATTAACTGCCATAATTTTCAGTTTTTCGAATCTTGGAGAACAAGTTTCGAATAAATCCGAAACCTTAATTGAGATCAAAGTTTCGGATAGATCCGAAATCTTACTCGAAACTCAATTTCGGAACAATTCGAAACTTCATCTGAAATATCATTCAAAATCAATATCGGAATAATTCGAAGTTTCATCCGAAATACCATTCAAAATCAATTTCGAACAAATTCGAAATTTCATCCGAAATATCATTTGAAATCAATTTCAGAATAATTCGAAACTTCATCCGAAATCCTATTCGAAATCACAATTTTAGATAAATTCGAAAACTAAATTTTATCCGAAATCTAATTTGAAATCTATATGTTCTCGAAATGTCAAGTTTTTCGAAATCTCATTACTTAACTAGGATGTTATTGTGAACTAATAGGTGGTTTGCTATTATATGATTAGTTTTATAAACACTTAATTAATCAGAATCAGATAACCTTTTACAAAACCAAATAAATTAACTTGGATGAGCTTCTGATGTATCAATTCTGCCCAAAAGTGATTTGATACGTCTATTTATTTTTCAAGTGTTATAAAAGCTATGTTAATTATACATTACAAACGTGAATGTCTTATTTCTGGACAAAGCTGATTTAATTCATTCATGTCTAGCATACTTAACAAGTGCATGACTAAGGTGATTATCTCATTTCTTGCCATAGCTGATTTGTCATAATTACTTTGCACACATGCTTAGATGATTGCACTTCTGCCCAAAGGTGATTTGTCTTCATTTAAGTAGAATTTTTTAACTTACTCTATTATTTTGATGTTAGTAATAGCCAATATCACATCTTCATAATTAAAATGGTCATTACCTATGCCTTCCTTAGTTCAACATGCCCTTAGATCACATTAAGACTTCTATCTTAGTATCATAATTCCCTCATATATTTTCCACTCTTAGCACCCAATTGCGGGATTCCACCATTGACTGGTGATAACTTTGTTGCATGGAAAGACTCTCTCATGCTTACTCTTGCGTTGCTGGATTTTGACGACGCTTTAAGAGAGCCTAAGCTTGCAGACCTTACTCCTCAGAGTACTACTGCTCAGCTGATATCTCATGAAAAGTGGACTAGGTGTAATCGCATGTCTCTCATGTTCATGAAGCAATCGATAAGCAATGCAATTCGAGGAGACATTCCAGATTCTGATGATGCTAAAACCTACTTGGCTTCTGTGGAAGAGCAATTTAAGGGAACGTCTAAAGCACACGCTAGTACTTCAATCCTCAAGCTGGTGACTACTAAATATGATGGGAGGAGCGGCATCCGCGAACACATCATGAAGATGAACGACATGGCCCATAAGCTCAAGGGGTTAGATATGGAGATCGGTTATGGTTTTCTCGTTCACTTCATCATAACTTCGCTTCCTTCGTCCTCTGAAGTATTCGAGATCAGTTATAACACTCAGAAGGACAAATGGACAATGAGTGAGCTGATTGATATGTGCGTGCAGGAGGAAAAGCGTATGAAGATGGATCGCACCACTGATGTTGCAAACTTCACCACCTCTAACTCTAAGAAGAGGAAGAACAATTACTCAAGAAGGGATGCTTCTAAGGTCCAAAAGCCAAATCCTAACACAAGTGCACCTTCCAGCTCTAAGAACTCCTTAGGCAAATCTTACTGCGAGTTTTGTAAAAACACAGGACATAAGCAGAAGGAATGCCCTGACGTTAAGGAGTGACTGGCTAAGAAAGGTAACGATTTTTTCATGATACTTGAGTCTTATAACTTAAATGTTCCTACTAATTCTTGGTGGTGTGATTCTAGTTCTGTGGTTCATGTAACCAATTCTACTCAGGGATTCCTTTCAATCCGGAGGCTAGGAAGAAACCAAAGAACACTTAAAGTTGGGGATGATCGGGTATTAGAAGTGAAGGCCATAGGAACATTACAATTATTTATGAAAACTGGTTTATGCATTAAACTTTATGATACCTTATATGTTCCTGAGGTAACTCAGAACCTTGTATTAGGACCAAAGTTAGAACTAGATGATGATTTTTCCAAATCTTTGTTGTCATATAATATTAATGAATCACTAACAAAGATGAAATAGAAATGAGACTTGGAGATTTCATCCATGTTGTGGCATTAATGTTTAGGCCACATCTCAAGAGAATGATTAAATCGTCTCGTAAAGGATGAAGTCTTACCTCCTCTCGACTTCACTGATTTTGGAAGATGTGTCAAATGCCTTAAAGGTAAAATGACATTAGCGAATAAGAAAGGTGCCACTAGGAGCTCTAATTTATTAAAACTCATTCATACTAATATTAGTGGTCCTTACCAAATCGCTGACATCACTGGACATACTTCATTTATCACTTTCATTGATGATTATTCTCGTTACATATACTTGTATCTCATTAAGGAAAAATCTGAATCTCTTACAACTTTTAAAGATTATAAAGCTGAAGTTGAAAAACAACTAGATCGTCAAATTAAAGTTGTGAGATCAGATTGGGGCGGTGAATATTATGGAATACATACTGATGTGGGTCAAGCTCCTGATCCATTTTATGAGTTTTGTAAGGGCCAGGGGATTGTAAACCAATACACCATGCCTGGTACAACTCAGCAGAATGGTGTCGGTGAACGAAGAAACTATACCCTTATGAATATGGTGCGCAGTATGTTAGCCAACACTAATTTACCATTATTTCTCTGGACTGAAGCGTTAAAAGTAGCTATTTATATACTCAATAGAGTTCCTTCTAAGTCTATCCCTAAAACTCCTTATGAACTTAGGACAGGAAGGAAACCGAGTCTTAGATATATGAAAGTATGGGGCTGCATTGCTGAAGCAAAACTTTACACTCCTTTCCTAAGGAAACTTGACCCTAAAACAGTTACCTGCTTCTTTATCGGGTATCCTAATCACTCAAAGGGTTATCGTTTCTACTGTTCTTCCCATGTCACCCGTATTGTTGAAACCAAGCGTGTTGTGGTCCTGGAGGATTTCAAGGTCAGTGGGAGCAGTACCAACCTTTACAAAGAATTGCAAGAAGTACAAGATGTTGGGGGGAGACTTGTCGCTTACGATAACTCTGTTTACTCCTCGTGTACCCGATGCAACAACTGCACCTGAAGCTACTGCACTAACTCCAAATTTATCTCCACAATCAGAACCCACTACTCCTCATAACGAAGGCACATCAAACACTCAAAACTAAGACAACGCTGAACCCGATAATCAACTCAGGAGGTCATCTAGGCCCAGAAGGCCTACTAATTGGGATGATAATGTTACCTACCTAACAGAAATGGATGCCAGAAAGCTCAATGATCCTATCTCTTATAATGAAGCCATTAGCAGTGATCAGTCTTCTGAATGGAATAAAGCAATGATTGGTGAGCTTGAATCCATGAAGAAAAATGACGTTTAGGATTTAGTAGAATTACCCAACGGTGTCAAACCCGTAAGATGTAAATGGGTATTAAAAACAAAACTGGATTTGAATGGGAACATTGAACGCTACAAAGCGAGATTGGTTGCAAAGGGCTACAATCAGAAAGAGGGAATTGATTATCAAGAGATGTTTTCCCCTGTCTCTCGTAAACATTCATTAAGGATCGTTATGGCCCTATTAGCTCATTTTGATTTAGAGCTGCATTAGATGGACGTTAAAACAGCTTTCCTTAACGGAGACTTAGACAAAGATGTTTACATGAAATAACCTGAAGTCTTTAAACCTGAAGGTCAAGAGCATTTAGTCTTTAAGTTGAATAAATCCATTTAGAGGTTAAAACAAGCATCACGTCAATGGTATCTCAAGTTTGATGAAGTCATGAAGAAAGAAGGTTTTGCAAAGAACCAGGTGGATCAATGCACCTACCTCAAGATGAGTAGGAGTAACTTTACTATACTTCTCCTTTGCATAGATGATATTCTATTGGCAAGTAATAGTTTAGACATGTTGCATAAGTCGAAGCCGTTACTCTCGCATAACTTTTACATGAAGGATCTCAGAGATGCTTCTTACGTCATTGGCATCAAAATTCACCAAGATAGACACAAAGGGATCTTAGGATTGTCTCAAAAGGCTTAGTAGATCGTGTCCTTACACGTTACAACATGCAACAGTGCAAACCCTTAGTCGCTCCAGTAGTTAAGGGAGATGTTTTCGGTTCATTCGAATGTCCGACAACATAGGTTGAAAAGGATCAAATGAGCCAGATACCTTATGCGTCAGCAATCGTGACCTAATGTATGCGCAAGTCTGTACTCGCCCAGATATCGCTTATATTGCTGGAATGCTAGGCCGTTATCAAACTAATCCTGGCCTAGATCACTGGAAAGCGGCTAAGAAAGTACTTTGATATATGCAAGGGACGAAAGACTATAAACTGACTTATAGAAGAAGTGATCATTTAGAAGTGGTAGGCTATTCTGATTCTGACTTACCAAATGTAGACAAGAAATCCACTTCAGGCTATATCTTTATGTTAGCAGGCGGACCTTTCTCATGGAAGAGTCATAAACAACAGTTAACCACACTTCCACAATGATGGCAGAATACATTGTTATTTATAACGCAACCTGTCATGGAATGTTGCTTAGGAATCCGATCACTGGACTCAAAATCATTAATTCCATTTCTAGACCATTGAAGCTTTACTGTGATAACTCAGCTGTCTTTAGTTTCTTGAACAGTAACAGTTCGACTGGAGCTTGTTTATATCTCGATACAAAGTACTTGTTCGTACATGAACGAGTTGAGGAAAATAATCTTTGTATTGAGTATATTAGTACTAAAAATATGCTTACGGATCCGATGACTAAAGGTCTTCCACCTAAAGTTTTCGAAGAACATGTTTTGAATATGAGATTTACTAAAGACCTTATATAATAGCATATTGTACTAACTTATGTTTTAATTAATGAAATTTCCTCAGTTTTGATTTTGTATGTCTTTAACATATGTTCTGCCGGTATATTGACACCAATATAAATACAAATCAAACATTAAAGGGCTTATGTGCATATATTGATCATAACTGTTAGGTTTTAAATTGAGACTGTAGTATGACTAATGGGGGTCCTGAGTCGAATGATGATTCAAGGGTTGTATTTCTCTGCTACGGTTCTTGGTTTAAAGCTAAAATGAGTATTAACTCCTGATCAGGCTTATCTAATACTCATGATAAGTGATTACTCGGCTAAGTGGGAAAATGTAAGATTAAATATATTATTATTGTAATATTTAATCTTGTAGCCATATAATCATTTATATAGTATCTATATCAAAATATGTTAAACCTTTTATATAATTAGTTGGTAATTGTTGATAGAACTTATTACCCTTATTAACTAATTAGGTTTCCTCTTGGGTGTATATATAAGGAAATAATAAGAGAGGCTAAAGGTTACACAACCTGGACTCCCAAATAATGTAACACCTCGTAAAATCGTGTCCAATGATGTGTTGACACGTGTAATAAACCCTAATAAAGTCAAACGTTGACTATGAGGGACTATTTTCGTCAAAATTGAAAACCTTGATTTTAAATGGATTGAAAGTGTCAATATGTTTAAACTAAGCCTCTGAATGACCTTATTCGGTGTCCGTATTCTCAAATGAGCCACTTATTGGACGAGAGGAGCCATTTGCGTAATAATGTGAAAGTTTGCGCGTCGAAGGGTTAAAAGTGTCAACATGTTAATTCTTACCTCTGAGTGACCTTTTTACAAACCGAGAGCGTCATGATAATTTATTACACTCTCAGGAATGCCTAACATTGGCCATTAAGGGCTTTTATGCCTATAAGTGAAGTTACGCGCAACTTTGCAAGTTTAAGGGGTTAAAAGCGTCAGTATGTTTAATTATACCTCTGAATGACCTTTTAACAAACCCGAAGCATCATGATGTTTTATAATACTCCCAAGAATGCCTAATATGGATTAGATAAGGCTTCGATGCTATTAAGCGATGATATGTGCAAGTTTGCGCATTAGAGGGACTATTTGCGTCAAACTTCAAAAGTATACCGATTCGTATGATATCGAACCTTCCGGAATATGATCATAAGTTAAACATGCCCTAAATATCTTTTCATAGCTTAGAAATAGGCTTAGAGGTGTTTGGTGCGCAAAAATAAACTTATTTGATCAATAGGGACTAAAATCGTCAAAAAGTGCATAAGTTTGCATTTTCACGCACATCTTACGTTCTGAATATATCCGGACATCCAAAAATTTACGTAATCACTAAAGTATTTTATTTTAGTGTTTGCCATGATAAATTTCCATTCATCCCGTAATTTGGATCGTTTTTCGTGTCCATTCGTGTTTCGTCGTAATTAGCCGAACAACGCAACCGTACGGCCAAACGAACCGATATCCGTAATATTTTTTAGCATGGTTCAAGTTAAATATACTTTGACTTCCTTATAGAGCTTAAAAATGGGGTTAACGGGTGTTAGATATGCCAAAACTCATCAATACGCTTTCAGGGGCCAAAACTGCTAACTATTGAAACTTGTAGTATACTGGGCTGGTCCTTACGGACCGTATACAATGGACCATACGGTCCGTATACATGTCTGGATAGCAGAAAATAAGGACAGCTGCCCTTCGTCTTCCTTGCAGCTCACACAAACCACTCCAGCTCTTGTTTTTCAAAACCATGGACTTGTTAATGGTATTGGACACCTGCAATTACACTTAGAGTGATCTTAGGACCTCTCAAAACACTAGTCTTGATCCAATTCACTCTCCAAAAACTATATATAGGTGATGAATTCATTCACTTTCCTTTGCTCATTTTCATTCAATCTTCTTATCTCTCAACCTGGAGCTTCCTAATCTGAATGGGAACTTATTTTTAGTAGAAAAGATAGCAAGGACCCTTTGTAAGTGTCTTAGCCCTCTCATTAGTTCAGTTTCATAATTTCAAAACCGAAAAGTCAAGTTATCGTAAATTAAATTTGACCTTCGGTTTAAACTCAAAAGGTCTAGCCACGGTTCGAGATGAATGTGGTTATATGACCATAGTTAGGTAGGTGATTAACCCTTAAAAGGGCACCTCCTAATTCGTTCGTTTGCCTAGTTAATTGTCGGGTCAAACCATTTAGATAAAAAGTCAAACTTGACAGATTTATAAATAATAATTAAAACCAATGATACAGAGGTTATAAATTATATTTTAACACTCTAATAACTTGGTAATTATTATTAGAACATGTCTAAGCATGATTCAACCCGACAATTCTGAGTTTAGGGTCGGTTCGCAACCGAAAGTCGCAAAAGCTTGATTTTCGCTTTGACTTTCAATTCTGACCTGATTAAGCTTGATTCTTCCATGTTTTAAGCTTCCATTAGGACCGTATTATATAGTAGTATAACCCCCTGAAGTTATATTGCTTGGTCCTTAGTAGTTCGAATTATATGCTAGTTTCCGTTATTATGCTTATAAATGCCCATTTTTCCCTTTTGACATATGAATGAGATTTTTAGAAACGTGAGTAGACAAAAACCTTTGTTACTGATATATAAGTATGTCTCGAAAATTTCACATCAGTTCTTGGTCTCAAACAGGAGTTATGCTCGATATCGTAAATAGAAGCTTCTTATTAATTAAATAGCGATATCTTGCATAAGGCATGTTTAAACTTGGATTTTGACCCAAAACTCATTACCTACTGTTAAGATATTATTTTTAGGGATTTTTGGAATCCTTGATCAGATTATAACCTGATCGTATCATGGAGTTCTTATATAATTCGGTAAATGACGATAATACCCTTTTCACGCATAAAAAGAGATTAACAAATGATTTGAATGCCAAACCTTTTCCTACTGATTTTATATATTAAATAAATTATTTTGAGCATTCAAAACTGATCAAAATCTCAGATTTCCATAAAACCCTTTAATTATCGTCAATTAGCGATTTTACGCTAATTAGGTGCATAGTATGGTTCTTAAACCATATTTAACATCTAAGACTCGTTACCTACTGATTTTATAATTAAATTTTAATATTATTACAATAGGTATAAGACGTGAATTCAGACTTCCAAAAATGTCCGTAAAAGCATATGTGAAATGACCAAAATACCCTTTTGGGGCATAGTTTGGCCATAAATGGTAAACCTCACATATGTATGATATCTTACTGATGTAATGTGATAAAATAAATATTTTTACTAATTACCAAAGACCAAAACCTCAGTTTTCTTTAAAACCTCTTTTATAAAGGGTAAAATGACCAAAATGCCCCTACGGGACTTAATTTGGTTTTAAATACTTTTTGGGCATATATGTTAACATCCTACTGATGTATTAACATATTTTAAGTATAATAACAGATGGGACTTGTATATGGTTCATTTGGTTACCCGTTACGTATTTGCGCGTTCAGATCGGTTTACATAACTAGTTTACGTAAGTCTGCTGAAACGGGATTAACCTTATCGTTTTTATCTCAAAATCCGAAATGTGTTTAGTTTACCCATATTATACAAGTCTTCATACTTGTCTGGTCTAAATAAAATTTTATTCCGGTCATCGCTTAATCTAGCGTATCGTACCGTTTCTAAAATTGTAAGCTAGCCGGTCTAAGTCTACGACTTAAATAAGACCGTTAGCATTTTGAATTGGTTATATATTACCATCACTCCAGACTAGAGCCACCCGGTAAAAGCTACCTGCATTTAGATAGATTGGATACGACTGAGTTATTTTGCTGTGAATCAAGTATTAACTCAGGTAAATACTTTTAACTTATTTTCCCTTATACGGGCTTGGGATACGGTATTATAAATACCGCTTGGTCGGGTGTGAGATCATTTATGTCGATTGTGATTTAATAAATCTGCATAACCCATTTTAATGTCTTGTTTGATAACATAAACATTGGGAGTTAACGACCGAGTCCTGGATATCCTCGGCTCATTAAAGTTGAAAATGGCCATGACCTATGCACGGGGTGTAGGCATACACCTGACAGATGCAAATGCTAAAATATAAATAACCCACAAGTTGGGGATAACTCCTTCATGGGTTTTGTAAGTGGTGAGTCGATTAATCACGACCGGCTTCCAAACCGGCCCCATATGTATGACAAACATGTAAATCTGTATACAAGATTTATTAAAGATTGTCCGAAGTAATAAATGGTTTGTGCCTTGTGCGATTAAATCTATTTTCATAAACTCCTTTCAAAAGAGTCAGTTAATTGTATTTACCAGTGAAAACTGACGTATTTTAAAAAGACTAAGTGGCAGGTACTACTCGTAATAGGCTGGGAGTTGCTCGGTGTCGAAAAAGAGGATCTTGTCGATCCTTAAAGATGCCATAAAGTCTGTTAAACTTCATTTGTACATTCTGTAATGATCCACCTGTGGATTTGCCATTTCAGGCTCGTCTATAATAAATACTTTGATATTTTCAGACACTTGAGTTTGTAACAATATTTTATATTCCAAGACTTCCATTGTGCTATACTGTGTATGTTTGACCATGATGATATCAACTACGTCACGATACTCCCCACCGGGCCCACCGGTGATATGTGGAAATATCAGGGTGTGACAGGTTGGTATCAGAGCCAACATTGAGTGAATTAAACACTAACCTTTTGTGTTTAATCTCAATGACACAGTAGCATATTCCTTAGACCTCCTGAGCCTAGACTCAACATAGGAATACTCTCATCCCTATTAAGGTGCAAGGTGACATACAAACAAGCCCGGTGCACTCGGAAGCTCAAGAACCTCTCTAGATTTCTTTTATCCACCACATTTACACCTTGTTTCTTCCCTAGCCTTGTGCAAGTAGTAAGTGCTTCTAATCACCATCTTGATCTTGTTTTTAGTGGTTAATAGGTGATTTAATGGTTAAAACTTAAGAACACTCATGAACATAAACTAAAGTCTTGAACATAATGAATAAAAAGTGGATAAAGAGAAGCTATGTGTGTAAATCTTGTTTAGTTGTGATCATTTGATGTTGTTTGATGTTAGAAGCAAGATGGATCATCATCTAACCATATTAGTTCATGTTTGAGAATATGAACTAGAAGATGTAAAAGATAGAAAGTTGAAAGATGATGAAGTCTTCCATCCATGAATTATGAACTTGTGTAAATATACTTTTTCTTGTAAAATAAGGTTCTAAACTAGTATATCTAAAGATCTACAAGTGGTTTTTCGGAAAAACCAAGCGGAAAATGCAAGTCTTGTTGAAAACCCGGATCTTACATAAACTAAAAGCATTTAAGTGAATAAACAAGTGTGCAAACACTTTGTGTAAGAATGAAATTTCATAAAGACACATTTTTGGTAAATTATGACAAGAAGTTGTTAAACTTCAAGATCTTTAAAAGTAAAGTTTTTAAGAAACAAATGTTATTTTTAAAGATGACAAGATCCACTAAAAACGTTAGAAAGTTACTACATATTTTTACAAAACTTCCAAGTTCATGAGTTGGTGATTTAAACTTGTTTTGTCAAGTTTGATGTTTAAATATTACTGACTGATGATTGGTAAATTGCTTGGTTGATTTTTTTTGAAAAGAAAATGATACGCTTGTAAGCGTGGACACCTCCAGATACAGAGGAAACTCTGGCGAAATTTTTCTAGAAATATAACACTTAGAAATATTTTTGGTGACAAGTGTTTATAAATATATTTTTAACTTGTTTTCAAAATATAAATTTCGCCATGATTTTTATTACAAAATAACCAAGTGTCGAATGTGGATTTTCGTAAATGAAAAATTGTTAAATATATATTGAGAATATATATTTCATAATAAAACGCTTGTGTGCTTACGTGATTATTTTGTGAACTAGAGATATATTATTTTTAGGGTAAAAATAATATTACTTGGAAATATCATGAAAATACGACTCCAAAATAATACCAACGCCCTCACAAATAAATATTTAAGTTACATCGGTATTGTTTTTACAACGCGAACTCTAAAATGTAACTTGTGTATTTTAGGAAAATACTCTCACACGTATATTTTGATAAGTATTATTTTGGAAATTGTATGAGGTGAAATATAATATTTTTGGGAAAATATGTATATTTTGGAATTAAAATATTTTAGACTAGTGATCAAAATATATTTTTCAAGTGAGACTTAAAAAATATATTTTTCGGAATTATAACGTATACGTATATTTTGGTAAAATATTATTTTGGAAGCTGTAGAAATAAAAATATGTTATTTTTGGGAAAATACATATATTTTGGAAATACGTTATTTTTGGACAAATGAGTTGAACATATTTTCCAAGTGGGAGATAAAAATATATTTTCCTAGTATATTTAGAAGATATATAATTTTTGAGAAAAAATATATATTTTCTGGAACGATACATGATCAAACAAAATAAGGTTTATTTATATATTTAAGTGAGACTTGAAATATATGGTTTGGAAATATATATATATATATATATATATATATTAGGAATATATTAACGTATCTTTATTTAAGAACCATACACCGAAATACAGTGCCATTACGTGCCAAGATATACAAATACGAATACTTGAAAAGTATTAATACAGAAGCACTGTATAAACAATTATTCCAAAACTAAATACAATTATTATAACTTGGAATAATACCAGAATCGTAACTCAAAAACATACATACTAAGACAAGGCACGACCCGTTCATCTAATAGACGTTAGACCATTGTAGGTAGTCGTGTTTGCCGCGGAGATTTGGGTTACAAGTACGAAGACGCAATATTGTGAGTTCATGTCCCCCTTTTCTCTTAACTGTTTTCAGTTTTTATACTTCGGGGGTGAAATACATGTTACAATGATTACAGATACTTTTATACATGGTATGGTTAGCCTAAGGAGGGTTACTACTTAGATCATGTGAGTGGGTAGGCGGAAACTAGAGGCCATTAATCCTCGTCGTAGGACCGAGGGACATTAGTGATAGATCTATTTGGGTGTAGCGAGCCCCACTCCTGAGTCCGCTGAGTGAACTAGGTGGTGACTAAGTGCCCGACGCAGAAATCCGCTAGGTTTGAGTCTTCCTGCATCACTTCACACATATCATTGGCTTTGCAACCCAATGGTGATCTCTTTTTTCTTAATTGCTACATACCAGGGATTTTCATACATACAGACATATTACAAAGGTTTATACATACTCACTTTTACATGAACTCGCTCAACTTTTTGTTGACTTTTCAAACTACATGTATTTTAGGGAACTAATGGATCTGGCACGGTATGCACATATTTTCAAGTTGCGTTTGAATAAAGAAGTCATTCAGGGTTTAGAAGATGTAACCTCTTCCTGGACGGGTTACATATCTCTAAACCTAGTATTGTTTAAAGTCTTTTGCTAAGTTTTTACGAACTCATTAAATTAAGTCAAGGTTTGTAACTTATTTTGTGATTGATGTTTTAAGACAAGTATAATATGGTGTTTTTCTAAACTCTATTAACGGGTGAATATCTCATGTTTTTATCATATAGCATTGTTATGATTGTTGCTATGGTATTAAGAAGTCACACCAAATAAACCCACGCTTCCGCAAAGCCAGGGTGTGACAGCTTGGTATCAGAGCTTCGGTCGTAGTGAACTAGGATTCTTTCTCGAGTCTAGACTAGGATCATCAGGGCTCTCACGAAAACATTTTCAAACACTTTTACATTGCATACACAAAGCGTCCAGATCTAGGGAAACAAACATTTTTACAAACAAAAAGGCACAAATACACATTTCAAAATTTATGTTTATAGTTCAGTCTTAGAGACTGAGGGAGTTCAGCCCTAAAGGCTGGGAGGTTCAGTCATGTAGATTGAGGGGCCAATCTTTAAGATTGGGGAGGTTTTGGTCTGAGAGGCCAGGGAGTTAGTCTGAGAGACTAGGAGGATCAGTCTGGGAGGCTGGGAGGATAGTCTGAGAGACTAGGAGGATCAGTCTGGGAGGCTGGGAGGATAGTCTGAGAGACTAGGAGGATCAGTCTGGGAGACTGGGAGGAAAGTCTGAGAGACTAGGAGGATCAGTCTGAGAGGCTGGGAGAATAGTCTAAGAGACTAGGAGGTTCAGTGTGAGAGGCTGGGAGGATAGTCTGGGAAAGACTATGATGATTACTTGCTTGCATTAATTGAGACTTACATGCTTATTTGATTTAAGGTTGAAGTACGAGCATATGTGGTAGTTGTTCGCATACACTAATTGTTAGTAATTACTATGGATATACATGCTACGCACTGGCACACATGTCACTCTAATTAGAGAACGAGTTATCAGACATTGATAACCCTACGACCACCGCCACAGATAATGAGACTACATCTGCGCCAGAGACAATTACGTCAGATACTGAGAGTGATCCTGATATGCTAATGACGAGGACGACTTCTAACAGTCCGTGCTACCAGACTTTGGTGATACTTCATCTCTGCTGATGGTTTCTCTGACAAGAATCTTTCTGTCACTCTTGTTTCAATCCATGACCACTCCATCACTGGTCATCCCGATGATGGACACACCATGGCTCCAATCCTCGATGATGCGCCTCCTGCGGACATTTCTACTGAAGGTTGGCTACTCGACAAACAATATATGACTACGTTAGCATGCTTATCGATGGTCCTCCTGCCGACGCCCATGACGATAGAAAATTAGACGAGAACACTATTACTAACTTCACTTCTTAAGACCCCTGTTAACAAGCCATCCTCTGATTCTAGCATGCATTCAGACTCCTTTGAGTCTGTGATACCTGCAACCTTACAAACAGCTGGATTACAGCGTTCTACTACTGACACAAGATGACGATGACATGGCTGCTGCACTATCACCTTCTCGAGGCACCACACCGTTACACGACCCAGGGCCTGCTGCCGAGCTAGCTTCTGCACCTTTTGAGTCAGCCTGATGTTGCAACTGCTGGTCCTACACCCTTGCTTGATTGTGACCCTGTTACTTTTTTACTAGACATTGCACCCCTACTATCTAACCCAGTACCAGTACCTGACAATTTCCTTATTGGTTGAAACGTTTGTTTTTGCACCTATAACCGCTGATGTTGCTCCTTTCCCTTATGAAGACCGACCTCCAATGCGCCTTCGTGCCTATCGCTTCCCTTCAAGAGATACCTGCACCCCGAAAAGGTACTCCAGGTCAGTACCCGCGTAACGACCCTCTTGCTACTGCAGCATTTTCTACGACCTTACGGGCCGCACCGTGTACTACGTTTGCTTTTACATCGCTGGACGATCCGATTTGATGGTTCCTATTGTACACTATGCTGAAGTTAGACCCTTACATTATGAAGGTCACATACGAGATGAGTTGCTCCTGTAACATCAACTACAGTTGAGGATATGAGTCGCAGAATGTTGGAGCTTGAGTTGACGCCACAATTGGAAACTTCAAATGCAAAACAGTACATAACCGAAAACATGATTTGAGTGTCTACATCACAAGACAGCATATGGTCTGAAAAGTTTATGTAAAACACCACATCCTCCACCCTGTCTATCACCAGCATGCTTGATCCGCCACATACATCAAGATTCCTTTGTGCTCTTGACCTTTGCTATTTCACCATTCCCGGGATTCTGATGCTCATTTCTTTACTATCGAGCGGTAGAGCAGATAATTACATCAACGTATATACAAGCTCGAGAAGGGACTCACGCATGTTAACAGTTTACTTTTCTTTCCTCCTCCACCTTAGTCACCAGTATAGTTGGTTTCTGGATTATGCGGATTGCATTACGCTTGGGTAAAGACACTAATGATAAACCGGGATTGCGGAGACTTCTGAGGACCACTTCTGACTACGTAATTTTGATGCACTAATATACTTGTTGGACAGGGGTAGGGTGACCCTGTGTCCCTTCTGATGTGATGCATTTTGTAAGACACAGTGATTGTGGCCGGAGGATAATGAAAGCCCGATCATCTTTAAACACGCGACAATACTTATGACTAATGACTAACAAAAAACTCCGTCGCTATGTCCCCACTAAGCACGCTGTTGATCTACATATTTGTGCTATAACTATAATGCTACATGCTTAGTTGCTACATTCCTATTTACAAGTTGTGCAATACATGTGATAATATGTGATTGAATGTTATAACAACTACGTATATGCATATATGTAATACACCCCCGAGGTCTTATTCGTTGAATAGAGACTTGTGTTCTCGCGTCCTTCACAAGACCTGACCTAACCGACTTCCTTCTAGGAGGATGTCAACTCAAGGGAACACCGATATCAACCACCCTCTACCTACAACAGAGGCGGAAATGCAAGAGCGCCTCTAACATGCCATCGCACGGTACGAGGCCCGTCGCTCCGATTTCTGCGGAGGTACTTCAGGAAATAACTCCCCCAACGGTAATGTCTAGTCCTTTAAGACACATTACAAAACGTTTGGACATTTCCACTAGTGCCTTGCTAAGGCCATACGCGAATAATGTTGCTTACATCGCAGGCTGCACCTACAAGCAGTTCTTGGACCACAAACCTCGAGAGTTCGACGGCACTGGGGGGTGCCTTAGCCTTCGTGCGCTGGGTTGAAAAGACGGATTCTGTTTTACGATTGAGCAAATGTGACCCCGAACATCAAGTCACGTATATGGCTGGACTATTGGTGGATGAGGCTCTGTCATGGTGGAACCATCAAGTTCGGACAATGGGCGAGACCGCTGCGTATGCTATGACGTGGGGCGAACTAAAAGATCTGATGCGTAAGAGATTGCTCGAGGGCAGAAGTCCAGAAGTTGGAAACAGAACTGTGGACTTGAAAATGGAAGGACCAAAGATAGCGGAGTATGTGCAGAGATTTAACGAATTATCACAAGTTGCTTTACTCCTGGGGGACCAGAGTTTAAGAGAATTTAACAGTTCATAAGGGGATTGGCACCTCAGATTCTAAGCCTGGTAACAACATCTAAACCTTCAACGATCACCGAGGCTATCAACATAAGCATGGCACTCACGGAAGAAGCAGTTAGACGAGGAGAATTTTCCACTGCGGAGGAGAAAAGGAGACTGCTATAGAGGCATCTGGGGATAACAAGAGAAAGCTCGCAAATTTCAAGATGGTTACTCGGGGGAGTAGCAAGAAGAAGGCCAAAAAGGGAAAAGACTACATGGGTATCCTACCTAAGTGCGACAATTGTTTACGTTATCATGTCGGGCGATGTAGATATGGAAAATGTGCTAACTGTGGAAAGAGGGGGCATCCTAAAGAAACTTGTTGGCAAGATACTGAACATGGTAATGGGGGCCAAGACGGTAGTGAGAATCACGAAGGGGACGACGACAATGACAATTGTCGAGGCAGAATGAGTGATAAACAGAAATGTGCTCGAGGTTGTTTTAACTGTGGAAGCAAAAAGCATTTCAGAAAATATTGCCCAAAAAACAATGAGGCACAAGGATGAAAGCTCCCCATCGGAGCTAGGGAGACACGCCAAGGATTCAAGCATGGATATCGGTACGTCCCGAATTACTCAATGTTATGCATCGGTATTGCCAAATACTGTTGCAAATTTTACGATTCGCACCTCTAGAGTTCGAGAGTATAATTGGTTTAAGTAGCGAGTAAGTAGATATTCCAGTACCCATTAGAACTAGCTTAGGGGAAGCTAGTGGAAGCCAACGTAGTAACTGGGGGCGACAAGATAAAAACCGGAGAGCGTAAGTTTACGATAGATCTACTGCCAGTTGAGCTGGGAAGCTTCGACGAGGTCATTGGGGTGTATTAGTACCCAAGCGGTCGAGCGGAGGTTGATATCCGCACCTCGATGACGAATGAAGGAACGATCGTGACTCATGAAGCAGGATACACCACCACAGATCACGAATTGCTTAAGGCACGAAAGTTGTTGTGGGAAGAATGTGTTGTTTCCTGGCTCATGTCGGGGACAAGGGAGCCGAAGAACTAAAACTTAAAGATACCCCCGTGATCGGAGAATATCCTGAAGTCTTCCTCGAAGACTAGCCAGAATTATCTCCTCAACGACAAGTTGAATTTTTGCATCGATTTGATTCCAGGCGTCGCGCCTGTAGTCAATGCACCCTGAGTGACTTACACCTTCGGAAATGCAAGGATTGACAGTGAAGTTTTAGCAGTGGATAGAGAAGGAAGATAACAGACCAAGATGTCCCTTTTGGGTAACTCCATTTCTGCTCGTCAAAAAGAAGGATGATGATTTTCAAATAAACATCAACTACCAGGAGCCGAACGAGCTAACGCACGAGAGTCGGTGACTCTTACTAAGGGTTAACGAACCTCTTACATAACTGACTATGAGGACCCAACTACTACTACACGACTGGTTGACGATCGAGCGTCGTTAGCGGTGAAATTCAGGAAGAAAGTATACCAGAGCGAAAGTGTGGGATAATGACTTGTTCTTGACGTAGACAAAATGGTGCTTCCTACACAATGTACAAACCGGATCCACACGGGATACGAAATCTGGAAAATCTAGAAAACTTATATCTAGGACCTTTGGGAACCCAGGACCAAACTCATAAGGGTTTTACTTAGGAACCATATCTGTCAACTCAATCAAACATCATTAACTTGACAAACTTGTCATTGCAGTTAACAAAACCGAAAGTACTTAAATTTTCTTCCGTTGAAGTCTTCACTTTTACTTCTAACGAGTGGATGTTTACATTTCTACTCCCCTCAAAGTAGTTGCATCACGCTGATTTCCTTCGCTGAGAGCGAACACACGTTTGCTTCGTATACTTGGTCACTTCTCCCTTTTGCTAGAAACATATCGCTTCATCACTTGAAAACTTATATATAACCCATGCACCTTTTGCTACGCATGCGGTTTCATTTCGAATAAACGCTTCATTAAAGTTCAAATATTACGTTGCTAAATCTAATTACTGGTTTGTGATTCGAGTAACCTACATTATTGAAATTATTGGCTCTTTTGCTATCAAGTCAACACACTCTCTTTAAACTTCTTTTATTACAAATTACATTCATGGTTTATTTTGTTACCATGCCGATATTTCCTTTGTCGATACATATGTTTATTGCCGGGCTACACTGAGATTAAGTTCGATTGCTTGAACTTATCCACTTCGCATGTCCAGTTTCAGACATCATATGATGTATTGAGAGCATCATATTCGAATATTTTCGCAAAGATCTTTTCATTTCGAGTCATTGTAGATTCGGTTGGTCTATGTCTCCACTAAATCGTTGATTGATTTCGACACCTTGCAGTGATACTTTCACAGAATTGAAGCTTGCGCTAATTGGGTTACTCATTTCATACACAGATTTAATTGCCTATTTATTTGTTAACAATCCATTTTGATATCCATGATCGAAGCAGTCTTAACACAATTGTGTGTTGAGGCAATGGTACATATCTTCATTTCATAAGCACAAAGTACCTCCTAACGATTCTTTCATTATCAATCAAATGCCTTATAGTACTTAATACTTTTTCATCTTCGATCAAAACAGTGGCTCTTTGATGATTCCGTATTCAACCGAAAACTTTATGACATTTTGTAAATCAAATCTTCCGGCTTGTTTTGGTACACTTTCATCTAATCTCAAACACGGTGAACTTGTCCAGTCACCGCTATTATGGAATTAGGTCATTGCGACACCTTGTGGTGCCATTACAAACTTGTAGCTTGTGCTAATCATGGTCAACCGTTTCACACAGGACTAAATATACTTTTGCTTGACTCATCATTCAAACATTTCTGATGCAACTACTAATTAAGGCAAGGATACACCAGATTCGCTTGTTTTTTTTTTCACTCGGCGTATTCTCACAATTCAAAATTTTCAACACACTAAACTTTACCATTCATCTACTCGGGAGTTGACAGATCATTTTACTATTTCATTTGAGTTGTTGATTTTGAATACATATAGCGGATGCTATGTTTCGTGAAAACTCGCTTGCATATTGCGATCAATCGTTTGAGAATCTTATTAGTCAAGGCTCCTCTTTTGTGGAACCCCCTATTAGCTGATTTGCACTAGACTATACGTCAAGTACGTCTTGTACCTTGACAACTAATGCTAAAAGCACATACCTTTTAACCATAGGGTTCAAGTTATTACATGTTCTTGGACTAACCTCATGTAGGTAAGGATTGATTCAGTTGGCGATTATCCGCCTCGATACTATTCATATATATATATACATGTGTGACGTAACCATAAGGAGTTAAGGTAGTACAAATTTCGAGGACGAAATTTTCTTAAGGGGGGGGGAGAATGTGACAACCCTAAAAATTACAGGTATCTATACAATTAATTTATATTTAATTAGTGCTTAATTACTGTGCTTGATTTCAATTACGAATAAACTGCTTTCTGTTTTCTGATACATACATATTCATGCATCATACCTTATTACTGTCACTTCATTTATTACACACAAAATAATAGTGACAAACTTGATGCACAAAAGCACAGTTAGCATAGTGAGCGGATAACCCAGTAAACATGCTGACATTGCCAGCACTAGACAGACATTGTCTCTGAGGCCAGTATGAGCCGGGAATAAAGTACTACACTGGTAGGGAGTGTAGGGAAGTGAGAATCATTAAACTGCGTCACTAGGGGATAGTTATAGTGCCGGGAAGTGCCTAAAACACACCTTAAATGCAGAATTCTGCACTTAATAAACAAAATTCAGTATTAAACAATGCTAGCAAGGTGTAGAAACTTGGCGAAATAGTTCTAGATACTTTCCAAAGTGTTGGGAATTTATTGTGTCACTAAAAACATAATAAAAGACACTTTAAATACTTATTTAGCACTTTAACAGATCAATATCCAACCGAACAACCGGACTTTACCCGGAACATAAAAATATTGCCAAAGACATTGTTTATACTTTTATGAGCTAGTTAGGGTCCCCGAACACCCTAAGTCCCTAACACCCGTTATATTATAACACACATATTATACACTAACTAAATGCTTAAATCTTAACCAAGTCTTGTTGGTGCAGTCATCTGTCGACTACGTCTAATGTCGAGTCCGGGTTGCGATGCGGATCGGGTCAAGCATGATGTCATCATGTTTAATGATGACATCATGTGACATCATCATTATACTATGATCATCAACAACAACAAACGACAAAACACATATAAAGTTGCAAAAGTCTTTATGTCAAGTTGATGTTGATTGGACCAACATGAGGTCCAATGAGGTGTTGCCATCATGAGGTCCAATGAAAAAGATTCATGTGTTGTCAAAAGTCAACAGGGAAGTTAGATGAAGAGGATCGCGTATATGGTCAATTATGTGGAACCGCCTTTACGACAACATGATGGAACCGCCTATTCGGAAACATGTGGAACCGCCTTTACGGCATAGTTGTTGAACCGCCTTTATGGCCTGTCATTTGGAGCGGTTCCTAAATACTATATATAGGATGCTTTGTCAATTCATTTGTAACGTTGTTCGAAACTGATACCGAGGTGCTGCCGGTATTTCCTCTTACTGTAATTGCTGTTATATCAATATAAAAGAGGATTAAAGTGTAATACAAGCTGTGTATACGTTCATTTCTTTGTTTCCGCCGCTGAAACGAATTTGAGCTCTTCCGAACGACTCATTTAGGTCGGAGATCGATCCTACAATTGGTATCAGAGCCAAGGAGGAGGAGATCTCGCATATACAGCTCGTGTCCATCACTTTTTCTGCTTCTACACCTTTCTTTTTCGAGAAATGCAACTTTTTACGGTCAAAATCGCTTCAAATTTACATATTGTGTGCGGAATCATGACTTAACAAAACCTGGAAATTTTCAGACATTAATTCGGCTTAAAAGTGATTAAAATTGAATTTTCGCTCTAAAAGCGGTTCGTGTTTGCTGACGTCATTTCTGGAACCGCTCGAAATATTATCTGGAATCGCTTATTGGGAATGATTGGAATCGCTCATATGTCATTTCTTTGAATCGCTCTTAGGGAATCTTCTGAACCGCTTATTTGACACAAGGTGGATCGCTTTTTATGACACATATTGGGTCGCTCATAATTACATATATTGAACCAGGTGAACCGCTTTTGTGGACTAATATGGCTCGCTGTTAAGTCAAAGTGTGGAACCGCTCTTTTGTCATCATTGTCAGCAGGTTGTGCCGCCCAACCATATAAAATTACCGCTCAAAAGAAACAATTCAGTTGTTGTTTTGACCTATTAGTTCACCACCCAAATTAACCAATCACCAAAGCCTTTTCCACCGTCCAATGTGAAGCCCACTAGCCCACCGCCACTGACCCAGTAGTTGTTGTTAAGCAATTGAGATTACCCCACTACTTGTTGTCGGTAGTTTTTAAAGTAAAAAAGGTGTTTTTGATTTGCTGTACACCGTCCAAACATTTAATTCAACCGCCCCATTTGCTAAAAACAACCCAATCAAATTTTATCCCACCGCCCAAAAGAACCAACCATTAAACCCACTTGCACCACCCAAGACCCAATAGTTATCCAAGCACCGACATACTTAGATATCGGCCCAATTTTTGATTATTTGTTGCCGTGTTTTGAAAAACCGAGTTAAGAAATCATGGGTTTCGATGTGTTTAATATGACTCAGGAAACAATGGATAAAATAAGGAAATTAGAGACAGAATTTGATTCTTTTTCAAGTTTTCCAGGAGAAAGTACAAAGAGTGTCATTAAGAGATACAAACATCTTGTTAGTTCAATGTCTGATTTAGATATTACAAAAGAACCATAAGAGTGGGTTGAAAACTTTATCAGTGCTTTGCCGAAAGAAGAATGGGAAGATTATGTCTTGAACTTGAGAAGTTCTAGAGAATTTTCTCAACTGACAATTTCTCCACTCATTAAAAGGATTGAAGAACAGATGGTGATCAAGGATGAGAAAAGGAAAGAAAAAGCTGTAAAAGTCAAAGAATCTGTGAAGAATGAATCGTCAAGGTCTGCATCAGTATGCTCAAATTGTCACAACTTCAAGACAGTCAATGCCAAACTTGTGAAGGATGCAGAAAGTTTAGCATTGGAGATCAAGAAGTTGAACAATAAGAAGAAAGCTGATGAAAAACAGATTCTAGACTTACAGGGTATTTGTGAGAAGTTGAAAGTCGAAAATGGCAAACTGTTGGGTAGTGTGAACAGTTTGACATTAGAGAACAAAGGTTTGAAAGAAAATGAAAAGGTCTTTGAAAGCAAACAGAAATCATCAGAAAATGAAGATTTCTGGATAAAATTGGAGAACAAAAATCTTAAAGCTAATGAAGTGAAACTTCAAGAACAGATAAATGTTTTGGAAAATGAAAAATCGGTTCTTGAAAATTTGAAAAATGATAATGAAAATTCAATCAAGTCTCATCTTGAAAGAATATCTAAGCTTGAAGACGAAGCTAAGAGTTCAAGGATCAAGATTGATGAACTTGAAAAGAAATTGATCAGTTTTGCGACTAAATCTGACAAGTTGAATATTCCTTGTCCAAAACCGATCAATTCAGTTCCAATAAGTGACTGTGTCACAAACTTTGACTCTGTCAAAGTTGAAGATTGTGATGATGCATCCGATGATGAAAATATTAAAAAAGAAAAACAAAAATTGTTTTTAAATTTGAAAGAAAAATTTCAGAAAACTGTTTTGCAATCGACCGAAAAAGGTGAATGTTCTAAGCAAAAGCCTTTGAAGAAGAAAGCAGAACAGAAACAAAAAGATAATAAAAGTTCATCGGATCGACCATCCAATCAAAAACAAAATTTACAAAAAATAAAAAATGTAAACTCAAAAAATGTTGGTAATAAGTGGTGCAGGTCAGACCACAGTACTAAAGCGTCAAATCCAGCAAAGTTGAGGAAGGAATATCACCAGGCCAAACAGTGTTACGACTTGAGTGTTTGGTACAACGGTAATAACTGGTACGATAACAGAATGTGTTACAGCTGCGGCTATCATGGACACATTGTTGTTAATTGCCAGTACTGGAGATGTGAGACCAGGAAGTGCTATAACTGCAATATCAAAGGTCATATTGCCCGAGATTGCCCGAGGAGATCAATGGGAAGATCAAGGGTTATGTCTCAGAAAGTGGAAAGAATTCCAGTCAAGGTCAAGCCCGGAAAACTAAAAGTTCGAGAACCAAAAGTTCAACAACCGAAAGTTCTAGAGACGAAAGTTAAACTTTCTCAGGGGCAGAAAGACCGACTGAGGAAGAAGAGAAAGAAAGCGAGAGAATATCTCGAGAAGATTTTGTCCTCAGGTTCACAGGATAAACATAATAAAAGTTCTGATGAATCGACTCCTTCAGTTGCAAAAACAAGCAAGACGAATTCATCAGATACAAATCTGAGGACAGAACAGAGAGAGAAGAAGAAAGAAAAGGTCGGCGATGAATCTGACAGGTCAAAGTCGGACAAGCCACCTTCAAGCAATGATTCTGGTATGGTAAAACCAGAGGAGCCATTGGTTGAGGTAAAAGTTGAGAATTCTAGTTTAACAATGGATGAGAAAAACTTTCCACCATTGTTGAGCAAGAATTCAAAATCACCCAAGGGCAGTCAGGCTTGGGTGAAATTGTTTAAATAGAAAAACCTGACACGCCGGAGATCCCAAGTTTTTATCGTGGATCATGAATCGGCATCTTTCTAGTATTTGAGAAGTTTGAATGTTTGTGATTAATGTTTGAATGATTTTACAGGTGAGAGGACTATGCCGGAGCTTCCAGGTGGGTAATTGTGAAGCAGGAATCGGCATTCTGGTTGAAAAATGGTAATGTAGAGGTCACATTCCTACAAGTGGTAACCATTGTATCTACAAGTGGTAATCTTGATCCCACAAGTGGTATTTGTGGTTAAATTTTTTAGATGCTTGGATACTTTGAAGTGTTTACATTTACAAGTGGTACAGAAGGTTCTTAGATGCAAATGGTAAATCAGGGACATTAATTTGTACTTGATTTACTATTCATGACAAAAGATAGACAAGATGATGAACCACATCCCCGTTTTTAAGATTGATAAACCTACAAGTGGTTGTTATCAACACATATTCATTTTCCGGAAAAATCATTTTGATTAAAACAAACTTAAGTGTTTTGAAATCTAAATGAGAAAATGATTTGTGATAGGGGGAGTTCAGATTGTTTATGCCTAGTGAATGACGATTTGATGTGATTCAGTGTCAGTTGTCAAGTTTCTGTATAGTTTGTTTTACTTTTTATGTTTCTAGTAGGTAAAAATTTAGAAGTTTTCAAATTTTCTTTAAAATGTGTTTGCATTTTAGGGGGAGTAGGGAAATTTCAGAAAATCCAAAAACATTTGAAAATTTGAAAAAGCCAAAAACATGATAAAATTCAAAAATGAGTTTTGTTGCGAAAAAGAGGAAATGATAGTACATCAGTGGACTATCACGGCACGCTAAAGAAATGAAAAGTTAAAAAGTGTTAAACAATCTTACTGCGGATGTGTCAGTAGATTTTCACACATTTAGTAAATTGAAACGAGATATAAACCTAAATCAAACTTGCTTAATTCGTGGGTAACTATTCTTGAATATATGGGTAACCCCCGAAATCTTGTTTGAAAGGTCCCGTATTCTGAGATACTAGGTCTTTATACTCAGTGATATCTGGGGTATTATCCCGGGACTTCTGCTGTATGGAAGTACTGACCTAGTCCCCGGATAATACTTTCTGCTAAAGCTTTGAAACATAAGCTTCGCCCTCAGCATGCTGATGAAACAATAAAATTGATAGTCGCTGCTGTTGAAATGCAAAAAGATCCTCTAAAGGGGACCCACCAAAAGTCGAGCCGTCATCTCTCTGCTGAACGGAAGTTCTGACCTGAGCTCTCACGGTTTCGCATTTAACCCCTTTACAGATATCATCTGTGGTATACTCACCTGTAAGACTGAATATTTCGGATCTGGATACGGGAGTATATTCAAGTGGAGTGATACACAATTAAGTTTAAGTCTCTAAAACATTAATATCGTATCTCGAATCGATTGAAATTTGTGTTGAAAATTTAAGTGGACAAACATACTGACAATCTAGGTAAATTGTTTAAAACTGAGAATGTTTAAAGCTTAACGGTGTTAGTGATTTGTCTCAAAACTGATATGATCCTCTTGCACGAATTCACAAAAATATTGTTTGTAAATATTTCATTTCTGCATTTCAGTTTCTCTTTCAGAAAAATTCAAAAATATTTTTGGTGTGTTTTAGCATAAATTTTTGAAAATTCAAAAAGATTTTCGACAACTGATGTTGAATAGCTGATTTTCAAAATTCCGAGTGCTAAACATGATGAGCAATTCTTGAGGGGGAGTGTGTGTGTGAAATTAATTGTTTTCATAATCTAACCTTTTCAAGTGGTTCATCACAATCTGAGTTTGTTTTGAATGAGAATCTGGATTGGTGCAAGTTCATATGTTTGATAAATATATGTGAAAGAAATTTACTCTGAGGTAGAGTTTTTGCAGGAAAGCCAGACGTCGATCCTGAAGATGTTGCTGAAGATCAAAGGAATGCCAGCAAATCGAGAGGGGGAGTCTGAAGATAGAGAGAGAGAAGTCCAAAGACTGATAAAAACTGAAGTCGTTGAAGACTCGACATTCAAGACTCGTCAACATCTGAGGGGGAGTCTGTTGGTGCAGTCATCTGTCGACTACGTCTAATGTCGAGTCCGGGTTGCGATGCGGATCGGGTCAAGCATGATGTCATCATGTTTAATGATGACATCATGTGACATCATCATTATACTATGATCATCAACAACAACAAACGACAAAACACATATAAAGTTGCAAAAGTCTTTATGTCAAGTTGATGTTGATTGGACCAACATGAGGTCCAATGAGGTGTTGCCATCATGAGGTCCAATGAAAAAGATTCATGTGTTGTCAAAAGTCAACAGGGAAGTTAGATGAAGAGGATCGCGTATATGGTCAATTATGTGGAACCGCCTTTACGACAACATGATGGAACCGCCTATTCGGAAACATGTGGAACCGCCTTTACGGCATAGTTGTTGAACCGCCTTTATGGCCTGTCATTTGGAGCGGTTCCTAAATACTATATATAGGATGCTTTGTCAATTCATTTGTAACGTTGTTCGAAACTGATACCGAGGTGCTGCCGGTATTTCCTCTTACTGTAATTGCTGTTATATCAATATAAAAGAGGATTAAAGTGTAATACAAGCTGTGTATACGTTCGTTTCTTTGTTTCCGCCGCTGAAACGAATTTGAGCTCTTCCGAACGACTCATTTAGGTCGGAGATCGATCCTACAAGTCTTGTAACTAGAACATCACACCCCAACCCATACCCCCCCCCCCAATTGACGGTTACATGGGGGTGGGACACCCACACTTCTCTTTTGATTATTTTATTCAAGTTGTTGGAAATCTAGAATACATATTACTTGATGGATATTAGAAGCTTGGATTATAAATGTGTATGCTAGTCCATCATTCTCTTTCATAAACAACATCAACCAACTCAACTCTCTCCCATAACCACCATTCTCGGCCGCCACCTTATCCCACCATCTCACCACCATCCAACCTCCATACAACCATTCTTCATACATAGGTGCAAGGTGACATACAAACAAGCCTGGTGCACTCGGAAGCTCAAGAACCTCTCTAGATTTCTTTTATCCACCACATTTACACCTTGTTTCTTCCCTAGCCTTGTGCTAGTAGTAAGTGCTTCTAATCACCATCTTGATCTTGTTTTTAGTGGTTAATAGGTGATTCAATGGTTAAAACTTAAGAACACTCATGAACATAAACTAAAGTCTTGAACATAATGAATAAAAAGTGGATAAAGAGAAGCTATGTGTGTAAATCATGTAAATCTTGTTTAGTTGTGATCATTTGATGTTGTTTGATGTTAGAAGCAAGATGGATCATCATCTAACCATATTAGTTCATGTTTGAGAATATGAACTAGAAGATGTAAAAGATAGAAAGTTGAAAGATGATGAAGTCTTCCATCCATGAAACATGAACTTGTGTAAATATAATTTTTCTTGTAAAATAAGGTTCTAAACTAGTAGATCTAAAGATCTACAAGTGGTTTTTCGGAAAAACCAAGCGGAAAATGCAAGTCTTGTTGAAAACCCGGATCTTACATAAACTAAAAGCATTTTAGTGAATAAACAAGTGTGTAAACACTTGTGTAAAAATGAAATTTCATAAAGAAACATTTTTGGTAAATTATGACAAGAAGTTGTTAAACTTCAAGATCTTTAAAAGTAAAGTTTTTAAGAAACTAATGTTATTTTTAAAGATGACAAGATCCACTAAAAACGTTAGAAAGTTACTACATATTTTTACAAAACTTCCAAGTTCATGAGTTGGTGATTTAAACTTGTTTTGTCAAGTTTGATGTTTAAATATTACTGATTGATGATTGGTAAATTGCTTGGTTGATTTTTTTTGAAAAGAAAATGATACGCTTGTAAGCGTGGACACCTCCAGTAATAGAGGAAACTCTGGCGAAATTTTTCTAGAAATATAACACTTAGAAATATTTTTGGTGACAAGTGTTTATAAATATATTTTTAACTTGTTTTCAAAATATAAATTTCGCCATGATTTTTATTACAAAATAACCAAATGTCGGAGGTGGATTTTCGTAAATGAAAACTTGTTAAATATATATTGAGAATATATATTTCATAATAAAACGCTTGTGTGCTTACGTGATTATTTTGTGAACTAGAGATATATTATTTTTAGGGTAAAAATAATATTACTTGGAAATACCATGAAAATACGACTCCAAAATAATATCAACGCCCTCACAAATAAATATTTAAGTTACATCGGTATTGTTTTTACAACGTGAACTCTAAAATGTAACTTGCGTATTTTCAGAAAATACTCTCACACGTATATTTTGATAAGTATTATTTTGGAAATTGTATGAGGTGAAATATAATATTTTTGGGAAAATATGTATATTTTGGAATTAAAATATTTTAGACTAGTGATCAAAATATATTTTTCAAGTGAGACTTAAAAAATATATTTTTCGGAATTATAACGTATACGTATATTTTGGTAAAATATTATTTTGGAAGCTGTAGAAATAAAAATATGTTATTTTTGGGAAAAATACATATATTTTGGAAATACGTTATTTTTGGACAAATGAGTTGAACATATTTTCCAAGTGGGAGATAAAAATATATTTTCCTAGTATATTTAGAAGATATATAATTTTTGAGAAAAAATATATATTTTCTGGAACGATACATGATTAAAAAAAATAAGGTTTATTTATATATTTAAGTGAGACTTGAAATATATGGTTTGGAAATATATATATATATATATTGGGAATATATTAACGTATCTTTATTTAAGAACCATACACCGAAATACAGCGCCATTACGTTCCAAGATATACAAATACGAATACTTGAAAAGTATTCATACAGAAGCACTGTATAAACAATTATTCCAAAACTAAATACAATTATTATAACATGGAATAATACCAGAATCGTAACTCAAAAACATACATACTAAGACAAGGCACGACCCGTTCGTCTAATAGACGTTAGACCATTGTAGGTAGTCGTGTTTGCCGCGGAGATTTGGGTTACAAGTACGAAGACGCAATATTATGAGTTCATGTCCCCCTTTTCTCTTAACTGTTTTCAGTTTTTATACTTCGGGGGTGAAATACATGTTACGATGATTACGGATACTTTTATACATGGTATGGTTAGCTTAAGGAGGGTTACTACTTAGATCATGTGAGTGGGTAGGCGGAAACTAGAGGCCATTAATCCTCGTCGTAGGACCGAGGGATATTAGTGATAGATCTATTTGGGTGTAGCGAGCCCCACTCCTGAGTCCGCTGAGTGAACCAGGTGGTGACTAAGTGCCCGACGCACAAATCCGCTAGGTTTGAGTCTTCCTGCATCACTTCACACATATCATTGGCTTTGTAACCCAATAGTGATCTCTTTTTCCTTAATTGCTACATACCAGGGATTTTCATACATACAGACATATTACAAAGTTTTATACATACTCACTTTTACATGAACTCGCTCAACTTTATGTTGACTTTTCAAACTACATGTATTTCAGGGAACTAATGGATCTGGCACGGTATGCACATATTTTCAAGCTGCGTTTGAATAAAGAAGTCATTCAGGGTTTAGAAGATGTAACCTCTTCCTGGACGGGTTACATATCTCTAAACCTAGTATTGTTTAAAGTCTTTTGCTAAGTTTTTACGAACTCATTAAAGCAAGTCAAGGTTTGTAACTTATTTTGTGATTGATGTTTTAAGACAAGTATAATATGGTGTTTTTCTAAACTCTATTAACGGGTGAATATCTCATGTTTTTATCATATAGCATTGTTATGATTGTTGCTATGGTATTAAGAAGTCACACCAAATAAACCCACGCTTCCGCAAAGCCAGGGTGTGACAGGTGGTTCTTAAGACTCCCGTTTTGAAAATAATGCTAGTGAATGCTGATGAACCCTATTTCTTACCTCCAAGTTTTGGAATCCCAGACTTGGATTATATCAGTCACAAGCCAATCCGTGATCCGTATCATTCCTGAACCATTGAATCCTTGAATTCTAATTCTATAACAGATCCTGATTGGAATACTTACTTTTTTTTCACTGAGATCTTTAATATCCCTACCATATATGGTAAACAAAGAAGAGAAACAATCGAAGTGAAGCAAGGAAGGCGTTAGAGAATCCTTCTTCCATGATTTTCATTATCCTTTAAGTCCTTATAAGGACCTATCTCTTCTATTTAGTCCCTGTGTGGACATACCTTTCGACTTAAGACCCTATATGGGCATTTGCTATTAAGTCCTCTCAAGGACATTATATTTCATCATAGTCCTTTCATGGGCATAGTATTTCATTAAAAGTCTTTTCTTAGACATATTATTTTATCAAAGTCCCCTGGCGGACATAATAATTCAATATAGTCCTCTCACAGACATAGTATTTCATCGTAGTCCCTTTGTGGACATGCTGAATTATGAAGTCCCTTATTGGACATGATATTTTATCATAAGTCTCTTTAAGGACATATTGTTTCATAAATAAGTCCCAATGAGGACGTACCTTTCGATATAAAGTCCCTGCGAGAACGTCTGTATAGCAAAGCCCTTTTGTATGCATGTTGTACCAATATAGTCCTTTAATGAACATTTTATTTCATTAAAATCCCTTTGGGGATATACTATTTCGAAATAGTCCCTTTGAGGACATGATATTTCATTATAACCCCCATATGGACTTATAATAATTATAGTCCTTATACGGACTTGTATTTTTCCTCTTAGTCCTCTGTGGACAAATATATTACTAAAAGTCCTGATTAAGGCACTATTGTAAATTCCTAATGATTTAGGAAAGTTTTGAAAATTTTATATAGGTATTCATTTCGTCCTTTATCCAGCGATAGTTCTGAATTTTTACTCGAACTTTATCGATCAGCCGAAAATTTTCAAAAAGATCCTCTTAATGGTATAACCTAGCCTATATGTCTATGAACATGGCTATGATGGTAAAACCCTCTTAAGATAATTAATCTTTGTTAACATATGGGAACATGTTAACACTCCTGGCAGTGTGGCGTGAGAAACCACACCAGCCGTCAAGGTATTGGGTTACGTCCGAGCCTTAAAGCCTATATGATCAGAGTAGATCATGGCAAGTATCATCAATGTGATGATCATACCATAAACATCCATTAGTGGTGAAGTGCCTACGGGCTATACTTGTTGTCTAATAAGACAATAACAGTTGTGGTCTATGACCCCCTGTCTACTAATGTTGGACTATGTCCAAACATAATAGTCTATATGATCAATGCGATCATGACTAATATCATCTAATACGATGATCATGCTATTTAACATCCTTTAGTGATGTTTTGCTTACGGGCTATAATATATTATCCATTTGTGACAAAGACAGTGTGATCCATACGATCGATCCCCTGTTTAAGGTAATGAGTTGTGCTCAAGCCTAATAGTCTATATGATCAATGCAATCATGAATAAAATCGTCAATACGATGATTAAAATTTAACATCCTTAATGATGTTTTGCCTAAGGGCTATATTATTGTCTAGTTGAGATGAGGAAATTGTAATCTTTTGTGATTCTTTGCCCAAGGGGGTGAGCTATGCTCAAATCCCATAGTCTATATGATCATTGCGATCCTGACTAGTATCATCAGTATGATGATCATAATATTAACATCCCTCGTGATGAAACGCCTATGGGCTATATTTTATTTTATTGTCGATAAGACAAAGCGGTGGGTTAATGATCCCCTGTACAAAGCGGTAGGTTATACCCAACCCTAATAGTCTATATGATCAGTGTGATCATGACTAATATCATCATATGCGATGATGAGATATGAACATCCATTAGCGATGTTAATTGGTTACCTTTGTGCCAAATAAGTCATCCTTAGAAACAAAGACAGTTGTAGTCTATGACTCCCTGTCCAAAGGTGAAGAACTATGTTCAAACCTAGAAGCCCCTAATCCAATAAGATTGCGACTTATAAATAAATGTCCTTGGTTGACAACTCATCAAGTTATATTTCAAGTTATCCATGACAAGCCAATGTGCTATAAATTGTCGTTCGTGATAAGTTAACATACTAAATGTTAACATCCCTGATGACAGGCCTTTTGTGTCAGATTTTATAATGTCCTCCGAGATAGGCCTTGGTGCCATATCTTATAATGTCCTTGTGACGAGGCCATTTTCGTCATATTTAAATGTCCTTTGCGACAAGGCCTTCGTGCCATATGATCATTTATGTCCTACATGCCTAGGCTTTATGCCATATCTTTCTATGTCCCTCGCCATGGACTTCTATGTCATACGTGTATATATATACATATATATATATATAATAAAAGTCATGTAAGGCTAGCCTTCGAGCTATTCATAATCATCCTTGTGACAAAGACAGTTGTGACATTATGATCCTCTGTCAAACAGGTAATGGACTCGCTCCAAACCTTAAATGCCATTAATGGTCCTTTTGTGATCTTGGCTAAATGTAATGGATATACATTCAAATAACATTCATTAGGAATGTTCGGAACATAATAACTTATACGGTTTATGGATGCCGTGGCTAATCCATGTCAGGTCATCAGGATGATGACTAACAGTTGTTTAATTTGATGGTTAGTATCAAGCTTCGAGTATGGCAAACTCGGATGAGGTGGACAACAGTCGCGATACTATTAATGCGACAAATGCTAATAATGCTACAAACGTAAGCCTCAATATTAATGGAGTTAATCTTCAAGCTATGGTTGACGTAGCAATTGAAGAGGCCATGGAAAAGGTCATGAAACAGTTCAAAGGTCCGAGTGCTACTCGTTCCAAATTTCATTCAAAACCACATTCAATTGCTCATAAAAAGAGCTTTGTTCACACTTCGAATGTGAAGGATGAACCAAGGGAGGAGGATAACTCCCAGAAATCTAAGAAAAAGAGCAAGTACAGGTTTAATAAGAACCAGCAAAAGTTTAGTATGAAGCCTGTATGTAGGAACTGCTATAAAAGACACTGGGGACAGTGTCGAATAGATCAAGGACCAAAGCAGTGGGGTATCTGCAAAGGAATTGGTCATCAGTCCCATGAATGTAGGGACATAATGAATGCAGTTTGTTACGACTGTGGTGAGAAAGGCCACATCAGAACTAGATGCCATAAAGCTGCCAAAAAAGGTGCAGCTAAGCCTGGAAAGGCTAAAAAGGGAAATGCCTGAACTCACCTGGTGAATGCCAAGAGGCAGTACATGATATCATCAAGTACATTCCTTATCATTTATCAATGATAATTTCTACTAAGTGTCATGTTTTTAATACAGGCAATAATTAGTCTTCATAGACCGTAAGCTTAGCAAACTTTTATATTACTCACAAGGTATAACTTACCAAGGAAACCATAATAACTGATTCTTCTATTATCGGCGATGAATCCTTCTGAAAAATCTAAGAGTACTCTTTCTTTGAATAGAGTACGACAGTATATGTTATTTTAATTATTTTCCTCATTGATTTTATCAACTGCGAGTGCCAACTATGTTTGATAAAAGCGCCATATGAGGATTGGCGTAACCTAGTGTGTCCCATAGATTGCTTCCATGCCTGATCAGTATGGAGGTTTAATGCATGGAACCACTAAGATATACCAATTGTCATATTGTACTAAAGTCAGCTAGTGGTATTCAAAGAAGATATCCATAATAGAAATGCCTAACTAGGCGTCTCTACTTAAGGCATCCGTGCACTCGTAAAGCAGATGTGTCATTTGCATGGCACAAGCGGCGGTAAGTGGACCAAGGTCGAAGATGGAAGCTACCTCTATCATATTGAGATAACTTGATTTTTCTCAGTAGAACTACCCTGTTTTACTTCCTGAGAGGCAAAGTGAAATTAGGATTGACATTCTATTAAGAGTTGTATCTATTACAGAAGCTCTATATTGGTTAACATCAACAGATATGGAAGAACTGAGAGCTAACTAGATGAGTTCATGGAGAAAGGCTTTTACATCCTAGCTCATCATTTTAAGAGCTCCGATTATTGTTGATAAAGGGAAGCACGATGCATACGCTTGTGCATTGATTACTGCAACCTAACTAGGTAACGATTAAGAATCGTTCTTCGCTGCCTAGGATCGTCGATTTGTTCGACTAACCATGAGGGTAGTTAATTCCTTAAGATTGATTCGGATAGTAGTTGGAATGACTATCTCACCCTAATTAAGTTCTCCTGTGACCAATAGCATTATATAAGCATCAAGGCTGCTCCTTTAGAGACCTTGTATGGGAGAAAGTGTCAACGCCCGTTGTTGGGTAGGAGTTGGGGAAATCCCAATTATCAGAATCTGGGACTGTCCTAAAAGACGACGGATAAGATGTTATGAATCTATAATCGTCTGAAAACTGCCAGTAATCGGCAATAGAGCAATGCGAAAGAAAGGCGCAGGTCTCTTAAAGTTCCAAATAAGGAACAAGACTCTATTGAAGATACCAATATGGAAGGGTATGATACATTTCAATATAAAGGACAAGTCAAACCCTGGATATAAAGGACTGACGGGTGGTCCATTGGACAACCATTTGTGATGCTAAAACACAAGTTTATCCCCCATTTATGTGCGTAATTATCTTGAATTAGGTAACTATTGTTGTCTATGTCTCAGGTACGGCTTGGAGGCTTAAAGAGAGAAAAATGCAGTTTTAGAAGCTCTCGAGTCGAACGGGTTGGAGGTGCGGAGCAAAAGAAGAACAAAGCATTGAACTCAGGCTTCCACCGTAAATTACGGTCCCACCATAATTTACGGTGGACCTGAAAATCTTTTGGTCTCCACCGTAAATCAGTCTCTTCACACCGTAGCAATTTGAAGTTCACCGTAAATTACGGTGATACCGTAATTTACGGTGGAGCCTGACGGGAAAAGTGTAACTGCCACTTTAATTAGTTTTGATGGGGTCTTTTCATCATTCCTCATGATGGGACGTTTGTGAAACACTTTGGGGGCGAATTTTGGCTGTCTTGCTTGGTTTTGAACAATTCCTAACATTCGGTTTGTGTTTTCGATTTGTATGAACATTGAATTGCTTGTTATGATGATGCACCAAGCTATGAGTGGCTAGAACTTTCGGTGATCATCTTAGGTGTAGGTTTCCTTTGAACTTTTGTGTGTTTATGTCTGAATTTCTAGAATGATAACTTGTGTTTGCTTGTTTATCATGGTGTATGCATAATTGCTTGTAGCGTATTAATTGGTATTGCAATTTCTAGTCTCAATCGTACGTTCTTGGTGCCGTTGGCAATCGAGATATCACGGGAAGGGTTAGGGTTGGTTATTGATTAATTGGTCATTGGGAAACAACCTCGCGTTATCTAATCCGAGTACTTTGTTCCCTTTTATCACAACAATTATCTATACACGAGTTATGTCTATGTAACTCTTTCTAATTGGAATTCCACACAATTGTTTAAAGAAACTGAATCCTAAGATGGTCATTGTTTTCCTAATCTGTTAAACAACCAATTTCAATTTGCTCTTAGTTATTAATTTAGTCTTCCAAAACAACAATCTAAATCACTGAGTTTTAATTTCTGCATTTTAGTCTAATTTTAGTTTAAGTGCAAAGCTATACAATCGACATACCTTCCACATACTCCCTGAGTTCGATACCCTATTACCACTATCTATAGTTGTTTTTGGGATTAAATTTGATTGTGACCACGACATCACGTCAAATTTTGGCGCCGTTGCCGGGGAGTAGTGCGCAACGTGTGTTAGTTTAATAGTTTTGTTTTGTTATTTTCGGGTTTACGTTGGTTGTGTTTTAGTGTGCAGGTACTTCAGGTGTATGCATACTAGGGGCTCTCACAGGTCATCACCACTATCGTTTGATCCGGAAATTGAAAGAACGCTAAGACAAAACAGAGTTTTAGTACGAGAAAACAAGATCATTGGCTCACCCACTTCACCCATCACGCCGAGAAACATCATGGCTGATTCTCAAATTCCACCTACAACGGGTCAATCATCATCATCCTTTATACCTACTTCCACCCAACCATCACCAAATACCACATTACCTAATACCACCGCCGAATTCACACCATCCAATGTCACCCAACCAATCACCACTCAAGCTGAACCCGCCATCACCTACAACCCATCCACCACAATCCCACCATTATCCCACTTCTTTCCCCCAACTACGGGTCAATCATCATCCACTTTCACAATTGCACCAAATTCAACTATTGTGCATACTACTTCATCTTTTAGACCACAACAATCGGGTTTTCAGTATTCGACCATCCCATTTGGGCAAACTTCGGGAATTCAAGGAGATGGTTATGATGAGGGATTTGAAGATTTTGAGGGGTATGATGAGGATGGGTATTTTTATGGAGGTTATGGTGATCAAGGGGAGTTTGGGTATGTTCAAAGTCAATCCCAAGGGATGGCAAGTGTTGGTGGAATGCCTCAACAACAACTCATACCACAACACATTCGGCCAAGACCACAAGGGCCACCAATGCAACAACCTATCCCATTGCAACAAGTCCGGCCACAAAATGTACAACCTAATGTTCAACAATTCCAAAGGCAAATTCAACGCCCACCGATGCCGCAACAGCAATTTCAACAACCAAATGCACCACAAGGGTATGTACCAAGGCCAATGGGTCCTATTCGCCCAAGGGGTAGGTTTGGTGTACCAAGGAGACACCTTAGAGAAAATGTGAGGGGCATCGAAGCACATTTTCGGCCTGTAATCACTCAAAACCCTTCACCGGTAGTCATTCCTCATAATGATCAAGGGCGAACATTTGAAGTAAGGACCAACTCTTTGCAAAGTTTACCAAAGTACAAGGGGTTGGCAACGGAGGAGCCTTACTTTCATTTAGAGGCTTATGACTCGATTTGCAACACTCTTGGGAGTCAAGGGTTTTCGGCCGACGATATCAAATTGGTATTATTCCAATTTTCTTTGGAAGATAAGGCAAAGAAATGGTTTTACACGTTACCTTCGGCATCCATATATACATGGGGGGAGATGCAACAAACTTTCTTGGATGAGTTTTACACCGCCCAAAAGACTAACGATGCAAGAAAAGGGTTGAGAAGTTTCCAACAACAACATGGTGAGATGTTTCACGAGGCATTTGAACGCTTCAATATGATGATAAAGAATTGCCCTCACCATGGAATTGAATTGTGGGAGTTGATGAATGCCTTTCACGAGGGGTTGAGTGTCGAAGATGCACGTGATTTGATATCTATTACTGGTGGGACTTTTGGAACAAATTATGAGAACGATGATTGGGAGTTCTTGGAAAGCATGGCAACTACATCAAAGAGGAAAGCTCAAGCCTCAAGAAGAGCCCGACCGGCCATTGCCCGACCTCAAGTGCACGCCATAGATGATGGTAATGTTCAAACCACTAACCAAATTTATGATGTTTGTGCTTTGTGTAATGAAATAGGTCACGCGACTGAAAATTGCCAAGGGATGTTGGAAGGGCAATACGAAGAAGTCCATGTGGTTCAAGGTCAAGGTCAAGGAGGAGGTGGTAGGAATTACAATAACATGAACTCTAACACCTACCACCCTGGGTTGAGGAACCACCCGAATTTTCGATATGGGAACCCTTCAAATCAAGCAAACCCGAATTTTCAAGGTAGCCAAGGTAACTTTGGTTCACGCCAATTTTACAATAACCAAGGTGGATACCGAGGCGGAAACAACCAAGGCTATCAAAAACAATACCAAACGGGTCAAGAACAAGGGGGGTCTTCGGGTGGAAACGAGATGATGGAGATGATAAAGAGCATGCAAATGGAGATGCAAAAACGGAACCAACTTGATGAAGTGCGAATGCAAAAGGATGAGGTTCGTGATAAAAGCATCCAATCACTAACAACCCAAATGGGTCAATTAGCAACCGATGTGGCGGAATTGAAGAAAGGTAAGGGTCAACTTCCAAGCGACACTAAGGTAAACCCTTCACATGGTTCGTCACGAGGTAATGTTAATATTAATCATGTTAGTGTTTTAAGAAGTGGAAAAGAATTTAAAGCCAATTTGTCACCCGAATTGGTTGAGGGGGTAGTTGAGGATGTTACGGGTAATGAAAGTGATGATGAAATTTCACCGGTTAAACCAAAAGAAACTATTGTTAAAAAACCGGGTTTGGGTGAAAATGAAAAGAATGAAAAAGTTGAGGGTGAACCGAGTCAAGTCCCGTTTCCATCGGCTTTACTTGACCCGGGTAAGAAAAATTTTATTGTAACGAGAGGTCCTCAAAAAGAGGAGATGTGGGACATGTTTAAACAAGTAAAAATAAATCTCCCACTCCTCGATGCAATAAAACAAGTCCCCGCTTATGCAAAATTCTTAAAAGAATTATGTACACAAAAAAGGCAAAACAAGAAGAAAGTGCCTAAGCGGGTGGATTTAACCGGGCAAGTGAGTGCGGTTTTAAATGGGGAGCTTCCTCCTAAGCTCCAAGATCCGGGCACGCCATTGATTAATATACAAGTTGGTAATTTTCAAATGGCTAAGGTGTTGCTAGATCTTGGAGCCGGGGTTAGCATTTTACCGGGGGGGCTTATATGACCAATATGACTTTGGTCCGTTAGCAAGGGTGGAGACAACGGTTGTTTTGGCCGATTTGTCTCATAAGCTACCTCGGGGTATGGTACAAAATGTAATTGTAAAAATTAATGAGTTTTACTACCCGGTTGACTTTTTAGTCTTGGATTACTCATCGGCGGACCCTAAGCAACAACAAAATATAATTTTGGGTCGGCCATTTTTAAGCACCGCACATGCTATTATTGATTGTAGATTTGGTACAGTTGATATGGCTTTTGGAAATAGAAAAATGCGTTTGAATGTTTTTACTAACAATTTTAATGCTAATGGTGTTGATGAGTGTTTCATGGCAGATATAGTTGACGGATGCAACCCGCATGAGTATGAGGAGGATGGTTTGGATATTTGCCTGTGTGATTTTTCTGAAAAGGTACATGCTTATGCACTCCGGGTTGAAGAGGAAAAGCAAGATGCGATGGCGTTGAAAGAAGGTAGACCGCCATGGACTCATCAATTTGAAGGTCTACCGGCGGAGATAGATTCGGGTACGAAACCATCATTGGAGGAACCGCCAAAGTTGGAGCTCAAAGACTTGCCTAGCCACTTGAAGTATGTGTTTTTAGGGGATAATGACACTTTACCGGTCATTATTGCCTCAAATTTGGAGTTGGCACAAGAGCAAGCATTGTTGGATGTTTTAAAAGAGAACAAGGGAGCTATTGGATGGACGATTGCCGACCTCAAAGGAATTAGTCCATCCATTGTCATGCATAAAATCATTACCACTGAAGATGCAAAGCCGACACGAGAGGCTCAAAGGCGATTAAATCCGAACCTACGGGGGGTAGTTAAAAAAGAGGTAATTAAATGGTTGGATGCGGGAATTATTTATCCGATTTCGGATAGTGCTTGGGTGAGTCCCACCCAAGTTGTGCATAAGAAGGCCGGCATTCAAGTAGTCAAGGATGAAAGTGGTGAACAAATTGCCACCCGACCGGTTACCGGGTGGCGTGTGTGTATTGACTACCGGAAATTGAATGCCGCCACTTCTAAGGATCATTTCCCGCTACCATTCATTGATCAAATTATTGAAAAACTATCGGGTCAAAAATACTATTGTTTTTTAGATGGGTATTCGGGTTACAACCAAATCGCCATACACCCGGATGACCAACACAAGACCACCTTCACTTGTCCATATGGCACCTTTGCCTTTAGGCGAATGCCATTTGGCTTGTGTAATGCTCCGGCAACTTTCCAACGATGTATGATGAGCATTTTCTCGGACATGGTTGGAGAGTCGCTCGAAGTATTCATGGATGATTTTTCCATTTTTGGCACTAGTTTTGATGCTTGTCTCAACGAATTACAAAAAGTGTTAAAAAGATGTGTTGAGAAAAATTTAGTGCTAAGTTGGGAGAAGAGTCATTTCATGGTGCAAGAGGGCATTGTGTTGGGTCATTTGATTTCGGAAAGGGGGATGGAGGTGGATAAGGCAAAAATACGGGTAATATCATCTTTGCCACCTCCGAAAAATGTTAAGGGGGTAAGGTCATTCTTGGGACACGCGGGTTTTTATAGACGGTTCATTAAGGGTTTTAGTGTTATCACCAAACCCTTATGCAACTTGTTATTAAAAGATGTCCCATTTGATTTTACTAACGAGTGTATGCAAGCTTTCACTGTTTTGAAGGAACACTTGGTCAAAGCTCCTATTTTGCAACCACCGGATTGGTCAAAGCCGTTCGAGATAATGTGTGATGCAAGCGACACCACTATTGGTGCAGTTTTGGGTCAACGGGTTGATAGAAAGCCGGTGGTGATTTACTATGCGAGTAAAACTTTATCCGAAGCGCAATTTAACTACACCACAACCGAGAAGGAATTACTAGCGGTGGTGTATGCTTTGGATAAGTTTCGCTCGTATATTTGGGGGAGCAAAGTGGTGGTTTATTCGGATCATAGCGCGGTCCGGTACTTGATGGAGAAAAAGGACGCGGAGCCTCGTTTGATTCGGTGGGTCTTATTGTTACAAGAGTTCGATCTAGAAATCCGAGACAAAAAGGGAAGTGAGAATGTAGTGGCGGATCACTTGTCTCGGATTCCGGTGGAAGGGACCGACGATGTGAGTGAAATTAATGAAAGTTTTCCCGACGAGCAACTTTTAGCCGTTTCCACTTTCGTTGCACCGTGGTATGCTCATTATGTCAATTACTTAGCCACGGGTGCCATCCCAAGTCATTGGACCAAAAAGCGTCGACAACAATTCATGGTTCAAGTGAAGCAATACATTTGGGATGAACCGGATCTCTTCAAGATTGGACCGGATCAAGTTATACGAAGGTGTGTGCCCGAAACAAAAGTGTTGGAAATTTTGACCCATGCCCATTCGTCCGCATGTGGGGGTCATTTTAGTGGGCATAAAACAGGCTATCGGGTTCTTTCATGTGGGTTTTATTGGCCCACCATTTTCAAGGATGCGTGTGAATTTGCTAGAAATTGTATAAATTGCCAAAAGATGGGTAGTATATCGAAGAGGGATGAGATGCCATTACAACCAATCTTGGTTGTTGAGATATTTGATGTATGGGGTATAGATTTTATGGGTCCCTTCCCGAATTCGAATGGCTTCTTATACATTTGGGTAGCGGTGGATTATGTCTCGAAGTGGATTGAGGCTGTTGCAACACGAACAAACGACAATTCGGTTGTTTGTAAATTTGTTCAATCCAACATCTTTTCTCGCTTTGGAATCCCGCGGGTTATTATAAGTGATGGTGGTTCGTATTTCAAGAACTTCAACTTCGGGAAATTATTGAAAAGGTATAGCGTGAACCACCGAGTTGCCACACCTTACCATCCGCAAACAAGTGGACAAGTCGAAGTGTCCAACCGTCAAATCAAAGAGATCCTCATGAAGACGGTAAGAACGGATAGAAAGGATTGGTCGAGCAAGTTAGATGATGCATTGTGGGCATACCGAACGGCCTACAAGACTCCTATTGGCACAACGCCTTACCGGATGGTGTATGGTAAGGGTTGTCACTTGCCAATGGAGTTGGCACATAGAGCACATTGGGCGATCAAGACGGTCAACGCGGATTATGATGAGGCGGGTAAGTTGAGAAAGTTGCAATTGAGCGAGATAGAAGAGATTCGAGATGAGGCGTATGAATGTGCATCGGCGTATAAAGATAAGCTCAAAAAAGTGCATGATGCAAAATTGAGAAAGAAAACATTCGAAGTGGGGCAAAAAGTTTGGTTGTATAACTCAAGATTGAAAATGTTCGCGGGCAAGCTTAAAAGCAAATGGATGGGTCCGTATGTCATTCGGAGAGTTGGGAGATTTGGTGATGTAGACATCCAAGACGAGCAAACATTGAAACAACAAACGGTGAACGGTCACCGCTTGAAGCCGTACTTGGAGGGGAACGACATCAACAACTTGGAGCTTGACAAAGCGGGCTACATCTTGCGCCCGGTCGATGAGGAACAACAATGAGAGGCCCAGGTTTGGTAGTGTACATAGTAGTATTTTGTTTTCTTTGTTTTGTATAATTTGCACAATTGCCGTATTTCTTCGAAATCCGTGTTTGAAACAAGTGTGGGGACGTTCGGGTCACGAATTACTCTAACATTGTGTTGAGGACAACACGGGATTTTTGAGGGGGTAGGGTAATTTTTACAAGTTTTTGAAAAAATTAAAAAACATAAAAAAAATGGAAAAAACTAAAAAATATAAAAAAGTCACCTAAAAAATTTAATTTTTGTGAAACCTTAGATGCCCAGGGTGTACCGTAAATTACGGTATGGCCGTAATTTACGGTGGTTGTTGAAATATTTTGGGCTTTACGGTATTTCATTACTGATTTACGGTGAAAGAATTGAGGTTCAGGTCTCACTGTAAATTACGGTGAGACCGTAATTTACGGTACGGTGAAAATCAGTTTCCGTCGTTTGGGGTCCGGCTTGTTAGGGGTGTTCATCGAATCGAATATCGAATTTTCGAATTATTCGAATCGAATTGTTTGAATAATTTTTATTTTTCCTTGAATTCGTATTCGATTCGAATTCGATTAAAACCTATCGAATTCGAATCGAATTCGTATTCGAATAAAAAACCCAATTCGTATTCGATTCGTATTCGATTAAAATTTTGAATTCGAATCGAATTCGAATAAATTCGATTAATTCAGATTCTTTAAAACATGTAAAAAACTATAAAAATGAAACATAAATTTTAAAGCAGCCACAAAACATGATATCACATTAAAAAGTTTCAAATAAAGTACCACAAGTCTAAAATTCAAAACGAGAAGCCGGGAATAATCGCTCCACATTATAAGTTAATATTTTTATGTTTAGAAATCTATTGATAGATTTGTTAATTAGGTTTTACTTATGGTCATGTAATGGGTGATTTTAATACTTGGAAAAAAATTAGAAAAAAATTAGAAAACAATTTATAGTGTAGCTTAATAAAAGATATATATTTATTATATATAAAAATAATAAATATAAATGTACAATTTTTATTCGAATTTCGAATCGAATCGAATTTGAAATTATAAATTCGTATTCGATTCGTATTCGATTTACTTGACTCGAATTGAATCGAATTCGAATTCTTATAATCGAAACGAATTCTTGATAATCGAATCGAATTTAAACGAATTTCGAATTTTTCGAATTCGAAACGAATCCTGAACACCCCTACGGCTTGTACATATAAAAAAAATAATAATAATAATAATAAAACACAAAAACACATCAGGTCACGTGAAGTTTCCCTATCCACACAATCTATTCTTCATCTCTATCACCATCATCGCTCTCAAGACCCACCACAAGAACTTCTTCTTCCCCAACCTTAAATCCTCCATAACTCCTTCAATTCTTGTCTAAACTAAGTGAAATCGGAGTCTATCTTGACTAAAATTTCGCGTAGTTTCTGATTTTGACAAGAGATTTACAAGAAAAATAGTCTTTGGGTCCGAATCCCAAACCCTAGTTCGAAATTTTTGGGGGTTTTTGGAGTTTTTGTTTCATAAGCACTTGTTCATCTTCAAATCAAGGTATGGAAGTTTAATTTGTGTATTTTGATGGTGCATTGTGAAGATTGAGGTTATTGATGTTTGTTCATACCCACTTGCTAGTTCATAATGTTATTTGCTAATTGTCTTGAACATGAGTATGATTGTAGATGTAGGATGTCTAATAAAGTAGTGAACTTATGGGGGATTTCTACATTGTAGAGACACCATGCCCAAATTTTTGAAAAAAAAATTATACACTAATAGTTCACTAGTGTTATGGGTGAAATTCTGAGCCCATATCCTGGAAAATATCTTGATATATATCTTGTTTATGTTGTATCTGTTTACATCCGGGATGCTAGTTCAGGATATTGGTAACATCCTGAATGGTATCCTCGGGATTACTAATGAATTATATGCAGGCACGTGGGTTAGAAGCTAGTAACGTTAACAAGACCTATTCCACGGAAGACTCGGTCCAAGTCGTTCAAGGGAAGACGTTGAAGCCGTATTACTCGGTCCATAACGTTCATAATGGAATATTCGGAGTAGCCCATATTTGTAGGGATTATTGTTTGTAATTCGTTACTATAAATAGGTGGGTATATCAGATCAACTAGGACATCACAACCACACTCGCTACACTCTGACACTTGCTCTCTCGCAACTTTCACACAAATTCATTGTAACACTTAGCGATCTGATCTATATCCTGCACTGTATCCTGAAGTTTAAAGCAATAAGAAGAACAAGGCAGCTGCGATTGTCAGCACCCGAGGTTTTATGCCGGCGATCTAGATTGATCAAGGGCTTTCCTCGTACATCTCGTGTCATTTACTTTACTTTCTTGCTCATTGTTTGATCGTGGACACAGCTCAATATCCTGGGCCGTATCCTGAACACTGTTTTTCCAAACAACATAACTAGCATATTTTCAACACATTTTTTAGCACACTACCTCACTTAACTAATTTGATCACTTAATTGCTTCGGTAATTTTTGACCAAAACAATTTGGCGCCCACCGTGGGGCAAGTGGTGCTCTCTTTACTAAAAATCTTTGTGAAATCGCTGATCGGTTTTTTGTTTTCAAAACTTTTTGCCACATTGTTTACAATGGCCTCAAGATCAAACATGAGCTCTTCTACTGTGTCTGCTACAACTTCTGCAACAGTTGGTTCGGTGCTTCCACCACCTCCTCCAAGGATGCCAGCCTCTACACAATCTCAAGACGTTATCCCTACTCGGAGTGTCCAGGGATCTGCTCCTGTTTTAGCTTCTAACGATGAAATTCTAACCTTGTTTGGAAGTGTGCAGGAACAAATGAGGCAGCAACAGGAAACGAACCAAATGCTTTTAAGGGAAATACAACTCCTGAAGTCTGGCTCGAGCAGATATGCTGAGGATAATGTCACTCCATTACACCCTAGAGCGTTGAACTTTAGTTCAGCTGTGTATACTGAGGATAACAGGGGGAATATTGTGCCCAGCCTTCCTCAGAACCATACTCCTGAAATACCCTCCTCGGTCAGGATATCAACCATGAGGAGCTCAGGATATGCTTCAGGATATGGGCAAAATCCTCCAACGGGTAACGTATCAAATAATAATAATGCTATTACCACTAACAGTGTTGGATCTTTGCAGGATACTGTAACATCCGTCAAAATGGACTCCCTAAATCTGACCCGTTTTGAAAGATACGAATCCTAACATTTGAAAACTCGGAAATTTTTCGCGAAATAAATAATCATTGAAGAAATTATTCTTTAATCTAATTAATTAGGTTATTTAAATTTTAGTTAAATAATTTAATTAATTTTACAATTAACAATTTTGATTCTTTTCATTTTAACTTGGTTAACTATGTTAAGTTGTTTAGTTATTCCATAAAATAAACTATATTAAGTTGTAAATAATTTAACCTCTAAAGTTTAGGGAACCTTGTGTAATTTAGGGAAACTTTAATTCTTAAATTAAGTTAAATTCCATTTAAAACCTCCTGACTTTTCAGTTTCTGTTTTGGACTTCCTATCATGAATCTAGACACAATATCACCAACTCATTTCCTTGATTCCCGAGACAATTGAATGCTTTAATAACCAAAGCCTTCATATTGTTCAAACTTCATACCTTCTTAAAGTTAAATCAGCGATAATTTCATTTTCTCCTTTTGAAATTGCCGCCCAGTGAAGTCAGCAAAGTAACAGTGGTCCTTTCTTCTTTCTCAAACCATGTTTCCTTTTCATTTTTACTTTTTTTTCCTTTCTTTCTTTAAAGCAGTTTGCTTTCTTATTTCCTGATTGTTCGAAATTGATTCCTAATACCTTGTTCCTATTTTGTTACCAATCAAGAACATAACCCAATTCATTGGCTCCATACGAGACTTTGAATACTATAAAAGCCTTGGTCATATAGCCATCCTTTAACCCACTCTGAAACTCACACACCTCGTTTGACTCATAACTCACCGGAGTAACTCCGGCTACCTTACCAGCCGAGCTCCGACACCTCCGTTCTTCTCCGGCAAACACCGCTCCACCAAAATCTCCTCCTTAAACCTCCACGTCCCCCACCTTCCTCGTCAGTTCCACGGCCGGTCACCGCCTTCGGGTGATGGTGCACAATGGTACAGGAGAGAGAGGGTGGCTAGAGAGAGAGAAAGCAGTGAGAGACAGAGGGGGGCGGCAACAACTGACGGCGGTGCCATCACACTGGCTACCGGCAGCGCCGGTATCGACGACAGGGGACGACGGCAGCGTGACAATGGTTTCAGCGACGGTGAAGATGACGACAGTCCGACGTCGCCGGAGAACGGAAACAACCACCACTCGCCGGTTCTTTAGCGGTTTCGGTATAATTTCTTAGTTTCTATTAACTCGTTTGTTTCTTCATAATTAAGAACTGTTTTTTTTAGGTTACACATATACACACAGTGAGTTCACGAAATGAGTTGTATATGGTGGCCATTATCTATGATTTAAATGAAATAATAAAAAAATCTATTTTTTATAGTATAGAACAATGGGTTCTGTGTATGTGAAAGTCAATCACATGTTGGGCAAATTTAGAAAATTTCCAATAGTACAAAACTTTCGTTTATACATTACATATATAAAATTTGTTATGTATTATTATATTCTCAAAACAGAAAGTTATTTAATTTACTTATAAAATTAAAAATAAATTATACAGATTTAAAACAAAGAAATCTAATACTCTTTTTATATGATTCTACAAACTTGCAATCTAACTAATAAACATTAACTTGATCGTTGTCTGGTATTAAATCATCTAGGCTAAGTGTTTCATCTCCTCAGAATCTTTTTCCCAATCTTTTCCTCGCACGTTATTTCAAGGAATCTTCATACGCAAAGTTGGAAATCTCAAGACTCCATTAATCCCGCTCGCGGTTTAGCATTTCTATACGCAAAACTATGAGTATACTCGCAACCCCCTTTTTATGTTTACCACTTTTTGGGGTGTAACATGTTTTACTATTAAACTACACTTAAACTTATTCTTTATGCAATGCACAAAACAATCCTTATACATGAATACTATGTTATGATACTTGATGCTTACGTGGACCATACTTATGTGATATGTTTTAGTCATTAGCTCTCACGAGCCTCCCTTCGACATGTATAGCGCTATAGGAGTAACGCACCGCCCCCCTTAAACTTGGGTCATGTTGAATTAATTAAACTTTCTTGCGTAAACAGAGGTTGGCTAGAAATATTGCATGCCACGCTAGGTTGATCTCGTATAGACTAAGTTGCCATGTGGATTCGTTTTAAACTTTTATACTTATACTTATACCTATGCTTAAACTTGTATACTCGCCTTTGCTTTTGCATTGAACTTTATTTTAAACATGTTACAGGTTGAGGATGATGAAGCTATGAAATGAAGTAGCGTTGATGCCTAGATACACATATAGACGTTTAGGTTTAATCGTTGTATAAATTTTGATTATGTTGTATTGTATTTCCCTTGAACTTGATGTTATTTGATTTCCTTGTAATGTGGACAAATGAATTATGAAATGAAATCGGTTCATTAAATATTGTCACAAATAGCGTTATGATGTCTCTAGCAATCTTCACACTTCGTCTCATCCCGATGTTTCCGCCATTGGTTGGGGTGTGACAGATTGGTATCAGAGCCATAACTATAGGGAATTAGGAAAAGTAGGAATGCTTTAACCTAGTCTATAGTTTTAGAGAATTATTCTTACGTCTTGCTTGAAACTTCTTGCATGATACTCTATTTGCTTTTATTTATTCGCTTTGACGTTTTAGACATATATGTCGCTTGTGTGTTAATACTTGACGTGCTATTCTTATGTGACAATACTTGTCTTATTATGTGTCGATACTTGATCTATTGATCTATTCTTTGTGTGTTATTCTCGACATGCCTTTTATGTGCTTATACTTGTTCGTTATTTCCTTTAACATACGCTTTTTTCCAAGGCATTTTACTCGATTTTTGTTAAACACGAAAACACTCATATTATACAAACGAGACGAGTTTACTAAAATAGGCGTGAAACCCACAATTTGGTAAACGACTTTCATTCCGTTTGATTCAATTTTTGACCAAAACAATTTGGCGCCCACCGTGGGGCAAGTGGTGCTCTCTTTACTAAAAATCTTTGTGAAATCGCTGATCGGTTTTTTGTTTTCAAAACTTTTTGCCACATTGTTTACAATGGCCTCAAGATCAAACATGAGCTCTTCTACTGTGTCTGCTACAACTTCTGCAACAGTTGGTTCGGTGCTTCCACCACCTCCTCCAAGGATGCCAGCCTCTACACAATCTCAAGACGTTATCCCTACTCGGAGTGTCCAGGGATCTGCTCCTGTTTTAGCTTCTAACGATGAAATTCTAACCTTGTTTGGAAGTGTGCAGGAACAAATGAGGCAGCAACAGGAAACGAACCAAATGCTTTTAAGGGAAATACAACTCCTGAAGTCTGGCTCGAGCAGATCTGCTGAGGATAATGTCACTCCATTACACCCTAGAGCGTTGAACTTTAGTTCAGCTGTGTATACTGAGGATAACAGGGGGAATATTGTGCCCAGCCTTCCTCAGAACCATACTCCTGAAATACCCTCCTCGGTCAGGATATCAACCATGAGGAGCTCAGGATATGCTTCAGGATATGGGCAAAATCCTCCAACGGGTAACGTATCAAATAATAATAATGCTATTACCACTAACAGTGTTGGATCTTTGCAGGATACTGTAACATCCGTCAAAATGGACTCCCTAAATCTGACCCGTTTTGAAAGATACGAATCCTAACATTTGAAAACTCGGAAATTTTTCGCGAAATAAATAATCATTGAAGAAATTATTCTTTAATCTAATTAATTAGGTTATTTAAATTTTAGTTAAATAATTTAATTAATTTTACAATTAACAATTTTGATTCTTTTCATTTTAACTTGGTTAACTATGTTAAGTTGTTTAGTTATTCCATAAAATAAACTATATTAAGTTGTAAATAATTTAACCTCTAAAGTTTAGGGAACCTTGTGTAATTTAGGGAAACTTTAATTCTTAAATTAAGTTAAATTCCATTTAAAACCTCCTGACTTTTCAGTTTCTGTTTTGGACTTCCTATCATGAATCTAGACACAATATCACCAACTCATTTCCTTGATTCCCGAGACAATTGAATGCTTTAATAACCAAAGCCTTCATATTGTTCAAACTTCATACCTTCTTAAAGTTAAATCAGCGATAATTTCATTTTCTCCTTTTGAATTTGCCGCCCAGTGAAGTCAGCAAAGTAACAGTGGTCCTTTCTTCTTTCTCAAACCATGTTTCCTTTTCATTTTTACTTTTTTTCCTTTCTTTCTTTAAAGCAGTTTGCTTTCTTATTTCCTGATTGTTCGAAATTGATTCCTAATACCTTGTTCCTATTTTGTTACCAATCAAGAACATAACCCAATTCATTGGCTCCATACGAGACTTTGAATACTATAAAAGCCTTGGTCATATAGCCATCCTTTAACCCACTCTGAAACTCACACACCTCGTTTGACTCATAACTCACCGGAGTAACTCCGGCTACCTTACCAGCCGAGCTCCGACACCTCCGTTCTTCTCCGGCAAACACCGCTCCACCAAAATCTCCTCCTTAAACCTCCACGTCCCCCACCTTCCTCGTCAGTTCCACGGCCGGTCACCGCCTTCGGGTGATGGTGCACAATGGTACAGGAGAGAGAGGGTGGCTAGAGAGAGAGAAAGCAGTGAGAGACAGAGGGGGGCGGCAACAACTGACGGCGGTGCCATCACACTGGCTACCGGCAGCGCCGGTATCGACGACAGGGGACGACGGCAGCGTGACAATGGTTTCAGCGACGGTGAAGATGACGACAGTCCGACGTCGCCGGAGAACGGAAACAACCACCACTCGCCGGTTCTTTAGCGGTTTCGGTATAATTTCTTAGTTTCTATTAACTCGTTTGTTTCTTCATAATTAAGAACTGTTTTTTTTAGGTTACACATATACACACAGTGAGTTCACGAAATGAGTTGTATATGGTGGCCATTATCTATGATTTAAATGAAATAATAAAAAAATCTATTTTTTATAGTATAGAACAATGGGTTCTGTGTATGTGAAAGTCAATCACATGTTGGGCAAATTTAGAAAATTTCCAATAGTACAAAACTTTCGTTTATACATTACATATATAAAATTTGTTATGTATTATTATATTCTCAAAACAGAAAGTTATTTAATTTACTTATAAAATTAAAAATAAATTATACAGATTTAAAACAAAGAAATCTAATACTCTTTTTATATGATTCTACAAACTTGCAATCTAACTAATAAACATTAACTTGATCGTTGTCTGGTATTAAATCATCTAGGCTAAGTGTTTCATCTCCTCAGAATCTTTTTCCCAATCTTTTCCTCGCACGTTATTTCAAGGAATCTTCATACGCAAAGTTGGAAATCTCAAGACTCCATTAATCCCGCTCGCGGTTTAGCATTTCTATACGCAAAACTGTGAGTATACTCGCAACCCCCTTTTTATGTTTACCACTTTTTGGGGTGTAACATGTTTTACTATTAAACTACACTTAAACTTATTCTTTATGCAATGCACAAAACAATCCTTATACATGAATACTATGTTATGATACTTGATGCTTACGTGGACCATACTTATGTGATATGTTTTAGTCATTAGCTCTCACGAGCCTCCCTTCGACATGTATAGCGCTATAGGAGTAACGCACCGCCCCCCTTAAACTTGGGTCATGTTGAATTAATTAAACTTTCTTGCGTAAACAGAGGTTGGCTAGAAATATTGCATGCCACGCTAGGTTGATCTCGTATAGACTAAGTTGCCATGTGGATTCGTTTTAAACTTTTATACTTATACTTATACCTATGCTTAAACTTGTATACTCGCCTTTGCTTTTGCATTGAACTTTATTTTAAACATGTTACAGGTTGAGGATGATGAAGCTATGAAATGAAGTAGCGTTGATGCCTAGATACACATATAGACGTTTAGGTTTAATCGTTGTATAAATTTTGATTATGTTGTATTGTATTTCCCTTGAACTTGATGTTATTTGATTTCCTTGTAATGTGGACAAATGAATTATGAAATGAAATCGGTTCATTAAATATTGTCACAAATAGCGTTATGATGTCTCTAGCAATCTTCACACTTCGTCTCATCCCGATGTTTCCGCCATTGGTTGGGGTGTGACAGATTGGTATCAGAGCCATAACTATAGGGAATTAGGAAAAGTAGGAATGCTTTAACCTAGTCTATAGTTTTAGAGAATTATTCTTACGTCTTGCTTGAAACTTCTTGCATGATACTCTATTTGCTTTTATTTATTCGCTTTGACGTTTTAGACATATATGTCGCTTGTGTGTTAATACTTGACGTGCTATTCTTATGTGACAATACTTGTCTTATTATGTGTCGATACTTGATCTATTGATCTATTCTTTGTGTGTTATTCTCGACATGCCTTTTATGTGCTTATACTTGTTCGTTATTTCCTTTAACATACGCTTTTTTCCAAGGCATTTTACTCGATTTTTGTTAAACACGAAAACACTCATATTATACAAACGAGACGAGTTTACTAAAATAGGCGTGAAACCCACAATTTGGTAAACGACTTTCATTCCGTTTGATTCAATTTTTGCACAAAATTCACCATTAAGTTAGGAGTGAAATCCACATCTTAATGGAAATTTAAAATTTAAATTCGTCAAGTAGGGTACGAAGTCGTCAAGTTAGGGGTGAAACCCGCACCTCGTTGACTAGTTCCACTCCTTGATTTTTACAAATCCCGCCAGGTCTCGAATTTTCGATTGAATTGGAACGTGTAGTAACCGGAAGGGTAAATACCGTTAACCGACACGTCGGCGAGAGTATTTCACCTATTAGGCCAAAGCATGTTGTTAATTTCAAAAGACCTTTCGACCACTTTGGTGAGTCAACGTTCTGTTTAGGAACCATCCAAGTTTCTTCTTATCAAGCTTAAAATTATTATTTTCGATCTTTTATGATGAAACTCACTCTTGTCAACTTTGAACCATTTTTGAGTTTTCACTTTTGCGCATACATTATACTAATACTTTTCATACGATTATACATTACTAGCATGCATAATTTCACGAAATTTTATTTACACTTTTGTGACAACGAATGGAGACATATCATCGAGATAGGAGTGATTTCCTTACCTTGACGATTGACCCCGCTTCTTTTCTCATCTTACAACGACCTCACCAACGGATTAGGGGTGATTCCCTTACCTAGGTGATCGTTACCAATGCTTTCTTTTTATGACTGCATTATCTAAACACGATCATGATTATATCTAAGTCGTTTAACATTAGTCAAATCTCTAATTATTTCAAAGGGTATTGTTTATATAAACGAAATTCTTATCTTACAATCTATTTTCATATAGCTCACACACCTAAAATTTGTAACTTTTCCATAAACGCTTGTTCCTCGAGTTTCAAAACTTCACGAAATGTTACTCACCAACTTAGTCGGTCTAATAAATTCATTGCTCACAAAATTTCGTATTCCACGTAATTACTAAAACGCACTCATCTCGCATCATTATACTAAAGACCGTTGTTTTTCAATTGAGAAACAAACCAACTTTTCATACAAAGTATTACCAATATTATTCGATCGCCATCAAAACTCTTTTCAGGATCAACGAAATATTTTTACCTTTCACGATCACTAAGTTCACATATCAAATTCCTTTTTCTAAGGATCAACTTTTTCACAAGAATCTCTAAATTTCCAAAATTTTCTAATACAAAGTTACTTAAGACGATGCAGACTTTTTAATCTCTAGAACTTTTCAAAACCTCACTCGATACGTCAATTAAATTCAAAACACGTGGGCAAGGAAACTTCATAAGGACCGACAAATTTTCAACTTATGTAATCTCTTTTAAAACCGTGGTAGCATTCCATCCGTTTTACAAAGTACGTTTCACGTAACCAATAACTGTTTTATATTCCCTTACATTCACAAACTAGATTCTGCATTTCATGACAACTCAATCTGTATAACTTCACGTTTTGCGTAAACAACTATATACGCATACCATTTTACATGTTTTAGTCAATATCTCACAATAATCTCACGCGTGTCACTCGTTCCCTTTCTCTTTCATACTCGAAACTTTTGATCTTTTACGCGCATAAGCTCGTGTATTTCGATTTATACTATAAACAAAATCATTATTTCCTACATCCATACTTATACATTTTATGCCTTTACTTATGTTCACACTTACACATTTATGTTATACTCATGATTCAAAATTCATACGTTTCACGTTTATACATACACTCACAATTATACAATTACGTTGTACTTACATTCATATTTATACTACATTCATATTCATGATTTAGACATTTTATGTTTTCATTTACACTTGTACAACTTCGTTACACTTATATTTATACAAGTATATTTTATTCATACTTAAACCTTCATGTTTTACACCTATATTCACGTTCACATCTATGCTCATACATCTTATGTTCACACTTATACTCATATTCATACTCATACGCTTTGTGTTTATATTTATACTCATGGTTGTATTCACATTTATACTCATTTTCCATACACGTTACGCTTATGCTTATACTTATGCTCACACTCTTGTCATACGTTTTGTGTTTGTGCGCACATGCGTATTCATATTTGAACTTCTGCTATGCTTATGCTTCATTTATACACAAGATTTATACTTTCGCACCCATACGCGAGCGAAACCTGAGGGATTCGCTTACGTTGATCTTATGCTATTTGGAACCCAAACATGCTTATATGCTACATTTCTTACACACACAAACTTATTTTCAGAATTTATGTATACCTTGATTCATACGCAACTAGTACAAGCTATGTGAATCATGCGACGATTGGTATAATCACGGGTGCACACGGGATTATAGTAATAGGCGCATGAGAACCATAGAGTGTACTACTGCGTATGGTAAAAACACGGAATGTAACATGACACCGAATATGAGACGGGCGTAATATGGTCAAAACATGGTGGATACGCCGCTGGTACATCCTATATAAAGTGTTTTCACCATGTTACCAAAATTTCGTAAAACGTGCCTTGAGAAATTCAGTGTTTTGCAGACCTTTGGACCAAATTCAACTTTAAACAACTCGCAAACACATTATATCCAATTATCCATGACGAGACCTCGTTCTAAACTCATCGTTTTCATTTATCCAATACTTATGCTATTCTTATACTCATATCAGTCTATTAGATCAATATTCACACCTATAACTCTGTTATTCACCGTTATCCTTTGTCTTTTATACGAACCCCGTTCGCGATCAAGTCTCGTCTATTCTCTCTTTTGAATCTTTAGATTTCATCTTTTCAAAAGTCTTCCTCTTAGATTTCGAGGACGAAATCTCCTAAAGTAGGGGAGACTGTAACATCCGTCAAAATGGACTCCCTAAATCTGACCCGTTTTGAAAGATACGAATCCTAACATTTGAAAACTCGGAAATTTTTCGCAAAATAAATAATCATTGAAGAAATTATTCTTTAATCTAATTAATTAGGTTATTTAAATTTTAGTTAAATAATTTAATTAATTTTACAATTAACAATTTTGATTCTTTTCATTTTAACTTGGTTAACTATGTTAAGTTGTTTAGTTATTCCATAAAATAAACTATATTAAGTTGTAAATAATTTAACCTCTAAAGTTTAGGGAACCTTGTGTAATTTAGGGAAACTTTAATTCTTAAATTAAGTTAAATTCCATTTAAAACCTCCTGACTTTTCAGTTTCTATTTTGGACTTCCTATCATGAATCTAGACACAATATCACCAACTCATTTCCTTGATTCCCGAGACAATTGAATGCTTTAATAACAAAGCCTTCATATTGTTCAAACTTCATACCTTCTTAAATTTAAATCAGCGATAATTTCATTTTCTCCTTTTGAAATTGCCGCCCAGTGAAGTCAGCAAAGTAACAGTGGTCCTTTCTTCTTTCTCAAACCATGTTTCCTTTTCATTTTTACTTTTTTTTCCTTTCTTTCTTTAAAGCAGTTTGCTTTCTTATTTCCTGATTGTTCGAAATTGATTCCTAATACCTTGTTCCTATTTTGTTACCAATCAAGAACATAACCCAATTCATTGGCTCCATACGAGACTTTGAATACTATAAAAGCCTTGGTCATATAGCCATCCTTTAACCCACTCCGAAACTCACACACCTCGTTTGACTCATAACTCACCGGAGTAACTCCGGCTACCTTACCAGCCGAGCTCCGACACCTCCGTTCTTCTCTGGCAAACACCGCTCCACCAAAATCTCCTCCTTAAACCTCCACGTCCCCCACCTTCCTCGTCAGTTCCACGGCCGGTCACCACCTTCGGGTGATGGCGCACAATGGTACAGGAGAGAGAGGGTGGCTAGAGAGAGAGAAAGCAGTGAGAGACAGAGGGGGCGGCAACAACTGACGGCGGTGCCATCACACTGGCTACCGGCAGCGCCGGTATCGACGACAGGGGACGACGGCAGCATGACGATGGTTTCAGCGACGGTGAAGATGACGACAGTCCGACGTCACCGGAGAACGGAAACAACCACCACTCGCCGGTTCTTTAGCGGTTTCGGTATAATTTCTTAGTTTCTATTAACTCGTTTGTTTCTTCATAATTAAGAACTGTTTTTTTTAGGTTACACATATACACACAGTGAGTTCACGAAATGAGTTGTATATGGTGGCCATTATCTATGATTTAAATGAAATAATAAAAAAATCTATTTTTTATAGTATAGAACAATGGGTTCTGTGTATGTGAAAGTCAATCACATGTTGGGCAAATTTAGAAAATTTCCAATAGTACAAAACTTTCGTTTATACATTACATATATAAAATTTGTTATGTATTATTATATTCTCAAAACAGAAAGTTATTTAATTTACTTATAAAATTAAAAATAAATTATACAGATTTAAAACAAAGAAATCTAATATTCTTTTTATATGATTCTACAAACTTGCAATCTAACTAATAAACATTAACTTGATCGTTGTCTGGTATTAAATCATCTAGGCTAAGTGTTTCATCTCCTCAGAATCTTTTTCCCAATCTTTTCCTCGCACGTTATTTCAAGGAATCTTCATACGCAAAGTTGGAAATCTCAAGACTCCATTAATCCCGCTCGCGGTTTAGCATTTCTATACGCAAAACTGTGAGTATACTCGCAACCCCCTTTTTATGTTTACCACTTTTTGGGGTGTAACATGTTTTACTATTAAACTACACTTAAACTTATTCTTTATGCAATGCACAAAACAATCCTTATACATGAATACTATGTTATGATACTTGATGCTTACGTGGACCATACTTATGTGATATGTTTTAGTCATTAGCTCTCACGAGCCTCCCTTCGACATGTATAGCGCTATAGGAGTAACGCACCGCCCCCCTTAAACTTGGGTCATGTTGAATTAATTAAACTTTCTTGCGTAAACAGAGGTTGGCTAGAAATATTGCATGCCACGCTAGGTTGATCTCGTATAGACTAAGTTGCCATGTGGATTCGTTTTAAACTTTTATACTTATACTTATACCTATGCTTAAACTTGTATACTCGCCTTTGCTTTTGCATTGAACTTTATTTTAAACATGTTACAGGTTGAGGATGATGAAGCTATGAAATGAAGTAGCGTTGATGCCTAGATACACATATAGACGTTTAGGTTTAATCGTTGTATAAATTTTGATTATGTTGTATTGTATTACCCTTGAACTTGATGTTATTTGATTTCCTTGTAATGTGGACAAATGAATTATGAAATGAAATCGGTTCATTAAATATTGTCACAAATAGCGTTATGATGTCTCTAGCAATCTTCACACTTCGTCTCATCCCGATGTTTCCGCCATTGGTTGGGGTGTGACAGATACAACTGTAACGTCAGAATTATCCAGGGAGCTTCAGAAATTAAAGGATATGATATCCAGTGTACCTGGGTGGTGCAGCCAATCCCTGAAGTATCCCAGGATAGCCACAGGATATCTCGGTTCGCGCATCCTATATGTGATGCTGAAATCCCAAAAAGATTTCAGACTCCGAACATGAAGCTTTACGACGGAACCACGGATCCTGAAGAGCATATTGCCCAGTATAGGGAAAGGATGGAGATCAACCCTATCCCTCCAGATCTCTTAGGAAGAAAGAAGGATAAGGGTCAGGATACTGAGAAGGATCCTGAGCGAGCGGCATCACCTCCCGCCGATGCCAAGATAATCAACTTCATTTCAGGGGGATCCGACATTTGTGGAACTTCGTATTCGGCAGCAAAGAGACATGCAAAGGAAGCTAAAGCCGAGAGGAGAGACAAACCTGTCAGGATGACTACCCTCACAACTGACAAAGTGATCACTTTTCACGCAGATGACAGGGATACTGTCCAGGATCCTCACCATGATGCTCTGGTAGTAACGCTATATGTGGCTAACCATTTTGTACGCAGAATACTGGTTGATAATGGCAGCTCCGTCAACATAATACAACTGGAGACTCTGAAGAGAATGAATGTGTCTCCGATGGATATCACTTCAAAGTCCACTGTGCTCGTTGGTTTCAGTGGAGAAGCTAGATACACAGTGGAAGAGATAAAGTTGCCCGTATATGTCGAAGGAGTCAACAAGATGCAACGTTTCTGTGTGATGGATTCTCTATCCTGCTATAACATCATCCTAGGAAGACCATGGATCCACGATATGAAGGTCGTGCCATCAACATATCACCAATGCATCAAGATCCCTACCCCTTGGGGGTTGTCAAGATCGACAGTGATCAGCAGGAGGCGAAAGAATGCTACTCCTCCTCAATGAAATCCTCAACCAAACCTAGTGCAGCATAGCAATTAAAGATGCGGGCCCAGGATATCGTGGAGGATCCGGAGCAGGATGTGAAGAAAATTATCCTAGACCAGGATAATCCCGATATTTCGGTGCTCGTGGGAACCAATATCCCTCAGGATATTGAAGAACAATTAATTAACTTTTTGAAATGCAGGATGTCAACGTTTGCATGGAAGCATGAGGATATGACAGGTATATCTAAAGACATTATTACTCACAAGCTTGGAATTGACAGGTCATTCAAGCCTATACAACAAAAGAGAAGGAAATTCGCCCCTGAGCGGAATGCAATTATCCAAGAGGAAGTTGAAAGATTATTGAAGTCCAGGATGATTAGAGAAGTCAAATTCCCTAGATGGCTAGCAAATGTGGTAGTGGTTCAAAAGAAGAATGGGAAGTGGAGAGTCTGTGTAGACTACACAGACCTGAACAAAGCTTGTCCAAAAGACCCATTCCCTCTGCCTCATATAGACTCGATGGTGGATGCCACTGCCGGTCATGAAATGTTGACCTTCATGGATGCATCCTCAGGATTCCAGCAGATTCAAATGGAACCTTCGGACCAAGAGGATACTGCTTTCATGACACCAACAGGTATTTATTGTTATACTGCTATGCCTTTCGGTTTAAAAAATGCAGGTGCAACGTACCAGAGATTGGTGAATATGATGTTTAAAGACAAACTGGGGGACACCATGGAGGTGTACATTGACGATATGGTGGTCAAATCCAAGAAAGCTGAGGATCATCTTCAGGATATTAAAGGAGCGTTCGATATCCTGGACCAGTATAATATGAAACTTAATCCTGCAAAGTGTCATTTCGGAGTGGGGGTAGGAAAGTTTTTAGGATACATGGTGACAAAAAGAGGGATAGAGGCAAGCCCGGAGCAGATAAAAGCTATCTTGGATATAAAGTCACCCTCAAATATGAAGGATGTTCAACGGTTAACAGGACGAGTGGCAGCCTTAAATAGATTTATATCAAGATCCTCGGAAAAGTGTAAAAAATTCTATGATATCCTGAAAAAGAATAAAAAGTTTGAATGGGGTAAGAAGCATGAAGCAGCCCTGCAGGATTTGAAGCAGTATCTCTCAACCGCACCTCTATTGATGAAGCCTGAGGATGGTGAACCATTATCCTTGTATCTGGCAGTATCAGGGAACGCAGTAAGTGCAGTACTCGTAAAGGATCACGAAGGTCAGCAGTATCCTGTTTATTATGTTAGCAAAAGTTTGTTAAATGCTGAAACTAGATATTCTCACCTAGAAAAACTAATACTGGCTCTAGTAATGGCATCAACAAAGCTTAGACATTATTTTGAAACGCATAGGATTCATGTTAAGACTAATTATCCTGTTAAGAATGTGCTTAGAAAACCGGAGATGTCGGGTAGAATGGCCAAGTGGTCAGTAAAATTAAGTGCCTATGATTTAATATATGAACCTAGAAATGCAATAAAGTCTCAGGCTCTAGCAGACTTTGTGGCTGATTTCAGTAGTGATATTCAAAATGAAGTAGACCTAGAAGTACAACAATTAGGAGAAAACTTAGAATCCTGGATACTATATACTGATGGTGCATCTAATGTAAGGGGTGTAGGCTTAGGTATACTACTAAAATCGCCACAGGGGGACATAATACCCCAGGCTGTTAGATGTGAATTCCCTGCTACTAATAATGAGGCAGAATACGAAGCCTTAATCGCAGGAATAGAATTGGCTAAGAATATGAATATCAAGAATTTGCGAGTATATGTTGATTCCTTGTTAATTACTAATCATTTTAATGGATCCTATGCAGTCAAGGGTGAGAAACTAATGGAATACCTCGGTATTCTTAAAAAATTAGCAGGATATTTTGATGTTTTTACACTTGAACAGGTACCAAGAGAGGATAACGCTGAAGCAGACGCATTGGCAAATTTGGGGTCATCAATCAGGTTACCAGAAGGAATCCCAATACCGATATTACATATCCTGTATCCTGCGACGGATCCTCAGCATAAGGAAGTAACAAGTATTCAAGATCCTGAAGTGGTATATCCCGAAGAGGATCCTAAATCCTGGACAACTCCAATTATGAGATATCTCAAGGAAGGACATATCCCCGAAGATGAAAATCCTAAGGCATTTAGGATGAAGGTATCACGATTCACTATTATAAATAATATTTTATACAAGAAATCTCTTGCAGGACCATACTTGAGATGCTTGAAGGATCCTGAAGCCAAAGAAGTACTTCAGGATATACATGAAGGGGATTGTGGTAACCATACCGGGGGCAGGTCATTATTTTCAAAAGTGTTGAGGACAGGTTATTATTGGCCAACAATGAGAAAAGATGCTGCAGAATATGCTCGAAGATGTGATGCATGTCAGAGGCATAGTAACATATTGCATCAACCAGCTGAACCACTATATCCTGTAGCATCCCCTTGGCCGTTCATGAAATGGGGGATGGATATAGTAGGGAAGTTACCAAAAGCTCCGGGAGGAAAAGTCTTTATGCTGGCAATGACGGATTATTTCTCTAAATGGGTTGAAGCTGAAGCATTTGTTCAAGTTAGAGACCAAGAAGTAGTATCCTTCATAAAGAGGAATATCCTGACCAGGTTTGGAGTACCAGCTGAAATCATTTGTGATAATGGGTCCCAGTTTATAAGCAGAAGGACTACTGACTTTTGCAAGAGTTGGGGAATCAAAATGATAACGTCTACTCCGGTACATCCTCAAGCGAATGGACAAGCTGAATCTTCAAACAAGATAATAGTGAATAACTTGAAGAAGAGACTTGGAGCCAAAAAAGGAAGATGGGCAGAGGAATTACCCTTTGTGTTATGGGCTGACAGGACAACGGTAAAAAATGCAACCGACCAAACCCCATTCTCCTTAGTATTCGGAGCAGAAGCAGTAATTCCAACGGAAATGGCGATACCTACTGCAAGATCTATCCTACAGAATCCTGAGCAGAATCCTGAAACCTTATGTCAAGATTTGGATACCATAGACGAAAAAAGAGACGTAGCAAGGCTAAGGATGGCAGCATATCAACAAAGAATATCCAGAGCATATAACAAGAACATAAGGACTAGGAGATTTCAAGTTGGTGATTGGGTGCTAAGAAAGGCTTTTCAGAATACTACTAATCCTGCCGATGGCAAGTTAGCTCCGAAATGGGAAGGACCATACGAAGTTGAATCAGAAGCAGGGAAAGGAGCATACAGACTCAAGAATATGGAAGGGGATATGCTACCAAGGTCTTGGAATGCTATACACTTAAAGCTCTATTTCAAGTAAGAATAGAATTTAATTTCTATCCCAGAATGGTATGTATTCTATCTCTTTTAAATATATTTGTTTATTATCTTGAACCCAATACTGACTTAGGCATCGGAGGGGTGTTAGCCAAGCTAACACCCACCTTAGTTTACAACTGCTTTGCAGCATATGCTCCAGGATATAGCTCCAGGATGTGTACTCAAGATAGCTCGAAAGATTAGAGGACTGGCCCCCTCTCTCACGTTTAAGGGATACTGATCCCTTCACAGGTTTAAAGGTATTCACCTTTCTCCCGAATTGGGTTTAAACACCCCACCTGGAGCGCAAGTTATTCAGGGATAGTTCAAGGTGGCGGGACCAGTCCATGTAAAAGTGGCTGATAATTTCGTTACTGTTGGCTATATCCTGAATCCTAAAGGTATATGAGGATTGATCACCCTCTCTCGCGAAAGGGTATTTTCATACTCTCTAAGGTTTAAAGGTTTTCACCTTTCTAAGTCTTGGAGTTTATACACTCCCGCCTGTAGCGCATGAAACTCAGGGTTTATCCCCAATATACTAAGGGTTCATTTCAAGACATCAAGGGTTTTGCCCTGGGGTATTTGGAATTCATTCGAGTCAAAATATGAATACATTTGTGTTTCTGTGTCAAGCACAGGGGACATACATTATACTATTCAAAGGATGGATCCAGATTTATAAGTATGCACTGGGGACAAGCTTATAATGGAGAATTGAAATTGATTCTCTAAGAGTCTCTGGTATGGTCTCTTCTTTTTATTTAGACAACTAATAGGTTGTATTTAAATATCCTTATCAGAATATCTTTCAGGATATCTACCGGGATACGTTTATAATATATTCTCAAAAATGTTCAAACAAAACAATTTTCACAAGTAAAATCTATAACAACAATAATAAAGTCAAAAGCGGAGTTATATTATTAACATATCAAAAGATGTGCTCTTAGTTTCACCTAAAAATAAGGCCCATCCACTAAGAGCACTAATAGTCCGTTACCATATTTACCCAACAGTTGAAGGCTTCATCTCAAACCGAGACCCATCCACCTCCAACTGTTGTATTGTTCAAAAGCCATGCAGGAAATGTAAATTGTTCAGGTGCAGAAAAGTAAAGTGCAGAAAAGTAAATTGTTTAGGGATTACAGACCAACATCAAATCTAAAAAAAAGTGGGCTCCGGCCTAAGCATCAACATCCATCATCGCCCACTCAGATGCCCTCACACAGCGGCATCCTCTCCAGCCTTCCCCGGCTTCTCAGCACCAGCATCCTCACCAGCATCCGCTCCAGCATCCTCACCAGCATCCGCTCCAGCATCCTTCTTGTCTCCAGCCTGATCCACCACCTCTGCTGACTTAGAAGACTCACCGGCTTCGGATGGAAATGGCACAGCTTTGCCCCCGAGCTCCTTCAACTTGGCCACCCAGGATTCAATTGGCCAAGATGGACAAACAAGACCCGTCTCCTTGGCCTCGTAGGCCATCTTGATGCGTGCTTGTAACAGGGAGACGATAGCGGAAGTCTTGATTCCCTCCCGGAAATTGATCATGGCTTGATCACGATCCATTTGAACGGTGGCAAGTTTGACCTCAGCTTCTTGGGTGACCTTCTTCAGCAGGCTTTCGTAGTGTCGGCTCTTCGCTTCAGCAATGGCACCCTGGTCAGCAACGGTGCTCTCAAGCTGTTTGATCCTGGCTTCATGGAGTGCAACAGTGCCACATGCATCATTATACAAGTGGAGCAAATGCTGGAGGCCCTGCACATCAATAACAGGTACAAGTTAGAATATACGTGTCTAATGACTAAGATATCCTATCAGGATATCCTATTAGGATATATGTGCAGGATATACATGCAAGATATGTGTCAGGATATTACCTTGTTAAGGAAGGATGTCATTGGCTCTAAGGAATCAGTGAAGCTGAGTTCGTCATAGGAGAACCCTTCTGAGCTTGGAGCACTGACTTCGAGACCCTTCCTCTTTTTCGCTGTGGAAGCACGAGTCCTTGGGTTGGCCTTGGGAGCTGGGAGTGGCTTGGAGCTGGTAGCAGCAGGAGCCTCCTTCTTGACTATGGTTGGAGTTGGGTAACTGTCAAGTTCATCGAGATCTAGATAGACTAGAACTTTGCTGGAATCTGCACACAGGGAGTAAAATTCTAAACCTCTCCTAAAAATATCAAATAAAAACATGTATGTACAGGATATCTTGCAGGATCCTTACCAGACATGTTTACGCTTGAAAGAGGGCTTGGAGTTGGTGGAGATGGGTTGAAACTTCTCTCTGCCTCTGGAAGGAGTCTGATGGCGTCTATTCTTTTTTGAGAATCTGCAAGGGGAGGTGCTAGCTTCCTAAAATCAGCTGTACAAGGAAACGACAAAGTCAGTTCAGGATATAAAGCAGGATAACAGGCAGGATCATCTTTAAACCCTAAATCCTACCCTTCTTCAACCAATTCACCGGATAATCCGCTCCACCACGGATTGAATCTCTTTTTACAAAAAAGAATTTGGATTTCCATTCCTCTTCATTCCTGGTGGCTCGGAGGATTAATGGGTCACTGGAAGTAGAGTAAAATAAGAATCGACAAGAGCCGTGGCACCTAAGTCGGTATGCTAAAGGAAGGTCATGAACAGAAAGATCAGGGATATGGTTGTTCTTGATTTGATCAGGAACAGACAAGACTCGCCAAAGCATTGGCATTGTCTGACTGAAGCAGATTTTGGTGACATTAAAGAACTCGGTGATGAAGTCCGAGAAAGGAAATTGCAACCCTAAGGTGAAAGGAAAGGCATTAAAACACAACCACTCGTCGGAAACCATATGTGATCGGATTTCCCGATCAAACGGCCGGAACACCGTCCCTTTTGGGAAGATGCCGGAGGTTTTAAGGGCTGACAAGTGTGCACCGTCAAAGGTGCATATTTCTTTCTCCGGATCCTGGAGAATATTTTGATAGATGAACGTGGGAGCAGAGTCGCCGGAGCTAGATCTTGTCTGCCTTGCCATATTATTACCGGAATATTGGGAAGAATGAAAAGTGAAGTTGGGAGAGAAATGTTTACCTTTTTCTCTTCGGTAAAGGTTAAATGAAGATGAGGATGAGAAGATATAGGGTATGATGAGTAAATATAGGCCGGGTGGTTGAAAGCTGTCACATCAATAGTCTTATCTCTTAATTGCCTCGGCCATTGTGAAAAAATGTAACCGTTAGGATATCAAGCGGTAACATTTTTGGGGACAATTGTTATGGGTGAAATTCTGAGCCCATATCCTGGAAAATATCTTGATATATATCTTGTTTATGTTGTATCTGTTTACATCCGGGATGCTAGTTCAGGATATTGGTAACATCCTGAATGGTATCCTCGAGATTACTAATGGATTATATGCAGGCACGTGGGTTAGAAGCTAGTAACGTTAACAAGACCTATTCCACGGAAGACTCGGTCCAAGTCGTTCAAGGGAAGACGTTGAAGCCGTATTACTCGGTCCATAACGTTCATAATGGAATATTCGGAGTAGCCCATATTTGTAGGGATTATTGTTTGTAATTCGTTACTATAAATAGGTGGGTATATCAGATCAACTAGGACATCACAACCACACTCGCTACACTCTGACACTTGCTCTCTCGCAACTTTCACACAAATTCATTGTAACACTTAGCGATCTGATCTATATCATGCACTGTATCCTGAAGTTTAAAGCAATAAGAAGAACAAGGCAGCTGCGATTGTCAGCTCCCGAGGTTTTATGCCGGCGATCTAGATTGATCAAGGGCTTTCCCCGTACATCACGTGTCATTTACTTTACTTTCTTGCTCATTGTTTGATCGTGGACACAGCTCAATATCCTGGGCCGTATCCTGAACACTGTTTTTCCAAACAACATAACTAGCATATTTTCAACACATTTTTTAGCACACTACCTCACTTAACTAATTTGATCACTTAATTGCTTCGGTAATTTTTTACCAAAACAACTAGCATCTACAACCATAGTAACAAGCAAGTGTGGGGATGTTTAGGAGGAGGGAGCCTAATTTTGTGTTTGCTTTTGTTGATTGTCTAATGTGTGTAGGAAATGGCTAAGACGAAAGAACAAGCGGGATCAAGTTCATCATCATCAAAAGGGAAAGGCAAGCAAAAGGAACAACAACCGCGAAAAAGGCAATATATGGGTCGTATAAGTGAAAGCGAGAGTGGGAGTGAAGAAGAAATGGAGTTGGATCCAAGTGAAAAGCAGGTGTGGAATTCGGGTCCATTAGATGATCAAGCAGAGGAGTGGCAACCGACACTCTACCATGACAGCATGAATAAGTTGAAGAACAAGGCAGCGGCCTTCATTTGTGAACGAGAGGTTCGGGAAGTGGAGTTCCAACAGTTTGGGGTGTTTGATAAGTTTCGGGCATTAGGATGGGAATCGGCGCTTAAATGTTTCGATAAAGACAAAAGCAACTTATTTATGACCGAGATACAAGAATGGATGGCGACCTTGAAATGTCACAATTTTAACAAGCCGTCACAGATGAAGTTGATTGGTGAGGTGCACGGGGTACCGGTGGAGATGTCATTTGACACGTTAAAGAAGCTCGGGAAGTATGATAGTCTCCCGGCTCGTGATTACATGGTTCCCACTCTCGATGACCTCTTGCTTAAACCGGAGAAACATGTTCGATGGAATGATATGTTGGCAGCAATATTTTTACCCGGTAAATACAGTGGTATTCTATACCGGAAGAATTTGAAGATAGAAGCTAAATTGTTGCATACAATCTGTCTTCTCAATGTCATTCCAAGAAGGGGAGACAAAGAGCAGGTGAGGTTTCCGGAGGTACCCGTTCTTTATTCGTTAATGCATGGGGCTCCACGTTTCCCGATACGTTATCTTATCATGAACCACTTATGGATCTGCCGGAATAAGTATGGAAGAGACATCGTCCCGTATTGTCGAATAATTACGGGATTGATGAAACAACAGAAGGCGATAACATCTGAAGATCGGGGAGCAACAAAAAGGCACCAGCCTTTTACGTTGGATAAGTTGGGGAGTGTTTAGACGTATACTCAGACGGAGCGTTATCACAAGTTAAAGTCGGAAGGCCAAAGGTGGAGAGCTCTTAAGGCGAATGCGAGAGATTTGTTACCGGGTGAAGAGGATGAACCCGAGACTGAAGCAGAGATCCCAAGCGGGGATGAAGATTATGAGGAGCAACCGCAAGGTGGGGTGAACTTGAATGTGGGTCAAGGGGGTCATGGTGGAGGTTACGGTGGTATGTTTTACGATTATGCGCAACAATCTTATGAGCCGGGTTGGGCTTATAACGGTACAATGCAAGAAGTGATTGAAAGTCAACGTCCTCCGGCATCTATTTTTGATACATGGTCAGGGTCGGAGAGGACGTTGTATGATCAAAACACGAGGAATAGTGCAAGTATAGAGCGGTCGTTAAAACATAGCTTTCATCGCCAAGAGTCGTGGAACCGCACATTGGTGTATTCCCGAGAGGTGGAAACGAATAATAGATATCATGACGATCAAGCGAGGAGGATGCATGCAGATTGGCATGCCGGAAGGCCGGTTGTTGAGGATCCACAACATGTGGATTATGCCTCGTTACCGCCTTATGATGGTAGCATTTCATATCCGACTCCACCACTTCACCATTCTCAATGGCTTGACCCGAGGCAGCAAGAGGGAGCCCAACAACAAGGAGGGAGTAGCAGCGGCGCGTTTGGATTCGGAGAATGGAATGACATGATGTCATCCATTTTTGGACCTCCAGGACCGCGCTACTATTAATCAGGTGGTATTCTCTCTTTTGTATAATTTGTACATATTTGTGGTTTTATTTTGATTATGGTTGGGCGGTTGGGTGGTGTATGATTGTTTTGTTGAGTTTGGGATGGTGCTCGTTGGTGGTGTCATGTGTGTTTAAAAAAAAGTAAAAAAAAAATATAAAATGAAAAAATACAAAAAGAAATTTGTGGTTTGAGTGAAGAAGCTTTTGTTGATGTTGAATGATTTAGTGATCAAAGCCTCCTAAAGCCATACATTGGGGTCAATGTATCCCAAGTGTGGGGATGGGGGGGAATTTTTGAAGCTTTTGAAAAATTTTGAGCCAAGCGAAACGATGTGAGAATTTGAACGCCCTAACTTAACCCCAAATGGTGCACCGGCAACCCTTGATACCTTTTTCGTTCTTGGTGAGAATTGTAGCCACACTTGTATATAAATAATGTTTATCTTTGATGAGAGTGGCTACTGGTGGGGGTGCATTAGAACTTGTGCTTGAATGCGATTTGAGTCCTTAGTTAGACATGAATGTAGAAAGGATAAGGGCATTTAGGTAGCCTCTTCGTTGGTGTGAGCGAGTGTGGGATTTGGGGGGTTGGACCTCATAAGTTATATATATGAGCATGGTTGCGAGAGGGGCGGGGGTTTGGTCATTTAGTTGCCCAATTTTGTGCCTAAAAGCCTATCATTTGTTACCCCTAGCTACTTACCTAAAAATTTGCCCAATTTGACCCGGTCTTTTAGTATTAGTAGTAGTTGTAGTAATGTAATGTAGATATGTGATGCTTTATTGCATGGTGCTTGTTTGAAAAAAAAACAGAAAAAAAAAGAGAAAAAAAATATGAAAAATGAAAAGAAAGGATGTTTGTTCCCTTGTACTTAGTAGTTAGTTCGGTAGTTGTTATTTTGTTTATTTATGTAATAAAAAGACCGGGTCGAATTTTCGCTACTTCATATATATCCCATTTCCTACCTATACACTTAGCCACGTTACAACCTTAAAAGTCCCTTTGATTTGCATTCATGTTTGACCCATTTTAGGAGAATGATCGATTTAGGTACAAGCTTATGATTGTGCAACCACCCGTTTGCCTATTGTGTGTCTAGCTTATCTTTGCTAGTATTCAATTGTAGCTGAGAGGAGAGATTTAGAGAGGGGAGCATTGGTTGGGTGTTAAAAAGGGGTTAGTAAAAAGATTGCTTGTTTTGCTTGGTTTAATTTGATCACTTGTTTAGAAACTGATTCGATGAGTTGCTTTGGGACAAGCAACGGTTAAGTGTGGGGATGTGACGGGTGGTCCATTGGACAACCCTTTGTGATGCCAAAACACAAGTTTATCCCCCATTTATGTGCGTAATTATCTTGAATTAGGTAACTACTGTTGTCTATGTCTCAGGTACGGCTTGGAGGCTTAAAGAGAGAAAAATGCAGTTTTAGAAGCTCTCGAGTCGAACGGGTTGGAGGTGCGGAGCAAAAGAAGAACAAAGCATTGAACTCAGGCTTCCACCGTAAATTACAGTCCCACCGTAATTTACGGTGGACCTGAAAATCATTTGGTCTCCACCGTAAATCAGTCTCTTCACACCGTAGCAATTTGAAGTTCACTGTAAATTACGGTGATACCGTAATTTACGGTGGAGCCTGACGGGAAAAGTGTAACTGCCACTTTAATTAGTTTTGATGGGGTCTTTTCATCATTCCTCATGATGGGACGTTTGTGAAACACTTTGGGGGCGAATTTTGGCTGTCTTGCTTGGTTTTGAACAATTCCTAACATTCGGTTTGTGTTTTCGATTTGTATGAACATTGAATTTCTTGTTATGATGATGCACCAAGCTATGAGTGGCTAGAACTTTCGGTGATCATCTTAGGTGCATGTTTCCTTTGAACTTTTGTGTGTTTATGTCTGAATTTCTAGAATGATAACTTGTGTTTGCTTGTTTATCATGGTGTATGCATAATTGCTTGTAGCGTATTAATTGGTATTGCAATTTCTAGTCTCAATCGTACGTTCTTGGTGCCGTTGGCAATCGAGATATCACGGGAAGGGTTAGGGTTGGTTATTGATTAATTGGTCATCGGGAAACAACCTCGCGTTATCTAATCCGAGTACTTTGTTCCCTTTTATCACAACAATTATCTATACACGAGTTATGTCTATGTAACTCTTTCTAGTTGGAATTCCACACAATTGTTTAAAGAAACTGAATCCTAAGATGGTCATTGTTTTCCTAATCTGTTAAACAACCAATTTCAATTTGCTCTTAGTTATTAATTTAGTCTTCCAAAACAACAATCTAAATCACTGAGTTTTAATTTCTGCATTTTAGTCTAATTTTAGTTTAAGTGCAAAGCTATACAATCGACATACCTTCCACATACTCCCTGAGTTCGATACCCTATTACCACTATCTATAGTTGTTTTTGGGATTAAATTTGATTATGACCACGACATCACGTCAAGGACCATTCAAGATCATCGAATGTGTCGGCATTATAGCTTATAAGCTAAACTTGCCTAAGGAGCTTAGTGGAATTCACAATAGGTTCCACTTCTTTAACTTAAAGAAATGCCTAGCTGATAAATAGCTAACAATATCTCATAAAGACGTTCAGATTAATGAAATCCTGAGGTTTATTGAAAGACTTATATTGACCTAGGATCAACAGGTTAAAAAGCTCCGAAAGGAAGCATGTACCTATTGAACAAGTCAATTGGGATGCCCGTAGAGGTCCCTAATATACTGTGGAAGTTAAGTCCATTATACGACAGAAAGTACTTCCATCTTTTTAAGCAAATATCGGGTCGAGATTTTTTTAAGGGGGTGAGGATGTAACACCTCGTAAAATCGTGTCCAATGATGTGTTGACACGTGTAATAAACCCTAATAAAGTCAAACGTTGACTATGAGGGACTGTTTTCGTCAAAATTGAAAACCTTGATTTTAAATGGACTGAAAGTGTCAACATGCTTAAACTAAGACTCTGAATGACCTTATACGGTGTCCATATTCTCAAATGAGCCACTTGTTGGACGAGAGGAGCCATTTGCGTAATAATGTGAAAGTTTGCGCGTCAAAGGGTTAAAAGTGTCACCATGTTAATTCTTACCTCTGAGTGACCTTTTAACAAACCGAGAGCGTCATGATAATTGATTACACTCCCGGGAATGCCTAACATTGGCCATTAAGGGCTTTTATGCCTATAAGTGAAGTTACGCGCAACTTTGCAAGTTTAAGGGGTTAAAAGCGTCAATATGCTTAATTATACCTCTGAATGACCTTTTAACAAACCCGAAGCATCGTGATGTTTTATAATACTCCCAAGCATGCCTAATATGTATTAGATAAGGCTTCGATGCTATTAAGCGATGATATGTGCAAGTTTGAGCATTAGAGGGACTATTTGCGTCAAACTGCAAAAGTATACCGATTCGTATTATATCAAACCTTCCGAAATATGATCATAAGTTAAACATACCCTAAATATCCTTTTCTTAGCTTAGAAATAGGCTTAGAGGTGTTTGGTGCGCAAAAATAAACTTATTTGATCAATAGGGACTAAAAGCGTCAAAAAGTGCATAAGTTTGCATTTTCGCGCACATCTTACGTTCTGAATATATTCGGACATCAAAAAATTTATGTGATCACTAAAATATTTTATTTTAGTGTTTGGCATGATAAATTTCCATTCGTCGCGTAATTTGGATCGTTTTTCGCGTCCGTTCGTGTTTTGTCGTAATTAGCCGAACAACGCAACCGTACAGCCAAACGAACCGACATCCGTAATATTTTTGAGCATGGTTCAAGTTAAATATACTTTGACTTCCTTATAGAGCTTAAAATGGGGTTAACGGGTGTAGATATGCCAAAACTCATCAATACGCGTTCAGGGGCCAAAACTGCAAACTATTCAAACTTGTAGTATACAGGGCTGGTCCTTACGGACTGTATACAATGGACCATACAGTTCGTATACATGTCTGGATAGCAAAAAATAAGGACAGCTGCCCTTCGTCTTCCTTGCAGCTCGCACAAACCACTCCAGCTCTTGTTTTTCGAAACCATGGACTTGTCAATGGTATTGGACACCTGCTATTACACTTGGAGTGATCTTAGGACCTCTCAAAACACTTGTCTTGATCCAATTCACTCTCCAAAAACTATATATAGGTGATGAATTCATTCAATTTCCTTTGCTCATTTTCATTCAATCTTCTTATCTCTCAATCTGGAGCTTCCTAATCTGAATGGGAACTTATTTTTAGTAGAAAAGATAGCAAGGACCCTTTGTAAGTGTCTTAGCCCTCTCATTAGTTCAGTTTCATAATTTCAAAACCGAAAAGTCAAGTTATCGTAAATTAACTTTGACCTTCGGTTTAAACTCAAATGGTCTAGCCACGGTTCGAGGTGAATGTGGTTATATGACCATAGTTAGGTAGGTGATTAACCCTTAAAAGGGCACCTCCTAATTCGTTCGTTTGGCTAGTTAATTGCCGGGTCAAACCATTTAGATAAAAAGTCAAACTAGACAGATTTATAAATAATAATTAAAACCAATGATACAGAGGTTATAAATTATATTTTAACACTCTAATAACTTGGTAATTATTATTAGAACATGTCTAAGCATGATTCAACCCGACAATTCTGAGTTTAGGGTCGGTTCGCAACCGAAAGTCGCAAAAGCTTGATTTTTGCTTTGACTTTCAGTTCTGACCTAATTAAGCTTGATTCTTCCATGTTTTAAGCTTCCATTAGGACCGTATTATATAGTAGTATAACCCCCTGAAGTTATATTGCTTGGTCCTTAGTAGTTTGAATTATATGCTAGTTTCCGTTATTATGCTTATAAATGCCCATTTTGCCCTTTTGACATATGAATGAGATTTTTAGAAACGTGAGTAGACAAAAACCTTTGTTACTGATATATAAGTATGTCCCGAAAATTTCACATCAGTTCTTGGTCTCAAACAGGAGTTATGCTCGATATCGTAAATAGAAGCTTCTTATTAATTAAATAGCGATATCTTGCATAAGGCATGTTTAAATGACCCAAAACTCATTACCTATTGTTAAGATATTATTTTTAGGGATTTTTGGAATCCTTGATCAGATTATAATCTGATCGTATCATGGAGTTCTTATATAATTCGGCAAATGACGATAATACCCTTTTCATGCATAAAAAGAGATTAACAAATGATTTGAATGCCAAACTTTTTCCTACTGATTTTATACATTAAATAAATTATTTTGAGCATTCAAAACTGATCAAAATCTCATATTTCCATAAAACCCTTTAATTATCGTCAATTAGCGATTTTACGCTAATTAGGTGCATAGTATGGTTCTTCAACCATATTTAACATCTAAGACTCGTTACCTACTGATTTTATGATTAAATTTTAATATTATTACATTATTACAGTAGGTATAAGTCGTGAACTCAGACTTCCAAAAATGTCCGTAAAAGCATATGTGAAATGACCAAAATACCCTTTCGGGGCATAGTTTGGCCATAAATGGTAAACCTCACATATGTATGATATCTTGCTGATGTAATGTGATAAAATAAATATTTTTACTAATTACCAAAGACCAGAACCTCAGTTTGCTTTAAAACCTCTTTTATAAAGGGTAAAATGACCAAAATGCCCCTACGGGACTTAATTTGGTTTTAAATACTTTTTGGGCATATATGCTAACATCCTACTGATGTATTAACATATTCTAAGTATAATAACATATGGGACTTGTATATGGTTCATTTGGTTACCCATTACGCATTTGCGCGTTCGGATCGGTTTACGTAACTAGTTTACGTAAGTCTGCCGAAACGGGATTAACCTTATCGTTTTTATCTCAAAATCCGGAATGTATTTAGTTTACCCATATTATACAAGTCTTCGTACTTATCGGGTCTAAATAACATTTTATTCCGGTCATCGCTTCATCTAGCGTATCGTACCGTTTCTAAAATTGTAAGCTAGCCGGTCTAAGTCTACGACTCAAATAAGACCGTTAGCATTCTGAATTGGTTATATATTACCATCACTCCAGACTAGAGCCACCCGGTAAAAGCTACCTGCATTTAGATAGATTGGATACGACTGAGTTATTTTGCTGTGAATCAAGTATTAACTCAGGTAAATACTTTTAACTTATTTTCCCTTATACGGGCTTGGGATATGGTACTATAAATACCGCTTGGTCGGGTATGAGATCATTTATGTCGGATTGTGATTTAATAAATCGGCATAACCCATTTTAATCTGTCTTGTTTGATAACATAAACATTGAGGGTTAACGACCGTGTCCTGGATATCCTCGGCTCATTAAAGTTGAAAGTGACCACGACCTATGCACGGGGTGTAGGCATACACCTGACAGATGCAAATGCTAAAATATAAATAACCCACAAGTTGGGGATAACTCCTTCATGGGTTTTGTAAGTGGTGAGTCGGTTAATCACGACCGACTTCTAAACCGGCCCTATATGTATGACAAACATGTAAATCTGTTTACAAGATTTATTAAAGATTGTCCCAAGTAATAAATGGTTTGTGCCTTGTGCGCTTAAATCAATTTTCATAAACTCCTTTCAAAAGAGTCAGTTAATTGTATTTACCAGTGAAAACTGACGTATTTTCAAAAGACTAAGTGGCAGGTACTACTCGTAATAGGCTGGGAGTTGCTCGGTGTCGAAAAAGAGGATCTTGCAAATCCTTAAAGATGCCAAAAAGTCTGTTAAACTTCATTTGTACATTCTGTAATGATCCACCTGTGGATTTGACATTTCAGGCTCGTCTATAATAAGAACTTTGGTATTTTCAGACACTTAAGTTTGTAATAATATTTTATATTCCAAGACTTCCGCTGTGCTATACTGTGTATGTTTGACCATGATGATATCAACTACGTGACGATACTCCCCACCGGGCCCACCGGTGATATGTGGAAATATCGGGGTGTGACACATAACATCATTAAATTCATCCTCCATCTCTTTCTCCATAACCATCCGAATTCCAACCCTAGAAGTTGGTTTCACCATCATCATCTTACACCCTAAGGAGGAACCAGATCAAGCTGACAATCATGTCGAACTCAATGGTTGCTTCTCTGACTGGATTCTCTGATGGCCTGTCTGCGATTACAGGTATTTCATATATGTTTTGCATTTTGTTTAAATAGAACTAATTAACATGATAGCTATATATATATATATATATATATATATATATATATATATATATATATATAAACGGGATCAGGAGAAAACAGCAAAAAGTGTTAGAGTGGTGAGAACGCATCCTGGCCGAACACGTGGCGTGGGGCATGATCAGGGTCCGAGGGTTTTTTTTTTTTGTCTTTTTAGTATTCTTCTCCTTTCACGATTTTCGCGTTTGACATGCTTCTTTATTTTTTGCGTGCAAGATAATTTTGGCGTTATGTAGATTTATTAATTATTTGGCGTTTTATTGTTTTTTCTCAGATTCTTCTCGTTGAATTAATTCTTTTTGTGTCACATAGTTAATCTTTTGGCGTTATGGCTTTTTCCATGTCATTTTTGGTGTTTTGTATCTTTTTGTTAATAATTCATTACCATAGATTAATATTTTATAAAACTACAATAACATGAAAATCAAAATAAACTAATAGTCTTCCGTAGGTGGGATCACATCAGAGATGTACCCATCGCTTTGTTCATCACTTTCTTCAGATTCTTCATCATCAAATTTCATTTTTGCGTATAATGCCATTAGCTCGCCTCTTCTTTGCTGCAGCCTATTCTTGAATATCACTGCATCCTTGGATTTTGGATCGTTTGAAGGTGTTAAATCACAGAGTTGTTCAATGATAGATAGCAACCCTGTCTTCAATATTTCTTCCATTGGTCTTGAATATTACACCCCGTTTTTATAAGTCACTTCAAGTGTTCCTTCTTCCTCATGCAATACCCAATTGCTAAGTTTTGGTATATGAGTATCTTCAATATCATCATCATCATCTTCATCATCTTCTGCTGGAAACTTTCTCTCCAGTCTTTTTATTACAGTTCTTGTTCTTTCACAATCGTTGTCTCTTGGAACCCCAAGGGCTAGGATATCCTTCTGAACATTTTCATTCATTCCCATCATGTCTTTTATTGTTCTTACCTTTACCCTTCTCCAGTTAGAGAACTTTATAATGAATCGTTTTTCTTTCCTTTCAAACCTCCATGCAATAACCTTAGCCATTTTTTAAATTTTTTGGCGTTTTGGAGAATATGTGGCGTTTTAGTCTTTTTGGCGTGTTTGAGCTTGGGTTCTGATGCTCTTCTTTTATATTGACTTTTTCCCCGCATATGTCAGGTAATTATGGCGTTTTGAAAAAGATAAATAAATTTAATATAATAAATGTTAGTAATTATGTTTTCCGTCGTTTCATTTTACTGTTTTTTGCAGTTTACCGTGTTTTGTTTTCAAACTCAACTGTTTTAATGGTGTAACACGTCAAATCTTTTGACAACTGTAATTATGGCGTTTTGTTTTCCAATGGCGGTTAGATAACTATTAGACTTCTTTTGTTTTATATTCTTTGCACATTGTTTCACGCTTTTTTTATATAATATTAGTTGTTCAAATTAATTTTATTATAGTTTGGTAGTTTTTAGGGGCTTTTTTATGGCATTATGGCGTTTTACACGTATTTGCTAATTTTGGCGTTTTATTATATTTTCATTATAGCATTAATATTATTTTGTTGTTTATTAACTGACATTACAAAACAAACAATAGATAAAGAAAATTAAAAAAACAAAGTAGAAGCAATTTATGATTTTAAATCTTCAGTGTTATCAGTCTCTTTTTTCTTTTGAAACTACAAGAAATGTGACAAATAAATGGCGTTTTGGGTTTGGCGTTGTTTATTTTCTTTGTTCATGTGTTGAAGTGTCTTTGTGGATGTTGGAGACATAGAGTGACCCTCTGTGGGTGGATGCTATCTGCCTGTGGTCTTCATTATATTCATTGAGGCCAAAGTAGCATTTGCACTGGTATAGGTCTCTTCTTATCATCCAAACCTTCTTCAGGAACAAAGATGACAATATGACATATGGGTGTTATCAGTCTCTCTTTTTTCATTGTTCTCCATCTCATGCAGCAAAATCTTACTACACTTACGTAACAAATCATTAAATGAAGCTTCATACAGAACATTACTGAGGATCAAAGAAAAGATGTTTGCTGTCGTTGTATTTTTTGGCGTTTTACATTGAGTTGTAAATTTTTTTAGCAACCACTGTGTGTTTTTTATGTTTTTTGGTGTGATAAACGGAAGGTGGTGAGGCGTTTCTATTTATATAATTTTTTTGGCGCGTAGTTTAGGCGGGATGTTATTTTTATAACAAAAAATGTAATTAACATTTATCCGGATGTAAACTTTGGCGTTATATATAATGGCGTTTCACATTTTATGGCGTTTTATTAGCGAGAGAACTTAAATAAAAAAATACAGAAAAAAGTACGCAGTGATAAAATTGGCGTTTTTTATTTATTTGGCATTTTATTTTTCAATGGCGTTTTATGTGAGGAATGATTTTTTTACTTTTTTACCCTTAATGACGCGTGTCCACGTAATAAAATTGGTGTTATTTACTAAAATGTCACCGCGTCAATCTAGTCCATAGATTGTTTGATCGGACGATCAATAAGCGTTCTCACCGTTCTCACACTTTTCTACCGTTTTCTCTAAATCCTGACCCTATATATATATAATCCAATCATTCGATTTTGATAAAAGTCACCATTAATTTATAACAATTACAGGGTTTGTTAAAGTTATCTTCAATATATTGTGTCTTATATACGAATAAATCATTTGATGATTATACTTATATGGAAGTTTCACTTTTCCAAAATCAGAACACTTGCTCAACTTAAATGTACGAGCTAAAATGAAATATCTCTATCCCAGTGGCGAAGTTTGAGATTTCCGACCGGGGGGTCGGAAGTCACCGGACCTAAAATTGTACCTTAAAAATTATAAAACCGGGGGGGGGGTCGAAAACGTATGTATCTAAAAAATTCTATACGAAACATACATACATAACACTACTGAGCGAAAAGTTCGGGGGGCCGGGCGCCCCTCCCGGCCCCTTCAAAGCTACGCCCATGCTCTATCCTAAGATATTGGTCTAGTGGTCAAATGATCTATCTTTCTTAGTGGAGATACAAGTTTGATTTTTGTTTGGGCCATTTCCAAAGGACACCTGGATGAAGGGACCAATTAGGGCTTTAATCCTGGGATCGAACCTGACGGGACGAGTGTTTACGGATTTCATCCAGTTTCCACGCATCAGAGGAGCACGGTCTCATGACGGTCGAGGAGTCGAATTTGGATATAGCCCCGAACAGGGTGAGTTTACATGTGAGATTCTTTTTCGTTCAAAAAAAAAAAATATCTCTATTTATTTTATTTATTTTTAAAAGGATAATATAAGTAGGGGTTGCTAAACGTACATTTTCTTACCTTATTTTTACTTGTTATACCCCTCCGTTACGTTTTAAAAATAATATGATTCAAGCCTTCTTTTCACGTTTTGTTTTGTTTTTCTTTTAATAATAATAAGACAATTAGTTTTGATTTAATCCTATCCAAATTTAAATCGAACTTTTTATTTCACTAAATTAATCCCATAATATTCACAAAACTAAGTTCATAGTAACTCATCCCCTCCTCAAAAAAGCTTTTGTTTGTTATCTTTTTATATTTCTAATCCCATCACCCGATCTTAGACTGTGGGGAGTGGAGGGGGCTTGAGTTTGATGCATTGTTCGACATATGGTGAGGGTGAAATCCACAAGCTTATGGTGAAAAATGAGGGGTGTGGTGTGGCATGGCTTAGCTTGGCGTGGCCAGCCATGTAATTTTTTTTTAATTAAAGTAGCCAACCAGCCAACCAAAACCAGCCAACACACCCTACCCCCGCCCCACGCCAGGCTGAATTTCCAAGCCAAAAGGGCAATGCAATGCCCAAGCCCAACCCGGAATAGAGCAGCTGACGTTGAAGAGCTTCCCTGCCCAACCAACGCCCCCCACTCCCTGCAGTCTTAAATAGTTAAATACTAATATACGTCAAACCTTTTCATTATTAACTAGTACTAGGATGGTCCAAGATGCCGCGCGTTGCGGCGGCGATCTCTAGGTTGTTTATAGTTGGCGGAATTAAGGAAGATGACGGGTGGTAGATGTTGCAACTATGCGTTCATCAAACCAAAAAAGCACCGCAATGCTCACAAACATTAGTATAGTCTCCATTGTCCAAATATAAGTAATGACCAAAAGAAGAAGACACATCAACCGACGAAGAGATCCTAGTACGCTTACATGATGATGACATCTTAAAAGACAACTAAAAATATCATAACAGTAACACGACAATAGTATTGACCTCTAACATGTATGCATAACCAGACGGATGACCAAAATAATAAGTATCAGCTTAAGAAGAGAGCCTAGTACGCTTGATATTTTAAAATGCGACTAAAATTATCATAACATTAAACACGATAATATTATTAGCGTCTAACATGTATGCATATCCAGACGGAAAGTTAAGAAAAGTTTTAGTAAACCACAAAAGAAACAAACAAAACTTCAATAAGGCATAAACCATAAGTTCTTAACACCTACCTTAAAAGTACGGTAACGAACTTTAGAGAATCTTCAAACGATCCTAGCCACCTAAAAAAGGAAAAGGTCAAAAGGTTGTCCATAGAATGCCAAGTTCTACACATTGACAATTTCAATAGCATGCAGTTATACATATATGAACATTGGATTCTAAATTTCACTTATTTAAAAGCATAGGATATATAACGTACAAAATAAAACTTCAACGCCGTCTAATACTCCATTTTGTAGTAGTGAATCCATTGTTGAAGTACTTAATCTAGATGAAGTCGTAATCAGAAATACCTCCAAACTATGTAAGAAATAGAGAAAATAACATATTAGTAATGTGAACAGATGTCTTGTAAGTTCAGTTATTAAAAGCTAAATTGTATTTGAAGAATTCATACAAATAATGAACACTGCACATAACTTAAAAAACTAAACAATCTTCTAATGTAGGGATTCAACCAAAAACTTAAATCTTTAACTAATTAACTAACCTGAGAACTTAAAATTTCAAAAACTGTTTATACATTGAAACCTATATGCAGCCTAACCAGTCCCAAAAGAAATATAATTACATACAACCCATAAATAGACTTACATTACAATTAACAACCCATATTCATTACACTGATATGGCCCAAACCAAATTAATGATCGACCTACTGACTGGCCCACTCAAACCAGGACTGCCCAACCGTGTATGGGTCATTTGGTCCAGACTAATATGAGACCTGCGCGTTGTGCAGATGAAAACTCAGCCGATTTCAGTACACTCGCTATAGCAAAGGAAACATAGTTCGATTCTTAAAAAAAGAAAAAAGAAAAAATAAATAAGTAAATACAAAGAAACAGTTAAAAAATATTAAAGAAGATACAAAAAGAAATGATTTTATGAATTCGATTCTTTATGGTACTGATTGTATTTGACCTGTTTAATCTTGAATGAAACTCTTATCGAAACATAGACGTCAAAATAGTGGAGCCGTTCTTTTTATTTAATATTATTTATCCGTATCGAATCTTTGAAATTTAAAAGATCCTTAGTTATTAATATATAGAATATATACTTGATGATATATTTTAAAAGATCGTTAGTTTATTTCACATACTTTTGATTATCATGTTTATTAATATTAATATTAACGATAAAATTACTCAAATGTGTTTATAGTATTATTTCAAAGAGGTTATTTTTTGTCAGCATTAGATTTCAATCCAATTTATAAAAGCAATTCACATCCAGATTCTATTTCTTTTTCCACACTAAAAAAATTGAATTCAAAATCAATGGTGATAACTACTGGCCTTTCTCTCTGTACACCAAAGAAAAAGCCATCAATTGACACCACCACCAAAATGTATCACCACGCTACCGGCCGGACGTTGCCTCCACCGCCATAGATCCAATGCGTGTTAACACATGCAAGGATCGATTGATGTTGGACTCATACCGGAGACCAAACCGTCACCGGAAAGAGACCCAACCTTCACCGATCTACAATTGCAGAGGAGATCCGCCGTTGTTTCGCGGCGCCGGAGTTTCACCGGGCTTCACCTCCGGCTGACTCCCTCTTGCTTCTCTCTCTCTCACACTCACCTTCAAACCATATTTCTCTCTCTAGATCACCCAAGTTTCATGCCCAGATGTGGTAAGGCGAATGTGGAATCGAAATGGCACCATATGTTTCAGATGTCAGAGGGTTTTTTTGTTACCAACGACAGTGATGAAGACGTGACGGTGGTGGTAATTAGTCAACACCCACAGTCTTTCTCCATGGCATTCTTGTAATTTATGTAAAGGATTAAACAAAGGACAAAATAGTAATTTTGGCTTTGCACCGACCTTTATCTTTAAGGTTATATAAATTTCACCTTATTCAAATGTACAGTGGGAAAATTTTCATTTCTTGTCAAACCTTTTTCTTGGTTTAGTTAGTATTTAACCTTATTCAAATGAAAAAAGAGGCGTAAATTTAATTGTTACTTTGATTAACTTGTTGTTCTTGATCAATTAGTATTTCAATTTGTTCAAATTTCCAAGCCGCTCACAAGATATTCATTAGTCGAGCTTGAATTTTTTTAAAAAAAATATTAGCTTACATAAAGTAACTAATTAAAATTTATATTTTTCGTTCCGACGTTACATACGTAGACCTTATTGGCTATTGCGGTATAGTAGTCTTTTTTTTTAAGAAACCTTTTTAAAAATAATAATTTTTATAGGGATTGAATTTGACAACAGAAATTGAGATTTTTCTAGGGGAGGGATATGAAAAGTAAGAAGGGAATGTACCCACCCCATAAAATATCTCTATGCTTACATTTATGCTCTCCCTCTTTCTATTAAAATGAGTGGTAAATATTTGAAAGAGTCACCTGTTAATTTTTTAACTGACCTATTGGAAGGGAGATTAACCCTTTAACCTGCTGATATTCTGGTCTTTGGATGGGTAGGAAGAAAACATGCTTGTGTGGATCTAACAGTGTTTTCCCCGTTTATGTGCTTAGGGGGAGTGCTTTCACGGTGGGTCAGACTGCTTTGGGTAAAGTGACCAAACACGAGAAAGCGTGCCTTAACAAACAGCACGTGTTTATCCCATTTACTTTTGATACTTTTGGTTTTCTGGCGTCAGAGGCTGTAGATCTACTTAGTCGAGTTCAAAGTTTCATGCATAGTAATGTTATGACCCCAAGATCTATGTACATAGTTTTTAAAAGACTTAGTTTTGCTATTTAAAAAGGGGTAGCAGCGTAGCTTTTTACCCGTTTAACAACTATCTCGATGTAAATCTTGTTTGACTATTGATTTTATAGTTTCTATTTAATTAAATTAATTTTTTTTATGTAATGATTTGTCTTTTGGTTGTATTTGGTCCAAGGTAGCTCCATGCCATGTTGGCGTTTTGTTTGTGTTGATATAATATGTGCTCCTTTGCCTGTCCACAAAAAAAAAATATATATATATTTGATAAATACAAGACCGGACATACGTAAGGATTTACAATCAAGGACAAGACCTGAAAACATGTTTGAAACCCCACCATTATTAAAACCTATATAAAGAAGTAACTTTTTCATGCATATAGACTTATAACATGTGCTTTGGGGATTTTTCAAAAAAAAAAACTTGATTTTTTAGTTTTAACCCAAAGGTTTTACCTTTTACAATTTTAACCCTATAAAATTTGTTTTTTTTTTGCTTTAACTCAAAACTTTTCATTATTTGCAATTTAACTTCACAACTTTTGTCAATTATACTTCTCGTCTTTGGTTTAACGTTTTTACGTTTCGTTACGTATAGTTCTAATTTTTTCGAGTTCATAGGACGCAACGTACGGGTGTGGTTCAACTTTTATGATTTGTTTCAAATTTTGAAAGTTAACATGGCGCAACGTGAATATGTGGTTCAACGTTTTTACCTCTATTTTTTCATGTTTGACAAGTTTGTCGCAACACGCAGATCCTAGGTCGACTCAGTGTTGGTGGTCGATCACGGTTGTGTGACATTAATACTATTTGAAGCCGTTTTACGCCCCGCCGCAAAGCGGGTTGTGCTTTGGGGGTTTTCTAAAGAAAAAATGGTTATGCATATGGTTGTCGTAACCTTGGCTTTAGAGGTTTTCCAAAAAAAAATTGATTTTTTTTTTTACTTTTCACCCAAAAGTATTTCATAAATTACTTTTAACCCAAAACTATTTGTTTTTTTTTTTTTTTGCTTTTAACCCAAAACTTTTTATCTTTTGCAATCTATCCTCCTAACTTTTTTTACTTTCAACTTTGATCCTTTATAGTTTTCATTTTCCGCAAATTTTCCGCTTTATGCTTGGTTCTAAATTTTGTGACTTAACACATTGCAACGTGCGTCTTTGGTTTAACTTTTTTTTTACGTTTCATTCTAAATTTTGCGAGTTAACACGACGTAACGTGCGTGTATGGGTGAACGTTTTTACATCGTCTTTTTTTTTCGTTTGACAGGTTTAACATAACGTGCGGGTCTTAAGTCAAGTTAGTTATAACTAAAGAATCCCCGCCGCATTGCGGCGGGTCTCAATTCTAGTTATAGCTAAATATTAAATATGGATATTCCATACTCCTCTTTTGCGTGTGACATATTTTATCAAATGCATATCAAAGTTAAACAAACTCCATTTTCCACAAACTATTGCCAAAGTCTTATACAATAAGGGTATAAGGAGTGGTTAAACACTTTAAAGTGGCAAACCAAAAAACCGACCAATGAGAGCGCGCCATGTCAATTAGGCAAAAGTGTTTAAACTTTGGTGAAAAATGTTGACAATGGTTTAAACACTTGGTAAGTGGTAAACTATTTTTTAGAAAAAAAAGGAAAAAGGTGTGATTGGTTGAGATTGGAATGGACCCCACCCCACCACACACACACTCCCTTCACCGACGCGGTAACCGAACACCGATTTGGCAAACTTGGAAGCGGCAAAGCATGTTGGTGGTGGTGTTTGCCGCACGGTAAAGTTGTTTGCCGCTGCTTGCCGCTCCCCACTCCGTATGCCCTAATATAACAAATTTAATTAGTTAATTACCAAATGATTACAAAATTATTGAAGTAAAAAATTAAAATCAATATATTCACATGGAGGGATGCGCTTGCAAATTGTGGCATCACGATGTTGAAAAGTCAAAGCATGTGTTTTAAACCCAATAAAATGTTGCAAAAACATGCTTCTAGCCATGGTTATAAAACAAGGTTTTCAAGGCCGAGTACTTCTCGAGTAGTCGCTACAAGATAGGCTGTCGAGACGACTTTCTTCGACTTCACCTAATTACTCGGAGTTGGTCAAACGCATTCAATCTCAGCCAGAATTGGATCTAGTAAGTCAACTCGGGCCTAGTTTGACTTAAATAATAATAATATGGTCAATTGCATATTTCCCCTCATAATTCTTTTTAATTGCATATTTACCCAATTCAACATTAAAATTGCATATATCCCCTTCCTTAACTAATAAAATTGCATATTTACCCATTTTAATTTATTACATTAAAAATAAAGTACTTAATGACTATTTTACCCTCTAAATGAAAAACAAATGCCAAAATTTAGTCTATTACGGTCACCTCCAATTGGCATGAAGACAAATATGACAAGTAAACTCGTAACTCGTTCCAATTCAACCCATTTAACTCGTCCTAATTTGATATTGTAAAAACTTCCCAGTTGAACTGTACCTTCTTCGACCATTTGCCATACATAAACATAACTCAAATTGACCATCCAAAGTTTAAAGTTACAATTTCCTTATGTACCAAAAGATATGGAAGCTGCAACCTCTGTTTTGTCTATCAAGTTAAACCACCATATAATTAGAGATGGAAGAATTATTAAAATGATTTTCAAAAGTGAAAGTGGATTTAAGTTGAATGAACATATGACCTGCAGTTTTTTAATACTATGTGAAAAAATTGATCCAAAATATACTTACGAATAAGAAATCATCCAAAACAAATTGAAAAACCAATCTTAAATATAAATCAAATTGTCACATAAACATAGTATAAGAACGCTTTTAAACTTACAAAACCTGGCCTCGCTACCCACTCATTTAAACCCAATTACCAGGATGAGGAGAAATTAAATTATTCCTGTGATGAAATCGTACCCGATAGAATGGAATCGCTAGCCGAATAAAGGAAACGCTGTCCGAATGAATGGGGTAACTGGCAAACTGAAACGTTTAACTGGATCACCGAGAATGAAATCACCGGCTGTCGGCCGTGGAATCGCCGGTCAGTGACGCAGGCTATGGAGTCGCCTGAGAGGGAAGAACATGAAGAGTGGTGAGTGGAGTACTTTGAACTTGGATTTCCTACCGAAGGAGTGAAGGGTAATTTAGGCATTTCAATAAACAAGGGCAAATATGCAATTTCAGTTTTGGCTTGGGTAAATATGCAATTGAGAGTAATATTAAGGGGAAATACGCAATTACTCCATAATAATAAAACATAATTTCTATGCCTATCATATTAAAGAATGAATATCATTTTCACGTATTTTGTTATAAATATTAATAAATTTATGCTATTTGACGTATATTTAGGTTGCTATGAAGGGTGTTGGTAAAGAAATGACCAAGTACCTTAATGATTTTCAGTTTGGAGTCGGCGTGTCGGGTGGCGCTGAGGCCATTTTGCACAGCGTCAATAGGGTTCTAAGTGAACGTCACACTGATGGGTCTCTTGCAATGCTTACGGTAGATTTTTCTAATGTTTTTAACCAGGTGGATAGATCAGCTTTACTTCGGGAGATCAGGATGAGGTGCCCTTCTATTTCTTTGTGGGTGGAATTTCTATATGGGCAGCCAGCAAGATTGTATCTTGGAGATGGGCACATTTGGTCTACCACGGGAGTTCAGCAAGGGGACCCATTGGGACCACTTCTTTTCGCGCTTGTTTTGCACCCCCTTGTGCATCAGATTAGAGAAAAATGCAAGCTTCTCCTTCATGCTTGGTATCTTGATGATGGGACTGTCATTGGAGGTTCAGAAGAGGTGGCTAGAGTGTTGGACATCATTAAGGTGTCGGGTCCAACATTGGGTCTTGAACTTAATATTAAGAAAACTGAGCTATTTTGGCCTTCTTGTGATGGTAGCAAGTTTCGTGAAGGGTTATTTCCTAAGGACATCGGAAGGCCATTAGTGGGGGTGAAGCTTCTTGGGGGGGGCTGTTAGTAGAGACGCAAGCTTTATTAGTGGGTTGGCAAAGAAAAGAGCTGCTAAGGCAGTAGATTTGATGCGTCTTCTACCGAAATTAGGTGACCCGCAGAGTGAACTACTCTTGCTTCGATCCTGTATGGGCATTGCCAAACTTTTCTTTGGCTTAAGGACATGCCAACCTGTACACATGGAAGATGCAGCGTTGTTCTTTGACAAAGGTTTGCGTGAGGCGATTGAGGAATTGGTGGTTTGTGGAGGTCCTTTCTTTGGAGACCTCCAGTGGCGACTTGCTTCTTTACCTATTAGGTTTGGAGGTTTGGGGTTGTATTCGGCTGTAGAGGCTTCATCCTATGCTTTTGTGGCCTCGAGGGCCCAATCGTGGGTGCTATAGGACCACATCTTAAGAGACAGTGGCATATGCGGTATGGATTCTGATTATGTTTGTGCTTTGGCTTGTCTTCGTGATACGATTCCAAGCTTTGACTTCAGCGGTTTCACTAATAAGGACATCGCCCCCCCTAAAGCCCAACATGCATTGGCGAGTGCTCTTTTTAGTAAAATTGTCCACGAAATTGAAGTACAGTTTGACTTGACCGTTAGACAAAGAGCCGTTTTTGAGTGTCTCCGAGCACCACATGCACAAGATTTTCTTCTTGCTATACCTATAGATGGGTTAGGCCAGCATATGTCGCCGGTGGAGTACTGTACTATCCTTAAGTATCGCCTCATGATTCCTTTATTCTCAGTTGATGAGGTATGCCCGGTTTGTCATAAGGCGTGTTTGGATTCTTTTGGTGAGCATGCAGTTCATTGTAGAGAGCTCTCGGGGTTCAAATACCGACATGATTTGGTTAGGGATGTCCTTTTTGACATATTCAGGTGCGCTGGCATTTCTGCTAAGAAAGAGGCACCCGTTAATTTCTTAACAGACCCGTTGGAAGGGAGATCTACCCTTCGACCAGCTGACATTCTGGTCTTTGGATGGGTAGAAGGAAAACACGCATGTGTGGATCTAACAGGGATTTCCCCGCTTGTGGGCTTAGGGAGTAGTGCTTTCACAGTGGGTTAGGCTGCTTCGGGTAAAGTGATCAAGCATGAGAAAGCGTGCCTTGACAACCAGCACGTGTTTATCCCATTTGCTTTTGATACTTTTGGTTTTCTGGCGCCAGAGACTGTGAACCTACTTAGTCGAGTTCAAAGGGTCATGCATAGTAATGTTATGACCCCGAGATCTATAGACGTAGTTTTTAAAAGGCTTAGTTTTGCTATTCAAAAAGGGGTAGCGGCACAGCTTGTAGCCCGTTTACCAACTATCTCGATGTAAATTATTATTCTTTTATAAAAGTTTAACTTAATATAATAATCTATTCTTATAAAAAGTAATTTCTTTATAATTTAACATGTTCGAGTACTCACCAAGTACTCTCCGCCTAGACCGAGTACTCTCAACTCCCCAATAGACCGAATAAAAAGCGACTAGCAACTTTTGCAACCATGCTGTAGCTCATAAATTTCACACAAAAATTAATCACATTATGTTAGATATTCAAATAAGTGTGTTGGCATGATGTATGCCCACATGAGATTATGTAATAATTGATCACTAGGGTCAACTGAACCATGTGCAATGGCATACCGTATACATTTCCAGTTTCTTTCCACTACAAAATTTATCAATTTTTAAACCAGGATTTCAAGATTAGCATCATCTTCCCATGATTCAATCAACATAGATGTAAAATATAGTTTCGTACAAGAATTGACGCGTAGTACTTCCAATGTTTAAAGAAAGTATTCTTATTTGAAAAATAACATTGGTCACTAAATGTCTAAATATTACTTTAATGACAATTAGATGACATCCCAATTTCCTTTGAATTTGTAAGAAACTAACTAAAACTATTAAGAGACAACTTCACGAAAAAGTAATCAAGTTTCTTAAGGTTGAGTGTTGTGGTGTTCATCGGGGTCTGTCGTGGGATCAAGATAGCCGGGAACACTGTGCACCCGTCCTTTCCCGATTCTTCTTAGGTGACATTGGTGGCTCGTTCTCGATCATCATGCGCCAAAAAATATGACCATTGGGAGTCCAATAACTCTTTTTTTAATATTTATGAGTAAACTGCCATTTTGGTCCCTGAGGTTTGGCAAGTTTTGCCACTTTAGTCCAAATTTGAAACCTTTTGCATCTGGGTTCCTGTGGTTTCAATTTTGTTGTCATTTTGGTCCAAAAGCAAAGTCAGCTCAAATTTCTCAAAAAAATATGATTTTTTGTCTTTTCCTCAATATAGTGAAGGGCATTTTGGTCATTACAAAAAAACCTACTCCAACTTTCTTCCATCTTCGTCTCTCATCTCTCTGCAACACCCACTACATACACCACCCTCCACCTCCACCTCCATCAAGTAATTTTTCATGCTTACCAGTTACCTCATGTGTTAACTTCACTTGCACTCATATAAACATACACTAAACATTATAAAAACATCTTTAAATTAAAAAAAATGTGAATGTCATAACCTGATTGTTCTTCATCTCAGCTAAATGCTACTCGAAGACATCTCTACAACAATATAACATTCTCCCCCGAAATAGTTTGTTCGCACTTAGCGTCGTTTTGTGTCGACAAATTTTAGCTGAAATAACTCACACAACATTAAATCAACTAATTTTTCTATTACATCGGAGAAAAAACTTATACTCCGCACATATATCATATTAACATGTACTTTCAATTGCAAATTAGCAAATATGACATAATAACTACTCAATTTTCCTTCAACACTTAAAATGAACAAACATTTTATCATAATTCATCCAAATTTATAACCTAAATCAGTAAATCCTCATTTTCAACTAAATACCACTGATTAATATCCATATACCTTCAAAACCTACAAAATTAACCTAAATTTCACCTCCGTCACCACCAAGAACATATTTTGAAGGGGATTCCTGGTCATGATGGTCGTTTGAAGGGGGTTCGTCACCGACATAGGAACTCCGATTTTGTTGATCAAAACAAATAATAACTATTTCAGATTGTACCATCCGAACCCTAATCGTTCAAATTAAAGTTTGCCCCTTTTAACATCTGTCACCGCTATCGTCTCCGCTATTATCATGTGCCACCATCTCCACCATTAACATCCACCACTGCCAACGTCTCCACCATTAACATCCACCACCGCCATCGTCTCCACCATTATCATCCACCACCGCCATCGTCTCCACCATTAACATCCACCACCGCCATCGTCTTTACCATTATCATCCACCACCGCCTCCACCATTGAGCTTCTGATAGAGAGAGAAGAGAGAGAGAGAGAGACAGAGGGGTGTTTAGAGAGAGACAGAGAGAAAAAGAAGAATGAGAGAGACAGAGGGGTGTTTAGAGAGAGACAGAGAGAGTGCAGAGTTTGAGATGGGAGAGAAAGGAAAATATATTATATAAATTTTCTATAAAATGACCATTTTGCCCTTGAGAAAAAGGACAAAATAGCAGGATTCTATAAGAGAAATATGATCTGATTTCACTTTTGGACCAAAATGGCAATAAAACTAAAACCACAGGGACCTAGATGCAAAAAGATTTGAGTTTTGGACTAAAGTAACAAAAGTGACCAAACCTCAGAGACCAAAATGGCAGTTAACTCAATATTTATTTTTCCCTTCTTTAAACAACCAAATCAAGTATTTTTCTTTTACATTTTCTTCAATATATAAATTCTCTCCAACCTTCACATTTTACCCTAAGAAAACTCTAAAATTTCATTTTTGCTTCATGGCATGTTCATCATCTTCCAACGAAATCAACGGATTTTATATTAACGCGGTTATAAAGATGACATAAATTATTATAGGAAAAGAAGAAAATACGTCACATCCAAAAACGACGACAATGTGTTTAAGTACAGATCAGAAAGGTATTTACTTTTAATGTGTTATTTTTATAATTTAAATAATATATGTTTATTAACTTTTTGTCATTTTTAGATTTACTATTGCAGTAATTGGAGTAAATTGCCATTTTAGTCTCTGATGTTTGTCCCAAATTGACATTTTAGTCCAAATAGTTTTTTTTCTCCTTTGGGTCCCTGAGTTTTCCATTTTGTTGTCATTTTGATCATATTGCCTAACTCTATCTAAAAGCTCTAGTTTTAGTCAGGGGTATTTTTAGCATTTTTGTTTTAAACTTTTCAACTTGTCATTTTGATCCAAAACTTATTTTACATTAAAAAAATAAAAGAAAACAATTTAATATTATAAAAAAAACATATAACTGTATATATGTACAGACACATGTACTATGTGTCTCCACTCTTCCCCCTTTCTCTCTCTCTACACCACCAACCCACCACCATCAACATCTACCACCGCCACCACCCATCACCGTCGCCGCCACCTATCACCGCCACCACCATCACATGCCACCACCCACTCCATCACTTGTCACCACCCACCCCTCTCTCTCTCTCTCTCTCTCTCTCTCTCTTTACAGCCCACCAAACTACCACCGGTTACCGCCCATGCTTACCCTATCCCACCACCTCAACCTCAACCGTCTCCTCTCCTACAAACATGCTCCAGATTCGCCGGATTCTGATTGCGTCGTCTGCCTCAATCACCTCACCGCCGGTGAGCATGTGCGCAAGCTCCCCTGCCATTACGTGTTCCACAAGGAGTGCTTTGACGGCTGGCTTCATCATTTTAACTTTAATTGTCCTCTTTGTAGGTCACCGATGGTTTTTGATGAGTGCGTGGTTGTCACGCCCCGCCGTCAGTGGTGGTTTATGAATGACGTCATCAGCTGGTTTGATTTTAGAAGATGAATTGTAGGAAAAAAGAATTATTTGTTTTGGGTTTGTGGATTTGAAGTTCCGTTATGTCTTCTTGTTTTTTTACAGGTTTTCAGTTTTTTTTTACTTTTACCTTGGGTTTGTGGTTGTTTCCGGCGACATTAGTTGTGGTTGTTCTAATGAGTTCCGAGAAAGGTTATGGTGGTGGTTTCGATCACCTCCGATTCTGGTTGTTTCCGGTGACTAAGGTATGGTGTGACACCCTTGACCCCATTTTGGTCGTCTATTGCTTGATTTTGGTTTGATTTTGTTCCGGCAACGGTGGTCTATGATGGTGGTGAACAGTGGAGGTATAAGATGGTGGTCGATGGGCGTGAACAGTGGAGGAGGGAAGAGTGGAGACACAGTACATGTCTCTGTATATATATATTGTTATATACTTTTGAGTTAATTACTATTTTCATCCCTGTGGTTTGGAAAAAATCACCATTTCAGTCCATTAGTTTAAAAATTGCGATTTTAGTCCCTGTGGTTTCACTTTCGTAACCATTTCAGTCCAATCTTCTAACACCGTCAGTTTTTTTACTGTTAAGTAGGTCATGTGCTTGTCACATGCAGGGCAAATTGGTCATTTCCAATTCATAAAAGGAACCTTTTATATATTAACCCCCAATACGCTATCCTTTTCAACCCTGAACCCTAAAAAACCCTTTCGTTTTCTCCCTTCTTTTCTCAAATCCATTCCAATCAATGATTCAAGAACATCATCCACAACTGGTTTCGTAACAACGACAATGTATGTTTGGTGGGAACGCATAGCAGGAGATGGTTTTGACCCAGAATCAGAATACAGTAAGTTATAAACTTAGTTAAATTTTGAGAAAATTTTTGAATGCATGTTTTATTGAGTATATTGCATGATTATTGTCGACATTGTTGTTAAACAAAAGAGAGTGACCCCAATTTTGTTTTTTATTGACTATTAAATAGGGGGTCATCCAGGAATGTTTACCATCAAGTTTAATCACAGGGGTGTTTTTACAAAACCACCCGGCAGAAGTTATTCCAACGGTTAGGTGAGCTATTTTAACATGGTGGAAGCATTCGAGTTTGGGTACAATCAGGTGAATTGTATATTAGGGACCCTAGGTTATGATGATGTACTGTTTGTGTATTATAAGTTACCTGAGCAGGATCTTGATAATGGTTTAGTTGGTTTAAGAAATGATGATGCTATAGAGGGTATGCTTAAGTATGTTGAGGACGATATGGTGATTGAAATATATGTAGAACATGGTCAAAAGACAGTAGAGAGTGGTGATGTTGTGAATGAGGGAAACAATGAAAATGAAGCAGTAGTTAGTGGTACTAGAAGAAACACACAAGAAATTATAGAAGCTAGTTGGTCTCCTTGTCATTGGGTTATTGAAAGTCAGTTTAGTCAAGTTACCCAGCTTAGTTAAGTAACACAGGTTAATGAAACTGGTGCAAACAGTGCTGTTGATCACCAGAGTGATCAAGAAGCTGGTGAAGACACAACTGCTATTAATGAAACAAGTGCTAACACTAGTGCTGATCCTTCTGATTCAAAAGATTCTGAATTCATAGACAAGAATAATATCATTGAAGAGCCAGAAGTAGACATGGAAGAGGTTATAACTACAAGACCAAATTATGTTAAAGAGCAGAATACTTTAGAAGATGATGAGCAACATGCTGAAGATGATCATGATAATTATAAAGATGACCAGAATGATTCTGATTCTGATGATTCTGATTTCATAGTAGACTTAGGAAATATCATTGATGAAGATGAAGTTGACATGGAAGACTTCAGAGCTGCAGTTGACATTGATGTGTTGGAGGAACCAGTTGACAACTTTAGTGAAGATAAGAGTGAATTTTTTGTTTATGTTTCGCTCGAAATTTTGCTAGTTCACACGGCGCAACGTGCGTATATGGTTCAACGTTTTTATGTTTTCTTCTAAATTTTGCGACTTAACACGAGGCAAGGTGCATGTGTAGTTCAACGTTTTTACGTTGTCTATTATTTCTTGTTTGACAAGTTCGTCGCAATGCGCGGATTCTAAATTGACTTAGTTATTACTTTCCATACTTTACGTTTCGGTCTAATTTCTTCACATTAACACGCCGCAACTTTAGTGTTGGTGATTGTTGTCGGTGGTGTGGCATTGATGCTATTTCTCCCAGTTTTACACCCCCATCGCAACACGGAGGCTTAACACTACTTTAAACCAAATTGATTAATGAACTCACTTTGGTGGCATCAATGTATATATTTGTAAGCTAAACTCTTTAGGGTAACGTCATTTAACCTCATTTGTGAAATTAGTTATTAAAAGAAGGAAGTTGGAACTCACTTTTTGGCATCAATGTATAGGGATCAAATGAAAAGAAAATTGTTGAAAGAAAAAAAAAATAATAAAGAACATATTGATAAAATACTAATTCATTTATAACCTATCTTATTAATTTTTCTCTCTTTAATTAATTAATTAATCAACCAATCATTAGTTATTCTACATATAATCTACAAAACCTACACATATCAAAATTTTCCTATATATACTTTATACATTATAGAATTTTATCCTACACACCTCGTAATTTATCTTATACACATTGTAATTTGTTATACATTTAAGTTGTTTTTTAATTTAAAAAAGTATATATATATATATATATATATATATATATATATATTGGAAAGGAGTTACAAATTTAATTTACTTTGTTATTAAAGAGGAAGAATACAAATTAATGATTTATGTAAGTTTATCAATATACCCTTATTATATAATTTAATACAAATATTAAATAAAGTAAATTAAAAATTTTTATTGGTTGAAACTTTTCTTTTTTTATGTTACAAAGATTAAATGAAGTAAAATAAACATTTTTATTAGTTGAAACTTTTCTTTTTTCTTTTTATAAATAATTTCTTATTTGAACTCTTCACTCAATGTATATATTTTTAAACTAAACCCTTTAAGCCAAGTCATTTAACCTCATTTATGAAATTACTTATTAAAAGAAAGAAGCTGGTTTGTGGATGAATGATTGGTGTTTGGATTATGGTCGATGAGGTTTTTTTTTTTTTTTTTTTTTTTTTTTTTTTTTTTTTTTCATTTTGATTATGGTTGATGAATTTTTTATTTTGATTTCTGTCGATGGATTTTTTATTTCAATTTTGGTCGATGGATTTCATCATTTGAATTTCAATTTGGTTTTCACCATTAATTTCTCATTTTTAGCATGTTCCTGGTGGTTTTAGATGGAGACTTGGTATGTTTATAGATCAATTGATGGGTCTGGTTATAGATCAAAAGAGTATGGGTAATGTTTACACATTCCAATGGAATGTTTTTAATTCCATAGAATATATGTGAAGAAATTTAACTTTTCAAACTCAGGGAATTTATTAGAATGAATTTCAATTCAATTTCCTTTATTTACTAATCAAACATACTTTAGCAGGAATAAATTACAAGTACAATTCCATTTCTAATTTCCGTGAACCAAACAGGAGTAAATGTTTACAACTTGTTACTTTTTTTTCAATTTTTTACAGCATTTTTAGTGTTATTTTTTTCTATTACAATTATTCGTGTGTCAACTGTATATAAACCAGAAACCATTATTAAAATGTACATAATGATTGTTGGCTTGGCCGGTGTCATTATTAGATTGGTGATCGGGGATGTATCGAAACGAGCCAATCCATCTTCACAAGTTTTATTATGTAATCATAAAAATAATCATTTCGGTTATAGAATTATAAAACAATTATTTTTGGACGAAAGTGTTAGAAATAACCCGTTGATGTAGCTTTAGGGATCATTTGGTAACATTACCAATATGACATAACTAGTCCCCGACAATTACTTGATGGTAGTAATTGTAATTATTGATTAGTATTAAGGGGCAATTATGATTTCCCTTTAGGTACCAATTAATAGAGAAAACATAGAGTTTTATAACGGATCACCATTCATGACCATTATTCATTGATCTTTATATATTGATAACAAGTGGTGATCAAAACTCTAGAGTAGAACACCAATACTAAGAATTCTCTCTAAGGTGATCCATCAACCCAAGGTACCATAACTGGAATCATGGTCTTATCTTCGTCTTCAAAGATGACCACTCCCACAAGTAAGTGTCTCTAACTTGGTATCTATATTTACGTTATGATTGAATAAACATGATTAGGTTCTATATTTTGACCCTTGTTTATAGATATAATCAACATGTATAACACCAAAATAACAGACTAATTTACGATTCTACCTAAATTTTGGCTTCGCTTTGGCTTTGACCAAAATTCAGAGAACGTACATAAATAACAAATTGTCTTGATGTTCTATAATAAATCTGGCTTCGCTTTGGCTTTGACCAAAATTTATGCATTATGAACATACATAATAAACTGACTTATTGTTCTACATGAAATTTGGCTTCGCTTTGGCTTTGACCAAATTTCATGTATTATGAACATAAATAAATAAAACCAACTTAATGTTCTGCCTGGATTTTGGCTTCGCTTTGGCTTTGACCAAAATTCACGCATTATGAACGATAAAAAAATAATAAACCTCGGCTTAATGTTCTACCTAAATTTTGGCTTCGCTTTAGCTTTGACCAAAATTCAGCATTATGACCGTCTTTAGTGTTCTACATGAACTCTGGCTTCGCTTTGGCTTTGACCATAATTCACATATTATGAACACACATAAATATAGACTGTCTCAATGTTCTACATGAACTCTAGCTTCGCTTTGGCTTTGACCAAAATTCATGTATCATGAACACACATAAATAATAAAGTAAAGCACATAAATATAACATAACACCTTTGGGCCAGAAATGAAATATTTATGTAAATTAGGCTGATAATTTATTATGTGCATCATCAAACAATTCGTTGTTGGTTTCATTATCCAACAATATACATAATCACATAAAATGGTATAAATTAAAGTTGGGCCATTCGCAAAATAAGAATCTCACATAAAAGTTGCATATAAAGGGCTTTAAGTGTACAAACATTTAGGCACAAAATCAACTATTCAGTTCATGGATTATAGTCTAGAATTTCTATAATCAATTCATTAATTGCAATCATTAAATTCAAACATTAATTTATGAGGACTTTGTAACCGATTAATTCAAGAATGCATGAATACATAATCAAGTGCATTGAAAAATTATTAATTATAAGTTCATCCTCATTGCAAAAGATTTTAAATTGCATTACTTTCATTAATCCAATATTACATAAAACTCTCATGTCAAATCAATGGAATTAGTTGTAAAATACCTCAAATAAAACATTCATGAATCCACATAATGAATTCAGGAAACTAAAATGTTCCATCTCATTTTACCTATGATATTATTAAATTGATTTATATAACGGACGATAAAAAATTACTTCAGATAATGTAAGATTCCATCATCATATATTATATTACTAAAACCAGAAAACAATATGAATTGATAATTAGGAAACATATGTTTATGGCAGTGGTAATTTTATTCCTTTTTTTTTGTTACGATTAAGGAACTTAAAACGATCATCAAGAACAAATCATCAACATCAAATTTCTTGATTGAATTGACATAATCAACACTGCTCTGATACCACATGTTGATTATATCTATAAACATGGGTCAAAATATAGAACCTAATCATGTTTATTCTATCATAACGTAAATATAGATACCAAGTTAGAGACACTTACTTGTGGGAGTGGTCATCTTTGAAGACGAAGATAAGGCCATTGTGACACCCCAGGAAAACCAGCAAACAATATAACCTATCTAGCTTTAACTTATCTAGCTGCTTTAATCTATCTAGCTTCCTCAGTGAGTGCGTACCAAATTTCGGGACGAAATTTCTTTTTAGTTGGGGATACTGTGACAACTCGTATTTCAAACCCGTCTTTGTATTATATGCAACGTATGTGAACTTGATTGAATTACTGAATGATTGAACTATTGAATGTATGATGTTATGACATGATTATGTGAACATGTATTATGTGATTATGTATGTGTTTACTCAACTCGAACCGCACAACATGAACCAACCAACACAAGAGGGGGGCCGCATTCTTTTGTGATCGGACCATAAGGGCGGCCCATGTATGGGTTCGGCCCACATACCTTACACACATAACACTAGGATGTTAGTAACCTTTACACACTTTGGCAAAATCATTCTCACACAAGAAAACCCTAGACCTCCTCTCTCCCTCTCTCGTTTTTGCTTGGAACCCGACGGCAGCCCCTCCCCACTCGAAGCTTTACACATCGGTCCATTCAACCCATTCAAACATCACGGTTAGTGTCTATTGTTTATGTTCTTTGATTGTATGATAATAATGATCATGATCGATGTGTTTCATATGATGTTTGATAATAATGACTAGTTGTTACTATGATGATTTCGTGAACCGAATGTATGGTTAATCGACTGTTGCATGATGTTAATTGATTGAATATTGTTCACATGTTTGGTCTAGAATCCGGTTGCATGAAAGTTAAATGATCCGATTAGTATGCTTGATATAATTGCTGGTTAAATGATCTTGGTGATGATGATATGAATTCTGAATAAGGATAATTTCTGAATTGAATTCTCTGATTGATCTGAATTGTGAAACTGCCATAGATGTTTACTGAATTTACGGAATGATTGTTGCTGTGTAATCATGGAAAGTTGTTACATGCACCGTTGCGACACCAATTGCGAGTCGGAATCACCCATTGCGACTCGAAACCACACACGGTTGCGAGTCCCGTTGCGACTCGAGACCTCACACCGACACACAGCAGCACAACTCGAAACCGTGGTTGCGAGTCCAGTTGCGACTCGTAACCGGACCATGACAAACCGAAACGACCCTTGTTGCGACTCGAGACCTTCCTCCGTTGCGACTCGAGACTGTGAAACCAGTACAACCCGAGACCGTCTAGTCTCGACTCGAGATCTCTGGTCTCGACTCGAGACCATACCTACGTACACACTGTTGGGCCTGCACACTATTACGAGCCCAACTGATTGGGCTGAACACTTGGACTCTGCTTGTTTACGTGATTGTTTACGTGGAATACAATGTTGAATACTTGTACAACCTGTTACAATATGTGTGGAACATACGTGCACTACTTGTATACGAATCTGACCAGTATAATAACTTTGGTAGGACGTGGTTAATCACTCTATAACTTAATTGAACTGTGTGTATCATACCGAGCAACCCCAGGTGAGTTCATTGCATTTTCTCAAGCATGCGTCCCGGTGGTTTGGGACAACTGGTAAACATTTGGAAGGGAAACTTGGGGTAAACAACTGGAACATAGAAACAATCATCTACCGGATTGCCTGGAAGGCAATGGGGTAATTAGTTAATAGCGCTATTAGGTTTGGCACCCTCACACCGGGCCGTAAGGATGGGCGTGAACTAATTACTGGGACAACTTGTAACGCGGATATAAGACCTCCTACAGCTTGTCAAGGTTGTTTGATACCTTGACTTTGACCAATGCCTGTAGGGCATTGGAGTTAGGCATTCCCATCATTGACGCTGCATGCGGTACAATAATCAAGTTAACAACGACATCTGAACCAAACAACGAGTTGATTTAACTAATATCTGGTAACTTCACACATAAGCAACACCTTGAACTCACCAGCGTAGTCTGACACACTTGTTTGCATGCTTGTAGGTCGTTAACTTTGGAATATGGACTTGCTATCTGGGGCGTGCTGGAGTGGTCATGGATCGAAGCTACTGGGATAATTATAATTGTTACTTTGGTTTTAAGCTTATTTTGAAACAATTATTAAACAACGTATCATATGCTTCCGCTACATAACTCTTGGAAATTAATATTGTGTTTGACATTTAATCTTGACGATTAATGACATGTTTTATTCAAGTAATTACTATTGGTTCAATGTGATTGGTGGCTCGGACTCTGATGAGTAACACGCCTCGCGGGGTTTCCGCAGGTGGTATTTTGGGGGTGTTATAGTTGGTATCAGAGCCACTGGTTATAGTGAACTAGGTTTTAAAACGTTTTGTAAAACCAGACTATAACCGAACAACTTCGAAAATCGATCATGACACTCAGCACCAGATTGCAAGGTTCGTTTCTCTCTCACTTTATACATTACTTGCTTAGCAGTCACACACCCACAACGCATATGAACTGAAACGTTTAACACCATAGTGACTTGATAGTGTGACACTACCCTTCGACTCATGTGAACCATAGACCTGTAATATCATCTGTTGTGTTGTTTGAACGGGGGAAACTTTGAGCGCAAGCTAAGAGGCACTGAGACAAGCATGCAAATTGCCTTATTATTATGGGTGCACACTTAATAATAACGCGGGGTGCATGCAAGTCCCAGTGAGGCTTATCGAGCGTGAGAAGGGTTCTGCCTTACTATGTGTAAACTTGGTAGTATAGAGATATCTGTATGACACCTGACTTCCATCTCGTTTCGATTTCTAAATCGGTTTATTCCCAACTATAGAAACATGAGTGGACGAGGACACGGACGTGGCAACATCAACATGACTCAGGCTGAGTTGACTGACCTAATCAATACCCGCGTGGCTGAGGCCTTAGCAACCTATCAAGCTGGTACGGAATGTACCAAGTACTCTTTACTCTTATACCACGTACACGTCTTTTCATCCCTATAATGTGTTCCCTTTCGTCATTTAGGTCAGCAAGCGCAACCTCAACCTAACCAGCCTGCGTGTACATTCAAAATGTTTATGGACTGTAAGCCACAGACCTTCACCGGAACTGAAGGGGCTGTGGGACTTCTAAGATGGTTCGAGAAAGCAGAGTCTGTGTTTGCTATCTGTAACTGTCCCGCTGGGGACAGGGTGAAATATGTTGCGGGTACCTTGGCTGATGGTGCCCTAACATGGTGGAACGCCCAAGTGCAGTTGTTGGGAATTGAGGCAGCGAATGCCACAACTTGGGAAGATTTTAAAGAACTGATCAGGGAGGAGTACTGTCCTCGGGACGAGGTCCAGAAGTTGGAAAACGAATACTACGACTTGAAGATGGTTGGATCTGAAGTCGAAGCGTATGTGAAGCGATCGTATGAACTGGCCGACATGTGCCCGAACTTGTCTCGGCCTATGTCCCGGAGGATTGAGTTATTCATCAAAGGGTTGCCTCCGCGTGTGAAGAGCTTGGTCACTGCAGCCCACCTCAATGATTTGACACAGATCGTTCGTCTGACTCACAAGATTGTGGATCAAGAGGTGGAAAGCGATTCGCTACCCCCACGTATTTCGGCCACTAAAGCTGCTACACCCACTGCCACTGCGTCCGCTAATGATAACAAGCGGAAGTGGAGTGATTATGACAAGGCATCCAGTGCTGGCCAGACTCAGAAAAGGCCAGACAACAGCAACCGCAACATCAGCCAGTCGTCTTCTGTCAATCAAGGCCAGGGAAGTGGTCAAAGTCAGGGCTCGTATGCAGGGAAGAAACCACAGTGTAATAAGTGTGGCTACCATCATTTCGGGCCATGTAGTCGCACATGTCGCAGGTGTGGTAAAGTAGGCCATGAGGCCAAGGATTGTAGGGCTTCACAGCCCAAACACCAGCAGCAACAGAACCAGCACAACCAGAGACAACAGGGGCAACCACCCCAGCAGAACCAGGGTTTCAGGAAGGGGTGCTACCAGTGTGGTGACGAGGGCCACTTTAAGCGGGATTGCCCTCAGTTAAACCAGAACGCTAACGACAACAACCGCCCGAATAATAACAATGCTGGGAACAACAACAACAACAACGGCAACAACGGGGGTAATGGTGCTCGGGGCAGGGTGTTTCAGCTTGGAGCAGGGGATGCCAGGAATGACGGCAACGTTGTAACTGGTACGTTTCCTGTTAATGATCGTATTGCTTCTGTATTATTTGATTCGGGTGCCGATTGGAGTTATGTGTCCCTAGAGTTTAGTCAACGATTAGGGATAACCCCAACACCTTTAGAAGTTAAACAGGTAGTAGAACTAGCAGATGGTAAAACGATAGAAGCCTCGAACGTCCTTTTTGGATGCAAACTAGATCTCGTGGGTCAGGTGTTTGACATTGACCTCCTTCCCGTTACGCTCGGTAGTTTTGACATAGTGGTAGGCATGGATTGGTTGTCCAAGCACCAAGCAGAAATTCTATGTAAGGAGAAGATTGTGCGTATTCCTCTCCCTGATGGAGAGCCACTATTAGTTCAAGGACATCGTAGTGGGACGATGGTTGGGATTATCACGGCCATGCGTGCACAACAGTATCTACAAAAGGGGTATCCTGCACTGTTAGCGCTAGTTACCAACGCTCAGTCTGAAGAGAGTAAGATTGAGGATCTACCAGTGGTGCGAGAATTCGCTGATGTATTTCCAGAGGAGCTACCAGGGTTACCTCCTCACCGTCAAGTAGAATTTCAGATTGATCTTGCACTGGGAGCGGCTCCAATTGCTCGAGCTCCTTACCGGTTAGCACCAGGAGAGTTACAAGAACTGTCTAATCAACTGCAGGAGTTGTTGGACAGGGGCTTTATTCGACCCAGTTCTTCGCCTTGGGGAGCCCCAGTTTTGTTCGTAAAGAAGAAGGACGGGTCATTCCGTATGTGTATCGACTATCGAGAGCTCAACAAGGTGACCATTAAGAACCGCTATCCGTTACCACGTATCGACGACTTGTTCGACCAGTTGCAAGGGTCGAGTTTCTATTCAAAGATCGACTTAAGGTCGGGTTATCACCAGGTAAGGGTTAGGGAAGAGGATGTTCCCAAGACAGCCTTTCGAACGCGCTACGGACATTACGAGTTTTTGGTCATGCCGTTTGGATTGACCAATGCACCAGCAGTTTTTATGGATCTTATGAACCGCGTATGCAAACCATATCTTGACGAGTTCGTTATAGTGTTTATTGATGATATTTTAGTTTATTCCAAGAACAAGGAAGATCACGAGCGTCACCTACGTCTCATCTTGGAACTCTTGAGAAGGGAGCAATTGTATGCGAAATCTTCTAAGTGCGACTTTTGGATTCGAGAAGTGCACTTCCTTGGGCATGTTGTTAACGAGAAAGGGATACATGTGGATCCTGCGAAGGTGGATGCAGTCAAGAATTGGGCGGCACCAAAGACTCCGTCTGAGGTGCGTCAATTTCTTGGTCTTGCTGGATATTATCGAAGGTTTATTAAAGACTTCTCGAAAATCGCGCAACCTCTCACCTCACTGACACAGAAGAACACGGCGTACTCTTGGGGAACGAAGCAGGAAGAGGCCTTCCAGTTGTTAAAACAGAAACTTTGTAGTGCACCGATCTTGTCGTTACCAGAGGGCACCGAAGATTTTGTGGTATATTGTGACGCGTCAATTCAGGGTCTCGGTTGCGTGTTGATGCAACGCGAGAAGGTAATAGCTTATGCTTCCCGTCAGCTGAAGGTGCACGAGAAGAACTACACGACGCACGACTTGGAGTTAGGAGCGGTGGTATTTGCGTTGAAGATTTGGAGGCACTATCTGTACGGTACCAAATGCACCATCTACACCGACCATAGGAGTCTCCAGCACATCTTTGACCAGAAAGAGTTGAATATGCGACAACGACGATGGGTGGAGTTATTAAACGATTATGAATGTGCCATCAAGTACCATCCGGGCAAGGCGAACGTTGTAGCTGACGCCCTCAGCAGAAAGGATAATGCACCTAGACGTGTGCGAGCAGTGCAACTCACGATTCAGTCCAACCTCCCTTCCCAGATACGAGACGCTCAGTTGGAAGCGTTGAAACCAGAGAACATTCGAGCTGAAGCCTTACGTGGCTCGAGACAACGACTAGAACAGAAGGGAGACGACGCTTACTATGTAACTGGACGCATTTGGGTCCCACTCTTTGGCAACTTACGAGAACTTGTAATGGAAGAGGCACATAAGTCACGCTACTCTGTACATCCTGGATCAGATAAGATGTACCACGATCTGAAAACTACCTACTGGTGGCCCAGCATGAAGGCTCATATAGCAACCTACGTCAGCAAATGTTTGACTTGTGCTAAAGTCAAAGCAGAGCATCAAAAGCCCTCAGGTCTACTGCAGCAACCAGAAATACCCACCTGGAAGTGGGAACAGATCGCTATGGATTTTGTGACAGGGTTGCCCAGAACTCAGACTGGGAATGACACTATCTGGGTGATCGTTGACCGCCTCACAAAATCAGCACACTTCTTAGCAATCAAGGAAACAGACAAGTTTTCTCAGTTGGCAGCAGTGTATCTTAAGGAAGTGGTCTCTAGGCATGGGGTGCCAACTTCTATCATCTCAGACCGTGATCCGCGTTTCACTTCAGAATTATGGCAATCAATGCATAAATCGTTTGGTTCCCAACTCGACATGAGTACCGCTTATCACCCACAGACGGATGGTCAAAGCGAGCGCACCATCCAAACACTCGAAGATATGCTTCGGGCATGCGTACTCGACTTTGGAAAAGGATGGGAAAAGCATCTACCGTTGATAGAATTCTCCTACAACAACAGCTACCATTCAAGTATTAAGGCAGCTCCGTTCGAAGCACTGTACGGACGAAAATGTCGTTCACCTCTCTATTGGCATGAGGTGGGTGATAGTCAGATCACAGGACCTGAGTTTGTCCTTGAAGCATCAGAAAGCATCGTACAGATCAGAAATCGTATGGCTGCAGCCCGCGATCGTCAGAAAAGCTACGCTGACAAGCGTAGCAAACCACTGGAATTTGAAGTTAATGACCGCGTTATGTTAAAGGTTTCACCCTGGAAGGGTGTGGTGCGTTTTGGGAAACGCGGCAAACTAAACCCTCGTTATGTAGGACCCTTCAAAATTGTGGAACGAATTGGAAAGGTGGCCTACAGGTTGGAATTACCGGCTGAGTTGGGTAATGTCCATGACGTATTTCACATATCACAGCTAAAGAAGTGTTTGGTAGATGAGACACTAGTAGTACCATTCCAAGAGCTGAAGATAGATGACAAATTGCAGTTTGTCGAAGAACCAATTGAGATTATGGATCGGGAGGTTAAAGTTCGCAAACACAGCCGTATACCGATTGTGAGAGTTCGTTGGAACTCCAGACGTGGTCCAGAGTTCACGTGGGAACGCGAGGACCAGATGAAACTTAAGTATCCACATTTGTTCCCCGAAGACCAGTCAAAACCTAACGAACCTCGTGTTGACGCAACTAGTGAATTTCGGGACGAAATTCCCATTCAAGTTGGGGAGGATGTGACACCCCAGGAAAACCAGCAAACAATATAACCTATCTAGCTTTAACTTATCTAGCTGCTTTAATCTATCTAGCTTCCTCAGTGAGTGCGTACCAAATTTCGGGACGAAATTTCTTTTTAGTTGGGGATACTGTGACAACTCGTATTTCAAACCCGTCTTTGTATTATATGCAACGTATGTGAACTTGATTGAATTACTGAATGATTGAACTATTGAATGTATGATGTTATGACATGATTATGTGAACATGTATTATGTGATTATGTATGTGTTTACTCAACTCGAACCGCACAACATGAACCAACCAACACAAGAGGGGGGCCGCATTCTTTTGTGATCGGACCATAAGGGCGGCCCATGTATGGGTTCGGCCCACATACCTTACACACATAACACTAGGATGTTAGTAACCTTTACACACTTTGGCAAAATCATTCTCACACAAGAAAACCCTAGACCTCCTCTCTCCCTCTCTCGTTTTTGCTTGGAACCCGACGGCAGCCCCTCCCCACTCGAAGCTTTACACATCGGTCCATTCAACCCATTCAAACGTCACGGTTAGTGTCTATTGTTTATGTTCTTTGATTGTATGATAATAATGATCATGATCGATGTGTTTCATATGATGTTTGATAATAATGACTAGTTGTTACTATGATGATTTCGTGAACCGAATGTATGGTTAATCGACTGTTGCATGATGTTAATTGATTGAATATTGTTCACATGTTTGGTCTAGAATCCGGTTGCATGAAAGTTAAATGATCCGATTAGTATGCTTGATATAATTGCTGGTTAAATGATCTTGGTGATGATGATATGAATTCTGAATAAGGATAATTTCTGAATTGAATTCTCTGATTGATCTGAATTGTGAAACTGCCATAGATGTTTACTGAATTTACGGAATGATTGTTGCTGTGTAATCATGGAAAGTTGTTACATGCACCGTTGCGACACCAATTGCGAGTCGGAATCACCCATTGCGACTCGAAACCACACACGGTTGCGAGTCCCGTTGCGACTCGAGACCTCACACCGACACACAGCAGCACAACTCGAAACCGTGGTTGCGAGTCCAGTTGCGACTCGTAACCGGACCATGACAAACCGAAACGACCCTTGTTGCGACTCGAGACCTTCCTCCGTTGCGACTCGAGACTGTGAAACCAGTACAACCCGAGACCGTCTAGTCTCGACTCGAGATCTCTGGTCTCGACTCGAGACCATACCTACGTACACACTGTTGGGCCTGCACACTATTACGAGCCCAACTGATTGGGCTGAACACTTGGACTCTGCTTGTTTACGTGATTGTTTACGTGGAATACAATGTTGAATACTTGTACAACCTGTTACAATATGTGTGGAACATACGTGCACTACTTGTATACGAATCTGACCAGTATAATAACTTTGGTAGGACGTGGTTAATCACTCTATAACTTAATTGAATTGTGTGTATCATACCGAGCAACCCCAGGTGAGTTCATTGCATTTTCTCAAGCATGCGTCCCGGTGGTTTGGGACAACTGGTAAACATTTGGAAGGGAAACTTGGGGTAAACAACTGGAACATAGAAACAATCATCTACCGGATTGCCTGGAAGGCAATGGGGTAATTAGTTAATAGCGCTATTAGGTTTGGCACCCTCACACCGGGCCGTAAGGACGGGCGTGAACTAATTACTGGGACAACTTGTAACGCGGATATAAGACCTCCTACAGCTTGTCAAGGTTGTTTGATACCTTGACTTTGACCAATGCCTGTAGGGCATTGGAGTTAGGCATTCCCATCATTGACGCTGCATGCGGTACAATAATCAAGTTAACAACGACATCTGAACCAAACAACGAGTTGATTTAACTAATATCTGGTAACTTCACACATAAGCAACACCTTGAACTCACCAGCGTAGTCTGACACACTTGTTTGCATGCTTGTAGGTCGTTAACTTTGGAATATGGACTTGCTATCTGGGGCGTGCTGGAGTGGTCATGGATCGAAGCTACTGGGATAATTATAATTGTTACTTTGGTTTTAAGCTTATTTTGAAACAATTATTAAACAACGTATCATATGCTTCCGCTACATAACTCTTGGAAATTAATATTGTGTTTGACATTTAATCTTGACGATTAATGACATGTTTTATTCAAGTAATTACTATTGGTTCAATGTGATTGGTGGCTCGGACTCTGATGAGTAACACGCCTCGCGGGGTTTCCGCAGGTGGTATTTTGGGGGTGTTATAGCCATGATTCCCGTTATGGTACCTTGGGGTGATGGATCACCTTAGAGAGAATTCTTAGTATTGATGTTTTAATATCCATTTAATGTAGCTACAAAAGATTATAAGCTACTAGAACAACAATGATCCTCAAAGAAAGACTTACATGTTCATAAAATAACCTGAAAGTTCTAAAATGAAGGCCAATAACACTTACTTTGTAAGTCAATTAATTCCATGTATGGGTTTAAGGCAAACATCAAAAATGTGATGAAATCTTAAAGCATTTTTTCATCAAGAATTAAGTGGATTTATGTACCTACCTCAAGATGAGTGGGAGCAACTAATGTAAACTTGTTCTTATATAGATAGCACTTTTTGGATAAGTATATGTTGCACAAGTCAAATAATTTCTCATACATATTTTGATATAATGAATCTCGGAGATATCACCTACGCGAGAGATATCAAAATATACCGAGATAGACTCAACGGGACATTTGTTTCGTCCCATAAGATTTACTCTAAAGCGGGCTCTTACATGTGTAACAAACAATATAGCTCTCCTTTAGAAGATAAAATGATAAAAGATATTACTTCCTTATGCTTCGTTAATTAGAAGCCTTACGAAGGTTCAAGTCTATACTCGTTTAAATATTGCTCACATTGATGAACATTAAACCACTCTAGATTATTGTGAAGCATCTTACGATATCTTTAAGAAACGAGAAAGACTATAAAGAAGAGGTTGATTATTCTTACCTTGATTTTGTAATATTCACAAGAACCTAAAAGTCAATTTGGGGTAATCCTTATGTTTGCAGACAAATTTATCTTATGGAGGAGTCATAAGAAACTGTTAACAACAACCTAAATTATAATGACATAATATGTTGTTAATTAACAACGCAATTGTCATTAAATGTTGTTGAAATTTTATCAGTAGACTCATAAACTTATTAACTCCATATAAATACTATATTGAAGACTTACTGTGAAAAGTCAGCTACCTTATTTCCTCGAACAGTAACAGTTCGAGAGGTGCTGCATTAAACTTCGATACAAAATTATTGTTCGTTTATGAACAAGAAGAGGAAACTAATTATTTGTATCGAATACATTACATTCATGATATGCTTGCGGATCCGATAACTAAGGTCTACACCCAAAGTCTTTTTAAGAGCTCATAATAAAGACGGGTTTTACTAAAAGCGTTACATAATAGCATATCATACATATGAATGATTAGTTATTATTTTCCTCAATTACACAATTTGTTTGTCTATAAATACGTATGTGCACCTGATGACGTATAGACAAGAATTATACAAATTAATTTCAAAGGGCTTACCTCAGTCATTTTGGTCTTAAATTTACGTATGTTTTGATTTGGGGTTGTAACATGATTAATGGGGGTCTTGAGTTGACAGTAACTCAATGACTGTATTTTTCTTTTGCATTTCAATTTGAAACATTGATTAATGTTTTAACTTGGCCAAACTTACTTATACTTATCACAAATGATCACTCGGCCAAGTGGGAGAATGTTAGAAATAACCCGTTGATGTGGCCTTAGGGATCATTTGGTAACATTACCAATATGACATAACTAGTCCCCGACAATTACTTGATGGTAGTAATTGTAATTATTGATTAGTATTAAGGGGTAATTATGATTTCCCTTTAGGTACCATTAATAGAGAAAACATAGAGTTTTATAACGGATCACCATTCATGACCATTATTCATTGATCTTTATATATTGATAACAAGTGGTGATCAAAACTCTAGAGTAGAACACCAATACTAAGAATTCTCTCTAAGGTGATCCATCAACCCAAGGTACCATAACGGGAATCATGGCCTTATCTTCGTCTTCAAAGATGACCACTCCCACAAGTAAGTGTCTCTAACTTGGTATCTATATTTACGTTATGATTGAATAAACATGATTAGGTTCTATATTTTGACCCATGTTTATAGATATAATCAACAGAAAGTGCACAAATGGAAAGCCAAAAGAATTAAAAGGAAAAATACCTGGATAAATAACGTCGCCATATGGAGACAAGTATATAGAGTAATGGGTTCTCTTTCTTATCCATTTATGGAATCACTATTTTGGAACATTCGAACCAGTTCTTACACACCCATTCGTTAGTTTCTGCAGCGATAAATTACGTCTTACGAGGTTAACTCTCGTCTTCACCTGTACGAAACAAGTAGACGAGTATGGGGCACCAACAAATGTGCGTCGTTGAATCGCGTAATTGTAAATTTCAAATCTTAAACAGGGGGTTGTGATTTCCAACACAACCAAAACACTACATGAGTATAGTCACATTTTATGTTGTCACATTTAACCCGTTTGATAAACATGTCATATCCAGATTGACTTATTCAACTCATTTAGTTAAACATATCGAACCACCAACTTGTTTAACTTAAACATGCCAACCCATTTTCCCCATTTTGACAACCGACCAACAAGATTAATACACTTGCTATTGGCTTACTACCCATCAATTTCTTTGGCATATATATTTAAATAAATGGTTAAACGGGTGTGTTGGGTTACATGATTTTAAGCGTGTTTGGTTAGAATTGATGTTTCTAACTAGGGATAGCAGAAAAATTCGAGCCCGACGGGTATACCAGAAACACGAAGCATTTGGGATGGACATACCCGATATCCGACAGGTATGGGTCTGGAAAAAATATATTTTGTGGGTATAGGATGGGTATGGGCCGAAACATATACCCGAAAACTTTTAAGTTTTATATGTATTTTCTCTTAAGTATGTTTATTAATGTTTTATTTTAGTAGCTTCACTATTTAAAAAATAAACTTTGTTTGGAATATATATTGTGATGACATTACTTATATTTATATGCTATGAAATCCATTTCTAATTTGAGATTAATATAATAATATATTTACATTTTTAAACATTTCAAATACTATTTACAGTGATGATGATATATACTGCATAGATTTTAAAAATGTAAAATTATAAAGGGAAGTAAAAAATACACATGTACATGAAAATCCTAAAGGTTATTTTATGGGTATACCTGATACCCGCATATATACCTGATGGGTAAAGGGCAATACATGAGACAAAATTTTACAGCTGGATATAGATATGGGTATGGGATTACCCATACCCAGCCCATACCCGACCCATTGTAATCCCTATTTTTGACATGGATAGATATATTGCTTGTTGTTTGGGTTCGACAATTCAACCTGCCAACCCAAATCGGTTAAAAAAAACAACGAATCTATTCTAAACCGAATTTAGTTGGTACTAGTGGTGCACCAAACGGTGTTCAAAATTAGGTTCGGCTTGGGTTCTAAACCGGGACTGATTCACAACCCAGTTTTCTTTTTCCACCACTGGTGCGGTACTAGTGGGCTGAATTTTGCACATGCATATTCAGTGACGGTTGGGCCTAATACAAGAGCGAATCCAGTCACAAGGACCAGGCCCATTTAAAGTTATGGCAGGACTTAGTGATGAGTGATCCCTAAATGCATATAATTTTTAAATTACTCAATGGTGTTTTACTAATTCTTCAGGCAACTATGGTTTATAAATGAACATGTAATATTTATTTGTGTTATGTACATTGACATGGTACTTTCTGTAAGTCGTGAAGCTCGAAGCAGTTGAGTTCGATTTAGATGTTTCGCTAATCAAAATTTGAATATGAAAATGCACATATCCGAGTTTTGATATCTAAAATTTTGAATACTAGTTTTAAGTACCCCTACCTGTGCTATTCACAGAAACTCATATAAATTATTAAAAGGCTATGTCAGTGGCCTTTTTTTTCTTTTTTATTATTATAATATTTTGTTATTATAATTACTTTTGAGCATAATTATTTTTATTGTTTTTAAAATACCATGTTTTATAAAATTCTGAGAATAGTGTTGTTACGTGCTTATTTTTTTTAAGTCTACGTCAAGATATAAATTTCACTCAAAATCGAGTCGTTAAATGTGAAGTACAAGTGGTTGAAGTCAACTAATCAAAGTCACGTCACGATTTGGTTATTTTTTTCTTAGGGTGTTTTTTTCATTTTCATTATTTTAGTAATATAATATAACGGTCTATGTATTTTGAATATACAGTTATGATATGCTTATTTTTATCTACAATCAGAGTCAAATATAGTTGATTTTTATTCTCTACTGTTAGAATGAATTGGTGCCGTCCAAAGAATATCACTACTGGTACGGTTTTCGTTTTATATAGTTTTCTCGACATGATATATTTTAATAATATAATATAACTGTTTTGGTCAAAAATTACTGAAGTAATTTAGTGATCAAACTTAGTTTGTGAGGTAGTGTGCTATATAGACTTGTAAAAATGTGTTAACTTTGTTGAAAATGTAAACAGTTTTAGGATACAGTTCCGGGATACAGAACTATATCAATTTGTAAACGAAATGCAAGTAAAGTAAAAATTGACACGAGATGTACGAGGAAAGCCCTTGATCTTTCTAGATCGCCGGCATAAAACCTCGGGAGCTGACAATCGCAGCTGTCTTGTTCTGCAATTACTTCAAATATCAGGATACAGTGCAGGATATGATGTGGATCAGCTCTAAGTGTTACAATGATTGTGATTTGTGAGTGTTTGTGATTGAGATGGTGGTTGTAGCTGCAATGTGTGTGTAAAAGTGAACGAGATTATGTGTTTTTTTCTACTGATCCAGCACTCCTATTTATAGTTACAAGAGATAACAAACTATGCCAAAAATCCAGGATATTCCTCTATTATTCCGGGATCCTGCGAATATTCCCTTTTGACCGTTGTAAACCCCTTCTCCAAGCTTCCAACGTCATTCTTGTAACCACCTTGACCTATTCTTTAGGGAGACCAAGCCTCATGACCGTTTGTACCTTGCAGCCAAAGCAAATTGTTAACAGTACGCAGGATACCCTCGCAGGATGTTACCAATATCCTGGTCCAGTATCCTGGCAGCGTAAATAGACGTATAAAGTCAGGATATAATTTCGGGATCTAGGTTAGAAAATTCCACCCACAACAATTGTCCCCAAAAATATAGCTGTTGGGATCCTTTGATCTTAACAGATGTATTTTTTCGACGTTATCTGAAGTCTTAATGGATAGTGATGTGATGTGACCTGATGCAGCTTTCAAGGCTAGTATTTCTCATAGTTAGCTATCTTCGCCCTATATCTTCTACTTTCTTCTTGTTAATTATCACATTGTACCGGACCATTCAGGTATTCCCTCTCTCTCTATTCTTTCTTTGTGCATCTTTTCCGTCGTCACCGATCTCATGGCAAAACGCACTCGTTCATGCTCCGGCGACTCCAAGCCAACTTTCATGGCACACAATCTGCTTGGCAAGCCCGAGAAAGAGGTTTGCAATTTTGATAATGCCGACATGGCCGCTCTACGTGCCTCTGGAGCCTTCCCTGATGGTACGTCATCTGGCCATTTGATTGGAACATCCGGTCAGATTTTTCTTCAGCTGAGCGGGTTTGTTTTTGGGCTTAGTCACTCAAGTTCAAGTCAGCATTCATCCTCCAATACGTCGGGTAAAGATCTATGCTCTAAATGCATTTCTGCACATGTTTGGTTAGTTGATGTATTAAGATATAAAAATTGAAATTACTTCCCTTTTATGTAGATTCCAGCAAACTTGTTCCAATTTTCGATCTGGAAGAGCTTGACAGTTTCTCGGCAACCGTTCCAGTAAAGAACGAGCCTAGCTCCAAGCCTTCCATAGCATCCAAGCCTTCAACTAGTTCTAAACCTGCAGCCATGCCCAAGCCTTCCTCAGCAGCGAAGCTCCGTACTTCTAGTTCCCGTAAGAGGAAAGAATCTGATTCTCTTGTCATCGCTGAAGTCTTTTCCTACGAGAACCTTGGTTTCATGGAATCTAGCCATTTTATGACCCCTTTCCTTAACCAGATAAATATCCTTATCCTACATCCTGCACACATATGTTGAATCGATACCCTGGTTAGATTATATTAACAATACCTAAGTTCTGTTTTGTAGGGTCTTGAGCATCTGACGCATCTCTACACCGAAGCTTGTGAAACAGTGAAGATCTCGGAGGCCAAGTTGAAGAAAGCTAAGATCACTATCGTGGATCAGGGGAAGATCATCGCAGCCAGGTCACAACATTATGAAGATAAGTTAAAAAAGGTGACTCTGAATGCCGAAGCTGCAGTGAAGGAGGCCACTCAGAATGCTGAGATCGAGCTGGTTGTCACCGAGGTCCAACATAAGCAAGATATGGCTTCATTCAGGGATGGCCTCAAGGGTTCCGTCGTAGTTTCCCTCCTTCAGGCCAGGCTTAAGATGGCTTATGAAGCCAGGATAGCGGGCTTTAAATGCCTAACCTGGACCGTTGATGTCTGGGAGAAGAAACTGAAGGATCTTGGTTGCAGTCCTGTGACGTATCCTGCCAAGCCGGAGATTGGCGAATCTTCCAAGGCGGGTGAGACGGCGGAAGAAGCTGGTGCTACCCCGTGAGCGGGTGGCAAAGTGAGCGATGATGGATATTTATGCCTACGCCGGAGCCCGCTTTTTTAAGTTCAATGGTTGTTGGTTGTTGAACACTTTTATTTTTCTTGCATGTTGAACGATTTACTTTCCTGCACTTTAGACATTAGTACAATATGATGACCAAGGGTGGAGGGATCCTGAGTTTCAGGACGAAGCCCTTGGTCGTTGATGTGAATATTATAACAGTTGAAGGTGGAGGGATTTTGAGTTTCAAGACGAAGCCTTTGACTGTTATCTTTAATATGCTTTAGACTTTGTTGTACCCTTGGTGGATGGGTTTTGGTTTAAAACAAAACCAAGGGTGCAACCTTTTGAATCGTTAATATAAATTTACCTTTTGACTTATTCGCTGTTGCTTTTCAATTCTTGTTTTGCACTGCTTAGTTTGAACTCCAATGTTCCAAACTTTGTACAATTATTTTTTTATGAAAATATCTTGATCAGTATACTCGCAAATATCCTATAAAGACTTTCGTCAAATAGGGTTTTTTATAACTCAAACAATTCAAATAAGGTTTTCAAAGAAAAAAGGACAGTTCATTTTTATTCTACAGAGTTAGTTTTGATAACACTTGTTTGATTAGAATACAGTTTTAGTATTTAACCCAAGCATCATATCCCAAATATTCCAACCAAATATCCTGAAACATATTCTGAAAATACATTTTAAGAATATATCCTGAGAATATATCCTAATCAGGATATTTAAGCTTTTGTCAAACATAGTTTCAAAAATCCAAATGATCTAAATAAGGTTTATAAAGGAAAGATCATACCAGGAATAGAGTGTAACCCTATTCTCAAACTTCAATCCTTTCGCAATTTTTCCAACGAAGATGTCCCCAGTTTGAGACACTCAGTGTACTAAGTCCAAGCTTGATACTTTGAGCTTTACACAATTGCCTCAGTAGAAATGTCCCCTGTGCATAACATCTTTGAACACTTAGAAATATTTTGGACATCAATTGCAACCGTTTGAATAATCCTTGTATTACAGGGGATAAACCCTAAAGTATACTGGAGATAAATCCTTAGTGTTCTGGGGATAAACCCATAAGTATTATGGGGAAAATCCCAAGTTTTCGTGCGCTACAGGCGGGAGTGTATAAACTCCAAGACTTAGAAAGGTGAAAACCTTTAAACCTTAGAGAGTATGAAAATACCCTTTCGTGAGAGAGGGTGATCAATCCTCATATACCTTAAGGATCCAGGGTATAGCCAACAGTAATGAAATTGTCAGCCACTTTTACATGAACTGGTCCCGCCACCTTGAACTATCCCTGGATAACTTGCATTCTAGGCGGGGTGTTTAAACCCAATTCGTGAGAAAGGTGAATACCTTTAAACCTGTGAAGGGATCAGGATCCCTTAAACGTGAGAGAGGGGGCCAATCCTCTAATCTTTCGAAGTATCCCGAGTGTGTATCCTGGAGCTATATCCCGAAACATATTCTGCAAAACACCTTTAAACTAAGGTGGGTGTTAGCTTGGCTAACACCCCTCCGATGCTTAAGTCAGTATTGGGTATCAAAATAAAAGATAATAGCAAAAATATAAATGAGTTTATAGAGTTCGTACCATTATGAGTTAGAAATTAAATTCTAAACTCACTTGTATAGCATTCCAGGATCTTGGTAGCATATCCCCCTCCATATTCTTGAGTCGGTATGCTCCTTTCCCTGATTCTGATTCAATCTCATAAGGTCCTTCCCACTTTGGAGCTAACTTTCCATCAGTAGGATTAATAGTATTCTGAAAAGTCTTCCCTAATACCCAGTCTCCAACCTGAAACCTTTTAGTCCTTAGATTCTTGTTATATGCTCTGGATATCCTCTATTGATATGCTGCCATCCTTAGCTTTGCTGCATCTCTTGTCTCATCCACAGTGTCTAATTCCTAGCACATGACTTCAGGATTCTGCTCAGGATCCCGGAGGCTGGATCTTGCTGTAGGTATTACCATTTCTGTCGGGATCACCGCTTCTGCTCCAAATACCAAGGAAAACGGGGTTTGGCCAGTTGCATTTTTCACCGTCGTCCTATCAGCCCATAAAACAAAGGGTAGTTCTTCTGCCCATCTTCCCTTCTTAGCTCTAAGCCTTTTCTTCAAATTGTTGACAATTATCTTGTTTGAGGATTCTGCTTGTCCATTTGCTTGAGGATGTACTGGTGTGGATGTGATCATTTTGATTCCCCAACTCTTGCAAAAGTAAGTAGTCCTCTTACTTATAAATTGAGATCCATTGTCACAAATTATCTCAGCTGGTACACCAAACCAAGTCAGGATGTTCCTTTTTATGAAGGATACCCACTTCTTGATCTCTAACTTGAACAAATGCTTCAGCTTCGACCCACTTAGAGAAATAATCAGTCATTGCCAACATGAAGACCTTTCCTCCTGGAGCCTTTGGCAATTTTCCTACTATATCCATCCCCCACTTCATGAATGGCCAAGGGGAAGCTATAGGATAAAGTGGCTCGGCCGGCTGATGTAATATATTACTATGTCTTTGACATGCATCACATCTTCGAGCGTATCCTGCAGCATCTTTTCTCATCGTCGGCCAATAGTATCCTGTTCTCAATACCTTTGAGAATAACGACCTGTCCCCAGTATGGTTACCACAATCCCCTTCGTGTATATCCTGAAGCACTTCTTTGGTTTCGGGATCCTCTAAGCACCTCAGATATGGTCCTGCAAGAGATTTCATATACAAGACATTATTTATAATAGTGAATCATGATACCTTCATTCTAAAGGCCTTAGGATTCTCATCCTTTCGGATGTGTCCTTCCTTGAGATATCTCATGATTGGAGCCATCCAAGACATAGGATCCTCCTCAGGATACTCATCATCAGGATCCTGAACACTTACTACTTCCTTATCCTGAGGATCCGTCGCAGGATATAGGATATGTAATATCGGTATTCGGGTTCCTTCCGGTATCCTGACTGATGATCCTAGATTTGCCAAGGCATCAACTTCAGCATTATCCTCTCTTGGTACATGTTCAAGTTTGAAAATATCGAAATATCCTGCTAATTTTTTGAGAATTTCGAGATACTCGATTAACTTCTCTTCATAGGTTCCATTAAAATGGTTAGTGATTAACAAGGAATCAACAAATACTTGTAAACTCTTGATATTCATACTTTTAGCCAATTCTAATCCTGCAATTAAAGCTTCATATTCTGCTTTATTAGTGGCAGGAAACTCACATCTAATAGCCTAGGGTAATATGTCCCCCTTGTTAGGGCTGGATTTTTACTATGAATGATCCTTATACGTGATCCTAACCAGTGATCCTTATTTCTTTGGCAGGCAGTGATCCTCAGCCGGACCTCAGGATCAGGATCACGGGACATTGAGGTGATCCTTATACTAACGGTCATTTTCGATTACTACAATATTATTTTGCAGGAATATCTAGCAGGATATGCCCTACATATCATGATCCAGGGACGCGCTTTTACAAATATGGCAAGAGCTGAATTGAAGATGAACGTTGTGCCGGATATGGAAACATGGCTTGATCTAAGGGCAGCAATTTAGGCTAGATTATCTTTATTTCTAAAGGGGTAATGAGCTGATTAGTGGTCTATCTACCTAAAATAAATTACCTACACATGTATAAATACCCATCTTCCTCATTCGGAAAAACACACACAACATACGACACAACTCTCAACACTTAGACACTCAGTGATCCTTGTACTCAGCTCATTATCATCCGAAGTTGTAACTACATTTTTATTATATTGAAGTTGGTGATCGGTAGTTGCCATCACCCGAGGTTTTTTATGCCGGAGATCATACATTGATCAAGGGCTTTTTCCTCGTATAAATCATTGTGTCTTTGTATATTCATCACAGAAGTGATCCTTTACTTTCATAGCTAACCAAGCATCATACCCCGTTTACATAAAGTTTGGTTACATTATCCTTGTGTGATTTTTGACCAAAACAGTTTGGCGCCCACCGTGGGGCAATTGGTGCTTCATTCATAAAGAAAATCTTTTGTTCGAAATCATTTCAAAGAGTTACATGGCTTCATCATTGAAGAACACCTCCACGGCGATGTCTGCAGTCACCTCAGCACAAACCACTCTACCTCCTCCACCGGCAGGATCCCAGAGAAATGCTGAGAAGAGACCAACCCCTTCTTTCTCTAAACCTCCATCTTCTTCTGCTATGAATTCTTCTATTCCCAGTACTAGTGATGTGTTTGCTTTAATTTTGCAGATGAAGGATCGTATGCAGCGGCAGGATGAAACTAATGACAGGATCCTCAGGGAGATTGGAGATCTCAAAAGACAAAAGAAAGCGGCAGAGGATCATTCCCCACTGATGCCAAAATCTTTGAGTTTTGAGACTCCAATGGTCACCTCTCAGCCATCAGGGATCCCAGACGTACAGATCACAGGGGAGACGAGAGGATTACACCTCAAGTCAGCAGCAATGACTCAGACATCGGGCTCGTATTTTCAGCCAGCAGGATCCTATCCTCAGTATATGGGATCCTTCATGAATCAGGGAGCCTATCCGGGGGCACAGCAGTTTCAAGGATCCTACTTTGTTCCAGGATCATCCCAGGTTCAAGGATCCTCCTTCGTTCCAGGATCATCCCAGATACCAGGATCCTTACAGATGCCAGGATCCCTAAAAAGTTTGCAAACAGGGAATCTAGATGTCCATCAAGGGGACTTCATTCCAATGCAGACCATTGCTTCCACTGGTCCTTCCGTTGTTCCAGAATCCCAGCAATGTGGATTCTCTAACCAGAACCCAATGGGAGGTAACACTTTAAATAATTATCCTACTACTAACCTTGGATTCATGCAGGATACAGGTACCAATCATGTTATGGCCAGGGAACTACAGAAACTAAAGGACATGATCTCAAGTGTTCCAGGGGTAGTCAAGCCTATCCCAGAAATTGCAGATGGGAGCCACAAGGTATCTCGCTTTGCACCACCAATCTGTGATGCAGAGGTACCCAAAAGGTTCCATATCCCTACCATGAAGCTGTATGATGGCACAACGGATCCAAGGGAGCAATAGCAATTACAGTATCCTCCGAGGAATGTCTTGGAGGCAAGGGAGCAAGATGTAGATGAAATCCTCTTGGACCCTAGTGATCCTGAATCAAAAATCTATATCGGATCAGGGATCCTTGGCAAAATGAAAGAAGACATGATATCCTTCCTCAAAAGAAGAAAATCTACCTTTGCTTGGAAACATGAAGATATGACAGGTATATCTAAGGATATTATTACTCACAAACTTGGCATTGACAGGTCTATCAAGCCAATCCATCAAAAAAGGAGGAAGTTTGCACCAGAAAGGAATGCCATTATCCAAGAAGAAGTAGAGAGACTACTTCGAGCAGGTATGATCAGAGAGGTAAAGTATCCTAAATGGTTAGCCAATGTGGTTGTTGTCCAAAAGAAAAACGGAAAGTGGAGGGTATGTGTCGATTTCACTGATTTGAATAAGGCATGTCCCAAGGATCCTTTCCCATTACCCCACATTGACTCCATGGTGGATGCAACAGCGGGGCATGAACTGTTAACTTTTATGGATGCATCATCTGGATTCCAACAAATCCAGATGGAACCATCTGACCAAGAGGATACAGCCTTTATGACCCCAACCGGTTTATATTGTTATATTGCCATGCCTTTTGGACTAAGAAATGCAGGTGCAACATATCAAAGGCTGGTAAATATGATGTTCAAGGATCAAATTGGAAAAACTATGGAGGTGTACATAGATGATATGGTGGTCAAGTCAAAGAAAGCAGAGGATCACCTAAGGGACTTGGAAGAAGCATTCGATATCCTTGATAATTATAACATGAAACTTAATCCTTCAAAATGCCATTTTGGTGTTAAGGCAGGAAAGTTCTTAGGATACATGGTAACCCAGAGGGGCATTGAAGCAAGCCCGGAACAAATCAAAGCATTAATAAATATCAAATCTCCTGCCAATGCCAAGGATGTTCAAAGACTAACAGGCAGGATAGCAGCTTTAAACAGGTTCATATCGAAATCCTCAGAAAAGTGCAAAGAATTCTACGATATCCTAAGGAAGAATAAGAAGTTCGAATGGACTGAGAAGCATGAAAATGCTTTACAAGCCCTAAAAGAGTATATGTCCTCAGCACCAGCATTAGCAAAACCGGAAAAAGGAGATGTGTTATCCTTATATCTGGCGGTATCCTCAACCGCTGTAAGTGCTGTCCTTGTTAAGGATCACGAAGGTACACAATATCCTATCTACTATGTAAGTAAAAGTCTACTTGATGCCGAATCCAGGTACTCACACCTCGAAAAACTTATCCTTGCATTAATCATGGCATCCACTAAGTTAAGGCATTATTTTGAAATCCATACTATTGTTGTTAAAACTAATTTTCCAATTAAGAATGTCCTCAGGAAACCGGATATGTCAGGGAGAATGGCTAAGTGGGCAGTGAAGCTTAGTGCCCACGATATAAGATACGAACCAAGAACAGCCATTAAATCTCAAGCACTAGCTGACTTTGTGGCTGATTTCAGTAGTGATCTACAAAAGGAAGCAGAATTGGAGGTCCAGCAGCTGGATGAGACCAAGGATCCTTGGATACTACACACCGACGGATCCTCAAATATCAAAGGCACAGGGCTAGGGATCCTACTAAAATCGCCACAGGGGGACATAATACCCCACTCTATAGCTTGTGAGTTCCAGGCAACTAACAATGAGGCTGAGTATGAAGCCTTAATTGCTGGCTTACAAATTGCTAAGGATATGGGGGTAAAGTATCTCGAAGTATATGTAGATTCATTATTGATCACCAATCACTTTAATGGATCCTATGCTGTTAAAGGTGAAAAACTAACCAAATATTTAGAGATAGTCAAAGAATTGGCACTCTCTTTTGTTTCTTTTAGCTTAACACAGGTACCAAGGGAGGATAACACGGAAGCTGATGCATTGGCCAACCTAGGATCATCCTTGAAGATTCCAGAAGATATAAGTATCCCTATCATCCATATCCTGGCTCCTGCTATTGAAAATCAGGTGGCCATGGAAATAGAAGAGGATACTGCAATGATCCCTAGTGAAGAAGCCCAATCTTATTCAGGATCATGGATCTCGCCAATCATGAGATACTTGCAACATGGGGAGATTCCAACGGGAGAAAAACCTAGAGCTTTCAGGATTAAGGTATCTCAATTTGCAATCTTAAATAATGTGCTATATAAACGATCCCTTGCAGGACCATATTTAAGATGTATTGAAGATCCTGAAATTGAAGAAGTCTTGAGAGACTTCCACGAAGGAGATTGTGGAAACCACACTGGGGGCAGGGCATTATTCTCAAGGATCCTTAGAACAGGATACTACTGGCCAACCATGAAAAGGGATGCTATAGAGTATGCTAAGAAATGTGATCCTTGCCAAAGACATAGCAATATCCTTCACCAACCAGCTGAATTACTACACCCCATACCATCCTCTTGGCCATTCATGAGATGGGGAATGGATATAGTTGGCAAGCTCCCTAAAGCACCTGGTGGAAAAGTATTTATGCTCGCCATGACTGACTATTTCTCCAAGTGGATAGAAGCTGAAGCCTTCGCTCAAGTCAGAGAAAAGGAAGTCATATCCTTCATTAAAAGAAACATTATAACTAGATTTGGCATTCCCTCTGAAATTGTATGTGATAATGGCTCCCAATTCATTGGAAGCAGAACCACTAACTTTTGTGACAGTTGGGGAATCAAGATGATCACATCAACACCAGTTCACCCACAAGCCAATGGTCAAGCAGAATCATCCAACAAGATCATCATCAACAATCTGAAGAAGAAGCTAGGATCCAAGAAAGGAAAATGGGCAGAGGAGTTACCTTATGTGCTATGGGCTGATAGGACAACTCCCAAAAACGCCACTGGTCAAACACCTTTCTCTTTAGTATTTGGGGCAGAAGCAGTGATCCCAACAGAAATGGTGATCCCAACTGCTAGAACAAGTGCTCGTGATCCTGAAGAAAATGCTGCAACTCTAGCTCAGGATTTGGATACTATTGAGGAAATCAGGGATCTAGCCAGAATAAGGATGGCAAGCTACCAACAAAGAATGGCTGGTGCCTACAACAAAAATGTCAGGATAAGGAAGTTCCAAGTCGGAGATATGGTATTAAGAAAAGCATTTCAAAATACTATTAATCCTGCTGACGGGAAGCTAGCACCAAAATGGGAAGGTCCCTACTTGATTGAAGCTGAAGCAGGAAAGGGGGCATACAGGTTGCTAACCATGGAAGGAAACTTGTTACCAAGAGCCTGGAATGCTGTTCACTTAAAGAAATATTTCATGTGAACATAATCCTTCCTGCATGTGATCCTTACATTGAAGTATCCTTGAAGGATCCTGGAGATATCGGTGATCCTTACTCAGGTAATATGCTTATCCTAAAACTATTGCATTTTCTTATTTTTTAAGGATAAGGATCATGTATCCTTCATCCTCTACTCACAAACCATTTGAGTTATGATAGTTCAGGTATCTTCAGCAAATTGTCAAAGATCACCAAAAGCACCACAGATCCTTGGGTACAACCCCAGTTATCCTTGGGATTATCCCCAGTTTCCGCCAGCAGCGCACGATGATCCTGATATAGTTCACGTCTTTGGGATCAGTACCCATTTTCGGGGCTGGCGACCTCATCGTACTGGCTATACTTGGGATCCTACGTATAATGGTGGACGCACCATACATCCGTTCCTAAGGTTTCTAACGTTTTCACGTTAGCTAAGGTTTTGACATTTTCATGTCACTAAGTTTGGATAGTTGCCAGAAAGGGCCATACTCCAGTTTACATACGATCCTTTGGGCTTGTCCCCAGTTATCCTATGGGCTTGTCCCCAGTGATCCTCCGGGATCGTCCCCAGTTATCCTATGGGCTTGTCCCCAGTTATCCTATGGGCTTGTCCCCAGTGATCCTCCGGGATCATCCTCAGTTGTCCTATGGGCCTGTCCCCAGTGATCCTCCGGGATCATCCCCAGTTATCCTTTGGGCTCGTCCCCAGTGATCCTCTGGGATCATTCTCAGTTATCCTTTGGGCTTGTCCCCAGTTACTAACTTATCCTTTATATTGGCTTAGTCCCAAGTTATATTCCATTTTTTCAGGTTTTCGAAGTTAAACAATTAAGGATCCTTAATCCTTATTATCCATTAAAGTTTTACCTATGATAATTCCGATTAAAGGTTAGGATCCTAACTTGGATCCTCAGGTATGATCCTTAACTACTTTTAATTTCATTATTCATTTGAATAACCTTTAGACCTTGGCAACTGAACCTATGATCCTTAAAATAAACTATCTTGAAAACTTTCGATTATAGGATATTTGATCCAGGATCATATCCTAAATTTCTTAAACATAATTTGCCCAACTTTTCAAACAAACATGTGTCAAAACAATTGAAAATCAAAAAGGATAATAACACAAGATAAGCGACAAAAGTTTAAGATTTTATTTATTAAACAAAAGGATCTTTAACCCTTTCAAAAAGTTGTCAAAATTACCTACCCAAAGCTTCTACCAGCAATACGTGGCCCGTCCGCTGGGGTAGGTAAAGGGTGTCCATGATAATAGGTTCAAAAGTATTGCAGGGAAATTAAAAGGCGGCAGGATCACAACGGCTTCATCCCCCAAACAGAGGATCCCTCCACCATGTGTAATCCTACCTATTGTTCAGAGGATCCAGGATCCTTAACCCTAAGAAACTATTGTTCAGATATTACAGACCATAATTGTTTCAAACCACCAACAACTACAAAAAACCACTGCCAAACCTAAAAAATTGGGCTCCGGCCTAGTCTCAAAATATCCATCATCGCCCAATCGTGCAGCCTACACCTTCGCTGCTTCATCACCACCAGCACCTCCACCTTGATCCTTCTCAACATCACCTCCCTCCAGCATTGGGATATCCTCAGCATCATCGTCATCTTCCAACTCTGCTAGCCTTGCCTTCCAGCCTTCAACATCCCATGTGCTCCTGTCAAAGGAAGGATCCTGAGCCTCCGTAGCCATCTGCAGTTGTATCTTGTACATGGTTACCGCGGCAGAGACCTTAGCGTCTTGGGTAATATCATGCTTCTCATAATCAAACTTGATCAACGCTTTAACAGCCTCATCTTTGACTGCCCGGATCTCCTTCTCGAGATCGGCAATTTTAAGATCCTTCAGCCCACACGTCTGTTGAAGGTCAGCAATTTGACGATCCTGATCCTCAACCTGATTAACGTAAGTCTCCATTTCGGAGAATTTCTAAAGAAGACAACAGGAAAGCAACATCAGACACATGTGATCCTCGGACTTGTCGAAGACAATTAACAGGGGCAGTGATCCTAACCTCATCAAAATAGTCAAGGAATTGCTGACGGAGAAGAGGAAATCCTTGAAGGTCATCTGAAGCCTTCCTCTTTTTCCCTTTGCCTCGGGCAGGTGCTTTAGGGGCTGAGACTGAAGGGCTGGCAGTAGGAGCCTTCTTCTTCGAGGACGTGACATTGGCAAGATCACTGATCCCAAACTTGGAGGCAGATTTAACAGACCTGGCAGATTTTCCGGCACCTACACAATTCAAAAACAAGATAAGTTCCCTTGTTAAATTAAATACTTTCACATAAAACTTATTTCTTATGAGGATACTTACTTGACATTGTGGCAGACGCAGAGGATATCTCTTGAGAATCTTGGATAATAATCTGGAAGCTTCGAACTTCAGGATCAAGCTTCTTGAAAGCTAACACTCTTTCTTTGGCAGCAGGGGTCAACTTTAAGTGAGCAACAGAGATAGCTGCAAAAAAAAAAAAAAAAAGAAAAGACATCAGTGATCCTCATCATAAGAGACAAGACTGATAGTGATCCTTCAAGGATCCTCTACCCTACCATGAGTGGCCCATTCCTTGGGCAGATCCTTTCCATCCGGGATGGAATCCCTCTTAACAAAGAAAAATCGACGTTTCCAGTTGTTATCATTCTTGGTAACCTTGAAGATTGGATGATCCTCCCCAGCTTTCCGTTTCAACAAGTACCGGTGAGAACCAAAGGTGGTGAGATCATAAAGTTCAGCTAACTCTGACATCCCCAAATCAATCCCTTCTTGCTCGATGATCCTCTCGAAGGTATATAGAACCCTCCAGATCATCGGCATAGCTTGGATATATGAGATGCCGGCAAGAGAAAAGAAGGATTGGGTAAATGTCGGAAAAGGATATGAATACCCGATGAGGAAAGGAGTAGCAGGAAAGGCCACCCAAGTGTCCGAAACAAAATCACTCAAAGCAGTAGGATCAAAAGACTTAAAAACAACATTCGCCGGGAAGCAATGGCGAAGCTTGTCTATTTGGATATCGGTAAAACAGCATCTCTCCATAGGAGAATCTTTGATAATCCCCTGGCTTTTCAAGGGACTATCCTTCTTAGAGCCTTTGTGCGGTGAATTCCGAAGAAGCATATTCGAGACGAAAACAGGGTAAAAGCAAGAAAGAACAAGGAAGAGAAAGAAGAAAATGATACCTGATCAAAGCCTTCGGTGACGAGTATAAAGGGAGATACTTCGAATTTAAATACAAAGTGATCCTAACCCTATCTCCTATTTATAATGATGATTCGCAGGGATTGTCACATCAGTGACGTAAATATCATAACGGCTAGTCCATGTGCAACGGCTAGTAAATCGGAACCGTCCGTTAGAGATAAGCTCAAAACAAAATATAACTCATCCATTTACATTTAACTCCTTATATTTTGGGGGCAATTGTTAGGGCTGGATTTTTACTATGAATGATCCTTATACGTGATCCTAACCAGTGATCCTTATTTCTTTGGCAGGCAGTGATCCTCAGCCGGACCTCAGGATCAGGATCACGGGACATTGAGGTGATCCTTATACTAACGGTCATTTTCGATTACTACAATATTATTTTGCAGGAATATCTAGCAGGATATGCCCTACATATCATGATCCAGGGACGCGCTTTTACAAATATGGCAAGAGCTGAATTGAAGATGAACGTTGTGCCGGATATGGAAACATGGCTTGATCTAAGGGCAGCAATTTAGGCTAGATTATCTTTATTTCTAAAGGGGTAATGAGCTGATTAGTGGTCTATCTACCTAAAATAAATTACCTACACATGTATAAATACCCATCTTCCTCATTCGGAAAAACACACACAACATACGACACAACTCTCAACACTTAGACACTCAGTGATCCTTGTACTCAGCTCATTATCATCCGAAGTTGTAACTACATTTTTATTATATTGAAGTTGGTGATCGGTAGTTGCCATCACCCGAGGTTTTTTATGCCGGAGATCATACATTGATCAAGGGCTTTTTCCTCGTATAAATCATTGTGTCTTTGTATATTCATCACAGAAGTGATCCTTTACTTTCATAGCTAACCAAGCATCATACCCCATTTACATAAAGTTTGGTTACATTATCCTTGTGTGATTTTTGACCAAAACACCCCTGTGGCGATTTTAGTAGTATACCTAAACCTACACCTCTTACATTAGATGCACCATCAGTATATAACGTCCAGGATTCTAAGTTTTCTCCTAGTTGTTGTACTTCTAGGGTCTACTTCATTTTGAATATCACTACTGAAATCAGCCACAAAGTCAGCTAAAGCCTGAGACTTTATGGCATTTCTAGGCTCATATACTAGATCAAAGGCACTTAATTTCACCGACCATTTAGCCATCCTACCTGACATCTCAGGTTTCCTAAGCACATTTTTAACAGGATAGTTGGTTTTAACGTGAATCTTATGTGTTTCAAAATAATGTCTAAGTTTTGTTGACGCCATAACTAGGGCTAATATCAGTTTCTCTAAATGAGAATATCTAGTTTCAGCATCTAGTAAACTTTTACTAACATAATAAGCAGGATACTGCTGACCTTCGTGGCCCTTTACCAAGTAATGACTTTATCATCAGTAAGCATGGTCATCCTTGTGGGCTTATCTCCTATTTCCTCCTTAGCCTTCCTGGCATGCCTCTTAGCTATAGAATAAGAAGTTCCATATATGTCAGATCCCCCGGAGATAAAGTTAATTATCTTGGCATCTGGTGGTGGAGATGCAGCTCTCTCAGGATCCTGGTCAGTATCCTGAGCTTTCTTCTTTCTACCGAGGAATTCTTTCAAGTGTCCTTTGCTCAGCAAGTAGCTTATCTCCTTTCTCAAGGCTATGCAATCATCTGTCATGTGCCCAAAGTCTTCATGGAAGGCACATCATTTAGATTTATCCTTCCAATCTGTATTCCTTGGATTCTTTTTCGGCCACCTTGCTTTGTCCCCCAGTCCCTGCATAGCATACATTAACTCAGGAACATTTACAGAAAAACAATACTCTGAGATTTCAGGATATTCTTCATCATCCTCATCTTCAACAACATTCACTCTCTTATTATCGTTCTTATGGCTTTGAACGATACTGTTTGGAGGAAGATTCTGACTTCCTATTTGTCAATTCATATGTTGAAGATGTGTTCATCCTCTCATGCATTTTCTTATCATCTTCAAGCCTTATGTATCTCAAAGCCCTATTCCGAGCTTCATCTAAATTCCTGCAAGGATTCATTACAAGATCCTGATAAAATTGACAATCCTTCCGTAACCCCATTTTGAACGCTTGTACTGCCGTAGCAACATCAAGATTCGGGATATCCAGGGATTCTCTACTAAATTTGTTAACATAATCCCTTAGGGATTCTTGTGATCCTTGTGTTATCCTGTAAAGATCACTTGTTAGTTTCTCAAAGCTCCTGCTACAAGAAAATTGACTGATAAAAAAAACTAACTAAATGAGAAAATGATGTAATAGAATAAGGTGGGACATTTAAAAGCCATTTTATGGCCGATCCTGTTAAAGTTGAACCGAAGCCTTTGCATAAGCATGCTTCCTTAAGTTCTGGTGGGATTGGATTTATTTCCATCCTTTCCCTATACTGGGCAATATGCTCCCCAGGATCTGTCGTTCCATCATACAACTTCATGCTGGGAGTCCGAAATCTTTTTGGAATCTCCGCATCACAAATTGGATGAGCAAATCGGGATATCCTCTGACTATCCTGGGATACTTCCAGTATAGGCTGCACTACTCAAGGAACACTTGATATCATATCCTTCAATTTTTGAAGTTCCCTGGTCAATGCTGGTGTTACACCTATATCCTGCAAAGAATCAGAATTATTAGTAGCAGGGATACTGATATTGGCAAACATGTTACTAGCCTGTTGACTTTTGCCATATCCTGGACCAGATCCTGGGCCATATCCTGGATCCCTCACGGTCGATATCCTGGCGGATGATGGTATCTCCAGCATGTTGCTCCGGGACTGACTCGGTATCATGTTGCCTTGATTATCCTTGGTAAATGTTGCTGAGCTAAAGTTCAGCATCCTGGGCTGTAGAGGAGTAGTTGTATCCTCCACAGGTTTCCTGGAGTTTGACTTCAAGAGTTGTATATCCTTCATGATCGTCTGGTTAGTTTCTTGCTGCCTCTTCATTTGTTCCTGTTTACTACCAAACAAATACAAAATTTCGTCATTAGAAGTAAGGATATGGGTTCTCCCTGAATTTCCAGATCTAGAAACATTCTGAGTAGCAGGAATTTCTCTCGGTGTGTGGCTTTCATTTCTCCTCTGAAAAGTTTGAACTTGTGAAGGTGGAGGAGGTAATGAACCAGCAATAGCAGAGGTTGAAACAGACATGGAAGAAGAGTTCAAATTCGATTGAGAAGCCATTAGAAATAGTTTTGAAAAGAATTTCGAAAACAGAAAACCGAGTAATGATTTTAACAAAGTATTGATTAAAAATAGCACCACTTGCCCCACGGTGGGCGCTAAATTGTTTTGGTCAAAAATTACTGAAGTAATTTAGTGATCAAACTTAGTTTGTGAGGTATTGTGCTATGTAGACTTGAAAAAATGTGTTAACTTTGTTGAAAATGTAAACAATTTTAGGATACAGTTCCGGGATACAGAACTATATCAATTTGTAAACGAAATGCAAGTAAAGTAAAAATTGACACGAGATGTACGAGGAAAGCCCTTGATCTTTCTAGATCGCCGGCATAAAACCTCGGGAGCTGACAATCGCACCTGCCTTGTTCTTCAATTACTTCAAATATCAGGATACAGTGCAGGATATGATGCGGATCAGCTCTAAGTGTTACAATGATTGTGATTTGTGAGTGTTGTGAGTGTTTGTGATTGAGATGGTGGTTGTAGCTGCAATGTGTGTGTAAAAGTGAACGAGATTCTGTGTTTTTTCCTACTGATCCAGCACTCCTATTTTTAGTTACAAGAGATAACAAACTATGCTAAAAATCCGGGATATTCCCCTATTATTCCGGGATCCTGCGAATATTCCCTTTTGACCGTTGTAAACCCCTTCTCCAAGCTTCCATCGTCTTTCTTGTAACCACCTTGACCTATTCTTTAGGGAGACCAAGCCTCATGACCGTTTGTACCACAGTCAAAGCAAATTGTTAACAGCACGCAGGATACCTTCGCAGGATGTTACCAATATCCTGGTCCAGTATCCTGGCAGCGTAAATAGACGTATAAATTCAGGATATAATTTCGGGATATAGGTTAGAAAATTCCACCCACAACAATAACGTTTAATAATTTTGAATATATTGTTGAGTCGTGCTTCTTTTTATCTATGATTCAAAATATAGTTGTTTTACATTCTTTAACATGAGAACTGAACATATATCATCCGTACAATACATATACTTATACAATATTTGTTTTATGGTTGCCTCGATGTGGCGGTATATAAGTTATAGTGATCGCTGTTACGGAAAGAGTAAGTAATGAATCGAGCCAATACCGTCCAAACAACATTGGTGTCGGTACTGATATTCGTTTTTCAATCAATGTAAAACTCGTGTCGATATCACGTCAGGCATATGTCTTTTTGTTGTTATACCGAGCTCTGCCGTAGCCGATATCTGCCAAACAACATTGATCTTGGTACCGATATTCGTTTTTGTTGTTTTCAATCGATGTAAAATACATGTCCATATCACATATGTGACAACTCGTACTCTCGTTGTCAAGAGAAGGGCATTTTAGTAACCCGCGTGTTTAGTAATATCACTATTGTTATAAATATTATTATTATTATTTACAAAATAATAATCCATGACGAAATCTTAAATTATATACGTGTTAGTTAATTCTAACCGGGCCAATCGGTTTGAGCGAGACGCGTAGTAGTTTAAACGGGTTCTCGCACTTGGGCTAGGCCCAACCTAACTAACCTAAACCTAAACCCTACACTATTTAAGCATCTCTAAAACCCTCACCCTTACTTTTAATAAAACCCTAAGACCCCTCTAAAATTGTCCAGCCGCACATAACACACCTTCACATCCCTCATCCCCCTCTCCTGTTCCGATCACCGGCTGCCGGCGTCGATGACCGGCCGGCCACACCCCCGTCTCCCCCACAAGTTTGGCAACCGTATCTACATTTATCACCCCTCTCCCCCTCGGCTTTCTCTTACGGCGACTGTGGCACTCCGACAATCACAACCACCTCAGCCGCACCACCTTCCCTCTCTGGTTAACAAGTCGGCAAGCGGAGCCGAAGTTCCGGCCTCGGACCTCCTGTCATCTCCACAACAAATTCGACAAACACCCCCGTTCTGTTATACCATCACATCCACAACTCCCCATCCACCCCACACCACCCCTACACGCACACATATGGACTCGAGAGAGAGAGAGAGAGAGAGAGAGAGAGAGAGAGAGAGAGAGAGAGAATCGGAGCTGCTGAGAGAGAGAGAGAGAACAGAGAGGGAGCGGGTTACGGCAGCGCCGCCGTGATGGCGGCGGTGGTGCTTCTGTTCCGATGGGTTTCACAAGACTAGTCAGCGGGTCAGGCCCAGCTCCGGTGCAGATGGAGGCTCAGAACAGGAAGCAATGGCAGCACACACACTTTGGTCTCGAAGGCTTGGTCAGTATCTATTTGTTTTCAATTATCTTGCAATCATTTTTGTGGCTCTTAGTTGAAGTAATAAATTAAAGAAAGCTTGTTGTAATAATAACTGTTTGCTTGATTGCTCAGATTCGAAAGCTGTTTGGAATTAGTTGAAACATTGATAAGTGGTTACTGATGAGAAACATATATACTCTATTGTTTTTATAAACTGATTTCATGATAATGATTTGTGGTGCATATCTCAGCTGTCTTTAGTTTTTATTGTGTAAATAAAATATGGAAGTGGGTGTTGAAATGGTGAACATGAGCTGCTTCGATTTTGGATTCAAAATGAGGAATGTTGCTGAAAAGTGTTTGTTTCTTTTCTCATGCTTGATAACAAGCTGTGACATATTTGATTGATTTACTTGGGCTGTTAGAATTTGCTGTAAGTCATATTTTGATATTTCTTTGGTTAAGTGTTTAGTTGTAACCATGACATAATAAAAATAGTGGGTGATCTAATGACTAGACGTATGCTAAGATAGTGGTTAAATGGTATCATGATGAACTGTTTGAATGATGCCAAAATATTTGAAATATGTTGGTTTGATCCGATTTAATGATTGTACGGTATGATGGAACATGTTAAGGGAACCTGATTGGATAGTACCAATTTGGATAAGGGGTCTAGAAGCATCGGTGGTGGTTACGAGTTGAGACCGTAAGGTTGCGACTCGAGACCTCTCTATTCGCAACTCGAGACTGAACAACGTACAACAGGAGACTCGAGACCCAGCTGGTTGCGACTCGAAGATCTCCTGATCCCGACTCAAGGTTGCGACTCAAAAACTGCACAACTCGAGACCAGCCGTTGCGACTCAGGAACTCGTGGTAGCGACTCGAGACCTCTTGTTCTCGAGTCGAGACCACCCGGCCTCGATTGGGCTGCTTGACTTAGTTATTGGGCCACAATGTGTAGTGACGTGCTTGGACTGTGTGTTTAACCTTACTACATGTTGCTACTGGTTGACTGCTTATATGATTAGGACAGGCCCAATAACACTGGTGTGCCTTATGTACTATGTGTTAGCTGATGTTTTGGGACTGTATGCTAATGTTAATGTCCAACTGTTACTGTCTAACTATTTACATGCTAGGATAGGCCCAATACCGTGTATGCCAGTATGACTTACGTGCTATGTGTTAGATACGTGTAGTTTGTACGTGACATTTTCTTGCATGAGAACCTAATAAATATTTAATAACCATAGTAGGGTATGGTTGACCAACGTAACACGAGTAAATTGTCAACCGAGCAAAGCAAAGGTGAGTTCACTACTTTTTACTTAAAGCATGCGTTCCCGGTGGTTGGGAAACGGAACGAAACAACTTTTCCTGGTTTGGAATTGCTTACTATCTCCTTGTGCGGGATGCGGTATTTCTATCTCCTTGTGTGGGATACGGGTAACAACATTATCCCCTGTGAGGGATACAAACCTACTTTTCTCCCCTTGTGCGGGACCCTTAGTTAATTACTGCTTATACGGAATGCAACGAGCAACACTAAACGAAACTCTATCACTCAAGTCCCTACTACTTAATACCGATTAGTCGCCGGGGCCAGGCGAATGGGTTATTAGTTGATAGCGCTATTTAGGTCTTACCAGCCTCACACCGTGCCTGTAGAGGATCGGTCGTGAACTAATGTACTCTGGCAAACCGTCAATGATGATAGAACATTGACAAACGGGGCACTGCGGAAACGTACGGTTACCTAGCATTCGATATTGGAAAAACAGTTTAGTCGTTCACTTATGGGGTAGCTCCCTATGGCATGTATAAATGGACAAATTAACTGGTTAAAACAAGTTTTTGGAATTAAAACTGAAGAACTACAAACACGTGAACTCGCCAACGTTATGTTGACACTCTACTGCATGCTTTGCAAGTTGCTCGATACTACTCTGGACGGACGTTGCAATCGGATGGAGTGCGGGGTTCGTAAGTAACATGATAATAAACTTGTGGTTTCAATTATGATGCGTTTTCTTCCCCTTTCCGCTGTGAACTTAAAACTATGTCTTGAAAAAAAAATTAAGTTAGATCACTAATTATGCTAATGTTTATAAACACAATCTAATCCGTTCAATATAATTAGTGGCTAAGATCCTGGTCGTCACACGCCTTGCGGTAATACTCCGCGTGTTGATTTTGAGGGTGTGACAGATTGGTATCAGAGCCAATGGTTATAGCGAACTAGGTTTTAAATATAAAATATTTTTGGTTTGGGAAATAAAATATTTTTATATGGAAACCAGACTATAACCGTTCTTTAATGGAAACCACAACGACACCACACTCCGGATTGCAAGGTTCGTCAGATTTAGGTAGTCACATGGTAATTATAATCATCGGCATTTACTTGTGCATAACTTATGTGTGCGAACACGCATGTGTATATGTGTATGATTAGCATATATGTGTTAGTATGTATGCGTATGTTTAGTATTTAACACAATGGATCAGATGAAGGCTAGGCTAGCGTGTTACGCGTTAAACAGGAGCGAATCCTCCTAAACCTAGTTTGAAACCACGATACACTAAGGGCAAGGAACAAGTTATTCCCAGCCCTCGTCCATGTACCTCCTGATATTGCCCCTGGATTGGAACGAATCGACGCGGTGAACAATTACTCGATATACTTGCTTAGGAGAGGCCTGTTACGAAACACATAGAGAAGTTACGCGAACGAATCGCCAAAGGGGAGCCACCCGTATAACATGGGATATTAGAAGGAACGACGACGTCATTCCGCATCCTCTTTGCTTGTGCATTTCTTTTTCCTGACTCTAGCGGCGTGGCTTGTTCCCTCATCCGACCGATCACTTGGATTTTCGAAGCATTCTAGCGAGTTTACACTTTTCGGATTTTTGCTTGCACATCTCGAAAACAAGAAGCATTTGCGGTGTATGCTTCTCATTACAGTGCCAGCAATTGTATCACATTATCCTATCGATCATAGAACTGTTTTCCTCCTAAATCCTCGTTACATGGTTAACCCTTATTCAAGTTCAACCTTATACCTTAGCACGCCTCAAAACTCAGCAAATTGATATCTTTCTTACAAACCGGTGTAGTTACGAGCCAGTCAACCCACCGACGAGTACGGTGATCTAGATGCTTACCTTATCCTCCATTTGCCGAGAACCATTATTCCTTGACGACTTTTCTGATTCCGTGAATCCTTTCACTAGCTTTCGTACGAATCCGCGTTTATTGCTCAGATGGTATCCCCGTTTCTATCCTTTCTTTATCCCGACATCCATGTTTCTTCGTATAGAAACCTTGATCAGATCTCTCTTTAGTTTGGTGAATTCAACAAACTCGACCTTTGGCCGACAAACTTTTTAGCCCTTGAAATTCAGCAATGTACTACTTCTATCGTGCCTTCTCGAAGACCGTTTTCACAGTTCACATAACCACTCGACGACGCAAACGCTACTCCAAACTCATTTGCAACTTAGAACAATCCACTCGAACTTGGTCTCTTACTGATTTGAGGAATCACATCCTGCCAGACGTCTCAATATACCCTAAAACCTACAAACCCGCAAGACGACCATCCCTCACTAGCTACTTTTTGTGCTAACCCAACCGACACAACGCCCTTTGTCAGCAAGCGACATTCTTTATTCTAAACGCCCCCAACTTGTGTGCGACCGGCTACCTCATCGACGTCAGATAAATCCCCATTGCCGACCTTAAAGCCTTTTATGTTTTGTCTCAAGTTGAGCGCACTAATTTTGACTACCCTTCTTGCATTATCTCGCTACTTGTGTTATGTTTCACGGATTCCCTGATCCTAATCCTACTCTACTCTGCACAAATCTCTGTTTGGACGAATTTCTTTCTATGAACGTTACTTATTGGAGCAACGAGCCAAGGGTACTCCGGAGGTAAAGACACCGCAAGCATTGTTCTTCGAGCTTGATACGATCAACATCTAGTCACGACACCTGAATTTACCCCATCCTGTTCAAAATTCGACACTTGTTTCTGTCGACGACGTCCAAACCTATTTCGAAAACCAGTGGGAATCCGGATAACTCCTACGCTCTACCCTGGTACTTCTACGACAAAAACCGCCTGTGTTAAGTTTTCAATACGCAACTTTTAACGTCGCAAAGCCCGCATTTCTCGACCGTATAAGCAACCCCTCATGATTTAAACTCGAAAAAGTATCACCTGCATTAGGGAGATGCTTGATAGTTCGGAACTCCAGCAAGTGGAAGATGATCTATGAGATGTTTCCATCTAATTCTAACCTGCCCAAGGAATTGATGAGATATCTGCTTGTAACGGCACGCGACGGCATGCGACCAAGGAAATCGACAAGTTTTCGAACTTGCAACCATCCACTTGATGAAAGCAGCTGCTGGGCACGGAGTGCCAAAATTCTACCACTCTTGATCGAAACCCACGTTTTGTATCCGATTCGTCACAGGCTGTGTACAAAAACCTTTGGCTCACAGTTAGGCATGAGCACCACTTATCGCCCGCAAACAGATGGTTAGGCCAAACGCACCATTCAAACACTCCAACGCATGCTGAGAATATGTGTTATCGCCCTTGGACATGAGTGACACTTCCCTTTGCAGAATTCTCTTCCAACAACTGCTACCGCACTAGCATTCAGGCAACACCACAAATGCCGGTCACCTCTGTGTTGGGCGGAAGCCAAATTACCGGCCCAGAACTTGCACTTGACACAACGGGTAGGATTGCCCAGAATAGACAACGCATGGCGGCAACTCCAGACCGTCAGAAAGGCTACGCGGATAGGTGTAGGAAACCTCTAGAATTCCTAGTCGGGGACTGGGTTCAACTTAAAGTCTCACCCTGGAAGGGTGCTGTTCGTTTTGATAAATGAGGCAAGCTTGATCCACGGTACATCGGACCATTCGAAATTTACTGAGAGGATCGGTAAGGTAGCATACTGACTAAGCCTGCCTGAAGAGCTGAATGTGGTACACAACGTCTTTTACGTGCCTAATCTGAAGAAGTGTCTGTCAGAGAAAATATTCGTTGTTCCTTTTAGGAACTCGTGATCAGCAACAAACTACGCTTCGTTGAGGAACCGGTTGAGATCAAGGATCAAGAAATCAAAACCCTCGAGCGTAGTGTGACCAACAGACCGAGTTCGTTGGAACTCACGCCGTGACCCAGAGTTTACCTGGGAACGAGAAAACCAGCTGATGCGCATGTATCCCCGGTTGTTTACAAACATTACTTCCAGCACTGAAGCTACAATTGAATTTCGGGAAGAAATTCCAAGCCAACAAGGGGATGATGTGACACCCCACGAAAACGTTTAATCACACTAGCTTGTCAGTGGCTGCGCGCTAAATTTTGGGACGAAATTTCTTGAACTTGGGGATAATGTGACACTTCGGATTTTCCTGTACGTTACTTGGATGTTATAATTAAATTTGTGGAATTCTATGCTATGTGAAATACATACGAACTCCGTGGATCTTGTGCTACATGATTTTACGTGCTATGTGACCTTATGTGCTACGTGGCTTATATGTTTATTTTGTGAACTTTTGTGAACTACGTGTATGAACGTATGACACTAGGTTATCAACAAGTCTATAATTAGAGTGAATCGTATGTCTTAGCTTAAATTTCGAGGACGAAATTCCAGTAACATGGGGAGAATGTGACAACTCGTACTCTCGTTGTCAAGAGAAGGGCATTTTAATAACCCGTGTGTTTAGTAATATCACTATTGTTATTAATATTATTATTATTATTTACAAAATAATAATCCGTGACAAAATCTTAAATTATATACGTGTTAGTTAATTCTAACCGGCCCAATCGGTTTGAGCGAGACGCGTAGTAGTTTAAACGGGTTCTCACACTTGGGCTAGGCCCAACCTAACTAACCTAAACCTAAACCCTACACTATTTAAGCATCTCTAAAACCCTCACACTTAATTTTAATAAAACCCTAAGACCCCTCTAAAATTGTCCAGCCGCACATAACACACCTTCACATCCCTCATCCCTCTCTCTTGTTCCGATCACCGGCTGCCGGCGTCGATGACCGGCCTGCCACACCCCCGTCTCCCCCACAAGTTTGGCAACCGTATCTACATTTATCACCCCTCTCCCCCTCGGCTTTCTCTTACGGCGACTGTGGCACTCCGACAATCACAACCACCTCAGCCGCACCCCCTTCCCTCTCTGGTTAACCAGTCGGCAAGTGGAGCCGAAGTTCCGGCATCGGACCTCCTGTCATCTCCACCACAAATTCGACAAACACCCCCGTTCTGTTATACCATCACATCCACAACTCCCCATCCACCCCACACCACCCCTACACGCACACATATGGACTCGAGAGAGATCGAGAGAGAGAGAGAGAGAGAGAGAGAGAGAATCGGAGCTGCTGAGAGAGAGAGAACATAGACGGAGCGGGTTACGGCAGCGCCGCCGTGATGGCGGCGGTGGTGCTTCTGTTCCGATGGGTTTCACAAGACTAGTCAGCGGGTCAGGCCCAGCTCCGGTGCAGATGGAGGCTCAGAACAGGAAGCAATGGCAACACATACACTTTGGTCTCGAAGGCTTGGTCAGTATCTATTTGTTTTCAATTATCTTGCAATCATTTTTGTGGCTCTTAGTTGAAGTAATAAATTAAAGAAAGCTTGTTGTAATAATAACTGTTTGCTTGATTGCTCAGATTCGAAAGCTGTTTGGAATTAGTTGAAACAATGATAAGTGGTTACTGATGAGAAACATATATACTCTATTGTTTTTATAAACTGATTTCATGATAATGATTTGTGGTGCATATCTCAGCTTTCTTTAGTTTTTATTATGTAAATAAAATATGGAAGTGGGTGTTGAAATGGTGAACATGAGCTGCTTCGATTTTGGATTCAAAATGAGGAAAGTTGCTGAAAAGTGTTTGTTTCTTTTCTCATGCTTGATAACAAGCTGTGACATATTTGATTGATTTACTTGGGCTGTTAGAATTTGCTGTAAGTCATATTTTGATATTTCTTTGGTTAAGTGTTTAGTTGTAACCATGACATAATAAAAATAATGGGTGATCTAATGACTAGACGTATGCTAAGATAGTGGTTAAATGGTATGATGATGAACTGTTTGAATGATGCCAAAATATTTTAAATATGTTGGTTTGATCCGATTTAATGATTGTACGGTATGATGGAACATGTTAAGGGAACATGATTGGATAGTACCAACTTGGATAAGGGGTCTAGAAGCATCGGTGGTGGTTACGAGTCGAGACCGTAAGGTTGCGACTCGAGACCTCTCTATTCTGTAGGTCCAGGTTTCGGGACCGAAACCGTGATTTTATGTTTATGTTCAAAGATGGAAGAGATAAGAGAGATGATAACAAACAAACTTTGTATTAATCCGGTAGTAAACATTACAAGTCGGCCCGGTTACATGACAACCGAACTAATACCAAAGAAGTATACATCCGGGGAGAAACCAAGTGGTGATTTCTCCCGGTGAGGTCTCAGACCTCCATTCACTCTCTAGCACACACTTGTGCTCTCACTCTTGTGTTGCAAATGACAAAGTGTTGGTATTTATACCAAAACACAGGCTGCAGGTCGAAGGATCAGACTGACTGGTCGAAACATCATCCTTCGATCAGACAGTCTTCGAAAGATACACATATACCTCGAATGATATCCTTCGAGGTCCATCCTTCGATGGGTATCTTTCGAGCTCATCGAAGGATATTCATAATCCTTCGATGCCTTATCCTTCGACACCAATAACAACACAGCAACTTTGTCTAGCAACACACACACACAGTCAAACCAACAACCCTCTCGTTTGACCACTTCAAACGAGCGGGTCTATACACGTTCGTTTGACCGTTTCACTAACTATTACAAATTCAGCATAAAATAAAACTAATCTATTCGACAAGCATCGGACACAAAATCTGCATCAACAAATTCCCCCTTGTCCGTTGCTGTCGAATGCTGAAAATGCAATTGCAATCATCGATCTTCAGTCAAGTAATCATCTTCTGTGTAAACAAATTCCCCCTTAACCGATGATCCAGGTAAGTAGTATCCTGATGCTCATTGTATAAGATTTCCCCCTCAAAGTACGCGTATCCGTGTTGAGTGTTGTGCAATTTCCTCAAAAGGATCAATTGACCGATCTTCCGCTGATCTTCCAATACTCCAACCGGCATATGATAAAGGTTCCATTCTTAAACAACTGCATCAAGTCTTGATCTTCAAGTGTCTGTGCAAAACATTCCACGCTGAACCGTTTGAATCACCAGAAGATCATAAACTCTACCACCTGAGATTGCGTTTAGAATTTTACCGAAGAAATTCAACATTGAAAATTTTTATCCCCCCATTTCTTTGGTAAAATCTCTAAACCTTAACAGATTCTTTCCACTTCAAAGAAACTGTCGTCAAATGTTCACCAATTCCCTCCACTGAGCGGAACTGTCATCAATCTTCATTGAATGTTCTCGGTTCCGAAAATTCACGAACATGACTTTCTTCTTTGCATAATCTAGTTGAATAAGAACGTCCCCTGGTACCCCGTAGGATCTGACTTGTATCCCCCCAAAGACCAAAGACTTTGTGAACTCGTTAGGACCGGTATAGACGTTCCAGGTTCATACGTTCGTCTTCAAATGCGAGAATATGACAATAAACAAAATCCTTTCGAACATTTCCGAATAACCGGTAACAATCATAAATACTGATGCGCGGAAGCGAACATATCGTGTTGTTTTTGGCCCATAATAGTCGCGTCACCATTTTTGCCATTGCATCGGTAACCGTGACTACCCCACATTTTCAACAATCAAGTCTTCATCATTTCTTGTTTTCATCATGCCGCATCATCCTGCACTCCCAAATCAAAGGATATATTACAAGACCTTTGAAAGATCTAATCAACCGAAGGATGATTGTGCCACAACCGAAGGATGATCCATCGAAAGACTCCACACTGTTTCCCACAATCGAAAGATATGATCAATCGAAAGATGATCCTTCGAAAATTCGTGCCAGGAACGAAGGATATGGCATATCTTTCGAACATATCTTTCGATTCTTATGTTTCGAAAACATATATCTTTCGAAGTTGTTGAAGGTTCCCACAAATATCTTGATCTTTCGATACCCAACAGCTGGATCTTTCGTAACAATTGGTATCTTTCGATCCAGATCTGGATCCTTCAACCCAAAGACTCATCTTTCGAGCACCCTTTTCATCTTTCGAAATATCTTTCAAAAATTTGTATCCTTCGAAATATGAAGATCTGTCACGAACTTCAAGAACATCAAGAACACAGGGACTGTTCATCTGCAGATCCGACGAAAATGCTTTGTATACAGTTTTTGATGATGGAAACTTGAAGATTTAGGAGAAAAACATAAAACCCAACACCCGGTTTAGCACAGATCTGGATATCCGGGTCCAGATCTGGGTTTTTCTCATTTTCACTTTTTTTACATCTTGAACAAAAACCCACAAAAATCACAGATCTAGAGCACATGTGACTTAGTAAACGGTTAGTTTTACTAAATCGGGCACCATGGCTCTGATACCAATTGTAGGTCCAGGTTTCGGGACCGAAACCGTGATTTTATGTTTATGTTCAAAGATGGAAGAGATAAGAGAGATGATAACAAACAAACTTTGTATTAATCCGGTAGTAAACATTACAAGTCGGCCCGGTTACATGACAACCGAACTAATACCAAAGAAGTATACATCCGGGGAGAAACCAAGTGGTGATTTCTCCCGGTGAGGTCTCAGACCTCCATTCACTCTCTAGCACACACTTGTGCTCTCACTCTTGTGTTGCAAATGACAAAGTGTTGGTATTTATACCAAAACACAGGCTGCAGGTCGAAGGATCAGACTGACTGGTCGAAACATCATCCTTCGATCAGACAGTCTTCGAAAGATACACATATACCTCGAATGATATCCTTCGAGGTCCATCCTTCGATGGGTATCTTTCGAGCTCATCGAAGGATATTCATAATCCTTCGATGCCTTATCCTTCGACACCAATAACAACACAGCAACTTTGTCTAGCAACACACACACACAGTCAAACCAACAACCCTCTCGTTTGACCACTTCAAACGAGCGGGTCTATACACGTTCGTTTGACCGTTTCACTAACTATTACAAATTCAGCATAAAATAAAACTAATCTATTCGACAAGCATCGGACACAAAATCTGCATCAACATATTCGCAACTCGAGACTGAACAACGTACAACAGGAGACTCGAGACCCAGCTGGTTGCGACTCGAAGATCTCCTGATCCCGACTCAAGGTTGCGACTCAAAAACTGCACAACTCGAGACCAGCCGTTGCGACTCAGGAACTCGTGGTAGCGGCTCGAGACCTCTTGTTCTCGAGTCGAGACCACCCGGCCTCGATTGGGCTGCTTGACTTAGTTATTGGGCCACAATGTGTAGTGACGTGCTTGGACTGTGTGTTTAACCTTACTACATGTTGCTACTGGTTGACTGCTTATATGATTAGGACAGGCCCAATAACACTGGTGTGCCTTATGTACTATGTGTTAGCTGATGTTTTGGGACTGTATGCTAATGTTAATGTCCAACTGTTACTGTCTAACTATTTACATGCTAGGATAGGCCCAATACTGTGTATGCCAGTATGACTTACGTGCTATGTGTTAGATACGTGTAGTTTGTACGTGACATTTTCTTGCATGAGAACCTAATAAATATTTAATAACCATAATAGGGTATGGTTGACCAACGTAACACGAGTAAATTGTCAACCGAGCAAAGCAAAGGTGAGTTCACTACTTTTTACTTAAAGCATGCGTTCCCGGTGGTTGGGAAACGGAACGAAACAACTTTTCCTGGTTTGGAATTGCTTACTATCTCCTTGTGCGGGATGCGGTATTTCTATCTCCTTGTGTGGGATACGGGTAACAACATTATCCCCTGTGAGGGATACAAACCTACTTTTCTCCCCTTGTGCGGGACCCTTAGTTAATTACTGCTTATACGGAATGCAACAAGCAACACTAAACGAAACTCTATCACTCAAGTCCCTACTACTTAATACCGATTAGTCGCCGGGGCCAGGCGAATGGGTTATTAGTTGATAGCGCTATTTAGGTCTTACCAGCCTCACACCGTGCCTGTAGAGGATCGGTCGTGAACTAATGTACTCTGGCAAACCGTCAATGATGATAGAACATTGACAAACGGGGCACTGCGGAAACGTACGGTTACCTAGCATTCGATATTGGAAAAACAGTTTAGTCGTTCACTTATGGGGTAGCTCCCCATGGCATGTATAAACGGACAAATTAACTGGTTAAAACAAGTTTTTGGAATTAAAACTGAAGAACTACAAACACGTGAACTCGCCAACGTTATGTTGACACTCTACTGCATGCTTTACAGGTTGCTCGATACTACTCTGGACGGACGTTGCAATCGGATGGAGTGCGGGGTTCGTAAGTAACATGATAATAAACTTGTGGTTTCAATTATGATGCGTTTTCTTCCCCTTTCCGCTGTGAACTTAAAACTATGTCTTGAAAAAAAAATTAAGTTAGGTCACTAATTATGCTAATGTTTATAAACACAATCTAATCCGTTCAATATAATTAGTGGCTAAGATCCTGGTCGTCACACGCCTTGCGGTAATACTCTGCGTGTTGATTTTGAGGGTGTGACAGATCACATATCCTTTTTTATTGCTACGCCGAGCGTTGATATCATACCGGTACCGTAACAAACATATCCGATAATGTAACGAATCGAACAAATTCCGATAGAAAAATAGCCACAAAGCATGATAAATCCCGCTAGTTTAGTTTAATATAGCAAAATGAGATTGAGTTCGTTCTTGCTCAACACTAAACTATAAAATTATCATTTCTTGAAAAGATATTTTAGATATCTTGTATAATACATTAGATCAGGGCTGGCCCAATGGGCTTATGATACTAGGCAAAGGCCTAGGGCCTACAAAATCTAGGGCGTCCAAATTTTATATATTGTTTCATATAGTATATTGGCTTTGGGCCATATAAATCAAGTGCAAGGCCCAGGTACCCAACTGTTACCCGTTAAAAAACACGTGAAAGTGTGAAACCTACGCGAAATTAATTGATTACCCACGTAGGCGTCTGTTGAGTTATCTATGCGAAACTAGGGCCGGACATTAGGGTAATCAATTGATCAGCGCTTCAATGTACCAACCATCTATCTCCATTGCAGATTGGCCCTTCTCAAAACAGGTAACAACTATTATTTTGCAACATCTACTAATCTTGCATTCTTATGTATTGTGTACACACCAGAATTGTTTAGGAATAATTTCATATTGCTATTAGCAGATTTCATTAGTTGTTTAGGGCTGATTATTTTAACTATTTTCTGTTTCTGATTTTTGGCCACCGAATTCATATGTACACACCAGATTTTTAAAACAAGGTTTATTGCCATTATCTCTATTCAAGTACGGATTTTTTGGTCTCTTACTCACAGCGTTTTATATCATTGTTGTCTTCATAATGTCTTTTAGTCTTTATATCATTATCGACTTCGTAATGTCTTCAATCAAATCCTTTATGACTGCTTTCTATTAGTTATAGTTACAAGTATTTAATTGCATCATTGCCATTGATTTAAGTGTTTTTAATGAATGTGAACCAGTGGTGTGTTTTAATGAATGTGATCCAGTTACACAAAACATATAACTTTCAAAAAGAAAAATGTTAACTTCGTCACCTATAAACTTTTTAGTTTATAATTGCCGTTCTCAAGCCTAGGTGAAGGCGGAGGGTTTTGTTACTAAATATGTTAAAAATGATAATTTTGCAAAAGGGCCTCCACTTCGTAGTTCGCTTAGGGTCTTCAAAAAGTTGGAACGGCCCTGCATTAGATTATAGACCCGTGTATTAAATGGATTTAAGGATAGTTTTTATTTAATTTTATAAAGTTTGTACAAATTTACATAACTGAATTTATTTTTATATTCAGGATCGCGCCACCAAGCAGACTCTAGCCCAGGGGTGCCGTGAAGACGACCTCTACGTTCTTCGCCAAACTCATGAAGCCTTGGTTACCGCATCATCTTGTCCAAAAGCTTCATTTGAGTTGTGGCATTCGAGACTTGGTCATGTTAATTTTGATGTTATCTCTATGTTGAAGAATAATGGGTTTTTGTCGTTTACTTCCGTATTACCTAAACCGGGTCTTTGTTCCCCGTGTGAACTTGCAAAAGCAAAAAGACAATCTTTTTTGACTAATGATAAACGGGCATCTATGCCACTTGAACTAATTCATTGTGACTTGTGGGGACCCTCTCCCATTAGGTCAATTGGTAATTTTTCATATTATGTTGCCTTTGTGGATGATTACTCGAGGTTTACTTGGCTATATCCTCTTAAAGCCAAATCTGATTTTTTTGATGCTTTATCAGTATTTATATCTTTCGTTCAAACTCAGTTCTCTACTAAAATCAAAATTTTCCAAAGTGATGGTGGCACAGAATTTACCAACAACCGAGTTCAAAAATTGCTAGCTCAAAATGGTACTTTTCATCGGATGTCTTGTCCTTATACCCCACAACAAAACGGTAGGGTTGAACGAAAGCATCGTCATATTGTTGAAACGGGCTTGGCTATGCTCTTTCATGGCAAAATACCCACCACTTATTGGGTAGATGCTTTTGCATCCGCAGTTTTTATAATTAATCGCTTACCATCAAAAATTTTACAAGGACAATCACCGTTTGAGTTCTTGTATCATCAAACACCAAAGTATAATATTTTCCGACCTTTTGGATGTCGTGTCTATCCTTGTCTCCGTGATTATACTCATCATAAATTATCTCCCCGTAGCATTCCATGCATTTTTATTGGATATTGCACCAAATACAAAGGCTATAGGTGTCTTGATCCTTCTACATCTCGTATTTACGTCACTAGAAGTGCTCGCTTTGACGAGTCATTTTTTCCTTTTGATACCAATACCACCGCTAATAATACTCTTGACTCGCTTGAAATCACAAATTTTTTGGATGTATCACCACAAGTTGCTCCACCAAAACAGTTTCAACCCACTGTTGAAACAACCAAAAATACTAGTTCCAAACATAATACTTTCCCTTTTACTATTCCCTTTATTCCAAACCCACCTAATGTTATTCCTTCAACAGGCCCAACTGTTTCACCTATTACACCCATGAGCCCAGTTATTTCACTTGATACTCCTGAGCCCACTTCACCTTCTACCACTTCACCTTCTACCACTGCTACCTCTGAGCCCGCTTCACCTACTGTGTCGCCGGCCCAATCCTTGCCTCAGCTCAGCTCTCCGGCCCAGCAATCATTTCAGCCTAATATTGAGTCTTCCGCTCACTCGTCTCCGACCCCGTCGGTTCCTGCTCCTCCGCCTCTTCCCACCCATCCGATGACGACTCGTTCCAAATCTGGAATATTTAAAATTCGTCATCGGGTTGACTTAGCTCATACTAAAACTCTCCCGTTACATCATGCTTTATTTGCATCCAATGATCCTACTACCTTCCTTAATGCTTCCAAAGACCCTAAATGGATACATGCCATGGAGGAAGAGTTTAATGCTCTCACTAGAAACAACACTTGGACTCTTGTTCCAAGACCTTCTAATGTCAATATTGTCGGATCTAAATGGATTTTCAGAACGAAGTTTCGAGCTGATGGTTCCATTGAACGTTACAAAGCCCGTCTCGTTGCCCAAGGCTTCAGTCAAATTCCGGGACTTGACTACTCTCATACTTTCAGTCCTGTTGTTAAAGCCACTACTGTTCGAACCGTTTTGGCATTGAGTGTCATTCACAATTGGCATCTTCACCAGCTTGATGTCAACAATGCCTTTTTACATGGCCATTTGACTGAAAATGTCTTCATGGAACAACCTAAGGGTTTCATTAATGCTCAATTTCCATCACATGTTTGTAAGTTAAACAAAGCCATTTATGGGCTAAAACAGGCCCCTCGGGCCTGGTTTCATCGCTTAAGCTTGTTTCTCCTAAACAATGGTTTCTCCTGTAGTCGTGCGGATCCATCATTATTTGTTTACAAACGTGATAACTGCATGATGTATCTCCTTGTCTATGTGGATGATCTTATTCTTACCGGCAACCATCAACCAACTATCTCCTCCTTTATCTCCTGTCTCAATAAAGAGTTTGCAATCAAAGATCTTGGAAAACTCAACTATTTTTTGGGTCTGGAGGTTACCTACACTAAAAATGGTCTCTTCATAAATCAGTCAAAATACGCTTTAGACATATTAACACGTGCCAAGATGTTGGATGCCAAACCGGCTCCAACACCTTTAAGCACCAATGTCTCTTTTGTTTCTACAGGTACTATGTTTCAAGATGCTACATTCTACCGTTCAATTGTAGGTGCTCTCCAGTATCTGACGATCACACGGCCTGATATGTCCTATGCTGTCAATCAAGTCAGTCAATTTCTTCATGCCCCTACTACTGACCACTTTCAGGAAGTGAAACGCATTTTGCGCTATCTCAAGGGTACACTTGCTTTTGGGTTACATTACAGTCGTCCCACTACCACATGTCTTCTTGGTTATTCTGATGCTGATTGGGCTCGTTGTCTAGAGACACGTCGCTCAACGTATGGTTATTCTATATTTTTGGGTGGAAATCTAATTTCTTGGAGTGCTAAGAAACAACCTACTGTTGCTAGATCAAGTTGCGAATCTGAATACCGTGCTATGGCCAACACTGCTGCAGAGATTGTATGGATAACTCATCTTCTTCAGGAGCTTCATGCTCTTCCGCCTGACAGACCTACTATTCTTTGTGATAATCAGAGTGCCATTTTTCTGACTCAAAACCCTGTTGCACATAAGCGGGCCAAGCATATAGATCTTGATTATCATTTCTTACGAGAATTAGTCCAAGCAGGAAAACTGGTTACCAAATTCGTTCCAACCAAGCTTCAGGTTGCTGACATTTTTACGAAGAGTCTTCCTTCATCGCAGTTTTGCTCTCTTCGAAATCTGCTTTGCATTGGTCCACCACCGTTCAGCTTGCAGGGGGATGTTAGATAGTATTTATATCTATTGTATTTTTCCTTATTCTTTAGGGGTCTTGTTGTAGTTTTCCCCTCTATATATTGTTGTACTCATTCTATTCTTTTCATCAATGAAATTCATCTTTTCACATTCACACAATAAGGGTATACTTTTATATTTTTCCATTTATTAGTCCGGTTATATAATAGACAAATGTAAGTACAATAATTTGTATAAAAGAAATTTATATTAGTCTACAATGCTTAAAAAATTTACAAAACTAAAGTAGTACTTTTATTAAGTATAAGTATAAACAATAAAAAAAATGAATGTTCAACTAAAATTAACTAATTTTTAAAACACTTTTTTTGTATTTGACATTTAGCAACCTTCATTCCTTAAAATTCAAACAAAAATGTAATAAAATCTTATTAGTGTGTTATATTAAAATAAAGTTATCATAAAATAAATATTTCATTTGGAGATATAATAATAATTGTTAAAAATAGCAATTAATTATCATTAAAAAGCTTTTGATTTTGGTAGATATTCATATCGATTAATAATTTAATATCATATTATGAAATATAATGCACCTTTGATTAAGAACAAATATTAAAGCAAATGAATCGAGAGATTTTTTGTTAAAATATAAATTAAGGAAAATAATAATAATAATAATAAAAAGCATTTGCTTAACCAAACGAAAACATTAAATAAGTAAATATCTTTTCAAGCGTTGGATTAACCTATTTTTTTCACTAATATAATACGAAAATAATAAACAATTTAATGAATATAATGTTTTCATTAAAGTTTAAATTTCATCTAGTTTATTACTACACGAATTTAAAGATATAAATTTATAAATTATTTAAATTTATATTCTCTACAAAATTTACATAAGTGAGTTTTTTACCATAGATGACGCAACAGTTGGTCATGTGTAAAAACCGATTCTTTTAGAAACAAACCAACTTTACATAGAAATTGTCCTATACTTTTATTTATCGTCATGGCAAAACATAGGGTGAGAGGAAACTGTCTTCTTTTCAATTTAAACGGAATCCTTCTATTTGGCGGTATTAAACGAAATCTAGGGATAAACGTTCAAGTGTCAATATTACTTCCGGATAATATGAGTGGTTTGGCAATCCTAAAAATATAACTTCATTTAGGACATCCGGTGAGTATAGACTTGCATCAAAATTATTATGAAGATATTTTATCCTTAACCCCGTTTATTATACGGGTCTAATAACATTAAAAGCGTTTTCAAAGCATGGAAGTAAACCGGTTTTCAAATATCGGATTAACCTATTCTTTACCATTTTTATTATTATAATATAAAATTCTAATATATTTAATAGATATTTTAATATATAATAAAAAATCCTTTTAAGGAATAAGAAGATGTTGTCACATTGACATTATTTGAAATTGTTTATAATAAGTAGAGTTGTTTACTAATAACTAACTATATATTTTAGATAATTTAAAAGTAAATAATCATTATCTAAGTAAACAATAAAATATTTGTTAGTATCAAGTTGTTAGGGATTTTTATTGTTTTGTATTAATTAATTAATTAAAAATAATATTAGTAAATTAAATGAGAGAATGCCATATGACATTAAGTAGCCTCTTGTTTTAGTATGAGAATGCCATGTGCCATTAAGCATACTGATATTTTCCATAAACAAGAGATTGTATTTGAGTAACTTTTCTTTTATTTATTCTTATTCTAACAGTATATTGTGATTAGTGGTGAGTTTTTACAAATTCCACATGGTATTAGCCCGATATTGTTCCTTCTCCTCACGACCTTCCTCTCCTTTCTAATCGTTGCAAACCCTAGCCCTAATGGTCGTCGTTGTACTGCCTACACAAACCAACCAACACCAGGGGCGCAAGTTTGTAGGGCCCGAGGGGGGGGGGCGTCCACCCCCGAACTTTTCGCTCAGTAGTGTCCGGTATGTAGTTTTCGCATACAATTTTTAAGGTATATACTTTTTCAACCCGTGGTTTTATAATTTTATTAGGTATATACGTTTTCGACCCCCCGGTCAGAAATTTCAAGCTTCGCCACTGACCAGCACCTCCTTTTTGTTTGCCAGCCTCCTCCACATGTTAACTATCATTTTAATTAGGCAAATTGGAAATAAATAATCCCACCCAACTCAATTTGGCCGATAATAATCCCAAGTCAGTTATTGGCCAATGGTCAATTTTTTTTGTAAAATAGTCCGCCGTTAAAATAGCTGAACGGAGTTAAGTTTTTTTTCCGAATTACAAACCGATGTTTTAGGGCTTTTGATCAGAACGAGGATACGAGTCGATTGAAGTAAAACTAACCTCGAAATACTGCCCCAACCTATGAAAACAGTGCTTCAATTCGAGTGTTTAAACTTCCAATTAACAAAAATCAAGTCATTTCGAGCACAATTTTGATTTGGATTTTATTTTGATTTGGATTTGTGCTCTTTAAATCATATTGACCTGTCTTTCAAACTTAGATTATTGTTTCTATCTTCAATAAGTTGTATTTAAACTTGGTATGTTTAAACAAATCTCTACGTTTTAGTTTTTTCTTCTGTTATAATCAACGGTGTTTGTAAAATTATGTTTTAACAGATTCTGCATTAGTGTGAGGGTAAGACATGAAGTATAAAGATGATAAACCTGAAAGACATTCAGAAGTGGTACCCATAGGAGTAATCTAAGTGGAGCTATGCGGGAGTACAAGTTACAACTGCTACCAACGAAGCTGGTGAGTCTTTTTCTGTTAAGAACCCAACTCTAACAAGATTAATCAAACTATACCCTCAATCGATTCATAGAACTGATTCTCGTCTTCTTCACCACATTAAAATCAAGAGTCATCACAGAGTCGTATTCTGGTAAAAAAAATCATTTCCTTGCATGGTTCTTTTTGTGCTATATTGTAACACCCGTTTAATTACTACTTGAATTTAATGAAAATTCATACGATTTAAACTAAAAAGCGTCTAAATTAAAACATAAGTTCCCAAACAAAGTTCTAAAGTAACCAAAGATTAGTCAACTACCGACTAATTCAAATATTCATAATTTGTTTAGCAAAATGTTTACATCCCAAAAACATTGTCTATCAAAGTTAAGATAACGCGGAAGCTCAAAAGTTTGTGTTCGGTTCTTCAACTACTTGCTTGACTGCCATCCGTAAGATTCCCATTATCACCTAAAGTCAAAACTATTCAAAATGTTAGTTTTGACAATGAATTGAATCATGCAAACAAGTTCTAGCATCAAAACATGAAAAACAAAATAAAATTTCAAAAGTTACCCTGCCGCGTGTCGCGGCAGGTTCTAGTCATCCTGTCGCGTGCCGCGGCAGCTGTCGCGTGTCGCGGAAGGATCATGAGATCCTGTCGCGTGGCGCGGGGGGAACGGTTTTCCAGCAGATGCAGGTTTTTGACCTGCATTTGCTACCAGCTCCGGAAACTCAGATTTTCAACTTCAAATGAGCATATCTTTTGACTCGTAAGTCCGTTTTAGGTGATTCTTTTTCCTATACGTCTGTAAATTCATTACCAACATGCCTATTACAATTATCATACCAAAAAGTTTAACTTACAGGCCGAACAACTAAAAGTCACTTATGCAATTATTCGGCCCATTCTAACTTCACTCAATTAGCTACCATTTAACTAGTAAACCTATGGCACTTTATACCCAACATCCGGGGCTTATCATCACCCGCATTTCTTTACCAATCTCATGGCTTAATGCTCTTGTGATTGTTATCGCCATTGTTAACTCACTAAAACACTAATACAACAATTTACACAACTAATTGACCTGTTGGCTCACCTTGTGGAATCCTCCAATATGATGACTACCAAACGGGTTCTTATTAACTCTAAACCTATTAATTCAAGTAACGATCATGGTCGCTACAATCAACGCACTTTCCATCCTACAATACGACTATACATAATTTAACAACAATTCACTTAATGTAACGGGTCAAGTTACATACCTTCAATGCACGCCCTTCAAACGCAAGTCGCCACCGGCTTGTCCACTCGATGCTCCGGTATCTTTTCCTATAGAGTTCAATCACGATACGTTTAGAACTCATTTTCAATCATATGTCGCATAATTTGCCTAAACATCACAATTATGCTTTTTAACTTTATATTTCTGTTTCAGGCCTTCTTTGAGGCATTTCTACGAACACTTTAAGGGCAAAATTTTACATGATTATATAACAAGTCCCTAACTTATCATTTAGCCCGAATTTACATCAATCAAGCTTTCATATATAATAAGTTTAACATTCATATTTCAGTAATCTCTTTCTATGAACCACATTACACTAGAATAATGCTCAAAACCCTAGTGTTTATCAATTTCTCACAAAACCCATGAATCACCTTCAATGTGTTCATGAAATTTCCAGAATTTAGACATGATTTCACATGTTATTGTCTAGGTTTTACTCCTAGATACTATATCATCCCTATGTTATCCAAATAACAAACATGCATCATCAAATTTCGGATTTCCCCAAATTCATGAGAATTTCAAGTAGAGAATTTTCATCAAATTTTACATACCTTATAACCCCTTTGCAATGAGGATCACTAATCTCAGCTCGGATTTCTTTTTGGATCAGATTTGAACCTTCAATTTAGGAGTTTTGTGGAATTTAGGGTTTTGAAGAGCTTGGTCGCCCCCTTGCTTCTTGCCTGGTCGATCTCACACACACAAGTGTGTTTAAGGTTTTTTATTTTTTTTATTAAAATTAGTTTCAATTTAAGCACTTTTGGCCCCTCAACTTTCGTTTTTATCTTGTTTTAAATTCTTAACTACTCATAAGTTATCATCTAACTAGGTTAGTGTCATTCCTAGTTAGTTTATTTTACTAATTTATTTGCAACCTAATTGCAATTTAAGAATTTGTATTTTCGGGATGTTACAAGTCCACCCCCCTTAAAAAGGGTTTCGCCCCCAAAACCAGAGTACGTACCAAATAATGTAGGGTAGAGACGTCGCATCTCCTCTGTCACACCCTGGCTTTGCGGAAGCGTGGGTTTATTTGGTGTGACTTCTTAATAACATAGCTTAATCACAACAAAGCTATATGAAAGTAAAACCATGATGATCATCCATTAATTTAAGTTTTAAAAATAAAATACGACAACATTGTTTTAAGAGTCGACACCTGCAACGGGTTACAACAAGACATAATAAAAATATTGTTCATACGACACAACCATAAAACATGAAATAAACATAGTTTAAGACTTGTGACTCGTCCAGGCAAAAGTCACAATCCCTAAACTCGGATGACATCATTTCTCCTACGCAGCTTGATGACATAGCATACCTTGCCAGATCCCTAATTTCCTGAAATACATGTAATTTGAAAAATCAACAAAAAGTTGAGCGAGTTCATGTAAAAGTAAGTATGTTTGTAAATCGTTAAAGTACGTCCCAATGTAAAAATGTTCCTGGTATGTAGCAATTAAGGAAAAAGAGATCACCACTGGGTTGCAAAGCCACTGGTATGTGTGAAGTGATGCAGGAAAACTCAAACCTAGCAAATTTGTACCGGGCCTCGGCTGTAAGACACAATCACCTCTATGGGCCTCCCCGGCCTCACAGGTGTGGGCTCGCTACACCCAAATAGATCTATCACTCTTGTGTCCCTCGGTCCTAACTACGAGGATTAATGGCTTTAAGTGTTGTACCCACCACTCACATGATCTGTACGTCCTAACCCTCCTTAAGCTAACCATACCATGTATAAAAATGTTCTAAATAATTGTAACATGTATTTCACCCCCGAAGTTATAAAACTGAAAACAGTTAAGAGAAAAGGGGGACATGAACTCACAGAAGTGCGTCTTGAAATAGTCGGTCCCAAATCAACCTACTGCGTGACGACCTACACGTACTAAATCCTATTAGACGGACGGCTGTGCCTTGGCTTAAGGTTTAACGTTTTTGGGAAATAGTTAGACAACCATTTCGTATTTACACTTCTTAATTATTTTATGAATATATTCTTTCCCAAGGATGGGGGTATTAATACATGTGTGTTTTATAATTCCGAAAATATATTTTTAAGTCTCACTTGAAAAATATATTTTAATTACTTTGTCTAAAATGTCTTAGTCTCCAAAATATATATATTTTTTCCAAAAATATTATATTTTATTTCATAAGCTTTCCCAAAATAATATTTCACCAAAAATATTCTAATAAGAGTATTTTTCCGAAAAATACATAAGTTACATTTTTAAAGTTCGCGTTGTATTACGATACTTATATAACTTAAATGTTTATTTTTGTGAGAGCGTTGATATCATTTTGGAAGTTGTATCTTCATGATATTTCGTGTAATATTATTTTTAACCCTAAAAATAATATATATCTAGTTCACAAAATAATCACAAAATCACACAAGCGACTTATTATAAAATATATATTCTAAATATATATTTAACAAGTTTTATTTACGAAAATCCACCTCCGGTACTTTGTAATTTTTGTAATAAAAATTATGGCGAAGTTTATATTTGAAAAACAAGTTAAAATTAGATTTGTAACCATTTGTTATAAAAATATTTCTAAGTGTTATATTTTTAGAAAAATTTCGCCAGAGTTTCCCTCTGTAAATGGAGGTGTCCATGCTTTTAGCATATCATTTTCTTTTTGTAAAATCAATCAACCAATTTACCAATCAACAATATACAATATTTATTCATCAAACTAGACAAAATATGAATAAATCATAAACTCATGAACTTGAAGGTTTTGTAAAAATATGTAGTAAATCACCAACACATTTAGTAGGTTTTATTAACTTTAAAAACATGATTAGCTTCTTGTAAACTTTATTTTTAAAGAATTTGAAGTTTTACAACTTCTAGTCAAGATTCACAAAAAATACTTCTTTGTTAAATTTATTGTTACACAAGTGTTCATTCACTTATTTATTTACCAAGTTTGCTTCTAGTTCATAAAATATCCGGGTTTTAACAAAACTAGTATTTCCGCTTGGTTCTTCCGAAAAACCACTTGTAGATCTTTAGATCCACAAGTTTACAACTTCATTTTACAAGAAAAATTATGTTTATTCAAGCTTCAAGTTCATGGTGGATGGTTTCATCATCTTTCACATTTTCTAACACTAACATACTACTAGTTCATGTTCTTGAACATGATCTAGTATGTCTAGATGATGATCCATCCCACTTTTAGTAACAAACAACATCAAATAATCACAACTATACAAGATTTACACACATAACTTCTCTTTATCCAACTTATTCATCTTATGTTCAAGACTTTAATGGAAGTTCTTTAGTGTTCTTAATTTTTAACCATTAAATCTACTATTAACCACCATAAACAAGATCAAGATGATGATTAGAAACACTTACTACTAACTCAAGGCTAGGGAAGAAACAAGATGTAAATGTGGTGGATAAAAGAAATCTAGAGCGGTTCTTGAACTTTTGAAAGCACCGGGCTTAGTTGTAGAGCTCCTTGCACCTTTGGATGTATGAGAAATGAGTGAATAAAGGTTGGAAGTGGTGGTGGTGTGGTGGAGAGGGGGCGGCCATGAGTGGAGGTGTAGAGGAAGAGGATGAGTTGGTTGTTGATGTTTGAATGAGAGAGATTGGAGGACTAGAGAACTTATTTATAAACCATTTCTTCATATTATCCAACATACCTTATGTTCTCTAGATTACCAACAACAATATAATAATCAAGAAATCACAAGGGTGTGTCCCACCCTTGTGACCGTCGCAATGAGGCGGGGGGGGGGGGGGGGGTAAGGGTTGGGTGGTGTAATGGTTAAGTTACAATTTAGTTGGATTGTAAAGGTTTAGTTATTAGGATATTTAAGTGTGTTTATTAATATAAAGGGTGTTAGGGTGTTCGGGGACCCTAACTAGCTCAGAAAAGTAGAAACAATGTCTTTGGCAATATTTTTATGTTCCGGGTAAAGTCCGGTTGTTCAGTTGGATGTTGATCCGTTAAAGTGCTAAGTAAAGCTATAAAGTGTCGTTTATATTATTTTTAGTGACACAATCAATTACCATCACTTTGGAAAGTGTCTAGAATTATTTTACCAAGTTTTTGCACTTTACTAGCTTTGTTAAAAGCTGAATTTTGTATGTAGTGCAGAATTTTGTAATTAAAGTGTATTTTAGGCACTTCCGGTCACTATAACTATCACCTAGTGACGCAGTTTTATGATCCTCACCTCCCTACACTCCCTACTAGTGTAGTAAACTATTCCCGGCTCATACTGGCCTCAGAAACAATGTCTGTCTAGTGCTGGCAATGTCAGCATGTTTACTGGGTTATCCGCTCATTGTGCTAACTGTGCTTTTGTGCATTAAGTTTGTCACTAATGTTTTGTGTGTAATAAATGAAGTGACAGTAATAAAGTATGATGCATGAGTATGTATGTATCAGAAAACAGAAAGCAGTTTAATCATGATTGTAATCAAGCACAGTAATTAAGCACTAATTAAGTATTAATTAATTTGTACGGATACCTGGATTTGTGAGGGTTGTCACATTCTCCCCCCGTTAAGAAAATTTCGTCCCGAAATTTTAGGTTCTGCTTCTGGTTGCAGAGGTCTTGGGAAATAAATGGGGGTATTTCTCTTTCATTCGATCCTCACGTTCCCAGGTGTATTCTGGACCATGTCTTGCATTCCAATGAACTTTGACGAGCTTGACACTACTCCTGCATGTCTTGTTTATCTTCCAATCCGTAACCTCAACTGGTTCCTCAACGAAGTGGAGTGTGTCGTCAATATGAATCTCGTCTGCGGGAATGACAACAGTTTCTTGTGTTGGACTCTTCTTCAAGTTTGATACATGGAATGTATCGTGAACACCGTTAAGCTCGGCAGGTAAGTCCAACTTGTATGCTACTAAACCAATTGCCAGCATTGATGAAAAATGACAAAGGAAAAACTTCTCCCATCGCATCATTAACCGGTGTAGGATTAAAGATCAGGTCCAGGGTTCGAGTCAAATCGACCTTCCCTCTCATCTCAGGGTGAGGCAAAGAATTCAAGCAAATGTTCGTTCTTCAATCTCTCGGCTGCTCAAGAAGTTGGACTAGCTGCTCCTCCAACCCGGAGTGGATTCTAGTGGAAGGGCAGAGCAAAGCCTTGCAGTAGGAAGGTGTTCGTTGCTGGGACGGGTCAACAGTTTCTTGTGTTGGACTCTTCTTCAAGTTTGATACATGGAATGTATCGTGAACACCGTTAAGCTCGGCAGGTAAGTCCAACTTGTATGCTACTAAACCAATTCACTCCAGAATCTTGAATGGGCCAATATAACGTGGATTCAACTTTCCACGCTTTCCAAAGCGTGCCACACCCTTCCAGGGTGATACCTTCAACAATACCATGTCTCCTACCTCAAACTCCAGAGGCTTCCTTCTTCGGTCCGCATAACACTTTTGTCGATCGCGAGCCGCCTTGATGCGTTCTCGCATCTGAGCAATCTTATCTGTGGTTTCCTGGACCACTTCTGGACCAACTAACTGTCTATCGCCTGCATCAGACCAACAAATCGGTGATCGACATTTGCGTCCGTAAAGAGCTTCGAACGGTGCGGCTTGAATACTTGCGTGATAACTATTATTGTATGAAAATTCGACCAATGGTAGGTGAGTATCCCAACTTCCACCTAAATCCATAACGCAAGCTCGCAACATATCTTCTAATGTCTGGATCGTTCGTTCACTCTGTCCATCAGTTTGTGGGTGAAAAGTTGTACTCAGTTTCAACTGAGATCCTAATGCTTCTTAGAAGGACTGTCAAATCCTTGACACAAACCTTCCGTCTCTATCAGAGATGATCGAGAGAGGTACTCTATGACGTGCCACGATCTCTCTCATGTATATCTCAACCAACTTGCTCGTGTTATCTTTCTCTCTGATGGGTAAGAAGTGTGCAGATTTCGTCAACCGGTCTACTATTACCTAAATAGTATCGTGACCTTTTGGCGTTCTTGGCAACTTTGTTATGAAATCCATCGAAATCTGTTCCCATTTCCATTTGGGTATCTCAGGTTGCTGCAGAAGTCCTGAAGGCTTCTGGTACTCAGCTTTTACCTTGGCGCACGTTAAACGCTTGCTAACATAAACTGCTACATCGCCTTTCATCCTAGGCCACCAATAATAATCCTTAAGATCTTGGTACATCTTATCCGCTCCCGGGTGGATAGAGTACCGTGATTTGTGAGCTTCATCGAAAATCACCCTTCTCAAACCACCAAACAGAGGAACCCAAATCCGCCTCATGAAGCATAAAGTTCCTTCCTCGTTTGGTACTAACTGCTTCTCCATTCCACGGAGATATTCCTCTTCAATGTTCCTTTCTTTCAGAGCCTCTTTCTGCGCGGCGCGAATGCGCAGGGAAAGATCTGTCTAGATAATCATCTCTAAAGCCCTAACCCTTATGGGCTTGTTTCTTTCCTTTCGACTTAGGGCATTGGCGACCACATTCGCCTTCCCTGGATGATACTTGATCTCACAGTCGTAATCGTTCAATAACTCGACCCAGCGTCTTTGTCTCATGTTTAGCTCCTTCTGGTCGAATATGTGTTGCAGACTCTTATGATCCGTGAAGATTGTACACTTTGTACCATATAAATAACGTCTCCAAATTTTCAACGCGAATAGCACTGCGCCTAGCTCCAAATCGTGTGTGGTATAATTCTTTTCATGGACCTTCAACTGGCGTGACGCGTAGGCTATAACCTTCTGGCGCTGCATTAACACGCAACCCAAATCTTGACGCGAGGCGTCACAATATACCACGAAATCATTAGTTCCCTCTGGTAGCGATAAGATCGGCGCATTGCAAAGCTTGTCTTTCAACAACTGAAACGCTTCTTCCTGTTTGATTCCCCAATCAAACTTCTTATCCTTCTGCATGAGGGAAGTTGATGTGCGTGAAGTGTCTTATATTTTAGGTGTATATTTTAAGCCCTTTTACACTTTTTAGCCAAGTTTTAAATTTATAAAACACGATATTTACTAACACTAAACACACATATGGGCAAGTGCACCCATGTCCAGGTACCTGAACTGGGCATTTCTGTAGATTTTTGGGCACGGGGGCGTGTTCAATGAGCACGGGGGCGTGTCCAATGAGCACGGCTGGGCACGGGGGCGTGTTCAATGAGCACGGGGGCGTGTCCAATGAGCACGGGGGCATGTTCAATGAGCACGGGGGCGTGTCCAGACTGCCAGTACCAAAAGTAAACAGAAGGCTGGGCACGGGGGCGTGTTCAATGAGCACGGCCCCGTGTCCAGGTACCTGAACTGGGCATTTCTGCAGATTTTTGGGCACGGGGGCGTGTTGGGTTGAGCACGACCCCGTGCTGAACTTGCTGTAATAAAGAAAAATTGTCAAGAGACTCTGTTTTTGTGCATGGGGTGTCGGTTCAAGCTTCCTTTAGTATCCTTCACCATCCCGAGTGTGTTTTATTCCTGCAAATTAAAACTAAACTAGAAAGCATAAAGTTAAACTAATCTAAAACTAAGGATAGTTCCGCGGAATGCCTCCGTGGTGCGCCACGTTTATAAGGGTCCTTGGCTAGACCCTCCTTATCGGGTGGTTCTGGCACATCTTCAATTAGGGGGTCATTATTGCCAAAAGGATATTTCATTGAGCGCTCAAGATCTATGCTCCTTTTGAATGCCCCTAATTGAAGAGGTAGATTGTTGAACTTCCGGTTTTTCAAAGCTTCATGAGTTTTCACAAAAGGTCGTCCCAACACTAGAGGAGCGTCATCGAGGATGACAAAGTCGGTTGGGATTACCATTTGATTTATTTGAACCAAGACATCCTCCACTACACCGATTGATTTTATTACTTTCTGATCGGATAGAAAAATGAGTATTTGAAGTGGAGAAAAATCACTAATACTTAATTTTTCGAAAATGTAGTTAGGCATTATGTTAACACAAAGATCTTTATCAATGGTGATATTACTAATAAAGGAATTTTGAAAGAAACATGAAACCGGTGTAATGTTAATTTCAAAAGGGTCTTCTTTTATTAGCGAAGTTTGATCATTAATTAACTTAACACTTACCATTTCTTCAATTTTAGTGTTAGTGTTTAACTCTTTTAAAAACTTAGCATGAATGGGTACTAAACAATGATTTTCAAAAGAAGGTGACAAGAGATTAATTTATTCAAAATTAGACTCTTCTTGAATTTTAACGTTATCGGCCTCACCTTTTTCGTTGTTTAACTCATGTGTCGGTTTTTCACTTATTTGTTCTTCCATTTTTAACTCTTCAACTATCGTTTCTTTATTTAATTCTTCTCTAGCGCGGGACTCCTCTTCCCTTGCGCGAGATTCTTTTATGCAACGTTCGATAGTTTTAATGTGTTCTAATATCCTATCAGTCACTTCGGTGATAGAGAAAGGATCGGGATTCTCAAAGCTTGAATCCGGTTGTTCGATCCTTGGTTCCTCATAGTACTCATATGAAGTAGATGGTTCACACCATTGTTCTTCATTGTAAGTATATGATGGATAAGGGTCGTAATTTTGTTCTTCATAGTACTCATATGAGGTGGGTTGTTCACGCCATGGTTCATCATAATAAGAGTATGAAGGTGGTGGCTCATATCTTGACTCCTCAAAGTATGAGTATGAAGGCTCATACCTTGGTTCATCAAAATATGAGTATGAGGGAGAAGGTTCATACCTTTGGTCTTCATAGGATGTGTATGAAGTCGATGGCTCGTACCTGGGCTCCTCATAATAGTTGTATGAAGTGGATGGTTGAAATAAGTTACAATATTGTACCGGGTGTGGGTTTCCACAATTAGTGCAATAGTCTTCCCTATAATCATCCTCCTCATAGGTGTAGTTGTAGCCTCCTGAGTAATGATCCATAAGAATCACTCAACAGACCACAAGTGAGTCTCGGGACCAGAAAACAGAAAATTAAGACGGAAACAGAGGCTGGGCACGGCCCCGTGTTCAGTGGACACGGCCCGTGTTCAGGATCTGTATCTGGGCGTTTGAATTAAAGTTACTGGTCTCGTTGAGCACGGGGGCGTGTTCAGTGAGCACGACCCCGTGTTCAGACTCTGTATCTGGGTGTTTAACTAAAAATATGCAGCACGGCCCCGTGTTCAGGCTACTGTGAATGCAAACTAAACTAAAATGCAGAAAAATGTGCGCGCGGTTTAAAAAGGTTTTGAAAAACAGATTAGGCCGTCGATTTTAAGCTTTCTTAAAATCCTTGTGTCCCCAGCAACGGCGCCAAAAACTTGATGTGCGTGAAGTGTGTTATATTTTAGGTGTATATTTTAAGCCCTTTTACACTTTTTAGCCAAGTTTGAAATTTATAAAACACGATATTTACTAACACTAAACACACATATGGGCAAGTGCACCCATCGTGGACGTAGTATAGTGTTGGTAAGATACCGAGGTCGTCCAAGGACACAAGAGCTTTTAGTACCGGTTTATCCTCAACGTCTAATCAAATCAAAATGTTAGAAAAAGATTTTTAAACTAAGAAAATAAAACTAACTAAAATGCTGAAAATAAAAATAAAAATAAAGACAGATAGACAAGATGAATCACTTGGATCCGACTCGTGTGTAGTGTAACCTTTGATTATTTTCGCACTTTTGCACTTGTTTAAGAGATTATGTCAGTTATTGTAGTAGGCCCCTCTTTTGAAGGTGACGTTACCCTCAACCCAGTAGTTTGAGTCAGCAAGGAGACAATCCTAAAGGGTCGGATTATTGAAAGATAATTAATTAAGTTATTAATGCGTAATGTGGTAGGCCCCTCTTTTGAAGGCGACGTTACCCTCAGCTAAGTAGTCTGAGTCAGCAGGGATACAGTCCTAAGTAGCTGGGTTAAAGTTTTAATAGTAATTTAACTTATGAGGGAATCAAAGAGTTTGGACCCCCGCCATCCAATACCTTTGGGTATTGAAGGAGGTCCTACTAAATTTGACCCAGGTCCTTTGCAGGATCTATACACTGAACAATGGCAAGACTCTTACCAAACCGTTCCCTTAACCCCCGACCAGGTAGCCAACATACCTCCATATAGACCGTGGAGATATGAATGGTGAAAATCTTTTATTTTATATAGACAGTAAAATAATGCCAAGACACCACGGACAAACGATAAGGAAGAATCACCTTCAACATAAGAAACTAGTAATTAAAGTCATTAATACAAAACCAATTAAAAAGTGCAAAAGATTAAAAATAAAAAGTATTACACTAAACACCTGTCTTCACCAAGTGATGTAAGAGACTTAGGCAAACATGGCCTTTGATTGTCAAGAACTCTTACGATCAATCTTGGATCCCGAGACGACTCACACACTCTATGATGGACAGTGGATGATGGTGGTGGATGATGGTGTTATGGTGGTGGTGGGTGGTGGGTGAAGTGTGAGAGAGGTGGTGTGTCATGGGATGAGTTGAAATGACTCCAAGCACTCCTATTTATAGGCTGAACAGAAGCCCGGGCATGGCCCCGTGCCCGCTGGGCACGGCCCCGTGTCCATCTGACACTCTCTCTCTTCATTAATTGTAATTCGCAGTTATAATAAATGCGCCTGCAGCAACTGGACCACGCCCCCGTGTCCGCTGGGCACGGCCCCGTGGTGGGCAATAGAAGCTTCTATAGGTTTGTCTTTTCTGCTGCTTCTTGGGCACGGCCCCGTGCTCGCTGAGTACGGGGCGTGTTCAGTCTTCTGATTTCTTAGTTTTGCTTGGGGAGATGCTGTCGAGGGGTCGGGCAATCCACTTTTGTTCCTTTTCTTGTATTTATGTTAGATTTTACTGTCTTTTTGCTTCTTTTGTTATTTTGAGCTCATTTAATCCTGAAAACACAAAAGGAAGACAAAAGCATACTTTTTCCAACATTAGTACTAAAAAAGGGTTAGTTTTAGGCCACAATTGATGTAATTTATATTTTGCATTTTGTGCACATCAAATACCCCCACACTTGAATCTTTGCTTGTCCTCAAGCAAAACTCTTTATAATGTGGCTTTATTCACTCCTAAATGGAATGGGTAGAAGAGAAGGTTTTTGAGCTTGTCATAGAGTGTCGGGATTTCCAAGATTATTTAGGTTTTATTTTTATTTATTTACAATCCTATTTGTCATGATTTATTAAAAACATTTCATAAGATAAATTATTTATTAGGGCATAACATACCTTTTTAAAATTCCATTTATATACAAGTTCACATACCTCACGGGGGAATCACTCAACACTCGGCCGAAGGTGTATTTTTTAGTGAATCACTCGAGAGCGGCATGGAACTTACTCCTACCATAAGCTTGCCAAGCAATCAATCCTCCTCCTTTTTAACTATATGCCTTTGTAAATATCAAGAGGACTTTTTGGGTGAAGGGTTAGGCTTGGGCTAAAGGTGGGTGGTTGGGTTAATGGTTAGTAAAAAGGCGAAAAGCGTAACAAACGTTGGTTTTTCAAAAGACTTTTTATTTTTTACATTTTTATTTTATTTTGATGAACCATTTGTTTCAAACAAGGTTATTTTTGATGAACTTGTTTGTTTGGTTTCATCAAAATATATAGCTTTTTTTTTTTTTGAATAGAGTCATTAGAAAACCGAACGTTGTTACTAAAAAAAAGGGTTAAAAATAAAAAGGTTTAGGTGGGTAAAAAGGGTGATGGTTTTTGGGTTAAGAAATGAATAGGTTTAGGCTTAAAAGGGTTAACTAGGGGGATTTTGGGTAGGTGGTAAAAAAAATGAAAAATAATGGTGTAGAAAGAAAAAGGGTTAGTCCTAATGCCTCCATCATTTACTTACTTGGGTTTAAGTTGGTAAGGACCGGAAATGTATTGTTGTTGCAAGTTCTAGAGTCGTACGAACCAAGCGGCTATTCACACAAGAAACGAAAAATGAGCATTTAGTGTAAAGATATATATTTGTATGCTCGTTAAAGGCTCAAAACTCACTTTTGTGGGAGAAGGGTTTTTCGTGTGATCAAGTATATATAATCAAATTTTAACTAAGTTTGTCATGCCTTTTCATAATTTTCTTATGTTGGTTCTTTTTATCACGACGCTATCGGTTGTAAACTTGTAAAAATATAACCTTGTTAAGACTTGTATTCCCAACTTAAACTTAAACAAGTAAAAAAATGATTTTTTTTGGAAACGATTTGGGGTGATTAGCGGTTCCAATAGAGTTTTGTGTAAGGCTTGTTATTAGGACTTGCAAAATTCAAGGTTTTAGCATCCCCCCACACTTAAATTACACATTGTCCTCAATGTGTTCCAAAAATAAGTTTTTCGGTTGATTAAAATGTGTAAAAGTGGGTTAAAAACAAGATTTTATGTTACTGGGTAGCTGAACACGGGGTGGTGTTGGCTGAGCACGGCCCTGTGTCCAGACTGCCAGTACCAAAAGTAAACAGAAGGCTGGGCACGGGGGCGTGTTCAATGAGCACGGCCCCGTGTCTAGGTACCTGAACTGGGCATTTCTGCCGATTTTTGGGCACGGGGGCGTGTTGGGTTGAGCACGACCCCGTGCTGAACTTGCTGTAATAAAGAAAAATTGTCAAGAGGCTCTGTTTTTGTGCATGGGGTGTTGGTTCAAGCTTCCCTTAGTATCCTTCACCATCCCGAGTGTGTTTTATTCCTGCAAATTAAAACTAAACTAGAAAGCATAAAGTTAAACTAATCTAAAACTAAGGATAGTTCTGCGGAATGCCTCCGTGGTGCGCCACGTTTATAAGGGTCCTTGGCTAGACCCTCCTTATCGGGTGGTTCTGGCACATCTTCAATTAGGGGGTCATTATTGCCAAAAGGATATTTCATTGAGCGCTCAAGATCTAGGCTCCTTTTGAATGCCCCTAATTGAAGAGGTAGATTGTTGAACTTCCGGTTTTTCAAAGCTTCATGAGTTTTCACAAAAGGTCGTCCCAACACTAGAGGAGCGTCATCGAGGATGACAAAGTCGGTTGGGATTACCATTTGATTTATTTGAACCAAGACATCCTCCACTACACCGATTGATTTTATTACTTTCCGATCGGATAGAAAAATGAGTATTTGAAGTGGAGAAAAATCACTAATACTTAATTTTTCGAAAATGTAGTTTGGCATTATGTTAACACAAAGATCTTTATCAATGGTGATATTACTAATAAAGGAATTTTGAAAGAAACATGGAACCGGTGTAATGTTAATTTCAAAAGGGTCTTCTTTTATTAGCGAAGTTTGATCATTAATTAACTTAACACTTACCATTTCTTCAATTTTAGTGTTAGTGTTTACCTCTTTTAAAAACTTAGCATGAATGGGTACTAAACAATGATTTTCAAAAGAAGGTGACAAGAGATTAATTTATTCAAAATTAGACTCTTCTTGAATTTTAACGTTATCGGCCTCACCTTTTTCGTTGTTTAACTCATGTGTCGGTTTTTCACTTATTTGTTCTTCCATTTTTAACTCTTCAACTATCGTTTCTGTATTTAATTCTTCTCTAGCACGGGACTCCTCTTCCCTTGCGCGAGATTCTTTTATGCAACGTTCGATAGTTTTAATGTGTTCTAATATCCTATCAGTCACTTCGGTGATAGAGAAAGGATCGGGATTCTCAAAGCTTGAATCCGGTTGTTCGATCCTTGGTTCCTCATAGTACTTATATGAAGTAGATGGTTCACACCATTGTTCTTCATTGTAAGTATATGATGGATAAGGGTCGTAATTTTGTTCTTCATAGTACTCATATGAGGTGGGTTGTTCACGCCATGGTTCATCATAATAAGAGTATGAAGGTGGTGGCTCATATCTTGACTCCTCAAAGTATGAGTATGAAGGCTCATACCTTGGTTCATCAAAATATGAGTATGTGGGAGAAGGTTCATACCTTTGGTCTTCATAGGATGTGTATGAAGTCGATGGCTCGTACCTGGGCTCCTCATAATAGTTGTATGAAGTGGATGGTTGAAATAAGTTACAATATTGTACCGGGTGCGGGTTTCCACAATTAGTGCAATAGTCTTCCCTATAATCATCCTCCTCATAGGTGTAGTTGTAGCCTCCTGAGTAATGATCCATAAGAATCACTCAACAGACCACAACTGAGTCTCGGGACCAGAAAACAGAAAATAAAGACGGAAACAGAGGCTGGGCACGGCCCCGTGTTCAGTGGACACGGACCGTGTTCAGGATCTGTATCTGGGCGTTTGAATTAAAGTTACTGGTCTCGTTGAGCACGGGGGCGTGTTCAGTGAGCACGACCCCGTGTTCAGACTCTGTATCTGGGTGTTTAACTAAAAATATGCAGCACGGCCCCGTGTTCAGGCTACTGTAAATGCAAACTAAACTAAAATGCAGAAAAATGTGCGCGCGGTTTAAAAAGGTTTTGAAAAACAGATTAGGCCGTCGATTTTAAGCTTTCTTAAAATCTTTGTGTCCCCAGCAACGGCGCCAAAAACTTGATGTGCGTGAAGTGTGTTATATTTTAGGTGTATATTTTAAGCCCTTTTACACTTTTTAGCCAAGTTTTAAATTTATAAAACACGATATTTACTAACACTAAACACACATATGGGCAAGTGCACCCATCGTGGATGTAGTATAGTGTTGGTAAGATACCGAGGTCATCCAAGGACACAAGAGCTTTTAGTACCGGTTTATCCTCAACGTCTAATCAAATCAAAATGTTAGAAAAAGATTTTTAAACTAAGAAAATAAAACTAACTAAAATGCTGAAAATAAAAATAAAAATAAAGACAGATAGACAAGATGAATCACTTGGATCCGACTCGTGTGTAGTGTAACCTTTGATTATTTTCGCACTTTTGCACTTGTTTAAGAGATTATGTTAGTTATTGTAGTAGGCCCCTCTTTTGAAGGTGACGTTACCCTCAACCCAGTAGTTTGAGTCAGCAAGGATACAATCCTAAAGGGTCGGATTATTGAAAGATAATTAATTAAGTTATTAATGCATAATGTGGTAGGCCCCTCTTTTGAAGGCGACGTTACCCTCAGCTAATTAGTCTGAGTCAGCAGGGATACAGTCCTAAGTAGCTGGGTTAAAGTTTTAATAGTTGTTTAACTTATTAGGGGATCAAAGAGTTTGGACCCCCGCCATCCAATACCTTTGGGTATTGAAGGAGGTCCTACTAAATTTGACCCAGGTCCTTTGCAGGATCTATACACTGAACAATGGCAAGACTCTTACCAAACCGTTCCCTTAACCCCCGACCAGGTAGCCAACATACCTCCATATAGACCGTGGAGATATGAATGGTGAAAATCTTTTATTTTATATAGACAGTAAAATAATGCCAAGACACCACGGACAAACGATAAGGAAGAATCACCTTCAAAATAAGAAACTAGTAATTAAAGTCATTAATACAAAACCAATTAAAAAGTGCAAAAGATTAAAAATAAAAAGTATTACACTAAACACCTGTCTTCACCAAGTGATGTAAGAGACTTAGGCAAACATGGCCTTTGATTGTCAAGAACTCTTACGATCAATCTTGGATCCCGAGACGACTCACACACTCTATGATGGACAATGGATGATGGTGGTGGATGATGGTGTTATGGTGGTGGTGGGTGGTGGGTGAAGTGTGAGAGAGGTGGTGTGCCAAGGGATGAGTTGAAATGACTCCAAGCACTCCTATTTATAGGCTGAACAGAAGCCCGGGCACGGCCCCGTGTCCATCTGACACTCTCTCTCTTCATTAATTGTAATTCGCTGTTACAATAAATGCGCCTGCAGCAACTGGACCACGCCCCCGTGTCCGCTGGGCACGGCCCGTGGTGGGCAATAGAAGCTTCTATAGGTTTGTCTTTTCTGCTGCTTCTTGGGCACGGCCCCGTGCTCGCTGAGCACGGGGCGTGTTCAGTCTTCTGATTTCTTAGTTTTGCTTAGGAAGATGCTGTCGAGGGGTCGGGCAATCCACTTTTGTTCCTTTTCTTGTATTTATGTTAGATTTTGCTGTCTTTTTGCTTCTTTTGTTATTTTGAGCTCATTTAATCCTGAAAACACAAAAGGAAGACAAAAGTATACTTTTTCCAACATTAGTACTAAAAAAGGGTTAGTTTTAGGCCACAATTGATGTAATTTATATGTTGCATTTTGTGCACATCAGAAGTCAATGGATGAGCGATTTTTGAAAAATCCTCGATGAATCTCCGATAGTAACAAGCCAAACCCAAGAATTGTCGAATCTCGGTTGGCGTCTTTGGAGTCTCCCAATTCTTTATCGCTTCGATCTTTGTGGGATCCACATGGATTCCATCTCCATTTACCACATGTCTAAGAAATTGGACTTCACGTAGCCAAAACTCGCACTTCGAGAACTTGGCATACAGCTTTTCCTTTTCAGTAGCTCCAAGATAGCTCTCAAATGTTGTTCGTGTTCATCCTTCGTCTTCAAATAGATCAAAATATCGTCTTTGAACACAATCACAAATTTGTCGAGGTACGGCTTACAAACTCTATTCATCAAATCCATAAAAATAGCTGGCGCGTTTGTCAACCCAAACGGCATTACCAGAAACTCGTAATATCCATATCGAGTTCTAAAAGCGGTCTTGGGAATACTTTCCTCTTGTATTCTCAGCTGATGGTAACCTGATCACAAATCGATCTTCGAGTAGTAGCTTGAGCCTTGCAACTGATCGAATAGGTCATCAATCCTTGGCAGAGGATACCTATTCTTGATCGTCAACTTGTTCAACTCCTGGTAGTCAATGCACATACGGAAACTACCGTCTTTCTTTTTGACAAATAGAACTGGAGCTCCCCAAGGCGAGAAGCTTGGTCGGATGAATCCTTTGTCTAGCAACTCTTGAAGTTGTGTCGACAATTCCTGCATCTCCGAAGGGGCAAGTCGATAAGGTGCCTTAGCCACAGGCGCGGCGCCTGGAACTAAGTCAATATGGAACTCAACTTGCCTTTGAGGTGGCAATCCTGGCAAGTCCTCTGGAAAGACCTCAGGATATTCTTTCACCACTGGGATGTCTTCGATCTTCGGCTCAGCAGCTTCTTTATCCACGATGTGTGCCAAGAAGGCAACACATCCTTTCTGTAGACACTTTCGGGCTTTCAGACAGCTGATGATTCTTAGAGGCGTATCGCGCTTTTCTCCGTGAACCACGATCGTTTCTCCATCTTCTGTTGGGACGCGAATGATCTTTTCGTGACAAATAATCTCAGCCTTGTTGCTCGACAACCAATCCATCCCTACTACCACGTCGAAGCTTCCCAACTCGACTGGTAGCAGGTCCAAAGTGAACTCACGCTCTCCCAGCTCAATCACACAACCTCTGACAACTTCATTAGCTTCAACTAGCTTTCCATTAGCCAGCTCAATTGAATACGGAATATCTAGTTTACTAGCAGCTAACCCAAGCATACTCTTAAATTCTAACGATGCGAAACTATAGTCGGTACAAGTATCAAACAGAACAGATGCAAAGCGTTGATTTATAGGGAATGTACCAGTGACAACATTGGGATCCTGGCGCGCTTCCCTTGCTCCGATGTTAAACACTCTACCTCGGGCTTGATTCAGTTTTGGGCATTCCTTCTTGAAGTGCCCAACTTCTCCACAATTAAAACAGCCTGGTCCATGACCATTACCACCTCCGTTCCCAGCTTGAGCGTTGTTTTGGTTGCGATTCACATTACCAGCTTGATTTGCATTGTTTCCACGGTTTCCATTTCCTCCATTATTCCCTTGCGGCCGGTTTCCATTACCACCGCAGTTGTGGTTTCCAAAACCCCTTCGGCCACCCTGGCCTGAACCAACCCAGCAGGTATCCTTCAAATGGCCAATTCTCCCACAAGTTTCACAATTTCTATTTCTACATGGACCAGCATGATGATACTGGCATATTCCACACTTGGGCAGAGTGCCCATATAACCCTTTCCTTTGTTCTCAACACCGGTTGCAGCCTTCACCGGTGTGCTTGATTCACCTTTCTTATTCGTGTTGCTTGTACCCTGCTTGAAGTTCGAGAATTTGCTTTTGTTATCCCCAGACGACTCCACGTGAGTCTCTTTCTTCTTCTGCTCAGAATTCGAAAACTTGTTCAAGCGAATGGCTTCCTCAGTAAGAGCCACACTGAGATCAATGGCTTCTGTGATCGTCGCAGGCTTGGAAGTAGTAACCATACTCATGATCTGAGGTGCCAATCCCCAGATAAAGCGCTCGATACATTTGAACTCCGGTGTAACCATGTATGGCACTACGTGGGACAAATCATGAAATCTCTGAACTTCCTTCGCATGAGCTCCTTCAGCTCATTCCACGACATCGCATAAGCAGCAGCTTCACCAAGAGTTTGCACTTGCAAGTTCCACCAGGATAGGGCTCCGTCCAGAAATAGCCCTGAAATGTAGGTCACTTGTTGTTCGGGAGCGCACTTGCTCATTCTAAGAATAGATTCAGTCTTCTCAGCCCATCTTACAAACGCAATAGCACCTCCTGTGCTGTCGAAATTCACGGGCTTGCAATCGAGAAATTGCTTGTAAGTGCACCCTGTACATACGTTTGAATTTACAAAAGGTATTAGCGAACGTGCTAAAAGTATCCAAATGTGTCATAATATATCTCAAACGACTTAACATTACCATTAGGTGGATTGTTATTGTCGTGGTTCTGAGAGATATTTCCACGGGTTTCTGCATGCGAAGCAGCGTATTGCGCAATAGCAGCGGCAATGATTCCTTGAAGTTCTGCCTCATTAGTGGGCATGCGTGGGTCACGTCTTGGTGGCATCTTCTAAAAGATGTTTCACGTTGGTCAGGTCATAGTAAGTAAATTATTCGTATACCATTTATCAAACACATAACATCTCATGTTACAAATTAATCAAGCACATAACATCACATGTGGTAAAATATAAAATAATAAATTCAACATCACATATAATGAGAATACTGCGATTGCGCTATCATAAATCAAGACCACAATGTAATGTTTACAAGTTCATAACTGTATCGTACATCATCAGTGACTAAGGGCCACATCGCCCTAGTCCAAACTATCTAGTCAGTGACAACAACAACCAAAATACAAAACATCAAAAGTCACAACATCAAAATGCGGTCTCCAAAAAGCTGTGTAATCTGCACAATCGTGGTCCTCTCACCAAAAGTCTACCTGCGTCGAATCAAAAGGCCTATACTGATGGCGGAGGAGGAGGGGGAAAACGAGAGAAAAGTAAACGACGCATATGCAACCAGTCCTGCTCTAAAGCACGACTGACGCGCAGCAAGTATGTTATCTGCTACACAGAAGTCATGAAGCGAACGTATGAGTCGGGTGAAAGTGGACGTGGTGTGTGTGGTGCTGAAAATGGGGTCTGACAATGACACGGTGGTCGTTGAGCTCTCTCCAACTCCTGTATGCGATAGGTCAGTGCCTTGTGTTGTATCATCAAAGATGTGAGTATATCCTCCGTAGAATACCCAACATGGTATGGGTGAACCGGATCAGACAGTGCCATAGGGGGCGTAGTCCATAGAAATGGCTCGCTCGACGGAGTGAAGGACGGTACAGTAGGTGGTGTAACATGGGGGAAACTGTGGTGTGAATGGAAAAGGTGATGATAGCATGGGTGGATCCGGAACAGGCTGCTGTCTAGATAACCCCTCTCCAGGACGCGGTGGCGGTATGTCCTGAAGGAATGTAACAGGAAGATCTGTGCGATGAGCATATGTGGTGTGTGTGGGAAATAGTGGGATATCAGTGGGTGCAGAAATGGGTGCTGAAACGGGTGCTACTGGTGGTGTAACAGGTCGCACAAAAGGTGGATAATCGTCATCGTCATCAATCCACCCGTTACGGGTGTCAGCGTAACGTGGATCTATATGGGTAGCAAAAGGTGCACGGTCGAACAGCACCAGCACAGGATCAGGAAATGGTGTAACAACAGGATCCTCTATCAAGAGTGGAGCGTCAATAGGAGCGTCAACAACATGATCATCCACCAACGGTGGAGCAACAACAGGATGATCGTCAATGGGTATAACATCAACAAAAGGGGCAACAGCGGGTGCATCGTCATGAACAGGGTCATGCTCGAATGTAGGGTCAGGAGCAACTAAAGGCTCTGGGGCCACAGCAGGCTCCGGGTCAACAAACTCCATATCAAAATCAGCTGGATCATCAAACAAGGGATCGATAGGGGCTACAGGCTCCTCTAGGGGCTGGTCTAAGTGAATGAACTTGATATCCTGGTCAGGATCAAAACCAGGGGGAAACACAGGATCGAAATCATCGTCAACCTCGTGATCAAACTCAAGATCGTGCGCGGGAGCAGGTGCAGCTGATGACGCCATGTCAGGGTCGGCGTCGTGAGAGTGATGCTGCACTCCCTGAGTGTGCAAAGATGCAGACGCCACAGACTCAAATGAGTCTGGGACAGGCGAATCAACAGAAACCTCCTCTACAGGAGCATCAGCAATGGGTAGGATGACATCAGCAGCAATAGGGGCCCCGCCCTCAAAGTCAGCCTCAGGTGGGTCCTCCTCAAACAGATCGACATCGTCGTCAGAAACAACATCGAGTGGCATATCTACAACTGGATAAGCAGCAAGCGGTATAGGAGAAGGGATCACCACAAGTGGTAAGTCCCCGACAGGAAGGCCATCAGCAGACTCGGCTCCGACGTCAGGCAGCGCAAAGGGCTGGAAATCGTCATCATCGGTACTGGTGGTATCGGAAGTGTAGACCTCTCGCTCGGATGGAACCTCGTCATCTGATACTATCGCCATAGGATCCAGAGTGTCTGAAACTCCAGTGTCTAATGATGAAGGCATGATGTCTGTAACACAACCACACATATGCACAAATAATCAACATATAATCAAATAAACATGTTAGTCACTAATAAGCAAACAAGTAACTCCCCTAGTCTCACTAGTCTAACCTCCCAACCTCTCAGACTGAACCTCCTAGTCCCTCAGACTAACTCCCTGGCCTCACAGACCAAAACCTCCCCAATCTCAAAGATTGGCCCCTCAGTCTCCATGACTGAACCTCCACAGCCTTTAGGGCTGAACTCCCTCAGTCGAGGCAACTGAACCATAAATTTTGAAAAAGTGCTTATACTTTTTGTTTGTAAAAATGTTTTGTGCCCTGGATCTGGACGTAATGTATGCAATGTAAAAATGTTTTCGTGAGAGCCCTAGTGATCATAGTCTAGACTCGAGAAAGAATCCTAGTTCGCTATGATCAATGCTCTGATACCAAGCTGTCACACCCTGGCTTTGCGGAAGCGTGGGTTTATTTGGTGTGACTTCTTAATACCATAGCTTAATCACAACAAAGCTATATGAAAGTAAAACCATGATGATCATCCATTAATTTAAGTTTTAAAAATAAAATACGACAACATTGTTTTAAGAGTCGACACATGCAACGGGTTACAACAAGACATAATAAAAATATTGTTCATACGACACAACCATAAAACATGAAATAAACACAGTTTAAGACTTGTGACTCATCCAAGCAAAAGTCACAATCCCTAAACTCGGATGACATCATTTCTCCTACGCAGCTTGATGACATAGAATACCTTGCCAGATCCCTAATTTCCTGAAATACATGTAATTTGAAAAATCAACAAAAAGTTGAGCGAGTTCATGTAAAAGTAAGTATGTTTGTAAATCGTTAAAGTACGTCCTGATGGGATTGAACCCTATCAGAGGAACAGATAATTAAAGCCAAAACTGGATCAGAGCAGTGGATTCTGAATAAGCAGATGTTGATATACAAATCTCTCCCCTTGAAAGTGATTACAACTACTGATGACCTCCTATCTGCTGATCTTGCTAAACTGCTGACCCATAACTGCTGCTCAACTAAAGATCTGATGAAAGACTAAAGTCCTGCTGATTCAATCTACTGCCTTGAGTCAAGCACTGCTGATCCGTACAAGTGCTGCTGGGTTCACAGCAGTAGAAGGTTGCAGCAGTAGTTAACACAAGTAGTGTCTGTATAGATCAGATGTTAGAGTTTGTTAGGAGGTTAGATGTCATTTTCATGGTGACGTCAGCAAAGATGCTCAGTAGTTTGCAAGTGCCTATAAATAGTTCAGTACTTTGTACTGTTCTATTAGCTCTTTGCATCATTCGTCTTCTTTGCACGAATAAACTACTGAGCTCTGGCTGAGGGGGAGTTTGCATTCTTACATCAATCATTGTAATCGTAGTTGAAATAAATACAATCTTTCGGTTCTTTGTGTAAAGATGTTTGATAAAAGTATTACTCTCGTTTAATTTTATGCAAAGTTTGTGTTCATTATAATTTCCGCTGCACACTCATTCATCTTCATCTTATCTTCAAACATAAAATACAATCAAAATCAAACTCAGATCCAACACGTCCCAATGTAAAAATGTTCCTGGTATGTAGCAATTAAGGAAAAAGAGATCACCACTGGGTTGCAAAGCCACAGGTATGTGTGAAGTGATGCAGGAACACTCAAACCTAGCAAATTTGTACCGGGCCTCGGCTGTAAGACACAGTCACCTCTATGGGCCTCCCCGGCCTCACGGGTGTGGGCTCGCTACACCCAAATAGATCTATCACTCTTGTGTCCCTCGGTCCTAACTACGAGGATTAATGGCTTTAAGTGTTGTACCCACCACTCACATGATCTGTACGTCCTAACCCTCCTTATGCTAACCATACCATGTATAAAAATGTTCTAAATAATTGTAACATGTATTTTACCCCCGAAGTTATAAAACTGAAAACAGTTAAGAGAAAAGGGGGACATGAACTCACAGAAGTGCGTCTCGAAATAGTCGGTCCCAAATCAACCTGCTGCGTGACGACCTACATGTACTAACTCCTATTAGACGGACGGCCGTGCCTTGGCTTAAGGTTTAACGTTTTTGGGAAATAGTTAGACAACTATTTCGTATTTACACTTCTTAATTATTTTATGAATATATTCTTTCCCAAGGATGGGGGTATTAATACATGTGTGTTTTATAATTCCAAAAATATATTTTTAAGTCTCACTTGAAAAATATATTTTAATTACTTTGTCTAAAATGTCTTAGTCTCCAAAATATATATATTTTTCCCAAAAATATTATATTTTATTTCATAAGCTTTCCCAAAATAATATTTCACCAAAAATATTCTAATAAGAGTATTTTTCCGAAAAATACATAAGTTACATTTTTAAAGTTCGCGTTATATTACGATACTTATATAACTTAAATATTTATTTTTGTGAGAGCGTTGATATCATTTTGGAAGTTGTATCTTCATGATATTTCGTGTATATTATTTTTAACCCTAAAAATAATATATATCTAGTTCACAAAATAATCACAAAATCACACAAGCGACTTATTATAAAATATATATTCTAAATATATATTTAACAAGTTTTATTTACGAAAATCCACCTCCGGTACTTTGTAATTTTTGTAATAAAAATTATAGCGAAGTTTATATTTGAAAAACAAGTTAAAATTAGATTTGTAACCATTTGTTATAAAAATATTTCTAAGTGTTATATTTTTAGAAAAATTTCGCCAGAGTTTCCTCTGTAAATGGAGGTGTCCATGCTTTTAGCATATCATTTTCTTTTTGTAAAATCAATCAACCAATTTACCAATCAACAATATACAATATTTATTCATCAAACTAGACAAAATATGAATAAATCATAAACTCATGAACTTGAAGGTTTTGTAAAAATATGTAGTAAATCACCAACACATTTAGTAGGTTTTATTAACTTTAAAAACATGATTAGTTTCTTGTAAACTTTATTTTTAAAGAATCTGAAGTTTAACAACTTCTAGTCAAGATTCACAAAAATACTTCTTTGTTAAATTTCTTGTTACACAAGTGTTCATTCACTTATTTATTTACCAAGTTTGCTTCTAGTTCATAAAATATCTGGGTTTTAACAAAACTAGTATTTCCGCTTGGTTCTTCCGAAAAACCACTTGTAGATCTTTAGATCCACAAGTTTACAACTTCATTTTACAAGAAAAATTATGTTTATTCAAGCTTCAAGTTCATGGTGGATGGTTTCATCATCTTTCACATTTCTAACACTAACATACTACTAGTTCATGTTCTTGAACATGATCTAGTATGTCTAGATGATGATCCATCCCACTTTTAGTAACAAACAACATCAAATAATCACAACTATACAAGATTTACAAGATTTACACACATAACTTCTCTTTATCCAACTTATTCATCTTATGTTCAAGACTTTAATGGAAGTTCTTTAGTGTTCTTAATTTTTAACCATTAAATCTACTATTAATCACCATAAACAAGATCAAGATGATGATTAGAAACACTTACTACTAGCTCAAGGCTAGGGAAGAAACAAGATGTAAATGTGGTGGATAAAAGAAATCTAGAGCGTTTCTTGAACTTTTGAAAGCACCGGGCTTCGTTGTAGAGCTCCTTGCACCTTTGGATGTATGAGAAATGAGTGAATAAAGGTTGGAAGTGGTGGTGGTGTGGTGGAGAGGGGGCGGCCATGAGTGGTGGTGTAGAGGAAGAGGATGAGTTGGTTGTTGATGTTTGAATGAGAGAGATTGGAGGACTAGAGAACTTATTTATAAACCATTTCTTCATATTATCCAACATACCTTATGTTCTCTAGATTACCAACAACAATATAATAATCAAGAAATCACAAGGGTGTGTCCCACCCTTGTGACCGTCGCAATGAGGGGGGGGGGTAAGGGTTGGGTGGTGTAATGGTTAAGTTACAATTTAGTTGGATTGTAAAGGTTTAGTTATTAGGATATTTAAGTGTGTTTATTAATATAAAGGGTGTTAGGGTGTTCGGGGACCCTAACTAGCTCAGAAAAGTAGAAACAATGTCTTTGGCAATATTTTTATGTTCCGGGTAAAGTCCGGTTGGTCGGTTGGATGTTGATCCGTTAAAGTGCTAAGTAAAGCTATAAAGTGTCGTTTATATTATTTTTAGTGACACAATCTATTACCATCACTTTGGAAAGTGTCTAGAATTATTTTACCAAGTTTTTGCACTTTACTAGCTTTGTTAAAAGCTGAATTTTGTATGTAGTGCAGAATTTTGTAATTAAAGTGTATTTTAGGCACTTCCGGTCACTATAACTATCACCTAGTGAAGCAGTTTTATGATCCTCACCTCCCTACACTCCCTACTAGTGTAGTAAACTATTCCCGGCTCATACTGGCTTCAGAAACAATGTCTGTCTAGTGCTGGCAATGTCAGCATGTTTACTGGGTTATCCGCTCATTGTGCTAACTGTGCTTTTGTGCATCAAGTTTGTTACTAATGTTTTGTGTGTAATAAATGAAGTGACAGTAATAAAGTATGATGCATGAGTATGTATGTATCAGAAAACAGAAAGCAGTTTAATCATGATTGTAATCAAGCACAGTAATTAAGCACTAATTAAGTATTAATTAATTTGTACGGATACTTGGATTTGTGAGGGTTGTCACATCCTCTTCGGACTCCCACGTAGTGTCCGAACCTTTCCTATGCTCCCATTTGATCTTGACTTGATCGATTTGTTTGTTTCGCAAGTGCTTGACCTTTCAATCTAAAATCTCCAATGGCTTTACCGCATAATTCAGGATATCATCCACCTCGATATCGTCGTAATGGATATAAGGTGTTTCCTCCGCTAGACATTTCCGCAATTGCGACACATGAAACGTGCCATGTATCCCACTCAACTCTTCCGGTAGCTCGAGGCGATAAGCCACCTTGGCAACCTGTTCGATGATTTTAAATGGCCCGATAAACCTCGGGCTTAGTTTCCCCCTTTTTCTGAATCTGATAACGCCCTTCCATGGGGAAACCTTTAACATAACCATGTCACCTATCTGAAATTCAATCGGTCTTCGTCTTTTGTCGGCATAAGATTTTTGCCTATCTTGGGCTGCTTTCAAATGGGATCGCACCACTTCAATTTTCTCATTAGTGGCTTGAACTATGTCTTTATGTGCCAATTAACGTGGTCCCACTTCACCCCAACACACCGGGGTTCTACATTTTCTACCATATAGCATCTCGTAAGGTGCCATGCCGATACTCGAATGGTAACTATTGTTATACGAAAATTCGGCCAAAGGTAGATAAACATACCAACTTCCACCGAAGTCGATGATACATGCCCGTAACATATCCTCTAGCGTCTGTATTGTTCCTTCACTCTGCCCATCCGTCTGAGGATGGTAGGCGGTGCTAATGAAGAGTTTCGTTCCCATCTGTTCTTGAAAATCTCGCCAAAAATTTAAAGTAAACCGGGTATCTCTATCTGACACAATGGATATCGGTAATCCGTGACGTGCCACTATTTCGTTTGTATATACCTCGGACATCTTTTCCGAAGTATATGTTTCGCGTATAGGAATAAAATGTGCACTCTTCGTCAATCTATCCACAATCACCCATATGGTTTTGAATCCCCGAATCGTTTTAGGTAGTTTAGTCAATAGGTCCATAGTGATATGTTCCCATTTCCAAACCGGGATCTCCAAAGGTTGCAGTTTCCCATAAGGTTTCTGGTGTTCAGCATTGACTTGTAAGCAAGTCAAGCACTTCTCCACATATTTCACCACATCCCTCTTTATTCCGGGCCACCAATAATTTTGTTTCAGATCATTGTACATCTTGGTCGCACCCGGATGAATAGAATATCGGGATTTATGGGCTTCATCAAGTAGTAGCGCCTTCACCCCACAAGTATTTGGAACCCATATTCTTCCGGATCGAGTCTTCAACCCGTTCTTTCCATCCGACAAGTCTTTTAACTGGCCGATTATTCGTTCTTTCTTCCAGTTCTCCTCTTTCACTGCTTCTACTTGCGCTTCTCGGATACGTTCAAGTATACCTGAGGTCACCACAAGCTGCATCGACCTCACTCGTATTGGGACATAATCCGCCTTTCTGCTCAGAGCATCCGCCACCACATTTGCCTTTCCAGGATGGTAGTGTATTTCACAGTCGAAATCCTTCACCGTTTCTAACCATCGCCTCTGTCGCATATTTAACTCCTTCTGGTCGAAGAAGTATTTTAAGCTCTTATGATCGGTGAATATGGTGCAATTTACCCCATCCAAATAGTGTCTCCATATTTTTAACGCAAACACCACCGCAACTAATTCGAGATCATGCATGGGATATTTCTTTTCATGTATCTTCAATTGCCTCGAGGCATAAGCTATAACTTTGCCCCGTTGCATCAGAACACATCCTAGCCCCGATAATGAGGCATCCGAATAAACCACCAAGTCCTCGACTCCGTCCGGCAATGTTAATACCGGAGCTTGAGTTAACTTCTCTTTTAGCGTCTGAAACCCCCTTTCTTGTTCAACACCCCAAATGAACTTTTCTTCCTTCTGGGTTAACTTTGTTAGTGGCGACGCAATCTTGGAGAAATCTTGTATGAATCTCCTATAGTACCCTGCAAGCCCTAAGAAGCTTCTAATTTCCGAAGGGTTCTTCTGGGGATTCCATTTTGACACGGCCTTGATCTTTGACGGATCTACCAATATTCCATCGGCACTTATGATGTGGCCAAGGAATTGCACCTCTCGTAACCAAAAGGCACACTTAGAGAATTTCGCATACAACCTTTCTCGTCTAAGTGTCTCTAACACCTCTTGTAAGTGGTGTGCATGTTCAGCTTCACTTTTCGAATACACCAAAATATCAACGATAAATACGATGACCGATTTATCCAGCATTGGCTTGCAAACCCGGTTCATGAGGTCCATGAAAGCCGCGGGTGCATTTGTCAGCCCAAATGACATCACGAGGAACTCGTAATGTCCGTATCGTGTGCGGAAAGCCGTCTTCGGCACATCTTCCTCCTTGACCTTTAGTTGGTGATACCCCGATCTAAGGTCAATTTTTTGAAAACCAGTTCACACCTTGTAATTGGTCGAATAGATCATCTATCCTCGGAAGCGGGCATCGGTTCTTTACCGTGAGTTTGTTTAACTCCCGGTAATCGATACACATGCGCATGCTTCCGTCTTTCTTTTTCACGAACAGTACCGGTGCGCCCTAAGGAGACACTCGGCCTTATGAATCCTTTGTCGAGCAGGTCTTGAATCTGGGACATCAACTCTTGTAATTCCGACGGCGCGAGTCGGTACGGTGCTTTAGCTACGGGTTTTGTGCCCGAAATCAATTCGATCCCGAACTCTACTTCCTGTTCGGGCGGTATCCCCAGTAAATCTTCCGGAAACACATCTTCGTAGTCCCGTACTACCGGTACATCTTTAATCTTCTATGATTCCTTCTCGGGCTCATTCGCATATATCATAAATGCCTTGCATCCTTGCTTCATAAGCTTGTGAGCTTTCAACATCGAGCATATTTTGGGGTTACCTCCTTTTTCGCCATAGATAGTGACGTGTCTCCCGCTCGGAGATGTTAGCTTTATCTCCTTATGAAAACACACGACCTTTGCGTGGTGTTGAGATAGCCAATCGATCCCAACGACTACTTGAAATTCCCCCATTGACATCGAATTAGGTCTATCAGGTATTCTTCATCATCGATGCTTAATTTGCAGCCTCGACAAATATCACAAACTATAAAACTTTTGTTGTTCCCATGGTTGCAAAAGTCGCTAGGCGCTCCCTAGTCGGTCGACTGGGGAGTTGAGAGTACTCGGTCTAGGCGGAGAGTACTCGGGGAGTACTCGGACATGTTAAATTATAAAGAAATTACTTTTTGGAGATTAAATATATGTCAAATAACATAAATTTACTAATATGTATAACAAAATACGTGAAAATGATATTCATTCCTTAATATGATAGGCATAGAAATTATGTTTTATTATTATTTAAGTCAAACTAGGCCCGAGTTGACCTACTAGATCCAATTCTGGCCAAGGTTGACCGTGTTTGACCGATTCCGAGTAATTAGGCGGAGTCGAAGAAAGTCGCCTCGGCAGCCTACCTTGTAGCGACTACTCGTGGAGTACTCGGCCTTGGAAACCTTGTTTTACAACCATGGTTGTTCCCTACTTCAACTTCTGAGGGCACTGATAATTTCGTCAATACAAATGAAGGATGTCGAATAAATCCATGTGAAATGAAGGATTTATTCGCACCCATATCAAACAATACACGTGCAGGAATTGAGTTAATTGTGAATATACCTGAGACTACATCGGGTTTTGTCTTTGCTTCAGCCGCGGTAAGTTGGAAGGACCTAGCCTTCGCCTTAGGAGCTTCTGGTGGAGATTCTTTAACGTCTCTCCTTCCAACTAAGTATGGGCATTCAGACTTTTTGTGGCCGGGCTAATAACATTTATAGCAAACGGAAACCTTTCCCGGACATAACGATGTGGTGTGTCCCGTCTTCCCACATATGGGACACGGCTTGTCTTTGAAGCGGCATTCTCCCTTGTGCCCTTTACCACACACTTTACAACTTGGTGACCCACCTTTAGCATCAACCTTCTTTCTCGATTCCCCAGTTCGACCTTTCTTTGTAGGGCTTGGATTCACATCATGTGCCCTTCGCTCACCCCTTTCAACTTGTTTCTTCAACTCGATTTCCCGTTCCCGAGCAACGTTTATGATCTCGGTAAGGGTCTCGTATTTTGAAGGAGTCATAAACTCCCTATACTCGGCGCTCAACATGTTGTAGTAGTAGTATATCTTCTGTTCTTCATTTGTCACCAATTCATTGCAAAACTTCATCTTATCCATAAACGTCCTCGTAATCTTGTCTATGGTCTCGCCCTTGTGCCTAAGTTGCATGAACTCTTCCTTGATTCTATTAATGACCGCCTTGGGACTATGATGTTTAAGAAACGGCGTCTTAAACTCCTCCCATGTCATGGCCCTCGTCGTTTCGGCCCCTATTTCATTCTTTTTACTGTCCCACCAATCTTTGGCTTGACCTCTCAAATGACCCCTTCCGTAAGCAACAAAGTCACTTTCGTCACAATGGGTTCTTTCAAATACCCTTCAACGTCGCTCAACCATCTTTGGCAAATTATCGGGTCAACCTCCCAGTTGTAGATTGGCGGTTTACACGCCATAAATTCTTTGTACGAACATCCTTTACGTTCTCCCAATTTCTCTTTCATAAGGTTGACACTATCCTCCAACCTTTTGACTCGTTCCTCAACTGGTGACAACACCGTGTTTTGAATTTTGTCAATAAAACCGGATAGACTACCTTCAATTGCCTTCCCCACTTCTTCGGCAATTATCTCTTTCATTTGTTCCGTGCTTGTCTGCACCGGATCATCATCGTTTCTTTCCGACATCTTGACCTGCATTTGCTACCAGCTCCGGAAACTCAGATTTTCAACTTCAAATGAGCATATCTTTTGACTCGTAAGTCTGTTTTAGGTGATTCTTTTTCCTATACGCCTGTAAATTCATTACCAACGTGCCTATTACAATTATCATACCGAAAAGTTTAACTTACGGGCCGAACAACTAAAAGTCACTTATGCAATTATTCGGCCCATTCTAACTTCACTCAATTAGCTACCATTTAACTAGTAAACCTACGACAATTTATGCCCAACATCGGGGCTTATCATCACCCGTATTTCTTTACCAATCTCATGGCTTAATGCTCTTGTGATTGTTATCGCCATTGTTAACTCACTAAAACACTAATACAATAATTTACACAACTAATCGACCCGTTGGCTCACCTTGTGGAATCCTCCAATATGATGACTACCAAACGGGTTCTTATTAACTCTAAACCTATTAATTCAAGTAACGATCATGGTCGCTACAATCAACGCAATTTCCATCCTACAATACGACTATGCATAATTTAACAACAATTCACTTAATGTAACGGGTCAAGTTACATACCTTCAATGCACGCCCTTCAAACGCAAGTTGCCACCGGCTTGTCCACTCGACGCTCCGGTATCTTTTCCTATTGAGTTCAATCACGATACGTTTAGAACTCCTTTTCAAGCATATGTCGCATAATTTGCCTAAACATCACAATTATGCTTTTTAACTTTATATTTCAGTTTCAAGCCTTCTTTGAGGTATTTCTACGAACACTTTAAGGGCAAAATTTTACATGATTATATAACAAGTCCGTAACTTATCATTTAGCTCGAATTTACATCAATCAAGCTTTCATATATAATAAGTTTAACATTCATATTTCATTAATCTCTTTCTATGAACCACATTACACTAGAATAATGCTCAAAACCCTAGTGTTTATCAATTTCTCACAAAACCCATGAATCACCTTCAACGTGTTCATGAAATTTCCAGAATTTAGACATGATTTCACATGTTGTTGTCTAGCTTTTACTCCTAGATACTATATCATCCCTATTCTATCCAAATAACAAACATGCATCATCAAATTTCAGATTTCCCCAAATTCATGAGAATTTCAAGTAGAGAATTTTCATCAAATTTTACATACCTTATAACCCCTTTGCAATGAGGATCACTAATCTCAGCTCGGATTTCGTTTTGGATCAGATTTGAACCTTCAATTTAGGAGTTTTGTGGAATTTAGGGTTTTGAAGAGCTTGGTCGCCCCCTTGCTTCTTGTTTGGTCGATCTCACACACATAAGTGTGTTTGAGGTTTTTAATTTTTTTATTAAAATTAGTTTCAATTTATGCACTTTTGGCCCCTCAACTTTCGTTTTTATCTTTTTTTAAATCCTTAACTACTCATAAGTCATCATCTAACTAGGTTAGTGTCATTCCTAGTTAGTTTATTTTACTAATTTATTTGCAACCTAATTGCAATTTAAGAATTTGTATTTTCGGGATGTTACATATATTTGATCATCTTTCAATAACCCTAACAATTTTTCTTCTTTTTCGATATCAGAACACCGTAACATCTTCAATCGAGCTTTGTATTATTGTTGAATTGGATTTTCGACCGAGCTATGAAGGTTTAGGGTTTTATCAGGCACATATATCCGGCCAAGGTTAATCAATCTTATCTATATGTTTTTTTCTTTTTACTTGTTTTGCATGGTTTATTTGTGGTGTGAATTGCTATGTTTATATTTAGAGTATACTTTCAATTTGGTTTAACTTTGTGCTGTAAGTTATGATCAACTAAAAGTATCGTTCTAGGCTTCTAGATCCGTTGTTTAGATAATTAACTTTACTAATATTTTAATTTTAATACTTCACATAACAATATTTCTAATACAAAAAAAAAGTTCAATTAAATTAGGATGTTAGAAGTATGCACCTTTAATTTACCATTAGGTTGCTAAAATTGAAATCGAGAAAATGGTTATTCAAATGGTTGGAAGCAAGTGGGTCAATACACTCTAATTTAAATGACAACCACATTTTTAAGTATTTTGGTGTTCTTGATATTTGTTTTCAAGTGGGCTTTATTTGCTTGTTCACCTTTTTTATTATAAAAAATTGGTATAGTGGGATGCTAATTTTAATGTTAAATTATTATTTAGTTGAGATGTGTAAGGTTTATGACATAGATAACCCACTAATGCTACTAACTCAAAAGATATAAGAAAAATAAAACAATAAACACGATAAAGTTTTGTAAAAGATTATACCAATAAGAAATTTAGCAAAAGTACTATACAATTTATTATGGGAGCTCTGATTAATTAACATAAACAAAGACCGTATTGCAACCGTGTCGCCCCCTCGCATTGCGAAGTGTGGCAATGGAAAATGTCGTCTCTGTCGTATCACGCGGGCACCCACTAGTTTATTATATATACACATAGAAACAATAAAAAACATAATAAAATCTCAGACTATTACTTTATACTATTAGTACTGATGTTGTTATTTTTCACAAACCATAGGGACTAAGTGTATAATTAACTCTTGTTTTTATGTGAACGTATAGATGCAGGTTCGATTCCCGAACCACGCAACTTTTGAGGTATTTTTTTGCCAAAATTAGAGGTTTTCATTAATTCTTTTTTAACAGTGAAAAAAAAAACTTTTCTTTTACTTAATTTATTAATTTATTTACAGTGATTTTAAATTTATAATAAAATACATATTATAAATTTTTATGTATATTAATATTATAATAGTTTTATTATATTTGTCTTTTTAGTCATATTTTTTATCATTTATTTCTATATTTCTTTAATAATTTATGTTAATCAACTTCTTTTTTTTTTAATTAAGAGGATGTTTGGGATTGAGTTTGCAAATGACATATTGACTTATTAGTTTTTTTTTCTTTTTGAAAAAGGCTAATAAGATAATAAGTCATTTTCAAAAGGCACAAGTTAGGGCTTTCTACAAATGACTTATCGACTTATTTGCTCCAGTAAGTTAATAAATAATTTTCAAAGTCAATCCCAAACGCCTGCTAAGCATGTTTTTTTTTTCTTTCTAAATCACATTTCCTGTCATTTAATTTGACATTTATTTAACAACTTTTGCTCGTTAACTTCTTTTTTAGACTAGAGGGTATGGTGATGGTCCTCTAAGGGAGGATGATCCGCCACGTAGGCGTCACGTCATAGTCCTCCCAAAGATGCTCCATCCCCCAAAACTAGAGGGTATAGGAGCATGGTCCTAGTCATAGTCCTCTCCACCACTTTTATGTTTTTTTTAATCTTCTATTTTTTTTAATCTTCTACTTTTTTTTAACATTTAACAAATAAACTAACAAAATATTTTCATTAATATTAAAACCACATTACATAAATTTAAAACAAAACATAAACTTAATAAAAAAAAACATAGACTTAATAAAAAAAACATAGACTTAAATAATATCATGCTTCTTCATGATGTCGGTTTGTAATTTTTTCAACATCGAACGTTTCGGCTCGGGATACTCATCGAAATCCATCGTTATTATTTCCCATCCTTGAGCCGAATTTTTTCATCGGAAATTCGGATTTTCTTATTCGACAATCGAATCTTCTCGCGTAACTTTTCTTCCGCTACACGAGTTTTTTCTTCGACGGCCCGCTCCTTCGCCTTCGCCTTTTGGGCCGAGACGTCCGTGTGCGTTTTTAAGTGTTCCATAAACTCTTCCATCTTCGGGTCCACCTTTTCCTTTTCTTTCCCCTTGGCCCGCTCCTTCTTTGATTTGTCTCGGCCCGGTGGACGCTCCGCTTCATGTACAACCTACTCCTCTTCGTCAAACTAGGCGTTATCATTTAAGTTTATGTGACACCTTGCGTCCGATCCACCGGCACTAAAACTACCCGTTTCCGATGTTTTTTGGCGTTTCGCATCTCCACCTCGTTGGGAATCGGCGCCCATTTTGGTTCTTTTTTCATAATTCCCCACGCGTGAACGTGTGCAAAGTTGGTATTACCATTGTTCGCCTTATACTTCTCCAACGCTTTTTTGAATACATCGTCGTCGCTCATGCCACTACGACGCCCGCTTGTATATATTTTATTATATTCCTCGCAAAACTTATTGACGGACGCGTTCATTTTCCGCCACTTTGATGAAACCGAGTCGATATCTCGATACGGGCCTTGGTCCATAAGCTCGGGGAACTTCACCAAAACCTTGGACCAAAACCCGTCACCCGTTTGGTTATTACCTATAAAAAAACAAACAAAATATATAAAGTTAAACAAACTGTTAACAAAATAAAAAAAAACCTTTAAAAAAATAGAAACTGTTAAGAAAAAAATAAACACTTTAAAACAATTAGAAACTTTAAAAAAATAAACAAACTGTTAAGAAAAAAATAAACAAACAAAAAATTAAACTTAAAAAAAAAACAAACTGTTAAGAAAAAAATTATAAAAACAAACTTTAAAAAATGTATAAACTTTAAAAAAAAAAAAGATAACCTTTTGTCGGGTGTGTAGACGTGCCTATGTAAGTCTTGGCTAAGGCTTCTTCTTCGATTGGCGTCCACTTAGTCGACTTCGGTTTGGACGGTTGCTCACCCACCACTTGCTTTGCCTTTTTTTCCGTTTGCCTTTTTCTTTAGACGGTTGGGTTTCGGGAACAACCTCCATATCGTCGTCGGGTTCGAATTGTTGAACGGGTTGCGTCGGGATCGGTTGGGGTTGAACGGGTGGTGTCGGGTTCGGTGGGAAATTCAAAGCAACCCGCATCATCATTTGTTGAAGGGCTTGATTTTGAGAGAATTGAGCGAATTGGTTTGGCGAGTGTTGGAATGATGCAAACGCATTTGATGAATATTGCGAGAATTGGTTCGGTTCTAGCGTCGGATAATATTCCGGAACCGAGAAAACATTCGGTTGGGTCGGGTTGTTGGGATTGTTCGGGTTGTTCGGGTTGTTGAAGGGATCCATGATAGAGTATAAGGTTTATAAAAGTGGAAGAAGATTTATAAAAATTAAGTGAGAGGTATGAAATTTTGGGGTTAAATTTGTGAATGGAGATGAAAATGGATTTGAAATATATATATATATTTGAGATTTTTGACCGTTTATTTTTTTTTTTTTTTTTGAAAATGGAAATTTATTTTTTTATTCTAACGGTAAGTTTCAAAAAGGGGGCCCACACATCTGGTTCGTCGCCAACGTCTAGGAAGCGACGCTGAGGACGAGGGGGGGGGGGCTGGTGTTGCTGGCGTCGCCAAACCGGGACGGGGTGGGGGACGAGACCATACCGTGTAGCCTTAGAACTAAGTAAATAATTGTGCTTATATTTTTTCAGCCGACATTTCGACATAAATCTTGCTAAATATGAAGTTGCATTCGAAGTAGATTTTTTTAAATCAAATTTATTTATCATTTAATTTCTTATGATGATATATAGTTTTTTACTTTTTAAATTATTTCATTACTATAACTGTTTATTATTATATTTATATTTTAAATCATATTTCCTTTATCATTTAATTTCATATTTCCTTTATCTGTATTAACCTTTTTTAAAAACTTAAGTTCATAATTATGTTTAATCCTTTTCATTCGACATTTCGTTATAAATTTAGTTAAAAACAAAGTTGTATTCAAAGTAAAATTTTAAAACAATATTTTCTTTATCATTTAATTTGATATTTTTAAATAATAACGTTCGTGAACTTTGTCTAAAAACCTAAGTACGTAGTGGTGTTTAATTTTTTTTACTTGTCATTTAGGTATAATTTAAAAAAAACGAATTTGTATTCAAAGTAGAGTGTTTATTTGATATCGTTTTTACGAGACAATAATGAAATGAATCAATTATGATGGTTTGACTTTTTAACAACAACCTTCATTTTTAAAATACAACATTTGTTTTATATTATTTTTTGTTTCGTTTCGTCGCAACGCGCGACATCAACAAATCTAGTTAACAAAACCTAAGAGTTATAACCGACATAGAATAGCCGATCCTCCGCTACATGAGTTACATCTCTTCTTCCCCTTCTACTCTTCGTCCCTTAACATACAAGCAAATGGAGCCATGTCATTGTGGTTGCAAGTGGCCGCTTGAGTGATAAGCAAGCAATCCCACCAAGTGGTCTCCAAAAACGTGTGCTATTAAAATACTATGTTCCAACAGATAAGAACATTTGACCATTTCTACAAAGTCAAACATCCTCATCAACCTTCCTCGTTTCTACTTATAATCAATATATAGTTGTCAAACACATTACCACTAACCCAACTTTCTATATAAACTCAACTACCAAGTAAAGTCACCATATCACAACAATAACTATTACCTATGATTCTCCAATTAAGTAGACTTGGGTTCTCCCATCATCATCATCATCATCACCATCCCGGCCGCCACCGCAATATGTCGCAAGCCGGTTTAACATCCTTACAAGCTTTCCGATCACTAGTTTCCGAAAACTTAAACCGGGCATTAGAAAGTTTGAAACTTGGATCGGAATTCTTGTCATTAACATGGATCCACCAGTGTTTCCAAATGGTACCCATGATAAACAATGCTTTTGCAAAGTTGATGGTGGAGATAGATTATCCAGTGACAAGTTGGGAAGATTGTTCCATTGATGAGTATCTTGATTACACCATTAACTTGTTAGACCTTATGAATTATATTAGTTCTTCTATTGCTCGTGTCAATCAAGCTCGTGTTTCGCTTACGCATGCTTTAAGTCTCATGGAAAGATCTCCAGCTCTTGCTATAGAGCGTATGAATGAGATCAAGACACATGATCATTCCATCATGGAGTTTAAAGATACTAGATGTGATGTAGACAGGAAGCGGAACGAAAACGCATGCATATTTCATGAAGCTATGATAGTTTTGAAAAGTACTGGATTTTGGGTGTGTGGGGTGGTGTTATCCGGATTAAAGAGTGAAGTTGATCCGACTATGAAGATTATGGTAAACTCGGTGTTGGTGGATCCTTCGTTGATGGCTTTGGATTCTGTCTTCAGGAAGAAATATATGGAGGAAGGGGGGATTGTGAAGGAAGTTGAAGGAGTGAATGAGAGTGTTCGTATGATTATTTCGAGTGGAATTCATGATTGTGATGGTGGAATGGAATTGAAGAGAAGATTGGAGGTGGTTGGGAATGGATTGAAGAGTTTAAAAGAGGAAGAAGAATGTCTTTTTGCAAGTGTAATGGCTGCTAGGAATGAAGTGGTAGAGACACTTAGAAGGAATAACAAGTAGTAATTATGTTTTGACTTCTTTGTATGTGTATGTCAAATGTTTTCTGTATATGGATTGAAAACTGTTGTAAAAACTCCTTAATTCTCAAAAATTGTCTCTGTGTGTTGTGAACTGATTTAGTGAGTATGAATAATATATCTACGGTTTTGTATATGGATCATTCATTCTCCTTTTATTGTTCTTAGTGAGACTAGTAGGTTCGCCCACGCGATACAATGGGTGTCACCGAGGCTCTTTAGAACACAATCTAAACCACTTGCGTTAAACACTGATTATATTTGGTTGTTGTTGTTTTAAGTACTTAGTAATAGTGGGAATCCCCCGCAATGCTAGACATCGACATTTTAAAATCCTGATGAACTCGGTTTCTTTGCGTTTTGGCAGAAGCTTCATGCCCGTATTTGAGCGAAAACATTGTTTACAAAAATGTTGAATTTTGTACATCTACATTTGCAAGTACAGACTATTGTTAGTGGTAAACACCCTCGATTTGCGACGTGGTTTTGTACGTGTTTGTTTGCACTGTAAATACGATTTGCCAAATATGAACTGTTGGAGTGTCAAATGATTATACAATCAAGGGTGCACATAAGGCGGTTCAAACAGGCAAAACCAAAAAAAAAAAAGCGAGCACAACACGGTCGAATTATCAAGCTGATTTTAGATGCATGTGAAAATGAAACCCGAAACCGAATAGAAAAAATCAGTTACCAAAAGTAAACAAATACTAATCATTCAAACATAACATAGTGGAAATAAAGATAGAGAAATAAGGTGACAAATTCTCCTAAACAAAGATAAGCCTCCCTGGTGCTGCTGTAGCTCCTCACTTTGGTTTGCACCAGGTGCTTTAATTTCATTAGACCCGTCCTGTTGCATCCAAAATAAATTTTGTTCAAAATATTGTGTTAAAAATGATCATAAATATATATTATAAGAAACATAGTATAATATTTGGAATATAGGTTGGATGAATTAGTATTACATTATGGAACCTTTAGACCCTTTTTCAGATAGGGATGTAAACGAGGGCCGAGCCGAGTGGGAACACCGAAGGTAAAGCTTGGCTAGTTTAAGTTCAGAGAATTCGAGCTAGGGTGTTTCATGCTCTATGTCTTTAACTTCGAGCTCGGCTTGTGAGTAGTTTCAAAAACTTGAGCTTTGCTCGTTTATCATTGTTTAATAAATGAATTTAACAGTATATTTATATTCACATCTAAATTTCATATGTATTTATAATTATAATTATATATATCACACACACTATGTAAATATTTTTATTACAAATTAAACAAAAAATCCTAAATTTAAATAAATAATGTGGTCCTTTGGATTGGCTCTATTCAAGGTTTAACGCCTCAGCTTATTTACACTCTATTTTAGTTTAATTTTGTTTTATTTAACGTGTTAGAGGTATAACGTTCCCGGTTTGACTTATTAATAAGCAAATGGGTTAGAATTTAGAAACATAGAAAAAACAAAACTTGTACCTGCATATCAGAGGTTCACAAAGTGAGATTGTATTGAAGGAGTTTCGTGATTAAGGTGCTCTCTTTGTACGACTCCTCACCCAAGGTATCCAGCTCTGCAATTGCTTAATCAAAAGCCTGGAAAGAAGAGTATAAACATGTGTGGTCTGGAGAGTTCAAAATTTCATAATAAAAGATAGACGTTAAGAGCCAGACCGAGTTGAACCGGATGTGTGAGGGCAACTTTAGTGTTTGCAATATTCTACAAATAATGAAACAGATCGAGGATAATTTCTAGCAACACATACATATTAATTATAACAAAATTTAGACTTTTTTTTATAACAAAATTTTAACTTTTTTATGACAAAAGTGTACCGGTTTGACACTAAGCCATTTGACCCGTTACCCAATTGCAGCATGCTCAGCAATATACGATGCTATAGAAAAATGCTTTTTCCTTATGATAGTTCATGAATAGTTGAAATGTGTTTTTCCACACTGTCATACTGATTTTGTCCTCAACAGTCAACATACTGGATTTCAATTTACACAATTTATATAGCTACATTTTGAAGTTAGCTTCTAGCACTATTCATATGTAGGTCTGTAACAAACAACTGCAACATCCGTCATGATGACACAACCTTTGTAGCGCAACTTATGCATTTTAGTGACAAAAATCTGTAACAAACGTGAAAAGAAGGCATAGCTAAAAAAACTAAACAGCATAATTTGTGTGGGCGTGGCACACCTTTTTTTGCTCATTTTTTGTTAGTTCTTTAAAGTGTAGACATTGGGTCCTAACATGGCATGTCAGCTGTTGGATTTCCCGATATTGCATAAATGTATTGTAGCTTATCAAGATTATCATGTCATACTGTCTTAGCTTGCAAATTTTAAAAAGGGTAATAATCCAACCTAGATTCTTCAGTATGAACCCATTTCCAGTATCTCATCTCCGATCTGATCTTGTATTCCAGTTATTGACATTGCCTTAGTGGAGATGACAAGCAAACTCCTCCGGTAATTTTATCCAACCACACTTCCTGCACAATTACATATATTGTTGATGCAACAAACACGGGACCAAGGATGGTAGCTAAGCTGGTTAGGCAAAAAGGCTGAAGGGTTCAGTTTTGCCTAACGCAGGTCGCGGGGTCCCTCCACGTTTGCAAAACGTGGAAGGAGGTTCACTAGTATGTTCTTGTTATTTGCTTTGAGGTTCTTTCTCCGAGGCCAGCTCGAATCCAGAAAAGAAAGCAAATAGAATGAAAGTTATGAAGAGTTGTTTGGAAGTGACAAAGAACTCTTTGAATGACTAGAGATTAAGGAATCTCTGCCCTTTTGGAATGTCTTAGAAGTGTACATGAGCTGTCTTCTTATAGTGGAAGACATCTCCTGAAATAGCATAAACTATACTAGCGAAACCTGTTTGCAAATGGAGGGTTTCCCCTTTTGGGGTTGAAGGCTTTGGACCCCTGGTTAATAGAGTGTGCTTGTGCAGACCTGCTCTGACTTTGTGAGTTGGTGAGCATGAGTTGGTGGGACGAGTCTCTAGACATGACTGATTACTGTTTCTCGATTTCCTCATTTTACAGCTTTTCATCCGATGAACCTTTCAACCTTTTAAGCTCTTTGCATATTAATCATTTTGTTTATCCTTGGGCTACCCCCGTCGTCAGCCCCCCAAGTCAGAGGTTTTTGGGGTAGTATGCTCAAAGACGTCTGACTTTTATGCATGTCTTTTAAAGGCTTCAAGGGTTCGTTGCTTGGAGGCTTGAAAGGTTTGAGGCAGTTACTTTTTTGAATTTTGAATTTGAAACGATTTGACAGTTGATTTGATTGACATGTGTCAGGCGGCGGTTTTGCAGGAACCATTTATTTACCTTTATTACCCCTACTTTACTCTCATATTTATTTTAAAGTTGTAAAATTTCTTCATTTTACTCACAATCATTCACAGTTTCCTTCCTCAGGTTAGTTTCTCTTCTCCATTTTCACTTTTACTTTGTTCAATCATGGGTGCCCTTAAGGATTTAGCGAGGTCATTCTCTCGAATGACACAAGAGGAGGTAGACCTGTTTTGTCTTGATTATGGTATTGATAAGAAATTTAATCCAACTGCCCCTGCTTGCGATGTTTCTGTTGACAAACCAAATCCTGGTTCGATTGCTTTGTATTGTCGTCACTTTCAGTGGTCTAATCTTCGTTACCCTTTTTCGTTTTTCGTTTTGAACTTGCTTGAATATTATCGTGTTTCTTTTGGGCAAGTTCATCCGAAGGGGATGGCTAGGGTTTTGCACTTTGAAATGTTGTGTCGTGCTCTTGGGTATGATCCCTCTTTGTTGCTTTTTCGGAGATTTTTTCGTTTAGCCAAAAATGGTGATTGGTTCACCTTTGAGACATCAAAGGTTGATACTTGTCTTATTTCATCCATGGTTACAACGCTTGGGTCCTGGAAGGATCGGTTTTTCTGGGTTTCTGATTCTATCATTCCTTTCAAAATGGTGTGGAGGCGTCCGGATGCTGTTCTCAATGATCCGGAGCCTTCTGACTCAGAAGGCTCCGGATCATTGAGAACAGCATCCGGACGCCTCCACACCATTTTGAAAGGAATGATAGAATCAGAAACCCAGAAAAACCGATCCTTCCAGGACCCAAGCGTTGTAACCATGGATGAAATAAGACAAGTATCAACCTTTGATGTCTCAAAGGTGAACCAATCACCATTTTTGGCTAAACGAAAAAATCTCCGAAAAAGCAACAAAGAGGGATCATACCCAAGAGCACGACACAACATTTCAAAGTGCAAAACCCTAGCCATCCCCTTCGGATGAACTTGCCCAAAAGAAACACGATAATATTCAAGCAAGTTCAAAACGAAAAACGAAAAAGGGTAACGAAGATTAGACCACTGAAAGTGACGACAATACAAAGCAATCGAACCAGGATTTGGTTTGTCAACAGAAACATCGCAAGCAGGGGCAGTTGGATTAAATTTCTTATCAATACCATATTCAAGACAAAACAGGTCTACCTCCTCTTGTGTCATTCGAGAGAATGACCTCGCTAAATCCTTAAGGGCACCCATGATTGAACAAAGTAAAAGTGAAAATGGAGAAGAGAAACTAACCTGAGGAAGGAAACTGTGAATGATTGTGAGTAAAATGAAGAAATTTTACAACTTTAAAATAATATGAGAGTAAAGTAGGGGTAATAAAGGTAAATAAATGGTTCCTGCAAAACCGTCGCCTGACACATGTCAATCAAATCAACTGTCAAATCGTTTCAAATTCAAAATTCAAAAAAGTAACTGCCTCAAACCTTTCAAGCCTCCAAGCAACGAACCCTTGAAGCCTTTAAAAGACATGCATAAAAGTCAGACGTCTTTGAGCATACTACCCCAAAAACCTCTGACTTGGGGGGCTGACGACGGGGGTAGCCCAAGGATAAACAAAATGATTAATATGCAAAGAGCTTAAAAGGTTGAAAGGTTCATCGGATGAAAAGCTGTAAAATGAGGAAATCGAGAAACAGTAATCAGTCATGTCTAGAGACTCGTCCCACCAACTCATGCTCACCAACTCACAAAGTCAGAGCAGGTCTGCACAAGCACACTCTATTAACCAGGGGTCCAAAGCCTTCAACCCCAAAAGGGGAAACCCTCCATTTGCAAACAGGTTTCGCTAGTATAGTTTATGCTATTTCAGGAGATGTCTTCCACTATAAAAAGACAGCTCATGTACACTTCTAAGACATTCCAAAAGGGCAGAGATTCCTTAATCTCTAGTCATTCAAAGAGTTCTTTGTCACTTCCAAACAACTCTTCATAACTTTCATTCTATTTGCTTTCTTTTCTGGATTCGAGCTGGCCTCGGAGAAAGAACCTCAAAGCAAATAACAAGAACATACTAGTGAACCTCCTTCCACGTTTTGCAAACGTGGAGGGACCCCGCGACCTGCGTTAGGCAAAACTGAACCCTTCAGCCTTTTTGCCTAACCAGCTTAGCTACCATCCTTGGTCCCGTGTTTGTTGCATCAACAGTGATCGAAAAGGAAAGTTGGTGTAGTGGTTAACCCCCCCCTACCAACAAGAGTTCATGGGTTCAATCCTTGTGTAGCTTTTTTTTTGTTGGGGTTTGGATGGAGTTAAGTTTTCTGGCATTAAAACGAATTCTAAGGTCATCGCCTCGGGTTTGAGAGTGAATATAAAGAAAAGCAAAGTATATGGGATTGGGGTTGGGGATGAGGTGGTGAATGATATGGCGAATCACTTAAAATGTCAAAAGGGAGAATTATCATTCGAGTATCTCGGGCTTAATATTGGGGGAAATATGAATCGAGTTGAAAGCTAGAAAGTAATTGTGGATAGATTTAACAATAAGTTGTCTTTGTGGAAAGCAAAATATCTCTCTTTTGTCGGAAGAATCACCTTGATCAAGACCGTATTGGGTTCATTACCCACGAACTTTCTATCATTATATAAGACACCAGTGGGGGTGATAATTACTCTAGAAGGCATACGGAGGAGATTTTTATGGAGCGGGTCAAGTAATAACCGGAAAATCCAATGGGTAGCTTGGGATAAGGTTATGAAGTCAAAAGAAAGTGCGGGTTTAGGAGTCGGCGGTATTAAAGAGCTCAATATGGGTTTAATAGCGAAGTGGTGGTGGCGATTTAAGTCATCGGGTGAACAGTTATGGGCTAAGGTAGTAGCAAGCATACATGGAGACACGGGGAGTAATAATTTAATTCTTTCAAAAAGGGCATCATTGGGGGTGTGGGTCAACATAACTTCGATTAATAAAGAGTTCTTGAAGGTCAATATTGACCTGTATCATAGAATCAAATGTAAAATTGGTGATGGGAGCTCTGTACTGTTCTGGAAAGAACACTGTATCCAAGGCGGTATGTTAATGGACCGTTTTCCTGACGTATAACAGCTAGTGAGGAATAAGCAAGCTCGAGTCTCTAAATGTTATAAAGTTCCAAATCAAGTACCTATTTGGGATATAAATTGGAGGGCAGTTCCGTCTTCAACCCAGGAAAAGGAACAGGTGAATCAAATGTACGATCTGTTGGTATAGCGGAGTATTCAGAAAGTAAACGATCAATGGGGTGGGTATCAAATGGCGAACAGGTGGAATTTTCGGTGAAACAAGTCAGAAGCGATATAGAAGAAAGAGAAAATAAAAATAACCAAGGAATAAGTTTTAACTGGAGTCGTATAGCAGTTCCAAAAGTAAACTATTTCGTTTGGAGAGCTATGCATGGGAAAATTGCAACTGCAAAAGGCTTATTGGAAAGAGGGGTTCTGGTTAAAAATAGCACTTGTTCTTCTTGCAGATCTGGAATGGAATCGGTGCAGCACCTACTGGTGGATTATGTGTTCGCCAAGTCAGTTTGGTGGCAAGTAGCGGTTGGATAAAAATTCTTGTGATGTCCCAGTTCCAGTCGTTAAGTGAGCTACTGGAATATAGGTTGAAGTTAGTGCGGCATCCTAGAAGGAGAGAAGCAGTTTATACCATTCTATTAATGACGGCTAGGAAAATATAGAACTGAGGGAATGAGAAGATATTCAAAGGAGTGCACTCCACGGCCTTTAAGGTCAATGACTGGATCTGCCCCAGTCAATGACTCGAGTATTGATCTTCTGAGTAATGACTGGATCTGCTCCAGTCAATGACTCTTCAGTTTGCACCACAATCTTGGCTGCCGCCATCAGCTTATCCCATTCTTTCGGCATCCCATCTCTGCCTGTGATAGTCCTGATCAGGCTATCATAGCGTATTGCTTTCTTGAAGTGGGCGCACATGAGATCTTCGCTAACGCCCCTTATTTCTAGGCACTCCTTGTTAAAGTGAGTGATGAAATCTTCCAAACCTTCATTTTCACGCCTCCAAATATTCATTATCTCAGATGTGTCGCGCTTGTAACGCCCCTGCTGGCTAAAGTGGGCAAAAACTTTTCTTGAAAATCTGGCCATGACTTTATTCTACCTGCAAGGAGGCTGACGAACCAAGCGCGAGCCGCCCCTGTCAGGATTTGCATGAAAAGATGGCACCACATAGGCATGGTCCATCCACCCACCACGCCGACACTTGTAAACAATTGTATATGGTCGTCTAGATCAGTTAAGCCGTTAAACTTACCCATAACTTGTGGAATTTTGCCTTTTTTCAGTGGTGCCAGAGCGATGTTCCTAATGAACTTGGAATGCTTTGTTGTTGCTGCTGGCCTGTAAACAAGGCTGAAATCATGCTCTAACAATTCATTGTTCGTTGCGCGCGTCTTTGGCTTGTAAGACTCATAGTTTCTCGGTAAAGGGTTGAAGACCGATGAAATTTCTTCTTGTTGGTACGTTGAGTCGGCTTCATCAGTGTTTCTGTCCCACTCATCGTTCATGTTGCGCGGCCCAAGCCGGTTACTCAACAGAGTTTTCAATGTGAGTGAGAGTGGGTGTCATAGTAACTTTCTGTTTAGCCATAAGTATCGCGTGTGTTGCAAGAACTTTGCCTTCGAGGTGATGGTGACATTTCATACTGTTGCCTTCGCGCGCGCTCCTGATACGGTGTCTCATAGTTCAGTTGCCTTGGCGTTGGTGTCACCGCCTAAGACTGTTGCATTTGGGCTTGTGCTTGCCCCTGTTGCGCACATAGTTGTGCATAAATGAGGTTCAGTGTTGCCTGACTTTTTACATACCAAGAGGCGGGAGTTTCCCCCTTTAGCAATCCTGGCATCGCAGGTGCTGAAGGACCAGCGCCATGATTTGCTGGGGTCACCGTTTGTGCAGTACGAGTACCGTTTACGCGCATGGCTCCAACATTTGTGCATTCCCCTTCGGGGTACTCGTCAGTGGGTAGGTTTTGGACATGCGAATTGTCTACTGCCATACCCAATTGAGAGTGGGAACCGAACGGTGGGAAAGGAAAACCTTGATCAGCCATTGATCAAAAGTAACAGCTCAGAAAGAAGATGAAAAGAGATTGTAAAAAATCGGTGGGCGCCAATGAAGAAACACCAAACAAATCTGGTGATTAGTTTGTGGTTAGTGTCTCGACAAACAAGGTTAATTTTCTTTCTTTCTCTTCTAAACAACTATGAAGATCCTACAAAACAATCAACACACTGTAAGCTCGTTACAAGGTGGAGAATAGGGGGTTCTCCTTGTAACCACCCTCCGTCGTGAAAATAAGTAACTGTTTTGAGGATAATAGTGTGTGTATTAAGTGAGAGAGCAAGAGAGTGATCCTTAAACCTGGAAGTGAAGTTCCCTATTTATAGCCGAGGTGGTTTGTGAAGGAGATGGACTGATAGGCCTTGGGCCTGAAGACGACAACAAGGAATATCTATTTTGCTCCCTCTGCCACGACCGTTAGTGATTCCAGGCGAGAGGGTAGTTGGCTCATGCTGAATGGATCCACGTGTCCTGACAATTGTCCTTGTTGTCTGGTATGTCATCAGCAGCTAAGTGGAGATCATGGAGCAGTGGTCGGCGCTCACTGATTGGTGCCACGTATACGTCCTTGCGTACCTTTTTGTCTCTTGTACGATTGTCCATCGTGCAGCACGATCAGATACAGCCTATTGAACGCTTATTGGCCCACTGCCCTGTCACTTGTACCTTTCGTACTTGCCCGATGTTTTACCTGCGATTCTTGCCTCCGCGCGACCCCGGGTACATCCCGTGTAGCCGGCGCAAGGTCAAGGAAGCCAGATCTTTTATCCAAGGAGTTAAATGTCAAAACTGATCTTGTTTTGGTCCTTCCTTCGCACGCGACTTGGGACACATCCCATTAGTCGACGCAAGGTCGGGAAAGTTATCAATTTGGTTTAATTTGGGTATAGTCAGCATAAGATTTAGGACCATACTATGTAATTTCTAATCACGTAGTTGTACCATATGTAAAGTTCCACCTCAAAATTATGAAAATATATGACAATGTTAGGGTGTACATAGTGGAGTCGGCAAAGGGGATCGGCAATCCCTTTGCCGATCGGCAACATTGCCGCCACCTAAGTTTGCCGCGCGGGATCAAGGTAATTCGGGGAGAGTATGCCACTTCGGGAAAGAAGAGGGAGAATGTAAGTGGTGGGGCCCATATCCAAATCAACCAATCACATGTTTTTTTTTTTAAATTCATTTGTCTAATCTCAATTTAGGCTTGCACCGCTTGTGTTTTTTTTGGGTAATAGACAAAAATGAGAGGCAAATTATATGACACAACATGATCATGTAGAGGAAAACTTTGCCTAAGGGTGAAGGGGGTGCTCACCTAATAGGTGAGTCCCCTCTCTTACGCCAAACCAATCCCCGTGTGCCACGTCAACTCCCCTCTTAAACTCCCCTAACACCCCAATTTGATGGCGCTACTCCCCTCTTAGGTGAATTGGGTTTTTTTTTTTAAAAAAAAAAAAAAAGAAAAGCTGTGATTGGTCACTCCCTCTCTCTCTCCTCCCTCTCTCTTCGGTGAGCCGCCACCGGCTTCCCTCCTTCTCTCTTGGTCACCGAAGGGTTGGCGGTGCTTTGCCGATCGGGATTTGGTGTCCCCGAAGGGGTCCCCGAAGGGTGCCCCGTACACCCTAATCCCTTAAACATGCACCCCAAATACCCTTATGTTATTTCTATGTATACAGGCGTGCCCCTTTCTCGATAATGGAAAATTAATAAGTTGGAACGCACGGCTATGTACTTTCTAATCACATAGGAGTTTGAACTTGTGTGGAAAGTAAGAACTGAAAATGAAATATAAGCTTAGATTTTCGATCGGGTCGAAAACGTATATATCCAAAAATTTCTATACGAAAATTACATACTCTCCACTACTGAGCGAAAAGTTCAGGGGTCGGACGCCCCCTTCCGCCCCACTATGATGCGTCCATGAATACATTAGTATGGCTTATGATCTTAACCATGAGATTGATGGCTCATTGACAAAAACAAAGCAATTAAAACAATTAGGTGTAGAAATCTTGGATTCAAACAAATGACAAAATTAAAAAAAATATATATATTCTAAAAAACCATAGAATCCTAGTCACATAGTAACGGTGTGATTTTATAGACATTTAAAGTTATTTTGAGGTAACTAATAAATTATCCACATGTAAGATATGATCTGCATAAGGTTTTCGAAACGTGTTAGTTACACGACTTACCTATTGATTCATATAGGTGTTTCTAATGTGATTCAACATTGATTCCTATAGGTGTTTCTAATGTGATTCAACAATTAAAAACAAAATATAATGAAAGGTGAAATTATAATCTAGAATATTCTTGTATCACGTGACTAACAACATCTACAACAGTGTAGTCTGGTTTAAAATCCAGACTACCTAGTCAGCATGACATATCACCAACTCATTATCCATCTCATCACCTACTTTTTCTTTTATTTAATTTTTAATTTATATATTCCATTTATAAATCGTATAAATAATAATTGTATTTCTTTTATATTAATAATACATATGTTTCATTTATTAATTATATAAATATTAATTTATTTTTAATTTATTAGATTGTTTATTTTTTTTATTATTCCCAGACGGTTACTGTTCCAGCGGCTATTTCTTTTCAAACGATTATTGTTCCAACGACTATTTTTTTCAAAAGGTTACCGTTCCAATTACTATTTTTTCAAACCTCGGGCGATCGCCTCGTCGGTGTTCTAATTAGGTTTGTGTAATATTAAAATTAATATTGTATGTTTAATTAGATGTGTGTAATATTATAATTAAGTTTGTGTTATAGTTTAATTAGGTTTATGTGTTTTATATATTTTATGTGTGATTTAATTAGGTTTAATTTAAGAAAAAAAAACATAAGAATTTTTTTAAACATACAAAATAAAGGAGTTTTTTTATTTAACCAAAACCCCACAAAAGGGGCCCACCTTTCTCTCCGGACGTGTCTGCTTGAGCGGACTTCTTCATCTCTAGACCGCGCCATGTCACCTCCTTCGATGGTGGCTCCCGTCCGCTTGATCACTCAGTATGCTTGTTGGACGGCATCTCCAATTGACCATTGGAGATGTTATATGGTTACACAACCTTTGTTCATACATACATAAAGTCGTGAAAGGTTGGTCTAGTCGTTAGTCACTTGGTTTCTCTCCTTGAGGTCCCAAGTTCAACTCCTACTGGCATCACTTTGAAGGACATTGGTGGTGACAATGAAGTTTAGAACTAGGCCTCTCTGGAGGTCGCCAGTTCGAAACCGAGCCGAGCCGGGTTTTACCACAGTGCGCCTTCGGGCGGCGGGTTTTCCCCGGAACCGGTGGCTTGGTGGCTCGGGTATGCGTACAACTCTAACCGGTATGGAGGAGGGGATGCATTTGCTCGATTGAGGGTATCCCAGAATGCGTATCCAGCAATTTAGTTGGCCGTTAAAAAAATATATACATACATAAAAACATTTTTCCTTGATCAAATACACAGAAAATTAAATTACGTTTTTACTCGATTTTATTAAATATATATCACAAACAATACATACAAACATTTTTCCTTAATCAAATACACAGGTAATTAATTAACATTTGTGCTCAATATTATTAAATATATCACAAATTACACATACAAATTCTTAAACAGTTTTCCTTATTAGACACACAGATAATTAAATAACACTTTTACTCATTTTTATTAAATCTAACGGATTCGAATATTTTTATTTGGAGTTGTTGAATTTAATTAAATAAATTAATTTTAAAAATCAGTTTAATAAGGGATAATTGATAGTACAAACTTTTATATACAATGAATGTATACAATTCTCTTATGACCATTTACAAGCTGTCGTAATAATATTATGTCGTAATAGTATTAGCCCAGGCTTCAAATATTGCTTTACTTAAAGAGCTTTAACAAACTTATTATTCATATAATTTTTTATCTAGAGTAAATTACGATTTTGTCCCCTGTGGTTATATCACTTTTACCATTTTAGTCCAAAAAAAGAATCTTTTAACATCTTAGCCTCCAACGTCTTTTTTTTAACCCTTTTGGCCCCTAAAAGTAAATGGATGGAGTTAGTATTAGGAGCCAAAAGGGTTAAAAAAACGTTGGGGACTCAGATGTTAAAAGATTACTTTTTAGGCTAAAAGGGTAAAAGTGATATAACCACAGGGGACAAAATCATAATTTACTCTTTTATCTATTATAATAAAATATATATTAAGATATAATTATTAAATAAAATATGATAAAGAAATTATATAAATAAAATAATTTTATCAATAAAAAACAAGTCGAGTCTAAGCAAATATTAGGTTTGAAAAACTACTCAAGTTAAGCTAAAGTTTGAAAAACCACTCAAGATTATTGTAGCTAGGGGAAGTTCATTCATCTTCACCGGCCAATCTCATAAATCTTCTCCTCTGGAAGCAAGGAAACTTGGTTTTTGTAAACCTAACCGAATTCTGATGGTTGGGTCCTGCCAAACCAATCTGAACCATTTCCTAGTTTTGCTTACCAACAGGCGTTTGGCCTTACGGGTACCCCCACATGTCAAACAACAGAAAGAGAACTAGAATGTCATCAATTAAAAATACTGAAACATACGCGATAACTGAAAATGTTCGAAATGAATTCCAACGACAACAACTTGCTTAAAACCTTAAATCAAACAACAAACTGAAATAGTAAAACACAAAATTGTGACACAAAGCCGGCCACATGATCCAAACAACAGATCTCCATTTCACTAGTCGAACCACATCCCTACTTCAGCAACGCAACGTTCCACGAAGGTGGCCTGAAAAAATAAATAAATAAATAAATAAAAAACCTCATCAAATATCAGTAATGGATTTCTTTCCAAAATTTTATAAGAATTATAAGCTTACAACGTAAAAAAGTTCATTTGTATATTCAAACGTGTGTACCGTTAAAAGACTTGCAGGCAAAATATTTCAGCATTTACATAATGAATACTTCAAAATCACTTTAGAAATTAAAAAAATTTTAAAAAAAAAAATTAAAACAAGATTTGATCTTAGAAAAGTAAAGCAAGATTACCTCAAAGTGAGTTCGGTTTCCATGTTAGAATTATTATAAATGATGCGCTGATTGTCGCTTACTGCCCTCTCAAGAGCCTCCTTCAGTGACCTTCAACAATTTAACCAAAATATATACATCAAACTATATTAATTTCTTTAACTGTTTTCATTTATGACTTTTTAATTTTTTTTCAGATTAATTGCAAAAAGAAAATAAAATTTTCAAGATTTACCCAACCAGAATAATTAATATAAAAGATATAATCATTTCATTAAATACAAGGTAATAATTTTGAAAAAGGGTTTGTTAGAACATTCATATATTTCGATATTATAAACTTGAAGTAAATGCATGCTTACCTGTTTTCCGATTCCAGCCTCGCCACATCCCTTTTTAGGTTTCTTACCTCCTCTGCTCTTTGTGCCTAAGAAAATGAGAGCAAAAAAAGAATAATAAAAAATAAGAAAGCTCGACTCGAGAATTTTACACATGTGATAACAAGCCAAGAAAAAAAATAACTTAAAAAAAAAAAAAAGCCACCAACCAAAAGGCGTGACGCATCATCAGGCCAGGCGCCAGTACTTGTGATGTATCTCCTTATGATTTGCTGTATGCTGCAATCCGATACAAAAGAATAGAATGCTTATTATGATAGAATTCAAAATGATAAAGATGTCATCAAGCAAAAAAATTAAAAAAAAAAAATAAAATAAGCATCTCACCGAGAGCTTTAAAAAACTTAAAACAACAAAGCCCGCGAACAAATTTAAGAATGTTTAAAAAAACAATCTTTGGGATGGAACCAACAACATAATAACGAAAGCATCATGCATATATAAATGTTTAATCAACCGATTTAGTAAACAAATTTAGTTGAACTCTATAACTTTACAAAACCAGATATTAACAGTTCAACTAACGGATCTAAACCCTCGAAATAATTAGACAGATCAATGAAGACGAAATCAATGAAATCATAAGAAAACTAAAATAAAAAAAATTCAAAATGTACCTCGAACTAGCAAACTCATACAGTTTGCCAGTAGCTGAAAAGACGATAACGCCGATTTCAGCATTGCAAAGCACAGCCAATTCCTGGGCTTTTTTCATCAAGCCGCTTCGCCTTTTTGAGAAACACACCCTTCTCCTTTGAACATCCTCAATGTACTTAAGCTCTATCTTGCTTCGGACCATGATTTTGATAAAAAGAGAAGACGAGAATGTTAAGGTTTTTTGTCTCTATCTCAGATATGAGAACTAAGACAAAAACAGAATGGTGTGGATGAACTATGTGTTGACGTTGCTATTTATAATGATGGAAACCCTACACGCATCAACCATACCTTGTGTACCCATTTAGGTAAGGGACCGTTGTGAGTTGTGACTACCCGCGAACCAGCGCGGGTGCATGTTTAAACTTATTTTGTCGTTTTTCGAAATTTATTAAAAGATATCGCCGCGTTTAATTTCCAACTTCCCTTTTATGGAGAACTTTTAGCCGTGATTGAATATTTTAACAAAATTGGCATCAAGCTTACATTATATTAAAAGAAATCGCAGCGTTAAAGTTTCGCGCATTTCTACATGTTTGCCTATTGCACTTGTTTTGCGCTTGATAAAGGGCATTTTGGACATTTTAGTATAGTCAAATACTGTTATCAGACAATGTGCGTAATCAGATATGATAAGCATTTTAGGTGAGGAGTAGCATTTATGTTAATTTTATTAATCCATGCTTATCTAGCTAAATTTCATAAATACCATGTGAGTATATATTAGTTGTTTTTTTCCAAAAATAAAATCAGAAATTTAATAAATTGGGTGAATGAATTATCATTTGTAAATTTAAATTTAAAGCATATAACAAATGGCGCGCCACAAGGCCTGATACTTATAGCGCCATTTCGAGTTCCTTTGTTCAATTTCAATTTCCCTAAGTGTCGTTATATTGTAGTAGGCTTTACAATCATTTGTTTGGAAATGCACATATGTAGAACTTAAAAGAACGAAAATAAGGTAAGAGTTCGACAATTGTTTGAATGGAAACTAAATGGAACCGTTTGGAGGTAAACTTAAATGTACTTACATGTGGCAATCATGTTTGGTTCGTGGGTTGAATCGTTCTTTAGCTAAATGAGTCAAACAAATTGACGCATAGTTGTCGATAGCGAATAGCGACAAAAAGCGACAAGGCACCTATAGGCCACGTAGCGAATAGCAACAAATAGCGACGGCTATTTTATAAATAGCGATTACACTAGAAAAAGAATTTTGATAATTTTTATATGTATATTACGTCAAAATACCCTTGTATATATATGCTATTTTACATGTATATTTAACAAAAACCTATAAATCCAGCTATTTTATAGCTATATCCAATTGCTATTTACAAAAAAAAAAAAAAAAAAAAAAAAAAAACAATCGCTATTTATCGCTATGACCCATATAGCGACCCTACGTCGCATGGCTACATAGCGCGCTATAGCGGTCGCTATACCCGCTATTTACAACTATGAATTGACGGGTAGTGAACACGATCGCGGGTTGTCATAAATGGGTTAAACGGGTTAGCGGGTCAACCTGTTTAATTAAACGGGCTAAACATGTCAACTCCAGCACGACGTTTCAATAAATGAGTTCAACATGTCAATCCAGACACAACGTGTTTGTTAAGGACAAGGTATTAAATTAATAAACAGGTTAGATATGACAACCCAAAAACTTGATTATATCTATGTCGTGTGAAATGGGGAGTTGGGCCCATAGCTAGAAACCCCAAGTTGGTCTTAAATTTCTTAAGGATAGCCATCTCTTTGACTCCTCGACTCTATTTTGATTGTTCACTCGTTTATCTTTTTTGTTTTATGTATTTTCACTTGAACTGTGGTTCTAACACTTAAGTGCAGGTCTCACAAACACGATAACAATCTAGAGGTACTAACTAGATGTTAAATTATGAAATCCTTGTTCTACTATTAGCCCCAACTATAGACCGATGCCATGACACCAACCCCAACCCCCCTAGCAACAAACCACCACATCACATATTTACACAACGCATTAACATATGTGCATGATCAATCTCTTTCATGTGAAGTTGCTAAACAAATAAATTGGAACTACAGAAAGTAGTATAGGCGTATAGCGAAGTAAAGAGTAAAGTACACGGATGGTCCCTGTGGTTTACCAAAATTTCGGATTTGGTCCCTAGTTTTCCAAAAGTACACGGATGGTCCTTGTGGTTTGCACTTTGTAATGCATTTATCCCCAGCCAACAAATCTAAAGGTTTCAGCGTGTCCAAGTTAGGGATTAAATGCGTTACAAAGTGCAAACCACAGGGGCCATCCATGCACTTTTGGCAAAGTTGGGAACTAAATGCATTACAAAGTGCAAACCACCGAGACCATCCAGGTACTTTTGGAAAGCTGGGGACCAAATCCGATATTTTGGTAAACCACATGGACCATCCGTGTACTTAACTCAAAAGATAACTATAATTGTAGATAGATCTATATCACTAGGGTGAAGGGAGTGGTTACCTATTCCAAATAGGTAAACTCCTAATTCACCCAATCACACATTGCCATGTCAATTCACCTAAATAAGTTACCTAATGCTCAAAAATGTTGGCGGTGGTTTACCTAATGGGGTTTAGGTAAACTATTTTTTTTAAAAAGGAAAAAATGTGTGATTGGTTGAGAAGTAATGGACCCCACCACACACCCATCCCCCCCCCCCCCCCTTCTTCCCTCCCTCTCACCGAATCAGTGTAGCTTCACCGAACTCCTCAACCAAAATCGGTAAAGAGGTTGTTGGCAGTGGTTTACCGCTTCGGTAAAGGTGTTTACCGATGGAGTTTACCTACGACTCCGTTCACCCTTAGGTATGAGAGCTAAACACTAGTTTCAAGTTACTATCATTTTTTAATTATTTCGCTTAGTTTCCATTTATTTTTGTTTTCATCATCACTTGTTATGAACTTATGATTCTATCGTTTATTTCTTTTGGCTCGCCTTATCTAAGTTATCTAGATATGATTGTTTCTAGCCAAAATAGGATCTTTTCAAGCATTTCATCCAACCAGAGAGCATGAAACAAGGCGCACATAGACAGAAAACAAAAGGCTTCAAATCAATAGCAATAGCAATAATACCCAAAATGGAAGCAGAAAACTAGAATGAAGTAATAATCAAATAAAATATCAGATAAAAGTTGTGCCATGAAAGAAAAGCACGAAGATAATGGAATACCTGAATAAGGAATTGTGCCATGTTGTTTAGATATGCATCATTTGACATTGAGCGTTGTACCTAGGGGCACCAAGGTCTCAATATCCAAAGTATAACAGTGAAATTACAGCAAGTCCAACTAATATAACAAGAAGAAGATGTTAAATTAATGAAATTAGTAACCTATTTTCTCAATCAATCTCCAAGTTGAGATTAAATGTATCTTTTAGGAACATCAAAATCCACAGAGGAAAAGGAGTAGGTAGGGTTTACCAGGAGCTGCGAATTCAAACTCCGGCATGGATCTCAATCGCTTTACCACTTCCACAACATCCATCTCACTTCAAATTAACCATGGAAAAGTATCTATAAATTAAAATCAGACTACTATATTATAATGAACAATGAACGAGGAAGCACATTTTAATGTTACCTAAAAAAGATAAGAAAATTGTTTCTCTTTTGGTTTAGGGAAATTGGTAATTAATAATCTCACCTAGATCTTATTAGCCATTAATAATTCCACCTCAGAATATTCCCTTCACTAGCCTCACCTATCACTTATTTTTCCTACAATGGTCCCCCGTTATAAAACTTGACAGAGTTAAGCTTTTTTTCTAAATTACAAACAGATTTTTCGGGCTTTTGACCAGTACGATAATACGAGTCCATTGATGTAAAACTTGCCTCGAAACGGTGCTCCAAACGATGAAAACGGCGCTTCAATTCGGGTGTTTAAATTTTCAATTAACCAAAATCAAGTCACTTGGAGCACCATTTCGAAGTAAGTCTTACATCAATGGACTCGTATCATCGTTCTAGTCAAAAGCCCTAAAAAATCTGTTTGTAATTTGAAAAAAAACTTAACTCCGTTAAGTTTTTTTAACGGGAGACCATTTTAAGAAAAATAGGTGAAAGGTAGGACTGATGGGCGGAATATTCTAAGGTGGGATTATTAATGGCCAATAAGGTCTAGGTGGGATTATTACAGGCCAATTCCCCTTTAGTTTATACATACACCCCTAAAATGAGAGTAAATTGCTCTTTTAGTCAATAACTTATATTTTAGTTCATTATTTTATTACACTTAAATCCTTAGTTTTAACAGAATTATGGGCAATTAGTTACATTTTTCCCCCTTCACAACAAACTTATAATTCTTTTACGTATTCTTGTCAGATCTTTTAAACTATAATGTTTTAGAAAATCCAAAAGTACTGTTACGACCTACTCATTTTTGTCGACGTTTTGATAGTTGTTTTGGTCAGTATTGACATGTGGATTAAAAGGTATAAGTAGATGATGCGTTAGTGTACAAGTAACTAAAGTCCAACGTACTTAGTCATTATCCCAGAATGTTTAATAGCTACAAAATGTCAAGTGATTAAATACCGTCAATTTAATTCTCTCATCTAGATTACACCTTAATCTCTCATCTTTAATAAAATTATAGATAATTAGTTAGTAGTTACACTTTATCACCATATAAAAACTAACTCCCCCACCCCCCCCCCCACGACTTTTAAACGATCATAACTTTTGGTACATTCATATTTTTTTAATTTACACCATATAAACGAGTATTTTATTCTCTTTAGTTTGAGTATACTATTGCTATAATTTTTACTTAAAAAAATTGATATGTTACTGATTAACAGGGTCTAAGGGTGAATAATAACTGAATCGTTAACCGAAAACGAGCCGAAATCAACAAAAAACTGAATTAGCTGAAAACTGATTAATCGAAACCCGAATTAACAAAAAACGGTTATCAATTTTTTGTACCCTCATTTGACCAAAATTAACTGAACCGAACCATTCATATTTTCATACAATTCTAGTTTTTATACCTTCAGTTCATGTATTTCATATTTATACCCTCATTTTATGTATTTATACCTCTATTTCAAGTACATGTACATCCATTTCATATAATTATACCGAAATGAAATGAATCAAACCAAAAACCGTCAATCTAACTAAATAAACCAAACCAATTAACTGAAAACGGATTGTTTAATAAAATAGACTAGTCGATGACCTCGATTTCGGTTGAGGATAATAATCTGGCAAATCGAATAATGCACACTGTGGCAATGTTTGTGTTTTCCACAGCATCGCGCGTGCACCTATCGGTTATTAACCAAAATCGGTTATCGGTGAGCAATAACTAAATCGTTAACCTAAACTAAACTGAAAACAGACAAAATCGAACTGAAATCAACCAAAAACTGAATTAATTGAAAACTGAAAACCGAATTAACCAAAAACCGTTTATCAATTTTTTTGTACTCTCGTTTAACCAAAATTAGCTGAACTGAACCGAATCTTTCATATTTTCATATATTTCTAGCTTTTACACCTTCAGTTCATATATTTCATATTTTATATCTCCATTTCATATATTTATACCTCAATTTCATATATTTCAAAGCAAAAGTTTTAGCCTAAGTTTGGTTTTTGCTATTAACTGAAACTAAATGAACCAAACAAAAAACCATCAATTTAACCGAATAAACTGAAATGATAAACTGAAAACCGATTGGTTAATAAAATAGACTAACCGATGATATTGGTTTCGACTTCGGCTGAGTATAATAACCGAACCGACCGAACCATGCAAATCACAATGAAATGGATTGCCCGATTACTTCGCTTTGGATGTATATCTATCACAATAATGCTACAATAAATATTATATGAATAAGAAAACTACCAAAAACGAGTATCGCAATTCGATGTATCGCTCTCGCCGCATCGCGCGGGCATCAAAAGAGTCGTAATACAAGGATAACTTATAAAGACTCAATAAAGGTATATTTGTCTTTGATAATGTACAAGGATTATGGAAATCCTTATTTTCATGCCATCTATAATTTAATTTGACAACTAGGATTAAGCATCCCCACGTTGCGGCAGGGGCGAACACCAATGTCACACTACTGCCAACGATCACCGACACTAAAGTTGTGGCGTGTTAATGCGACGAAATTAAACCAAAACGTAAAACATATAAAAGAATAACTAAGTCGATCTAGGACCCGCGCGTCACAATGAACCTGTCAAACGGGAAAAAATAGACAACGTAAAAATGTTTAACTACACATGCACGTTGCGCCGTGTTAACTCGCGAAATTTAGAACGGAACGTAAAGCGAAAATATCGCGAAAAATGGAAAGTATAGAGGACCAAAGTTGAAAGTAAAAAAGTTGTGATGTTAAATTGTAAAAGATGATGTACAATAGTTTAATGCATACAAGTGTTACAAATTATATCTATACTAGGAGCCACATGGGAGGAGCTTGAAGTTCAAGCCCCACTACACATGGTCTTATGCTTGCTATAGACTCACGCATTATAATGGGGCACTGTACGCAGTAATCACTTGTACTTTCTTGTGGCTCAAAGTTGTAAACCCACATTGGGTACAACCATAAAATGCATAATACATCTACAAAGCTTGATGTACAAGCTTTAATGCAACAAGATGTCTGCAAAGCTTGATGTACAAGCTTTAATGCAACAATTGAAAGTGCAAAAGCCAAAACATAAAACACAATATAAGCACTTGTTATAACAACTTAATGCACCAACATATTACAAAATAATAATATATAATGTCATTTTTTTAATTTTGTAAATAAAACATGCTATTACATAGCTAGCATTTTCATGTTTTTTAGTTATACAAAGAGCACATACTACTATATAACTAGCACAAGAACAATCTCATGTTTATTTTTTATTTTGTAAATAACACACATGTTGTTACATAACTAGCACAATTTCATGTTTTTTAAATTTAGTAAACAACATTTACAATAATATAACTCACACAATTTCTTTTTTTTTTTTTTGTAAACAACATATACTGTTACATACTAGCACGATTTCATGGAGTTTTTCCCCAAACTAGTGTAGTTACAAAACTTATTTACCATTTTGGGTACTTTGAAAAATATTTACCAAAATAGGTACTTTTCTTTATCTCTTATAGTTTTTCTTAAAAAAATGTTTATCTCTCCTAATCTAATTGGACAAAGCCTAAATTAATGATAACATAGTATTGTTATTTAATAAACTTATTATGTTTTTGTGAATTATTATTTTTATGTTACGTTTTTTAACTTATATATCTATTTTTAATTTGCAATAAAAATACCTCAAGTTTAAAAGTAAAAATTCATGTATTTAGCTTGACTTTTATTTTAAGAATAATATATCTCTGTATAATCATTTAATCTAAAATATTCCAAACGTAATTGCTCAACGTAAATTGTTATATTGTTTTTATTTCACGTTTTTGCAAAAATAAGTATATGCTTTTACGTTTTTGTAATTGTGCTTTTTAACTTGGTGTATAGTTGCTCAACGTAATTGTTGTTCAATTCACTTATGAACAAATTATTTGTTTTTAGTTTAGTGTATAGTTATTTAACCTATAGCATATATAAAAGAATAAATAGAACACGGTTACTCTGTTAATAAATTGAGTAAATGATTATATTAGTTTTTTATTCTTAAATAAAAGCCAAACTAAATACATTAATTTTTTACTTTTAAAGTTGAGGTTTTTTATTACAAATTAAAAATATGACGTAAGATAATTTTTTTTTACAAAAATATAAGTCTATTAAATAGTAATAGTATGTTGTCATTAATTTAGATTTTATCCAATTAGATTAGGAAAGAGAGACAAATAAGTTTTCATGAAAATTAAAAGAAATAAAGAAAATTGCCCATTTTGGTAAATATTTTTCAAAGTACCCAAAAAGGTAAATATTTTTTGTAACTACACTAGTTTGGGAAAAACTCCGATTTCATGTTTTTTGTTTTAATTTTGTAAATAACACATGTTATTACATAACTAATAGAAAACAAGTTTATTTCCAAATAGACTCTCAATAATAACACAAAAGGAAAAAAAATAGCAGCACAAAAGAATTACACAACAAAATAAGAACATATGTATAGATTTAAAATCAACACAATACATTTTTTATACTAGCACATTCCAGCTACATAACTAGCACAATTATAAAACACCTTTTTATAACTTATTTAAAAAGTCACTTTTATAAATTAAAAAAATATAACAATATGATACTCATATTAAAGATAAAAAATACTTGATTTTATGGTATAATTTTTTTTAAATAATGAAGTATATAAAAGTTATTTTAGTTTAAAAAACCTTAGTGGAATTAGTATTTAATGGAAAAATGGCTAAATGACTAAAATACCCATAGATCTTATTATATAATATAATAATTGTTAATGATGAACTCTAACAAAGCTTGGCCCTTGATTCAATTAATCAACAATCAAAATCTGCTCTTACTGTTTTTAGATAACATAAGATTTGTACCGGATCTTAACTCGAAAGACCTGATCCAACTGTTAAATCGAACAAAAAGTCATTGAATTATGTGTGTTCCTTGTAGCGTGTTAATGCGTAAAAATTAGAATAAAACGTAAAACATAGAAAAGAATAACTAAATCGACTTAGGGCCCGCTAGTTGCGACGGGGCGGTTAAATAGGGAAAAATAGACGTAACAACGTTAAACCACATACGTGCTTGCAGCGCGTTAACTCACAAAATTTAGACTGAAACAGTAAACAAAAATTTGTAAAAGATGAAAAATATAGAGAACCAAAGTAGAAAGTCGAAAAAGTGTTAGGATTAAAAATGAAAAAAAAAACTTTATAACAAAATTATAAAAGATGATAAGTAGTGATGTGCTAAAAGTAGTTTAATAAAAACAAAGTAAATTAGCCTAATCCAGACACAAAGTAACACTCTAAACTTGACTAAACTACTAACCGGCAAGTGAACTGATCGACTCTAGTAAAGCTAAGTAAGTCTGCATATCGAACCCACATGACTCAATTTAACTACATTAACTAAATTATCTAGACCTAGACTGACACCGACATGACACTAACTGTTTTTATAATTGGGGAGGGGGTTCTAAATATCCTAAAATTGCGATTTAAATTAAATTAATTAACTAAACACAAACTAACTCGGGTTTACTCAGATGATGGAAAAGACTACCTAGACTGGAATCCTGGATTGTACTAGTAATGATTTATTAAGATTATTAATTATTATGGAACCGGGATCTTCTAATTCTAAACCTATCGAGACACCGAACAAGACCCTCGACCCTTCTCGAGAAGACACTTATGGAGCTCTAAAGGCTGTTATGGACACCGGTTAATCTAGACTCCCTCAAGGGTTATCTAAGTGGTTTACAAAAGTATCCTAATACAATCTACTCCCTCACAGGCTATATATCTAGGATGGACTTGGATTTTCAATTTTGATTTGTTAGACAATGGTCACTAGGGCAACTAGTTCAGACTCCTCATGAAGACCCTACCTTGCAATTTAATGACTCAGACCTAACAATAATCTCACACCTCACAACTATAGAGATTAGTAGAACACTCAGAATTATTTAATTATTAATTACTGCTTCTAAGGTGTATTGGCCAATTAACCCAAAAGATTATAAAACAAACTCATAATCTAGCATGAATCTATCTGTTAGTGCATGCATCTGTCAACTTCGTCTTATATCGAGTCTTAGACTAGATAGTTTAGATCAGGGCTTGTTGTACGAGAAAATAGCAAAGTTTATGTTTATTTAGGCTGATTCCGCTTGAAAGTGGACATGACAGTTTCAAGCGAAATCAGACATAGAGATTCCGCTTGAGTATGATCATGGAGGTTCCGCTTGAAATGTTGATTCCGCTTGAGCATGTTCAAGCGAAATCAGACGGCTATATATATGTGGTTCGAGTGGAATCTCAGTAGAGTGGTACGTGTGGTCTTGTATAGGATACCGAAGTCCTGCCGGTTTATCCTGTGGATGTATTAGCTGTTAAATCAATCAGAAAGAGTATTAAAGTGATATTCAAGCTATGTCTACCTTTGTTTCTTAGTTTCCGCCTCTGAAACAAAGTAAAACTCCCCTGAATGACTCGTTTGGGTCAATCACACGATCCTTCAAGTAGTATCAGAGCTCAGGAGGAGGAGTTCTGCGGAATATAGCTGGATTTCATTGTGTTTTCTGTCTTCTACACCTTCTTTCTTCATTAGAACAAATTTTAACGGTTAAAATCGGCTAAATTTTACATGTATGGTGTAAAAGTGCATGTTAACAAATCCTTAAAAGTTTCAGCTTAAAATACGGCTTAAAAATGGCAAAAATGAACTAGAAAAGTGATTTCGCTCGATAGTATAGTTTCTGATTCCGCTCGAGACTGTGATTACGCTTGACATATTCCGCTCGAAATTGTCTGATTCCGCTTCAAGTTTGGGGTTCCGCTTAAAAGGATTCAAGCGAAATCTGTGATTTCGCTTCGGTCAGACACTGCCAGATTCCGCTTGAGATTTTCTGGTTATTCCACTCCAAAACTCACTTCAGTGATTCCGCTCTAACAGGCATTCCGCTTGAAAGGGAATATTTGTTATTTCGCTTGAAAGGGTTTTCTGGTATTCCGCTTGAACTATATTGGGTTATTTCGCTTGAACAAGAACCATGGATAACGATTTCTACAACGCGTTTGCTACTCCGACTACTCCGGCTCCATTGCTCAGAACATGAATCTGGAAAACGAGACCGGAACTTTACAAAAGCCTCCGAAGCTAATGAGCATAGAAGAGTATTACGGATGGAAAGATAGGTTCGAAAACTGGGTTCAAGCTAATCATCTTAGATCTTGGGAGTGTATTCTGAAGAAGTATGTCTTACCACGTACTGATCTGCAAGTTGAGAAAGAAATATCTGAGTTAACTGACCAAGAAAGAGATATGTACAAAGCTGAAAAGATGATGATTAGTCTGCTTCAGCAAGCTATCAAAGAAGACATATTCGTATTGCTTCAGTATGACAAAACTTCAAAATCAATTTGGGATGCTCTTCGAATCAAGTTTGAGGGTAGTGAGAACATGATCAAGAGTAAAAAGGCACTGCTTAAGAAAGAATTTGATCTATTCACGTGTTTGCCCGGGGAAGATACCAAGAAGCTAATAGAAAGATACTGCCACTTAGTTCGATCCATGTCGATGCTGAGCATAACAAAAGATCGTGAAGAGTGGGTTGACAAGTTAGCTGATGCTTTACCGCAAAAGGAATGGGGAACTTACTTGATGATTCTGAAGAACACTGGGGTATATGATGGTTAACAATTTCTCAGTTTATCGAGAAAATTGAAGGTCAAGATCTGGAACAGCAGAAGATTGCGAGGATGAACAATCCGAGTGGTCAACAAGACGTGAAAATGTACTACAAAGGCAGTGTTCCAGAAGCTGAAAGAAGCCCGAAAATCCAAACTGCATTTAGTGCTGGAGATTCATCGGAAAAAGTTGATCAGAGTACAAACAAAAGCAGTGGGTTCTCTTCATATCCGAGTGTTAATCCCAAGAGTTCATCTGAAAGTTTTCATTCTCAAAGCACAAAAACTGGAAATGGTTGTGTGATACAGTGCAACATTGCTTTGAATCTTCCTGATGGTCAAAGTTTTTCTAAAGAGGTTGCAAAAGATCCACATGGCATTACTTGGTTCCGTGCTTTTATCTTATGAAGGATTGGTTGCAGGGAGGATCGGAAATCCTATGTTAACAAAGGAGGATTACGATCAGATAGATGCTGAAGAGATGGAACTAAAGGACATCAAATGGTGTCTAGCTAGTGTCCTAAGAAGAAAAGAAAAGTTCAAATTGATTACCGGAAGAAATGACTTTCTTGATGCACATGTTTCTACTTTAGGTTTCGATAAATCTAAAGTTACTTGTTTTCGATGCAGGGAGAAAGGTCATTTCAAGAGGGAATGCAAGAATAGAGAAGCAAATGATGCAAAGAATCCGTTCGGAAAAGATGACTACTACCAGAAAGCCATATACCAACAAGTTGGTCAGCAACAACAACAAGAACCACAAGTGGCTCATGGTAGAAAAGTGATTGAGGATTCAAAGAAAGCATGTTTGGAGAATCAAGAAAGTTTTAGCTGGGAAAAATATATCTCATCCAACAGCAAAGCTTGCCTAATCAATCAGGATGATGAAAGGCTACCTGAAGGCTTTAGCTGGGATATGTTTACAGATGAGAAAGGAGATTTCAAAGCTTTCATTGCCAAGATTGTGAAAGAACCAGATATGTTCACCGAGTGGATGAAATATATCGGTGAGAGTGTGAAGAATGAAGAAGAAAAGTCTGTTTCATCAGAAGAAAGCTCACAGATTTCAAATGACAGTTCAGAAAAAGAAATTGTTTTTGATCAAACACCATCTGATTCTGGATTTTCGGATGATAGTTCTGACAAATCAGTAGAATTTGATCAATCACCATCTGATGACAGTAGTGATGATGAGGAAGAAAAACATATTAATATTGCAAAATCTCATCTCTCTCCTGAAAGTTTTCATTTTTACTTTGCAGATCGCTTGGAGAAACTGAAAGAGAGACGAGCTGCAAAAGAACAAAAAGAAATGAAGTCTGAAAGTGTTGTTCAAAAAGAAGAGATTGTTCAAAATGAAGAAGTTAAAAGTGTTGCTGAGGAGATTGTTGAAACAAAAAAGAAATGTGAAAGTATGGATCAAGAAGAAGATTCTGATTTTAATGATAAAGTTCAATTTGCTAAAGAAGTGTTTCAAACAATCAAAAGAGTAGTTGAAGAAAATGAAAAAGTTGTAGAAGTGAAGAAAATTATCGAAGTAGAAAAGATTGTGGAAGTCATCAAACCTTGCTCAAAGTGTTTAGAACCATGCAAGGAATGTGCAGCAAAGGATGAGAAGCTGACAGAGTATGAGAAAATGAAGGAACAAATACTGTTCAACCTTAACTATGTGAAGGAATCTTACGATGTTTTGAACAGAATAGTAACTGGTCTTCAAAAGACAAATTCTGAAAGAGAAGATGCTTTGACGATGATGAATGCGACAATGATGACGAAGCAAAAAGCTATTAATTTCTACATCGAAGAAAGTGCAAAATGGAAGCAAGAGTTGGAAACCGAAAAAATTGAGAATGAGAGAATCAGACGCTTATTGCAGAGTTATTCTAGTTCTGATTATCTTATTGATCGAATTTATCCGACTGTTGCAGGTATGGAAGCTTTTCAAGATGATAAGCCAAAGAAGAAAGATACTGGTAAGAAACCGACTGTTAGCTATAACAAGTGTCCGCCTCCGATCTGGGAAGGTTATTCTCCCAGAAAACCAAATGAGGAGCAAGTGCAAAAAGCAGTTAATATAAAGCTAAAACCGATACAACTGATGAATTACCAGAAAACATTGACGTCACTTTCACATCGTCTGACACTGATCATGAGTCTGAGTTAATCAAAAAGGTGGTCGATCAGGTGTTGGATACTGATGAGGAGTCTGAGTCAAAGTCTGAGTCTGGAGGGTCAAGTTCGTCAGTCAACAGTTCAAAACCGATGGTTAAAAGGATTTATAGTAAAGAGTTTTTGTTATCAAAATCAAATTTGGATGATGAAACATTTGAAGTAGCATATACTTTGAATGATTCTGACAAATTATATTCTGACAAAGAGTTCCCAATAAGAAGTGTTCGATTTGAAAAGATTAAAAAGGTTTTCAAAATGACAGAAATTGATATTTCTGAAATAAAAGATTTAAATCTTACTGGAAAACCTAAAAAATACACTTCAAGAGTTCAACAACGTTTAAACAAGAAAAAAGATTACAATTCTGGTTCTGGTTTTCAAAAGAAACCAAACCATAATGGTAGCTACAAAAAGAAAGGATTGGGTTTTGTTCCATCAGAAAACTATAAAAATGACAAAATTTCTAAAACGAATACAAAATTTGTTTTAGGAGGAAGTGCAGAAGAAGAACAGAAGAAACCGTTCTGGAAGCAATCAAACCAGGAGTTTCTTGCTGAGAAGAAAAAGAAAGGAACTGGAGTGTTTCATCCGATAGAGACTCGAACCTATTTCAAATGCAATGAAGTTGGTCACATTACATCAACTTGTTCTCAAACGACAAAACCAAAACAGGGAGTTTCTGAAAAACTCAAAGAAAAAGTTGTCGATGTTGAACAACCAACTGAAAATTTCAAGACTTTTGAAAATTCGACTTATGAAGTTGGTGAGAGTTCAAAGAAAAATTTTTACAAAAAGAAAGCAAAGGACAATCAAGTGTGGGTTGTCAAGAAGTGTGGTGAAAAAGTTGGCGATGAACCTGATTCCACAAAATCAGAGGAGCCACAGGTTGAAGTAAAAGAAGGAAAATTTGTGCCTTCAGTAGATGATGTTAAATTTCCATCTCTGAAGTTTGAAAATATTAAGCAAAAAGTTGGTAAAGTTGAGATCTCAAATCAATTCTTTTCTGATCAGAAGGAATTTGATGTTGAGAAAGCATTCAATGGGAATGTTAAGAAAAAGTTTGGGAAAATGATTGATGGGAAAGTAAAAGGGGTTAAAGATTTCTATGCAACAAAGAAAGCAACCTATAACCCGACTGAACAAGAGCTGAAAACACCCAAGGTTGGTAAGACTTGGGTGGAAATTCTCTTTCCTTGAAAATCTGGACTATGCCGAAGATCCCAAGTTTGTAATCGTGGATCAGGAATCGGCATCATTCTTATTATGATAGATGTTGCAAAAAGATTTTAATGTTAATAAATTTTACAGGTGATGGACTATGCCGGAGCTTCCAGGTTGGTAAGTGTGAAGCAGGAATCGGCATCCTGATTGGTAAAATGGTTTGTGTAGATGTTTTATTCCTACATGTGATTAAATGATGTAGATATACTTACAAGTGGTAAGAGGTTGGATCTTACAAGTGATTCGTCAAGGTCATTAGTTTGAACTTGATGTAATCCTCATATATGTGATTAATTGAACAAGATGATGAACCAGTCTCTACAAGTGGTAAAAACAAACGTATTTTCCGGAAAAATCATTTTGATTAAAACAAACTTAAGTGTTTTGAAATCTTAATGAGAAAATAGTTTGTTGAAATGGAGAGTTCTGATTGTTTATGCCAAGAGGATAGCGATTTGAGGTGTTTTGATATCAGTTGTCAACCTTTCTGTACAGTTTGTTTTCAAATTTCTTTAAATGTGTTTGCATTTTAGGGGGAGTAAAAATTATTTCAGAAAATCCAAAAACATTAGAAAATTTGAAAAAAGACAAAAACATGATAAAATTAAAAAATTGAGTTTAGTGTCTAAAAGAGGAAATGATAGTACATCAGTGGACTGTCACAACATGCTAAAGAAATGGAAAGATTAAATGTAATAAACAATCTCACTGCGGATATGTCAGTAGGTTTTTGCACATTTAGTAGATTGTGACGAGATATAAACCTAAATTTCAAACTTGCTTATATCGTGGGTAACAACTTCTTAGATATATGGATAACCCCCGAAATCTTGTTTGAAAGGTCCCTCTTTCTGAGATACTAGGTCTTTATGCTCAGTGATATCTGGGGTATTATCCCGTGACTTCTGCTGAATGGAAATTCTGACCTAGTCCCCGTATAATACTTTCTGCAAATGCCTGAAACATAGCACAACCCTCAGCAAAAATGATGAAACAATAAAATTGATAGTCATTGCTGTTGAAGAAAAGATCCTCTAAAGGGGTCACATCGAAAGTCGAGCCGTCATCTCTCTGCTGAACGGAAGTTCTGACCTGAGCTCTCACAGTTTCACATCTACCCCTTTTACAGATATCATCTGTGGTATACTCACCTGTAAGACTGAATATTGGGATCTGGATACGGGAGTATATTCAAGTAGTAGGACACGCAAATAATTTTAAGTACTTAAGACATTAATCTCGTATCTCGAAACAATTGAACTTTGTGTAAAAATTTAAGTGGACCAATATACTGACAATCTAGGTGAATTGTTTAGAACTTAAAATGAAATGAAGCTTAACGGTGTTGGTGATTTGTCTCATAAACTGATATGATCCTCTTATACAAACTCACAAAAATAGTGTCTGTAAATATTTCTTTAATGCATTTCATTATATTCAAAAATTCAAAAAGATTTTTAGTGTGTTTTAGCATAAATTTTGAAAAATTCAAAAATATTTTTGACAACTGATATTGAAAAGCTATTTTTCAAAAATTCCAAGTGCTAAACATGATGAGTATGCAGTGAGGGGGAGTCTATGTTTGAAATCAAATGTGTTAATCATTTTTACAAGTGGTTCATCAAGATTATAGAGTTAATTTTGAGGAGGAGTCTGAGTTAGTGCATACCTCTAAATTTAAAATGTTTAAATTTGTGAAGTTTATTTTGAGGTAGAGATTGTGCAGGTGTAAATCTGAGCCAGACTGATCGATTCTGAGAAACTTATGTTTAAAGAGCCAGTTTCTGATACCTGAGGTTTCTGTGGATAGAGCATGAGCCAGGTTTCGATTCTGTGGACAAAGGTTGAGCCAGGCAACGATCTTGAACCTGTGAAAGCCAGACTACGATCCTGAAACAGATGATGCTGATGAACTTAAGGAATGCCAGCACATTGTTAGGGGAAGTCTGTTGATGCTGAGAGTAAGAGTGAAGCCCAAAGACTGATAAAGACTGAAGTTGCAAAGACTCGACACCGCAAGACTCGTCAACATCTGAGGGGGAGTCTGTTAGTACATGCATCTGTCGACTTCGTCTTATATCGAGTCTTAGACTAGATAGTTTAGATCAGGGCTTGTTGTACGAGAAAATAGCAAAGTTTATGTTTATTTAGGCTGATTCTGCTGGAAAGTGGACATGACAGTTTCAAGCAAAATCAGACATAGAGATTCCGTTTGAGTATGATCATGGAGGTTCCGCTTGAAATGTTGATTTCGCTTGAGCATGTTCAAGCGAAATCAGACGGCTATATATATGTGGTTCAAGCGGAATCTTAGTAGAGTGGTACGTATGGTCTTGTATAGGATACCGAAGTGCTGCCGGTTTATCCTGTGGATGTATTAGCTGTTAAATCAATCAGAAAGAGTATTAAAGTGATATTCAAGCTGTGTCTACCTTTGTTTCTTAGTTTCCGCCTCTGAAACAAAGTAAAACTCCTCTGAACGACTCGTTTGGGTCAATCACACGATCCTTCACTATTCCGTGAAAGACATTCACCAAGACTCATACAAAGCAACAAATAATGATCAAACAACTCTAAGCATGCATAAACATCGAATTAATAACCAAGTCGACTACTTTTGCAAACAGTCCATAAATAATTAATAAATCATAATAAAAAACAAAACTTTACAATCCATTCATCTTAGCCTATGTAGTACAAAGTCTTTAGCCAAGCATAGTCATGATCAAATACGAATAAAGAGTATTTTCAAGAACAAAAGACATGATTAAAACTACAAACGAAGAATAATAAAACCCGAATAGTAAAAACACGACCCAGATGATTTCCTTTGCTTCAAACCTTCAACCAATGGCTTCGAACTCTCGAATGCGCTCCAAAAGCTTCCAAGTTTTCACCCAAGATGTTGCAGAATCGTAATTAGGGTTGATTTTGTGATTAGTGATGTTTTTATAAATCCAGCTGCAAAACAAATCCGGTGCACGAATTCAACCCATTCGCGTCACGCGAAGGGGATTTGCCAAATTGGTCGCGTAGCGCGGCATGTGTTAATTGAAGTTTATTATTTTATATTTTCGCGCTACGCTAAGGAATTCCAGGAATTGGTGGCGTGACGCCACGGGTACTTTTTCCAGCATTTCTTCATTTTTCGATTCCCGTTCAGCTGCGACACATCTGGTTCTCGTTGCTAACTCTTTTTCAGCATAATTTCCTGTGTTTTTCCAACTTTTCAGCAAACGACACCTGCATTTTACCAAACTATTAAAAGTAACTAATTCTAACTAAAAATCAATGAAAACGAAATGAAAACTATACAAACTTTACACGATCAATGTATGTATTTTGCAATACATTAAATATCCCCACACTTACATTTTTTTCGACCCGAAAAATATTTATGCAAACGGAATCATAGTCAAAATAAATATTCGGGTTCAAAATTAAAATCACTTATTAAAATCAAAACTCGTATTAACCGTGATTGTAAGTATACGTGTCCACTAAAACCCAAACCCGGTTCCAAGCCTTTATCATGCAATTTATATTCAAGCTTGGTCAATCTACCTAGGGTTTGTGACAACTGTCAAATTTGCATACATCCGTACAATTATTAAATGATAATTAGTGCTTAATGACTGTGCTAAATTACAATTTATTCACTTGAATTGCTTCTGATTATTACCGTATACATACATGTGCATCATATATTGCTTAAAGCCATGTCATTATTACATGAGAACTTTATTGACTCAAAAGATGCACGAAACACAGTAAGCACAGTTACCCAGCAAAGCAGAAAAATGCTGACAGAGTTCAGTAGATAGATAGACATTGTCTTGAGACACAGAATGAGCCAGAAACCAAGTATTACACTAGTATAGTGTGTTGGAAAGCAAGGATCACAAAACTGCCTCCCTAGGGATAGTTTAAGTGCCGGAAAGTGCCTAAAACTCACGTAAACTGCAGAATTCTGCAGAATTCAGCAAAATTCAGCATTTAAACACATTTTTGTCATGCAAAAATATGCTTAAATGGTCCAGAATACTTTCCTAAGTGTTGGGAATCGAAACTGTCACAAAAAGTAACATAAAGCACACTAAACTGCGAAGTTTAGCACCTTAACGAACCGGTAACCAACCTGTGACAACCGGTAATTAAAGGCTTCTAATCGCGTAATTAACAAACGTTCAAGGCGATAATAAATAGTGTTTAAGGCGTAGATTAACTTAATTAGGCCTCTGGAGTGCCTAGGAACGTACATCCGACTTTACAGTGTGCGAACGGTAGTTTACGGAGAAACCTGTTAAACGTTAAACGACAACGAATTGAAACCGAACAAAATACTGGCAACGCCGACAAGTACGAATTTTATGCGAGTATTTTATACTTAAAAATTTAGTTTTCGAATTTTTTTGTACTTTCCAAAACATCACAAACGACAACGATGCATTTTATGCGATTTTTAACGCAACCGACAAACGAGCACGCCAACGACGAGTACCGATAGAATTTTTATATACATATGACACTAGAATTATATCCAATGATAATTTACGACGATCAGGTTGAAAATGGGTTCGTTTGTGCTAACGGGCCACTAAAAACACGAGATTGGGCTTGCGGGCCTTGGGCCCAAGCCCACTTAAACCATGAGTTAACCCTATGTATATATATGTAGTGAACCCTAATCCTTACATTTTTTTTATCAGCCGCTTTGCAAGTTCCCTCCCATGCTTTTATTCTCTGCACATCCAAACCCACACATACAAATGATATGAGAACCCTATCCACTACAAACCCACACAAAAATTATCTCCCTCCTTCTCGATTTGTGCTTGCAGACACCAAGGAATCCTCCTCATCTACACACAAACAACACCTTGCTACCCTCTTTCCCTCCCTCGATATTTTGACCGACGACGGGTGCTCCACCGGCGCCGGTTAACCGACCGGTGGTGGTTTCTCTTGCTGATCCGACGTTGCACAACCCCCTCTCTCCGATGAGCTCCAGCGACGGCATGGGGCACCGCCGCCTCACGCGACAGTGGCGGAGGTGGGAGTTCTTGGCGATTCTGTTTCATGTGACCCTGTAGCAGAGGATTGATGATGATTATGTCATGCTGAAGACGACCGACGAAGGTCACGACGGCCGACGACGACTTACAGCGGCGGCGGAGCCGTGGTGACGGTGGTGGAGCTATTTTGTCCGACAAGTTTCTGGCAAGTCAAGGTCCCTTTCTTCTCATTCTCCTTTAGATCCGGCTCGTGTTCATGAATGTGACTCCCGTTTCGGGTCTTGATTTAAGGTTTGATGCTGATATGGTTTTTGGTTCAAGTCTTCCGGTTCAACAGGATTTAATGCGTTCGGTTCGGGAGATCAGGGTCAGATTCAACGGGTTTCGGTTCGGTCAACGATGGTCAACGGGTCAGTTGGTTTCAGGTCAATACTGGTCAACGAAAGTCAATGGTCAGATCTGGTGTTCCGGGTCAGATTCAGGCAGGTTACGGTTCAATGGAAAAGGGTTTGGTTTGGGTCGGCACGGGTCAAGATTAGTCGACAACAGTCAACATGGTCAAAGGCAGTTAACTGGCTTCAGTTTGGTTCAGCGCAAGTCGAGATCAGTCAAAGTCGGTCAAGACCCGGTCAACGCAAGACCCGGTAAAGTATTAACGACGCGTTAAACGTTATATATACATTCGTTTAGATATTTTCTTAGTCTACGCGAAACCGAGCTCGACCCGAATCAAATAGTGATTAGTTACGTTTTATTTGGTCGTATTTGATAAAGTTTTAGTGTATATATATTTTGAATTGATTGAAGTATTGTTGAATTTTGATGAAAATGCGACAACTTTTATTGTCGGGTTGTTCCAAATACAGAGGAAACTCTGTCCGTTTTCCGTAAAAAATCCGAAAATACAAAACATAATTCTATTGTTTAAACGACACTTGTTGAAATCTGAGTTTTCTTATAGAATAAATAAAAATTTGTAGTTATTTTTACGACGTTATAACTAACAAAAAAAATCGATATTTAATTGAAATAAATATAATTATTTCTATTTATTTCAAACGCGTAAACTCGAAAACCTTTTTACGAGATAGATATCATTCGTAATTATTTTCAAATTACAAAGACGCGGAATTTCCTTTCTAAAACTAATATAATTAGTTATGTTATTTCGAACATCTATAATCTGAGCGTATTTATAAAATAAGTATAATAGTATATATTTATTTCAAATATCGTGAATTCGAATATTTATTTCACACGTCAAGTTTTCGAGTATATATTTATTTATTACCTTCCTACGAAAACTACAACGGTATATTACCGTATCATATACAATATTTCGAATACATCCCGTTTCATATACGCCTTCTATTCGCGACGACTAACACGGCTTCGTACACACACACACACACATATATATGTTTATGTGTATGTGCTTATATACATAAATGTACATATTTTCTAAAACACTCGAGAACTAAGTTGTTTTCGAAAATTAGTTTTATCCCGATTATCCATGGGATCAAATAACCATAGTTCGGTTTTTTTTCAGATCAAAGTATTAACACCTTCGTAGAGTCGTTTTATTTACGACTCGGTAGAGCTCGGACACGTAGTTTAGCTACGTTGTTTCTTTTAGACACTTATAAGTATTCTTTCGTAGGAATGTCATAGTTGTAAGCTAGCTAAATACACGTTCTTGGAATGATACTACGGAATCACACTTAGCTAGCTTTGCACAGGAATATCCAGGTGAGTTCATAACCCCCACTTTTTACTGTTTTATAGTTTTATAAATGTTTTCGGGGGTGGAAAGACATGCAAGTTTTGCAAAAATAAACAACTTTTCGATGAACAAAAACTCATATTTCTAAATCGTGTTGCGAATGAATTTCAAGGAACTTACATGGTTTACGAATGATTTTGATCAAATATACCGGTTTCACAAAACTCGTGCATATTTACGAAACGTGCATGATTTTCTAATGGGTACGGGCGACACAGTCGAGGTGATTCGACACAGTCGAGGTGATTCGACACAGTCGAGGGGATTCGACACAGTCGAGGTGATTCGACACAGTCGAGGTGATTCACACAGTCGAGGTGATTCGACACAGTCGAGGTGATTCGACACAGTCGAGGTGATTCGACATAGTCGAGGTGATTCACACAGTCGAGGTGATTCGACACTAAAAATCGTCTATACAGGTTGAGTACTTCCTATGTCGCCGCATACGTTAATGTCCTCGCGAAACATTAACGATCAACCTGTTCATAGACGCGTTACATACCCATTTACAACACTAAAACTTTCATTTATTCTTAAGATTCATTTGATGGAAACTCACAAATACATGAATTTACAAACTTTGGTAATGTTTTTCAAGTTATACCTAAGTAAGAGGAAGCACTGATCCTGCTTACAAAGGTTCATTTGGGCTCGGCCCATTCTCTCTCATGCAATGCACAAAGACTCTCGTGGGCTAGACTCACAGTTCTCATATATCATGCCAAGAAAATGATTTTACTATATTTTCTCAACAACTTTAAAACCGGTTATCAAAAAGATTTATTTTAAATCTTTTCAAAACAAACTATGAACTCGCTCAACTTTATGTTGACTTTTTCGCATGTTCTTTCTCAGATTGGATTTTTTCAAAACTACAGAACGGTTGGAATAGGAGAACCCACGGGATTCCGAGTACTTAGCGGGCGTTCATTGTTTAGAAGTCTTAGCTTTTTGCTTCCGCTGTGCAATGAAGATACCAGTCCAGTCACGCCAGCTCTGATATTTCGGGGTGTGACAGATTGGTATCAGAGCTATAGGTTTCAGCGAATTAGGTTTCTGTAGAGATACCTAGGCTTTAACCTCACTATCCTATGGGGACTTAGATATCAAGAATTGAACACATACAGAACGCCTAAGACTCGAATATGGGTTCCAACCGTTGCCGAAACAATGGTTCAACAATTTTGGTTTTAAACATATACAAATATTGTGTTGATACACAGTACACAAAACAATTACACACAGAAAGCAAGACTTTGAGAGTTTTGGTAACACACATATAGGACCTCTAGAAAACTTATGACGAAATTCATTAAAGATCATCACGTAAGAACTGTGATTATTAACTCGTGCAAATGCCATTATATTATGCCGTATATGCTATCTTAATTGCCCTAGCAGGTAATCTACGTGGAACGAAACGCTAGTGCACGAGTGCACATGAAACTTAAACTATACGTCAGCGGACGTCGAAGTACAACACACACGACTTTCGATGCGAGGCCTTTGGAAGACACACTTGGGCACGACAACAATGACGCTAATTCTGTCATCGAGAGAATTACTGATCGAAATGTGGCAATTTGCCACGTGATCCTGCATATGACACGAATCATGCGGAGGTACGTTTAACTAGAATTTCACAACAATCTATACTTGCTCTAATGAGACTCGTAACTATTGGCGCTGCAAAAGAAGTCACATGTCTTCGCATCCCCCTATTTCACTTATGGCGATTACGCTATGTTCGAAATTCCAGGTAAAGTCCTTAAATGCCTTTTATTGAAATACTGACTTTTGCATATAGTGAGTACATTTTTGCATTTCTACTCCCCCTAGTGGTCATTGTATTACAAAGATTTTCTTTCATGATAGCAAACGCTCAATTTCTTAATTTCTTGATAAATTCATATGTTACGCATGCATTGTTTGTTGCGCATGTGGTTCGTTTGATTCGTGAAGACCATCAAGGGCTTCACTCGAAATTGTTGTTTTATCGATGCTTTAAATATTATTTCGCTATACTCAGTCTTTGCATTGTGATCTAGATAACCTACGTTATTGATTAAGTGTTGATTCATTGATATCGAGTCAACGAATTTATTGGAAAACTCATTTTCCTTTCTAGTTACATACATGGTTCTTTCGTTGTAACCATGCCAAAACTTTCTTGTTGATACGTATAATCATTGTTGGATTGTGTTTAAGCTAAGTTCAATTGTTTGAACTTGCTCGTAATATATATTCGATTCAAGGTCCCATATGATGGTTTGAGGCCATCATATTCGAAATAATCCCAACAAGCACTTCATTTGTTTCGAACCATAATAGGCTTGTTTGGTCTTCGACTTTGTTGAATCGTTTCTTTGATCACGATCACCTTGGGGTGGCGTTTTTTCACAAGTTTGAAGCTTGCGTTAATCTCGTTGCTCACATCATGTACGAATTTAATTATTTATTTATTTGTTTGTTGGTATTAAATCCGCTTTGTTGGTTTATCATATTAATGCAATCTTAACACAATCGCTTGTTAAGATAATGGTACACAAAATTCATGTCATATTCCAGTGTACCTCTTATCGGTTCTTTCAGCATCGATCGAACATTTTGTGATATTCAATGCTTTTCATCTTCGATCGAGAACATTATTGGGTTGTTGTTTCATTATCAATTGAAAATCCTATGAGATTTGTTGGAACGAGCGTTCAAATTTACTTTGTTGAGCCTTCATTTGATTTCAAACACGGTGATATTTGTTCGGTCACCGCTATTATTGAATTGTTTCAATCACTACGACACCTTGTGGTGTCGATATAAACTTGTAGCTCCGGCTAATCATAATCGAGCGTTTCATGCAAAACACAGGTCATATTTGTTCGATAACCGCTATTATTGAATTGTTTCATTCACTACGACACCTTGTGGCGTCAGTATAAACTTGTAGCTTGTGCTAATTACGATCAGTCGTCTCATGCGAAACTGTATATGCCTTTCGTTTGACACATCATTCAAATAGTCTTAATGCAATTATGTATTAAGACGATGATACACCTGGTTCGGTTGTATTTCATTTCGGTGTATCTTTGCAATTCAACAATGTCAACACTTTGATGTTATCTTATTCATTTATTGGTTCATTAGTTGACAAATCATTTCATGATACTATCCATTTGAGCTTGTTGATTCAAGTTTCAATCATACAACAACCAACGCAAGTTTCCGTTGGTAGTAAATTCTATTGCTTCAAAAATTGCTTGCATAATGTGAACGTTCATTTAAAATTCTATTGGTCGAAATTCCTCTTTTTGTTGGACCCCCATAAACTTGGTCACATTGGTGATAGTATCACTACGCACCGTTCACTTGATACGATTTCTGAAACAAACTCGGTTGAATCGTTGGGTTCTTATGGATGCAAAATGTCCTTACATTCACGCAATATGAATAAGTTTTGATTCGATTACACGGTCAATCACTTTTGTATTATTCGGACTTACCGAGGAACGACACAACTCTGAGGAGATAACGTAATCTAAATTTCGAGGACGAAATTTCTGCAACAGGGGGAGAATGTGAGAATCGGTAATTAAAGGCTTCTAATCGCGCGATTAACAAACGTTCAAGGCGATAATAAATAGTGTTTAAGGCATAGATTAACTTAATTAGGCCTCTGGAGTGCCTAGGAACGTACATCCGACTTTACAGTGCGCGAACGGTAGTTTACGGAGAAACCTGTTAAACGTTAAATGACAACGAATTGAAACCGAACAAAATATTGGCAACGCCGACAAGTACGAATTTTATGCGAGTATTTTATACTTATAAATTTAGTTTTTGAATTTTTTTGTACTTTCCAAAACATCACAAACGACAACGATGCATTTTATGCGATTTTTAACGCAACCGGCAAACGAGCACGCCAACGACGAGTACCGATAGAATTTTTACATACATATGACACTAGAATTATATCCAATGATAATTTACGACGATCAGGTTGAAAATGGGTTCGTTTATGCTAACGGGCCACTAAAAACACGAGATTGGGCTTGCGGGCCTTGGGCCCAAGCCCACTTAAACCATGAGTTAACCCTATGTATATATATGTAGTGAACCCTAATCCTTACATTTTTTTTTATCAGCCACTTTGCAAGTTCCCTCCCATGCTTTTATTCTCTGCACATCCAAACCCACACATACAAATGATATGAGAACCCTATCCCCTACAAACCCACACAATAATTATCTCCCTCATTCTCGATTTGTGCTTGCAGACACCAAGGAATCCTCCTCATCTACACACAAACAACACCTTGCTACCCTCTTTCCCTCCCTCGATATTTTGACCGACGACGGGTGCTCCACCGGCGCCGGTTAACTGACCGGTGGTGGTTTCTCTTGCTGATCCGACGTCGCACAACCCCCCTCTCTCCGATGAGCTCCAGCGACGGCATGGGGCACCGCCGCCTCACGCGACGGTGGCGGAGGTGAGAGTTCTTGGCGATTCTGTTTCATGTGACCCTGTAGCAGAGGATTGATGATGATTATGTCATGCTGAAGACGACCGACGAAGGTCACGACGGCCGATGACGACTTACAGCGGCGGTGGAGCCGTGGTGACGGTGGTGGAGCTATTTTGTCCGACAAGTTTCTGGTAAGTCAAGGTCCCTTTCTTCTCATTCTCCTTTAGATCCGGCTCGTGTTCATGAATGTGACTCCCGTTTCGGGTCTTGATTTAAGGTTTGATGCTGATATGGTTTTTGGTTCAAGTCTTTCGGTTCAACAGGATTTAATGCGTTCGGTTCGGGAGATCAGGGTCAGATTCAACGGGTTTCGGTTCGGTCAACGATGGTCAACGGGTCAGTTGGTTTCGGGTCAATGCTGGTCAACGAAAGTTAATGGTCAGATCTGGTGTTCCGGGTCAGATTCAGGCGGGTTACGGTTCAATGGAAAAGGGTTCGGTTTGGGTCGGCACAGGTCAAGATTAGTCGACAACAGTCAACATGGTCAAAGGCAGTTAATTGGCTTAGTTTAGTTCAGCGCAAGTCGAGATCAGTCAAAGTCGGTCAAGACCCGGTCAACGCAAGACCCGGTAAAGTATTAACGACGCGTTAAACCTTATATATACATTCGTTTAGATATTTTCTTAGTCTACGCGAAACCGAGCTCGACCCAAATCAATTAGTGATTAGTTACGTTTTATTTGGTCGTATTTGATAAAGTTTTAGTATATATATAGTTTGAATTGATTGAAGTATTGTTGAATTTTGATGAAAATGCGACAACTTTTATTGTCGGGTTGTTCCAAATACAGAGGAAACTCTGTCCGTTTTCCGTAAAAATCCGAAAATACAAAACATAATTCTATTGTTTAAACGACACTTGTTGAAATCTGAGTTTTCTTATAGAATAAATAAAAATTTGTAGTTATTTTTACGACGTTATAACTAACAAAAAAAATCGATATTTAATTGAAATAAATATAATTATTTCTATTTATTTCAAAAGCGTAAACTCGAAAACCTTTTTACGAGATAGATATCATTCGTAATTATTTTCAAATAAAAAAGACGTGGAATTTCCTTTCTAAAACTAATATAATTAGTTATGTTATTTCGAACATCTATAATCCGAGCGTATTTATAAAATAAGTATAATAGTTTATATTTATTTCAAATATCGTGAATTCGAATATTTATTTCACACGTCAAGTTTTCAAGTATATATTTATTTATTACCTTCCTACGAAAACTACAACGGTATATTACCGTATCATATACAATATTTCGAATACATCCCGTTTCATCTACGCCTTCTATTCGCGACGACTAACACGGCTTCGTACACACACACACACACATATATATATGTTTATGTGTATGTGCTTATATACATAAATGTACATATTTTCTAAAACACTCGAGAACTAAGTTGTTTTCGAAAATTAGTTTTATCCCGATTATCCATGGGATCAAATAAACCATAGTTCGGTTTTTTTCAGATCAAAGTATTAACACCTTAGTAGAGTCGTTTTATTTACGACTCGGTAGAGCTCGGACACGTAGTTTAGCTACGTTGATTCTTTTAGACACTTATAAGTATTCTTTCGTAGGAATGTCATAGTTGCACGCAAGCTAAATACACGTTCTTGGAATGATACTACGGAATCACACTTAGCTAGCTTTGCACAGGAATATCCAGGTGAGTTCATAACCCCCACTTTTTACTGTTTTACAGTTTTATAAATGTTTTCGGGGGTGGAAAGACATGCAAGTTTTGCAAAAATAAACAACTTTTCGATGAACAAAAACTCATATTTCTAAATCGTGTTGCGAATGAATTTCAAGGAACTTACATGGTTTACGAATGATTTTGATCAAATATACCGGTTTCACAAAACTCTTGCATATTTACGAAACGTGCATGATTTTCTAATGGGTACGGGCGACACAGTCGAGGTGATTCGACACAGTCGAGGGGATTCGACACAGTCGAGGTGATTCGACACAGTCGAGGTGATTCACACAGTCGAGGTGATTCGACATAGTCGGTGTGATTCACACAGTCGAGGTGATTCGACACAGTCGAGGTGATTCGACACTAAAAATCGTCTATACAGGTTGAGTACTTCCTATGTCGCCGCATACGTTAATGTCCTCGTGAAACATTAACGATCAACCTGTTCATAGACGCTTTACATACCCATTTACAACACTAAAACTTTCATATATTCTTAAGATTCATTTGATGGAAACTCACAAATACATGAATTTACAAACTTTGGTAATGTTTTTCAAGTTCTACCTAAGTAAGAGGAAGCGCTGATCCTGCTTACAAAGGTTCATTTGGGCTCGGCCCATTCTCTCTCGTGCAATGCACAAAGACTTTCGTGGGCTAGACTCACAGTTCTCATATATCATGCCAAGAAAATGATTTACTATATTTTCTCAACAACTTTAAAACCGGTTATCAAAAAGATTTATTTTAAATCTTTTCAAAACAAACTATGAACTCGCTCAACTTTATGTTGACTTTTTCGCATGTTCTTTCTCAGGTTGCATTTTTTTCAAAACTACGGAACGGTTGGAATAGGAGAACCCACGGGATTCCAAGTACTTAGCGGGCGTTCATTGTTTAGAAGTCTTAGCTTTTTGCTTCCGCTGTGCAATGAAGATACCAGTCCAGTCACGCTAGCTCTGATATTTCGGGGTGTGACACAACCGAACAACCGGACACTACCCGAAATATCAAATTTACACTAGAAGCACTGTTTTAATGTTTCCAAGCTAGTTATGGTCCCCGAACATCATAGCACACTATATAAATATCTAGTAACTAAACCTCTAACTATATACTTGATTTTTAACCATGTTAACTAACATTTAGTTGGAGCCTACACCTATACCCCTCCCCCCAACCTATGAATGGATTCTAGTGGCCCCACAAGAAGATTTTAATTGTTTATTAAAATAGATCATGTTAGATCTTGCCTTCACTTTATAAGACATAATACACACTAGATAAATGGGGATGAGTTATAAGTTTAACTCAAAGTTTAACTCAAAGTTTATAACATTCATTCTTTAACACACACCATCACTTGAAGCTCTCCTCTTCTTCCCCATAAGCTATGGCCAAGAGCTCCCCAAGCACTACCATCATCTTCATTCACTTCTCATTAAATCTACATATATACAAAGGTGTTAGGAGCTATACAAAGAAGCTTGGTGCTCTTGAAAGTTGAAGGACCTCTCTCTAGTGCTTTTATCCACTTATTTTCTTCACTTGATCATCCCTAGCCTTGTGCTAGTGGTAAGAGTCTTGATCTCTTCATTTTACATCTTATCTAAGTGGTTAAAAGTTGATACATGATGTAAAGTTTAAAGAACACTAAGAAACTTGAAGATGAAACATGAACATTGTTTTGGTCAAAAATTACCGAAGCAATTAAGTGATCAAATTAGTTAAGTGAGGTAGTGTGCTAGAAATGTGTGTTGAAAATATTCAAGTTATGTTATTTGCTAAAACAGTTTCAGGATACGGCTCAGGATATAGAGCTGTATCTATGATCAAACAATGAGCAAAAAATGTAAAGGATGACACAGGATGTACGAGGAAAGCCCTTGATCAATCTAGATCGCCGGCACAAAACCTCGGGAGCTGACAATCGCAGCTGCCTTGTTCTTCTATTACTTCAAATATCAGGATACAGTGCAGGATATGATGCGGATCAACTAGGTGTTACAACGTAATTTGAATACAAGTGTTTGTGTGTAGTGATTGCTAGTAGCTAGAGAGCAAAGTGTGCGAAAGAGTGAGTGTCGAAGTGTCCTTTAACCTGATCCGATCAATCTATTTATAGTTAAACGAAAATAACTAACTATCCTAATAAACCGGGATGCTTCGAATATTCCCCAAGTGAACGTTGTAATCCACTTCTTCCGGGTTCAACGTCTCTTATATAACCAATTTGCCCGAGTCTCAAGGAGAAGAGGTCCACTTGACCGTTAACGACTTGTACCTCCTAATCTGCAGGTGGTCAAATTAGTTAATACCAGGATATCGTACCAGGATGTTACCAATATCCTGATTCGGTATCCTGATCACAAATAAACAATCAAAGCCAAAATATTAGTCAGGATATATGTTCAGAAAATGACCCATAACAATAGTCCCCAAAATATACCTGTTGGAATTCTGAATTCAAACAGATATATTTTAAACTTTGTCACCTGGATCGAGGCAATCAATACGACGAGACTCTTGAAATGACAATGTGCAACTTCCAACGCGATATTTACTCTTTACCCCCTATATCCAGCCTATATTAACAGAGGGATTCTTCATTATGATCATCTCTATCTTCAAGCGAATTTCAGGTATTCTCTCTCTCTGTCTTCCCTGTTTTCCTTATTTAAATCCGTTGTAACCTTCCATGGCTACCCGTACTAGATCCCAAACGGTGGATTCTGTTCCCCCCTTTCATAGACAGAACCTGCTTAAGGAACCCTCAAAAGAGGTGTGTTCATTTGACAATGCCGATATTGCGGCTTTACGAGCTTCCGGTGCCTTTCCCGCCAGGACAATTTTCCATCCATTCGACCGAGAGGTCCGATCGGATTTTTGTTCCGACGAGTGGGTATGCTTTTTTACTTATCCTTTCTCCATCGGTTTTCAATATCCGTTTTCACCCTTCATATCTTGATTCTTCGAGTTGACTGGCCTTAGCTTCGCCCAAACCATGCCCATGGTTTGGCGCGTACTAGTCACCTTGGAGCAGATTAAGGCTCGTTATATGCCGGACTTGTGCATCGAAGATCTTCCGATGGCCTATCGTTTAAGATCCCATGGTTCCAGCCGGTTCCTTCTATTTTCTATCTCCAAAGATCCTCTCATTCTTAAGGCTAACAAGAACGATGATAAATGGACAAGAAAATTCTTCTTTGTAAAAAGGGACTCCATTGACAGGGGTTTTGACCTTCCTAAGAGATGGTTAACTTCTGGTAGGATTTAGGTCTTTAGGAATATCCCCAATCATATCCCGAGACTACATCCTGAACTGATATCCTGATATGTTTATTTTTTACAGGAAACTTCAAGGAATCAGCTCCCCCAAGTGCCGAATCGAAAGGAAGAATAAAAGAAATCTACAAGCTTCCAGAAAGCGAAAGGACCTTTAACCTGCCACTCACAAGTCCAATTCAAAGATCAAGTTCCGATATGTCTGGTAAGCATATTTTCAGAAATTATTTTTATTTATTAAACCAATCATATTTTGAAGGTATAATAAGTCTAGACGTATCTTCCCTTATGCAGTGCCGATTATCAACCTTGAAGGCTTCCAACTCGACGAGTTGGACAATTACTCAAGCCTCGCACCTGTCAAGCAAGAATCCAATCCGAAGTCATCTGTCACACCGAAGCCTACCAGTTCAAAGACCATTACTGCTCCCAAAGCTCCTCCATCATCCAGGACCCGGGCCTCCAGCTCCCGGAAGAGAAAGGAAGTAGAGCCTCCCGCTACACCCCACGTATTCCCATTTGAACCATGGGTTTACGGAATCCAGCAAATTCATGACCGGCTTCCTCAACCAGGTTAGTATCCTGATCCATATCCTGCAACATATGTTGATTACAAATGTTAATTTAGCTAGTTACTTGTTTCCTTACCTTGCAGGGTCTTGAACGCCTGGTGTTTCTCTATGAGGATGCATGTGGCTCGAATGTCATGCTCGAAAGCCAGCTGAAAAAGGCCGAAGCCACTATTGCAGACCAAGCAGCAATTGCCACTGCTAAATCAGAGCACTTCGAATCCAAATACAAGCAATGGCCCAAGAGCGTCAGTCCGCCATCCAAAAGGTCACCCACGAAGCTCAGGCTAGGTTCGACGCCGCCCAAGTTCAAGACGAGCAGGCTATGGCTTCATACCGGGAGAGCCTCAAGAATTCTGTCATCATTTCCCTCCTTCAGGCCAGACTGAAAATGGCATACGAGGCAATGGCCTTGGGCTTTGAATGCCCTTCTTGGAGCACCAAGGCTTGGGAGGCGAAATTAAAAGATCTTGGGGGAATCCTGTGGAGCCTCCTGTCAAGTCTGCTGCGGAAGAGCCTACCAAGGTGGTCGAGAAGGTGCCTGATACTAGTGCTTCAAAGGATACTGGTGGTGATGCCGGGACAAATGCTGGAGAGGATGCTGCTGGAGAGGATATTGCCGATAATGCTGGGACAAACGCTGGAGATGTCATCATGGAGGAGGGAGCTGCCCCTTAAGTGCAGCGAAGTGGGCAATGATGGATATACATACCAAGGCCGGAGCCCACTTTTTTAATTCTGATAGTTGTGGTCTGTTTGAACAATTTACTTTTCTTGTCTTTGAACAATTTACATTTCATGCATTAGAACAATAAGATGACCAAAGGTGGATGGGTCCTGGGTTTCAGGATGAAGCCCTTGGTCATCAATTAGTATAATCTGTTTTGAATGATGCAACAGTTGGAGGTGGATGGGTCTCATTTTGAGATGAAACCTTCAACCATTGCGTAAATATGGTAAAAAAAACTAATCGTGCTTTTGGCGGGTGGGCCTCGGTTTGAGGTGAAACCAAAAGCACAACTTTTGACCTGTTAATAATATAACCATCTTTTGACTTATTCGCTGTTCTTTGTAATTTTTTGTCATGCATTACTTAGTTTAAATTTTAGCTTTGCAAAATTAGTGCAATTACATTTCGAGAATACCCTGATCAATATACTCGGCGGTATCCTACGAAGACTTTCGTTAAGTAGGACTCCTCAAAATTCAAACAATTTAGACAAAGTTTTTAAAGAATAAAAGATAGTTTATCTTTCAAAATCCGTTTTGATAACACTTGTTTGATCAGAGTATTCATTTTCAACCCAAGTATTATTTCCTGAATCATATTCCGAGAACATATTTTGAGAATATATGCTGAAGATATATCCTAATCAGGATATTTAAACAAATAACTTATGTAAGGTTCACAAAGGAAAGATCATACCAAGAATAGAGTGTAACCCCAGTATCGAACTTCAATCCTTTTGCAACTTCTTCCACTAAGATGTCCCCAGTCTTAGTATACTAGGTTCAAATTTGATTCTTTAAGCCTTACACAATCGCCTTAGGAGGAATGTCCCCTGTGCATAAAGTCTTAGAACACTTAGAAAAATTTTGAATTCAAGTTCTAACTGTTTGGACAATTCTTGTGTTACTGGGGTAAAACCCAAAAATATACTGGAGATAAATCCTTAGTGTTCTGGGGAAAATCCCACAAGTATCCTGGGGAAAATCCCATACTTTCATGCGCTACAGGCGGGAGTGTATAAACTCCAAGACTTAGAAAGGTGATAACCTTTAAACCTTAGAGAGTATGAAAATACCCTTTTGCGAGATAGCGTGATCAATCCTCATATACCTTAAGGATCCAGGATATAGCCAACAATGACGAAGTTGCTTAAGTCAGTAATGGGTTAAAAGAATAAACAACATTAAAATAAAAGAGATAGAATCCATACCATCCTGAGTTAGAATTTAAATTCCAAACTCACTTGAAATAGAACTTTAGATGTATAGCATTCCAGGATCTTGGTAGCATATCCCCCTCCATATTCTTGAGTCGGTATGCTCCTTTCCCTGGTTCCGATTCAATCTCATAGGGTCCTTCCCATTTCGGAGCCAACTTTCCATCAGCAGGATTAGTAGTATTCTGAAAAGCTTTTCTTAATACCCAATCTCCAACCTAGAACCTTCTAGTCCTTATATTCTTGTTATATGCTTTGGATATCCTTTGTTGATATGCTGCCATCCTTAGCCTTGCTGCGTCTCTTGTCTCATCAATAGTATCCAATTCCTGGCATAGGACTTCAGGATTCTGCTCAGGATCCCGGAGGCTGAACCTTGCTGTAGGTATTACCATTTCTATCGGGATTACCGCTTCTCCTCCAAATACCAAGGAAAACGGGGTTTGGCCAGTTGCATTTTTCACCGTTGTTCTATCAGCCCATAAAACAAAGGGTAGATTCTTCTACCCATCTACCTTTTTAGCTCCCAGTCTCTTTTTCAGGTTGTTAACAATTATCTTGTTTGAGGATTCTTCTTGTCCATTTGCTTGAGGATGTACTGGTGTGGATGTGATCATTTTGATTCCCCAACTCTTGCCAAAGTCAGTAGTCCTTTTACTTATGAATTGAGATCCATTGTCATAAATTATTTCAGCTGGTACACCAAACCTAGTCAGGATATTCCTTTTTATGAAGGATACCACTTCCTGATCTCTAACTTGAACAAATGCTTCAGCTTCAACCCACTTAGAGAAATAATCAGTCATTGCCAACATGAAGACCTTTCCCCCTGGAGCCTTTGGCAATTTTCCTACTATATCCGTTCCCCATTTCATAAACAGCCAAGGGGAAACGATAGGATACAGTGGTTCAGCAGGCTGACGTAGTATATTACTATGTCTTTGACATGCGTCACACCTTCGAGCATATTCTGCAGCATCTTTCCTCATGGTAGGCCAATAATATCCTGTTCTTAATACTTTTGAGAATAACGATCTGCCCCAGTGTGGTTACCACAATCCCCTTCGTGTATATCCTGAAGCACTTCTTTGGTTTCGGGATCCTCCAAGCACCTCAGATATGGACCTGCAAGAGATTTCTTATATAAAACATTATTTATAATTGTAACACCCTTAATAATTTGAATAGTAATAAAAGATAATCATAAGAACTTTATAAAAATTCAGAGTTTACCAAATCATTTCGATTTTAAAACCATACACATTTGTGATAAATACCAATCACATCCAAGAAAGTGCATACCTAGTTTAAAGTAACCCTTGCTAGTAAACTAATCACTAGTTTAAGGGATTTAAAACATGATCAACAAAAGAAATTACAACATGTTTAAAGTTTAGACAAAATTGAGTTTAGTGCGGAAGCTTCAAAATACGTGTTCGGTTCTTGACATGTACTTGATCACCATCCGGAAGGGCTTCATACATACCTAGGGTCAAACACTAAAATATTAGTTTTGACAATATTACATTACGTATAAACGAAATTTAACAATGCAAAGCATCAAACAAAATATAAATTTTCTGGGTTCCACCGTAACTTACGGTGTCACCGTAAGTTACGGTGAACCTGGGATGTCCCTTGTTCTACCGTAAATCAGGAGATTCACACCGTATACTTTTGATGTCCACCGTAACTTACGGTGGAACCGTAAGTTACGGTGGGTTCTGCATTCTTGCCCTTTAACTATTTTTCAACTTTAAAAGTTTATAACTTTTTACTCATTAGTCCGATTTAGTGGATTCTTTTACCTACGAGTCTGTAATAAGATTACGGATCCAACCATATAAATTACACATCACGGAAACCGAGATACCGGCGTTCGGCTCACAATTTCCTTGTTTCAATATCTTCAACCCATTAACAAAGTACATGATTCCATATTTCCATCCTAAGGACACATTAGACATAGTTACCCAACTTCCGGGGTTTATGACCTTGGAGTATACGCGCCATACCATGGCTTCGCGTTTTCTCCGAACTAAACACTTGTTTTCTCGGAATTCAAGCATCCCGTTTCAAACGACACCTTCTATTAACTTCTATTGTTTGACCCGATATACCGGGTTCGTAGACTTAAAATATCATAACCAATTTATTGATGTATTACCATCTATCACCTAGCAAAATATGAGACATTTAAGTCTCTACTCATGTGATTCGTTTACAAGCAACATTTTGACCCGTTTGGCTATCTAGTGAAAACCATCACTTTATTATCATACCAAACCAAATTTCTAATGTTTATTTTGACCCGTTTGATGATCTAGTGAACTTCGCCACTTTAACGATACATCAAACGCATCAATTACAATCCGACATCGTTTGTACATTAGAACTAAACGTTATTACATAATACAACGAGACTAAAGTCACGTACCTTTAAAGCACACCTTTTCCGCGGGTATCGCTTCCAGCGTGTCCACTTGACGTTCCGGATTCCTTGCCTAAAGAGTTCAATTCATAACAAGATTAGAACTCTCTTTCATAAGCTTTAACGCACTCATTCATAACATATGCAAATCTGCGTTTTTAGCAATCTTTAACATTTTAACCCTCATTTAGGCGTTTTATCAAACACCTTGCGGGTCAGATTTCTACATGATCTAAACCAAGTCCATAACTTGAATTTACCACTCAAATTAACTTCAATTAGACAATATACACATATTTTAACATCAACAATTTCAGAGATTATCCCACAATTTCAATTTTCACTAGAACAAGAGTCTTAATCCTAGTGTTTATCAAGTTCTACTAACTTACTAATCACCCACTATGGTGATTTTGATCCTTACAACTAACATGCAAGATTTTGACAAGAAATCATCTAGGGTTTGTCCCTAGACTTCACATAACTTCCAATTTCATGTTTTACAACGCATAATCAAGCTCAACCTTTGATTTCAATCATATGCAAGAATTTGAGTTGTATCAAAACAACCTAATTTGACATACCTTATGACCCCCTTGACGAGGTGATCACGATTCCATGTTCAGATTTCGATTATTGCTTGATTTAAGCCTTTAATTTACAGTTTTTCTTGTGAACTAGGGTTTGAAAAGTGTGGGAGTCGCCCTGGGGGTGTTCTTGGTCGATCAGGCCTCTCTAAAAATGAGGGGTTTGATTTGTTTTTTACTAATTTAGTAAATTAAGTTTAAGTCTTTGACAAGATTGGCCCTTCGATTTACTTAACATAACTTTTGTTGTTTTAACCCCATTGTAAGTTAATTTTAGACTTGTTAATTAACTAAGTTACAAATTCCTAGATGATAAATTCTCATTTATCTAAACTTTATAATTCTGATATAAAGTTTTATATTTTCGGGGTGTTACAAGTCCACCCCCCTTAAAAGGGTTTCGTCCCCGAAACCGAATTACGTACCAAATAATGAAGGGTAGAGCCGTTGCATTTCTTCTTCGGATTCCCATGTAGTATCCGCACCCTTCCTGTGTTCCCACTTAACCTTCACTTGGTTGATCTTTTTGTTTCTCAAACTCTTCACTTTATGATCTAGGATTGCAATTGGCTTCACCGCATAGTTAAGACTGTTATCCACTTCGATATCATCATAGTGGATACGAGTAGTTTCGTCTGCTAAACATTTTCGAAGATGTGACACGTGGAATGTACTATGTATTCCACTCAACTCCTCAGGCAGCTCGAGACGGTATGCTACCTTACCAACCCGTTCCATGATTTCGAATGGCCCAATAAATCTTGGGCTCAACTTTCCTCTTTTTCTAAACCGAATTATCCCCTTCCACAGCGATACTTTCAACATTACCTTATCGCCCACTTGAAATTCTATTGGCCTCCTTCGTTTATCCGCATACGATTTTTGTCGATCCTGAGCTGCTTTTAAGTGAGTGCGGATCAAGTCGATTTTACGATTCGTAGCTCGGATTATATCAGTCTGAGCTAGCCCTCGCGGACAAACTTCTCCCCAACAAACTGGGGTTCGGCACTTTCTACCATATAACATCTCGTATGGGGCCATTTTAATACTCGCGTGATAGCTGTTGTTATATGAGAATTCGACTAAGGGTAAATGGACATCCCAACTGCCCCCAAAGTCGATAATGCAAGCACGTAACATATCTTCCAACGTTTGTATTGTTCTCTCACTTTGCCCATCCGTTTGGGGATGGTAAGCAGTGCTAATGAACAGCTTGGTTCCCATTTGCTCTTGGAAACCACGCCAAAAATCCAAAGTAAACCGACTATCTCTGTCGGACACTATGGATATCGGTACCTCGTGACGCGCCACAATCTCATTGGTATACACTTCTGACATCTTCTCTGATGTATAAGTCTCACGAATCAGAATGAAATGTGCACTTTTTGTCAATCGATCCACAACTACCCATATAGCGTCAAAACCACGGCTGGTTTTGGGCAGTTTGGTCAGCAGGTCCATCGTAATTTGTTCCCACTTCCAAACTGGAATGTCTAATGGTTGCAACTTACCGTATGGTTTTTGATGCTCCGCTTTGACTTGTAAACAAGTCAAACACTTCTCCACGTACTTCACGATATCTCTTTTCATTCCGGGCCACCAATAATTTTGTTTTAAATCATTATACATCTTGGTCGCCCCCGGATGTATCGAATAACGAGATTTATGGGCCTCGTCAAGTAAAAGTGCTTTGACTCCACATGTATTTGGAACCCAGATTCTCCCAAATCGAGTTTTCAATCCTTGGTTACCATCCTCCAAGTCCTTCAACAGTCCTACTATTCTTTCCTTTTTCACATTCTCTTCCTTTATTGCTTCGATTTGAGATTTCCGAATTTGGTCAAGCAATCCCGATGTCACAACTAGTTGCATCGATCGGACTCGAATAGGCGTATAATCTGTCTTTCGGCTTAACGCGTCCGCTACCACATTAGCCTTCCCGGGGTGGTAATGTATATCACAATCGAAGTCCTTGACAGTCTCTAACCACCGCCTCTGCCTCATATTTAATTCCTTCTGATCGAAGAAATACTTTAAGCTCTTATGGTCGGTAAAGATAGTGCACTTTACCCCATACAAGTAATGCCTCCATATTTTCAAGGCGAACACCACAGCTGCTAACTCCATGTCATGCGTAGGATATGTCTTTTCATGAGTCTTCAGCTGCCTCGAGGCATAGGCTATAACCTTGCCTCGTTGCATCAAAACGCAACCAAGCCCCGAGTGCGAGGCATCCGAGTAAACTACCATATCATCTGTTCCATCCGGTAATGACAATACCGGTGCTTGAGTCAGTTTTTCCTTAAGTGTTTGAAACGCCCTTTCCTGATCCTCGCCCCAAATAAACTTTTCTTCCTTGTGGGTTAATTTAGTTAATGGCATAGCAATTTTGGAGAAATCTTGTATGAATCTCCGGTAATAACCCGCAAGCCCCAAAAAGCTCCTGATTTCCGAAGGATTCTTCGGTGGTTTCCATTTCGCCACGGCTTCTATTTTCGACGGGTCTACTAACACCCCGTTGGCATTAATGACGTGCCCGAGAAATTGTACCTCTCGTAACCAAAAGGCACATTTCGAGAACTTTGCATACAATTTTTCTTTTCTGAGTGTCTCCAATATTTCACGCAAGTGTCTTGCATGCTCTGCTTCATCCTTTGAGTATATTAGAATGTCGTCAATAAATACTATCACCGACTTATCTAGCATAGACTTGCAAACCCGGTTCATGAGATCCATGAAAGCTGCGGGCGCATTTGTTAACCCAAAGGACATCACAAGAAATTCGTAGTGTCCGTAACGCGTACGGAAAGCCGTCTTCGGTATATCTTCCTCCCTGACTCTCAACTGATGATACCCCGATCTAAGGTCGATTTTGGAGAACCAACTTGCGCCTTGCAATTGGTCAAATAAGTCGTCAATCCTTGGGAGTGGATATCGATTTTTCACCGTGAGTTTGTTCAACTCCCGGTAATCGATACACGTACGCATACTCCCATCCTTTTTCTTCACAAACAGTACTGGTGCGCCCCACGGAGACACACTTGGGCGGATAAACCCTTTGTCGAGGAGATCTTGAATTTGAGACATTAATTCTTGCAACTCTGAGGGTGCGAGCCGGTACGGCGCCTTGGCCACGGGTTTCGCTCCCGGAATCAATTCGATTCCGAACTCTACCTCCCGTTCTGGCGGTATTCCCGGTAGGTCTTCCGGAAACACATCGGCATACTCGCGTACCACCGGTACGTCTTCAATTCTTAGTGATCCTTTGTCTGGTTCGTTTGCATATATCATGAATGCCCTACAACCGTGCCTCATGAGCTTGTAAGCTTTTATCATCGAGCACATAACAGGTTTACCCTCTTTCTCGCCATGTATGGTGACCGATTTCCCACTTGGAGATGTTAATTTTATCTCCTTGCGGAAACACATGACTTTCGTGCGATGTCGGGATAACCAATCCATCCCGACCACTTCTTGGAATTCTCCCATGGACATAGGAATTAAGTCTATGGGATATTCCTCATCGTCTATGCTTATTTTGCAATCTCGACATATATCACATACAAGGAAGTTTTTGTTGTCACCTATTTCTACCTCTAATGGCATAGGTAATTTTGTTAGTACAAAGGAAGGATGTCGAATAAGTCCATGTGAAATAAAGGATTTATTCGCACCCGTATCAAATAACACATGTGCAGGAATTGAGTTTATGGCAAATATACCCGAGACCACATCGGGCTCCGTTTTCGCCTCCACTGCTGTTAACTGGAAAGATCTTGCTTTTGCTTTTGGTGCCTCTGTGTGCGTACTCTTGTCGTCCTTCTTTCCGACCAACTCCGGGCACTCAGATTTCTTGTGACCCGGCTGATAACATTTGTAGCACACCGACACTTTCCCTGGGCACAACACAGCCGTGTGCCCTGTCTTCCCACAAATAGGATACGGTTGTCCTTAAATCGACGCTCACCCTTGTGTCCCTTCCCGCACACTTTACAACTTGGCGTACTGCTCTTTCCTTCTTGTTTCTTTGATGAATCGGTCACGCGTGCCTTTTTCGTAGGGCTTGGATTAACCTCTTGTGCCCTTCTTTCACCCCTTTCAATTTGTTTCTTTAACTCTATTTCTCTTTCTCGAGCGGCGTTGATGATTTCGGTGAGGGTTTCGTATTTTGAGGGAGTCATGAACTCCCGACACTCCGCGCTTAGCATATTATAATAGTAATACACCTTGTAGGATCGGACTGTGACCTAAACGAGTCGTTTGGAAGAGCTCAAAACCGTTTCAGAGGCGGAAACAAAGAAACGGTCGTGAAAACATCTTGAATCATTCTTTAAACCTCTTGTATATTGATTTTACAGCGTTTACAGTTACAAGGAATACCGGCAATACCTCAGTATCAAATCTGGAATCGTTACAACTGAAATGACAACTAGCCTATTTATACTTTTTCTGGTTCGCTTGTAATGACAACAACCATAAAAGCTAACCATATGTATAACACTAAAAGCGAACCTCCTATGTTTACAAGCGAACCAAACAGATTCCGTATAAGTGAACCTTCATGTTGAGATTGGGCCTTCAAGCGAACCTCCCATGTGATTGGGTCTTCAAGTGAACTGTTTCATTGGATTGGGCCTTCAACTAGAAGCATCTCATTGGACCTTCAAATGGTCCAATAAAAACAAACGGCTACAATTAATATTCATTTAAAACACATTGCATCTTATCGTTTAGTGTTTTGCAAATATGACAACATATGATGATGCAATATGTGATGTCATCAATATGTATCATCATCATGTCATCATCATATATGATGACATCATGCTTGATCAAAACCGCAACGCAACCCAGACTCGACATTAGACGAAGACGACAGATGACTGCACCAACAGACTCCCCCCAGATGTTGACGAGTCTTAAGTGTCGAGTCTTCAACAACTACAGTCTTTATCAGTCTGAACACTCTCTGAAATATCTCACAGTGTAAGCCTCCTCAAACTTTCTCTTCTCTTTTCATCATCATCTACAGACTCCCCACGAACAATCTCTATTCGGATGTCTTCAGACTCCCCCTTTCGATATGCTGGGATCGCAGTCTGGCATGTTGTAATCACAAAGTCTTCAGGTATCGGAACCTGGATCTCTACCACTTAGAAACCTGCACATTCTCTACCTCACAATAAATTTCCTGATGATAACTTGTAAAAATCTAATGAATCACTTGCAAAAGTTATACAATCAAAGAATGATTTTACAATGTAAATCTTTAATGAACCACTTGAAGATATCTCATTTTAATTTTCAAATCAACACACTCTCCCAAACCATCTGTTCATCATGTTTAGCACTCGGAATTTTGAAAATCAACTTTTCAATATCAGTTGTCGAAAATCTTTTTGTATTTTTCAAAAAATTTATGCTAAACCACACTCAAAATCTTTTTGGATTTTTGACACAAGAGAATTAAAATGCAGTAAAGAAATATTTACAAACATTATTTTTGTGAGTTTGTGTAAGAGGATCATATCAGCTTATGAGACAAATCACCAACACCGTTAAGCTTGATTTCATTTTAAGTTCTAAACAATTTACCTAGATTGTCAGTATACTGGTCCACTTAAATTTTCACACAAAGTTCAACTGATCCGAGATACGATATTAATGTCTTAGAAACTAAAACTTATCCGTGTGTCCCACTACTTGAATATACTCCCGTATCCAGATCCCAATATTCAGTCTTACAGGTGAGTATACCACAGATGATATCTGTAAGGAGTTAGGTGCGAAACCATGAGAGCTCAGGTCAGAACTTCCGTTCAGCAGAGAGATGACGGCTCGACTTTTGGTGGGTCCCCTTTAGAGGATCTTTTTTACAACAGCAATGACTATCAATTTTATTGTTTCATCGATTTGCTGAGGGCGGCGCTCTTTCAAGCATTTGCAGAAAGTATTATCCGGGGACTAGGTCAGTACTTCCATACAGCAGAAGTCCCGGAATAATACCCCAGATATCACTGAGCATAAAGACCTAGTATCTCGGAATAAGGGATCTTTCAAACAAGATTTCAGGGGTTACCTATATATCCAAGTTTGTGTTAACCCACAGAACAAGCAAGTTTGAACTTTTACAGTTTATATCTCGTCACAGTTTATTAAATGTGCAAAAATCTACTGACACATCCACAGTAAGATTGTTTATCACTTTTAAACTTTCCAATTCTTTAGCATGTTGTGATAGTCCGCTGATGTACTATCATTTCCTCTTTTTCACAACAAACTCATTTTTAGATTTTATCATGTTTTTGTCTTTTTCAAATTTTCTAATGTTTTTGGATTTTCTGAAAATTTCTACTCCCCCTAAAATGCAAACACATTAACGAAAATTGAAAACAAACTGTACAGAAACATGACAACCGATATCAAATCGCCTCAATTCGCCATTCACTTTGGCATAAACAATCAGAACTTCCCCTATCAACAAACTATTTTCTCATTTAGATTTCAAAACACTTAAGTTTGTTTTAATCAAAATGATTTTTCCGGAAAATAAGTTTGGTTGATTTTACCACTTGTAAGTATATCAATACTAAGTTCGGGGATGTGGTTCATCATCTTGTATCTCAATTGCTTGTAGGAAAATGCAAGTACAAATTAATGTCCTTGATTTACCATATGCACAAGTTATGCACAAACAATTCTTCTAACCACTTATAAACAAACATAAACAAACCTTTTTTACCATTTGCATGATTGACATTACCGTAGTAAATTCCTCAAGAAAGATGCCGATACCTGCTCCTCACTTACCAACCTGGAAGCTCCGGCATAGTCCTTTAACCTGTAAAATTTTAACAATTACAAACACTTTCAAATCATCCTAATTAACATGAAAGATGCTGATTCCTGATCCACGATTACCAACTTGGGATCTCCGGCAAGTCCGGTGTTTTACTCAAACATAATGTCCACCCAAGCCTCACCAGCCTTGGGTGACTTTGGAACACATCTGTCCCACCAACATTTTGATTTATAAAACTCTTTAGCACCCTTTACCTTCTTATCAACCATCTTCCCAAAAATATGTTTGACTTTCCCGTTGAAAGCCTTTTCAACATCAAATTCTCCTTTATCAGTGAAGAATTGATTTGAAATCTCAGTCTTTCCAACTTTCTTCATCAAATTTTCCTTTGACAGTGACGGAAAATTCTCATCGTTCACCACTGGAACGGAATTCACAATCTTTTTATCAACCAGTGACTCCTCTGATTTTATGGAATCAGATTCATTGTCAGAATTACCTTCAGATTTAACCACCCATTTTTGTTTACTCAAATCGACTTGTCTTTTGTAAAAACGTTTTGAAGTTTCACCAACTTCCAAAGTCGATTTATCAACACATTTCTTTTTCATATCAGAGTTAGAAGATACTCCCTGTTTTGAATAAATGGACTGTTGGCAGTTCCAAGCAATGTGTCCAACTTTTTGACACTTGAAACAGATTCTTCTATCAACTCTCGAAGCAAACTTTCTCACATTCTTCTTCACTTCAGCAAGAAACTCTTGATTTGACTGTTTCCAGAAAGGTTTCTTCTGTTCATCCTCTGAACTTCCTCCTGAAACAAATTTTGTTTTTGGTTTATAAGTTTTCTGATTTTTATAATTTTCTGAAGAATTGAAACCAAGACCTTTCTTTTTGAGATTACCATTATGGTTTGGTTTCTTTCGATAACCTGAACCATAATCATAACCCTTTTTCTTGTTCAATCTCTGTTGAACTCTTGAAGTGTACTTTTTAGGTTTTTTCAGTAAGATTTACATCTTTTATTTTAGAAATATTAATTTCTGTTAATTTGAGAACCTGTTTGATCATTTCAGTTTTGACACTTCTTATTGGAAATTCCTCATCAGAAAATAATTTGTCCGAATTATTCAAGGTATAAGCAACCTTAAACATTTCGTCATTCAAATTATTCTTTGATAACAAGAATTCTTTATTATAAACCCTATTAACCGGTGAACTCGGACTCTTTTCTGACGAACTCGAACTTTCAGACTTAGACTCCGGTTTTGACTCTTCATCCGTATCCAACACCTGATCGACAACTTTCTTAACTAACTCGGACTCATGATCAGTGTCAGACGCTGTGAATGTAACATCAATATTGTCATCAGTGATTTCAGACTTTAATTTGATGGTTAGAGCCTTGTTTACTTGTTCCTCGTTTGGTTTCCTGGGGGAATAACTCTCAAAGATAGGAGGTGGACATCTGTTATACTTGACACTTGATTTCTTACCGATATCCTCTTCTTTTTCTTTCTTCTTGAACGCTTCAAGACTTGCAACAGTAGGATAAACACGATCAATCAAATAATCACAAGTAGTATAACTCAAAAGTAATCGGTTGATCCTTTCACTCTCGATTCTCTCAAGTTCCAACTCCTTCTTCAAATTTGCACAATCTTCAATGTAATCATTTATGACACTTTGCTTTGTCATCAAAGTTGCACTCATTTTGTCATTTGCTTTTTCAAATTCTGCATTTGCTCTTTTCAAACTGTCAACTGTCCTGTTTAATACGTCGTATGACTCTTTCACATACTTCACATCAAACAGTAGATCTTCCTTAACCTTTTCTAAGTCGACAATCTTTTTGTCTTTCTCATCACACTCTTTGCAAGATTCTGAACATTTCTCACAAGGCTTAGTAACTTCAACCACTTTTTCAACTATCTTTTCGACTTCGACAGTCTTTTCAACTTCTACAAGTTTCTCGACTTCTACAATCTTTTCTATTTCGACAATCTTTTCAACAATTTTCTCAACTTCCACGAGTTTCTCGACTTCGACAATTTTCTAGACCACTTTCTCTACTTCAACAATCTTCTCTATTGCAATCTCAGCAGTTGCTTCATCTTTTGTTTCTACAGCTTCAGTCTTCACCTTTTCATCAGCGAGTAACTTTGCTGCTTCTAGCTCTTTCTGCAATCGAGCAATCTTCTTCTGATTCAGCATCTCAACTTTATCTGCATAGAAAAAATTAAAACTGTCAGGATCAATGCTTTTTCGACTTTTGTTAAGATAATCTTCCTCATCATCCGTATCAACATCACTTCCAAAATCTGGAAATATCGGAATCCTTTTCTGACAATCCTCATTTTGATCCAGAATCCTGGTAACAAGTGCAACATCAGATTTAGTTCCACTAGGTGTATACTTGTCCCAGCTAAATCCCTGTGCAACAAACTCATCACTTTGATCTATTATCCCATAATAAGCTTTCCTATTGGCTTCTTCAATCATTTTCCCATGAGCAGTTTGCGGTTCCTTTTTTTGAGGTTTTTGATCGATTTGATGAAAGATTGATTTCTGATAGTAATTGCTCTTTTCTTGACTACCAGTTGACTCTTGGTTTTTACATTCCCGTTTAAAGTGACCCTTTCCTTTACATCGGAAACAGGTAACCTTTGACTTGTCAAAACCAAGTGGAGAAGCAGCCATTCCTCGGAACTCGTCTCTGCCAATAATCTGTTGAAATTTTTCAGCTCTCCTGCAGGCACTAGCTAAGCACCACTTCACATCCATCAGCTCTAGCTCTTCTGCATCGATTTGGTCGTAATCTTCTTTTGTGAGCATCGGATTACCAATTCTTCCTTCTATCAAGCTTTCATATGACTCTAACATGGCGACAAGAGATGCCATGTGTTGCTTTGCCACCTCAGGAGAAAGATTTTGACCATTCTGGATGTTCAGTGTCACATTGCACTGCAGAGTTGTAGAATTTTGCTTTTGAGGGCTAGGTGTGTTGCAGTTTGGATCAAAGCTTGAGAATGATGAAGTAGATCCACCACTTTGAGTTGTAGTACTTGCATTTGGACTTGCAGAATCATCAGCACTGAATGCAGTACTAATCTTTGGACTTTGACTGGGAGTGGCCTCAAACTTGTTCCCTCGATAGTACAGACTGACATCTTGCTTCGCATTTGGATTTGTCATGATAGCTGTCTTTTGAATATCCAGCTCCTGCTCTTCGATTTTCTGAATAAACTGAGCCAAATTCATGCTCTCAGACTTTCTCATGAGTTTCACAACCATCAAATATGTTCCCCACTTGTGTTGTGGTAACGCCTCAGCTAGTTTGTCGACCCACTCATCGTCCTCTTTCTTGATATCCAACCTACCCATTTCCAACACCAAATGACAGTATCTATCTATAGTCTGCTTGGTTGTTTCATGATCAAATGCAGTAAACATGTCAAACGATTTCTTCAATAATGCCTTCTTGTTTTTGATCATATCAGCACTCCCTCTGAATTTTTGAATCAACGCTTCCCAGATTGATCTAGCTGTACCATTATGTTGAAGTAAGACAAAGATGTCTTCTTTAACTGCTTGCTGAAGGATGCTGATCATCATTTTCTCACTTGTGTATTTCAACTTGTCAGCTTCTGTAAAATCATTAAAACCCTTCTCTAATCCACGTTCATTCTTTGGTTTCTCATAATCTTTCAGCAATGAACACCATGCGTCGAATCTGTAAGCTTGAACCCAGTTCTCGAATCGGTTCTTCCAACCTTGAAAATCTTCAATGTACATGAGTTTCGGCGGTTTTTGATGAGTTCCCGTCTCATTCTCATTATACAACGCTTCAGCAGTGGTTACAGGGGCAACAGGGGCAACAGGTGTCGCGAACGCATTGTAGAACTCTGCAGCCATGTTTCAAAATTCAGATGATACTTCGGGAAATACCTGAAAACACACAAACAAAAACACAATCAGTTTAGAAACTTATCAATTAATGGAAACAAACTGGTACTCGAACTGGTGATTATTCTTTGCAAACTGAAGGTTGACACACTGTGCAGACAGCTATGACTCGGATCAAAGACGAATGGCGCGACCCTTTTTCGTGTAGACTGACTGACTTTCAAATGACCTGATGAATACTTCAAATGAAAAAACAATTAGGTTAACAGTACTGAATACGCAACAGTGTGAGTTGACGAAAACAATCTAAGACTTGTTGTCGAAGATTTGCGAACTTGTTCCAATATGAAAAAACTTGATCGGAATGAAATGGATTACAAAATATGAATTCTATACACCAACTCTCAATATGGGCCGATTGCTATGAATCACTTGGGCTAAATGAGAAAACTTGGGCCTATAACATTTGAAAAACCAAACACTTTTTGATTCAAGCCCCACTAAAAATTTTGTTTCACACCAGAAGCTTAACATCAAACATCTCATTAGATCTCTATAATTAGTGGACTTTAATTGTGACAAGATTATGATTGGGCCTTAAAAATCACTTAGCCGACAACAACCTACTTAACGACCAATAACATCAAACCCCCGAACTTAAACAACCATCAAATAATTCTGTAGTGGGCCTCAAAAACCACTTAGCCTACAAAACACTTTATCACCGATAATAGTGATTGGGCCTCAAAGTTAGTGGGGCGGTGTACTTTGGGGTACTAAATCACACAACAGACAAATGGGGCGGTGCACAAAGATGCTAATAGAGCCTCTTGTAATGCGCAAATATCGCTGATTGGACCAAAACAAACTCACTATATCGACAACAAATATTCACTTTCGGCTTATCTGCGATTGGGCCTCTAACATGCAGCCGACAAACGACAAACTCTTAATGTTCTCATGCAATATCAACCTGTGATTGGACCACAAAATTTAATCACATGGGCTAACTGACACCTTGTGACCTGTTCACATGATCTGACACTTTCGTTTAATACTTCACACACACGATGCACTTCAAACGGTTCACACTTTACAATGAATTTTCACATGATCCTTTTCCCAATTACTGACAACAATTCACGTGATTATCCTGTTCGATGACTGACAAAGACTTTGATGGTCACAAGAGCGAACCAGATGATGTCTTATAAGCGGACTTCAATTGTTTCAAAGAGCGGACCTACTATTGTCACAATGAGCGGACCTCAACTTTCACTAAAAGCGGATCTCAACTGTCACTAAAAGCGGACCTCAACTATTTTGGAGCGGAAATACTAAAGATGTGACAATGGAGCGAACCTAGGGTTATGAAACCGTTTGAGCGGACCTGATTTAATTTTTATAAGCGAACCACAGAGTTCTTATAAGCGAACCTATGTGATGTCAGCAAAGAACGAACCAAATTCAAGTGAACCACTGATTTGAACCAGAAATAAGTCGATTTTAAAGGTGAAACTTTCCAGGATAAGTTAATACATGATTAAGCACAAGATGTGTGAATTTGAGCTGATTTTATCCGTGAAAAAATTTTAATTTTGAAACAAAAGGTGTAGAAATCAGAAAAAGTGATGAAAAACAAGCTGTTTTTGCGAGATCTCTTCCTCCTTGGCTCTGATACCAATTGTAGGATCGGATTGTGACCTAAACGAGTCGTTTGGAAGAGCTCAAAACCGTTTCAGAGGCGGAAACAAAGAAACGGTCGTGAAAACAGCTTGAATCATTCTTTAAACCTCTTGTATATTGATTTTACAGCGTTTACAGTTACAAGGAATACCGGCAATACCTCGGTATCAAATCTGGAATCGTTACAACTGAAATGACAACTAGCCTATTTATACTTTTTCTGGTTCGCTTTTAATGACAACAACCATAAAAGCGAACCATATGTATAACACTAAAAGCGAACCTCCTATGTTTACAAGCGAACCAAACAGATTCCGTATAAGTGAACCTTCATGTTGAGATTGGGCCTTCAAGCGAACCTCCCATGTGATTGGGTCTTCAAGTGAACTGTTTCATTGGATTGGGCCTTCAATAGAAGCATCTCATTGGACCTCCAAATGGTCCAATAAAAACAAACGGCTACAATTAATATTCATTTAAAACACATTGCATCTTATCGTTTAGTGTTTTGCAAATATGACAACATATGATGATGCAATATGTGATGTCATCAATATGATGTCATCATCATATATGATGACATCATGCTTGATCAAAACCGCAACGCAACCCAGACTCGACATTAGACGAAGACGACAGATGACTGCACCAACACACCTTTTGTTCTTCGGTTGTCACCAATTCTTCACAAAACCTTAGTTTGTCGAGAAAGATTCCCGTGATCTTGTCAATAGATCCGCCCTTCTGTCTAAGCTGGATAAACTCTTCTTTGATCCGATTGATAACTGCTTTGGGACTGTGATGTTTAAGGAATGGTACCTTAAACTCGTCCCATGTCATCGCCTTCGCCTCTTCGCTACCAATCTCCTTTTTCTTATTATCCCACCAGTCTTTTGCTTGGCCCCTCAGTTGGCCCGTGCAATAAGCTACGAAGTCACTTGTATCACAGTGGGTTCTCTCGAACACCCCTTCAATATCACTCAACCATCTTTGGCACACTATCGGATCCACTTCTCCGTGATAGAGTGTCGGTTTACATGCCATAAATTCCTTGTACGAGCAACCCTTACGCTCTCCCAATTTCTCCTTAGCTAAATTGGCATTATCCTCCAATTTCTTTATTCTTTCATCCACCACTGATAACACCGTGTTTTGGATTTTATCGATGAAACCCAACAAACTGTTCTCGATTGCATTTCCTACCTCTTCAGCAATCACTTCTCTCATTTGCTCGGTGACTCTTGGCACCGCTTCGTCATTTCCCTTATCCGTCATCTTTGAAACTGAAATGTTTACATTTAAACGTTAAACATTTCATTTATAACATTGCTTCTTTTGTTTTGGTTTAGTCAAGTTCTCAACTTGCTTTAACCGTTCAAATTTGGTGCACTTCCCGGGTTTGAGTGTGTTAACACGCTCTTCACATGCATTTCCCTTCATTACTTTCCTTTTTATACTTAGTAACTCTACTTTAGAACAATTAACTCTTACCGGATGTTTGATCAAGCTTGAACCGAACACTTGTTAACAACCTTGGGCTCTGATTACCAACTTGTAACACCCTTAATAATTTGAATAGTAATAAAAGATAATCATAAGAACTTTATAAAAATTCAGAGTTTACCAAATCATTTCGATTTTAAAACCATACACATTTGTGATAAATATCAATCACATCCAAGAAAGTGCATACCTAGTTTAAAGTAACCCTTGCTAGTAAACTAATCACTAGTTTAAGGGATTTAAAACATGATCAGCAAAAGAAATTACAACATGTTTAAAGTTTAGACAAAATTGAGTTTAGTGCGGAAGCTTCAAAATACGTGTTCGGTTCTTGACATGTACTTGATCACCATCCGGAAGGGCTTCATACATACCTAGGGTCAAACACTAAAATATTAGTTTTGACAATATTACATTACGTATAAACGAAATTTAACAATGCAAAGCATCAAACAAAATATAAATTTTCTGGGTTCCACCGTAACTTACGGTGTCACCGTAAGTTACGGTGAACCTGGGATGTCCCTTGTTCTACCGTAAATCAGGAGATTCACACCGTATACTTTTGATGTCCACCGTAACTTACGGTGGAACCGTAAGTTACGGTGGGTTCGGCATTCTTGCCCTTTAACTATTTTTCAACTTTAAAAGTTTATAACTTTTTACTCATTAGTCCGATTTAGTGGATTCTTTTACCTACGAGTCTGTAATAAGATTACGGATCCAACCATATAAATTACACATCACGGAAACCGAGATACCGGCGTTCGGCTCACAATTTCCTTGTTTCAATATCTTCAACCCATTAACAAAGTACATGATTCCATATTTCCATCCTAAGGACACATTAGACATAGTTACCCAACTTCCCGGGCTTATGACCTTGGAGTATACGCGCCATACCATGGCTTCGCGTTTTCTCGGAACTAAACACTTGTTTTCTCGGAATTCAAGCATCCCGTTTCAAACGACACCTTCTATTAACTTCTATTGTTTGACCCGATATACCGGGTTCGTAGACTTAAAATATCATAACCAATTTATTGATGTATTACCATCTATCACCTAGCAAAATATGGACTTTTAAGTCTCTACTCATGTGATTCGTTTACAAGCAACATTTTGACCCGTTTGGCTATCTAGTGAAAACCATCACTTTATTATCATACCAAACCAGATTTCTAATGTTTATTTTGACCCGTTTGATGATCTAGTGAACTTCGCCACTTTAACGATACATCAAACGCATCAATTACAATCTGACATCGTTTGTACATTAGAACTAAACGTTATTACATAATACAACGAGACTAAAGTCACGTACCTTTAAAGCACACCTTTTCCGCGGGTATCGCTTCCAGCGTGTCCACTTGACGTTCCGGATTCCTTGCCTAAAGATTTCAATTCATAACAAGATTAGAACTCTCTTTCATAAGCTTTAACGCATTCATTCATAACATATGCAAATATGCGTTTTTAGCAATCTTTAACATTTTAACCCTCATTTAGGTGTTTTATCAAACACCTTGCGGGTCAGATTTCTACATGATCTAAACCAAGTCCATAACTTGAATTTACCACTCAAATTAACTTCAATTAGACAATATACACATATTTTAACATCAACGATTTCAGAGATTATCCCACAATTTCAGTTTTCACTAGAACAAGAGTCTTAATCCTAGTGTTTATCAAGTTCTACTAACTTACTAATCACCCACTATGGTGATTTTGATCCTTACAACTAACATGCAAGATTTTGACAAGAAATCATCTAGGGTTTGTCCCTAGACTTCACATAACTTCCAATTTCATGTTTTACAACACATAATCAAGCTCAACCTTCGATTTCAATCATATGCAAGAATTTGAGTTGTATCAAAACAACCTAATTGACATACCTTATGACCCCCTTGACGAGGTGATCACGATTCCATGTTCAGATTTCGATTATTGCTTGATTTAAACCTTCAATTTACAGTTTTTCTTGTGAACTAGGGTTTGAAAAGTGTGGGAGGCGCCCTGGGGGTGTTCTTGGTCGATCAGGCCTCTCTAAAAATGAGGGGTTTGATTTGTTTTTTACTAATTTAGTAAATTAAGTTTAAGTCTTTGACAAGATTGGCCCTTCGATTTACTTAACATAACTTTTGTTGTTTTAACCCCATTGTAAGTTAATTTTAGACTTGTTAATTAACTAAGTTACAAATTCCTAGATGATAAATTCTCATTTATTTAAACTTTATAATTCTGATACAAAGTTTTATATTTTCGGGGTGTTACAATAATAGTGAATCGTGATACCTTCATCCTAAAGGCCTTAGGATTCTCATCCTTTGGGATGTGTCCTTCCTTGAGATATCTTATGATTGGAGCCATCCAGGATTTAGGATCCTCTTCAGGAAACTCAGCACCAGGATCCTGAACACTCACTACTTCCTTATCCTGAGGATCTGTCGCAGGATACAAGATATGTAATATTGGTATTTGGGTCCCTTCTGGTATCCTGACTGATGATACCAGATTTACCAAGGCATCAGCTTCAGCATTATCCTCTCTTGGTACCTGTTCAAGTGTGAAAACATCGAAATATCCTGCTAATTTTTTGACAATTTCAAGGTATTCAGCCAATTTTTCACCTTTTACTGCATAAGATCCATTAAAATGATTAGTGATTAACAAGGAATCGACAAATACTTGTAAACTCTTGATATTCATGCTCTTAGCCAATTCTAGTCCTGCAATTAAAGCTTCATATTCTGCTTCATTATTAGTGGCAAGAAACTCACATCTAATAGCCTGGGGTAATATGTCCCCCTGTGGCGATTTTAGTAGTATACCCAAACCTACACCTCTTACGTTAGATGCACCATCAGTATATAGCGTCCAGGATTCTAAATATTCTCCTAGCTGTTGTACTTCTAGGTCTACTTCATTTTGAATATCATTACTGAAATCAGTCACAAAGTCAGCTAAAGCCTGAGACTTTATGGCATTTCTAGGTTCATATACTAGATCAAAGGCACTTAATTTTACTGACCATTTGGCCATCCTACCTGACATCTCGGGTTTCCTAAGCACATTTTTAACAGGATAGTTGGTTTTAACATGAATCCTATGCATTTCAAAATAGTGTCTAAGTTTTGTTGATGCCACAACTAGGGCTAGTATCAATTTCTCTAAATGAGAATATCTAGTTTCAGCATCTAATAAACTTTTACTAACATAATAGACAGGATACTGCTGACCTTCATGATCCTTTATAAGGACATCACTTACTGCATTCCCTGATACTACAAGATATAGGGATAGTGGTTCGCCTTCCTCAGGTTTCATTAACAGAGGCGCGGTTGAAAGATACTGCTTCAAATCCTGCAAGGCTGTTTCATGCTTTTCTCCCCATTCGAATTTCTTATTCTTCTTCAGAATGTCATAAAATTCCTTGCATTTTTCCGAGGATCTTGAGATAAATCTATTCAATGCTGCTACTCGCCCCGTTAATCGTTGAACATCCTTCATATTTGAAGGTGACTTGATATCTAAGATGGCTTTAATCTGCTCTGGGCTTGCTTCTATCCCTCTTTGTATCCTAGAAACTTTCCTGCCCCCACTCCAAAATGGCACTTAGCAGGATTCAATTTCATGTTGTATTGGTCCAGGATATCAAATGCTCCCTTAATATCCTGGAGGTGATCCTCAGCCTTCTTGGATTTTACTACCATATCATCGATGTATACTTCCATGGTGTCCCCCAGTTTGTCTTTAAACATCATGTTCACCAGCCTTTGGTATGTTGCACCTGCATTTTTTAAACCAAAAGGCATAGCTGTATAACAATAAATACCTGTCGGTGTCATAAAAGCTGTATCATCCTGATCGGAGGGTTCCATTTGGATCTGCTGAAATCATGAAGAGGCATCCATGAAGGTTAACATCTCGTGGCCAGCGGTAGCATCCACCATTGAATCAATATGAGGTAGAGGAAACGGGTCTTTGGGACAAGCTTTGTTCAAGTTTGTGTAATCCACAGACACTCTCTATTTCCCGTTTTTCTTTTGCACCACAACTACATTTTCCAGCCATTTAGGAAACTTCACTTCCCTAATCATTTTGCTTTTTAGCAGTCTTTCAACTTCCTCTTGGATGATCACATTTCGTTCCGGAGCAAATTTCCTTCTTTTCTGCTGGACAGGCTTGAATAACCTGTCAATACCAAGCTTATGTGTTATAATATCTTTAGAAATACCTGTCATATCCTCATGTTTCCATGCGAATGTCGACATCCTGCATTTCAAAAAGTTAGTCAATTGATTTTCAATATCCTGAGGGATATTGGTTCATACGAGCACCGAGATATCCGGGTTATCCTGATCCAGGATTATTTTCTTTACATCCTGCTCAGAAGCCTCCATAATATCCCGGGCCCGCATCTTTAATTGCTATGCTGCATTAGGCTTGGTAGAGGATTTCATGGATGATGAGTAACACTCCTTCGCTTCCTGCTGGTCACTATCCACTTTGACAACTCCCCAAGGTGTAGGGATCTTGATGCACTGATGATAAGTTGATGGCACGGCTTTCGTATCATGGATCCATGGCCTACCCAATATAATGTTATAGCAGGATAATGAGTCTATCACGCAAAAGCGTTGTATTGAATTGACCCCTTCAACATATACTGGTAATTTTATCTCCCCTACAGTATTCCTGGCTTCTCCACTGAAACCGACAAGCACAGTGGATTTCGAAGTAATATCCATCAGGGATACATTCATTCTTTTCAATGTCTCCAGCGAAATTATGTTGACGGAACTGCCGTTATCTACCAGTATCCTGCGCACAAAATGGTTAGCGACATATAATGTAATTACTAGAGGATCATGGTGAGGATCCTGAACAGTATCCCTGTCATCACTATCAAAAGTGATCACTTTGTCAGTTGTGAGGGTCGTCATCCTGTTCGGCTTTTCTCCTCTTTCTGCCTTGGCTTCCTTTGCATGTCTCTTGGCTGCGGAATATGAAGTCCCACAAATGTCGGATCCCCCTGAAATAAAGTTGATTATTTTTGCATCCGCAGGAGGCGATGCTGCACGTTCAGGATCCTTCTCAGGATCCTGGCCCTTATTCTTCCTTCTTCCCAATAGGTCCTTCAGATATCCCTTGCTCAAGAGAGATCTTATTTCTTTCCTTAGAGCAATGCAATCCTCAGTGACATGTCCGAAATCCTCGTGGAACGCACACCATGTGGACTTATCCTTCCAATCAGCTTTTTGTTGATTCTTCCGAGGCCACCTGGCTTTGTCTCCTAAACCATGCATAGTATACATCAATTCAGGTATATTAACAGAAAAACATTATTCAGACAACTCAGGATACTCCTCAGGATCCTCGTCTTCAACAGCATTGACTTTTTTGCTATCATTTCTGCATATGGCTTTGAGCGATATGGTTTATACGAGGATTCTGATTTCCTGTTTGTTGACTCATAGGTTGTGAACAAATTCATTCTCTCTTGCATCTTGTTATCATCCTCCAGCCGAATGTATCTTAATGCCCTGTTACGAGCTTCGTCCAGATTCCTGCAGGGATTCATTACAAGATCCTGGTAAAATTGAGAATCTTTTTGCAACCCCATCTTGAAAGCCTGCACAGCTGTTGCAACATCAAGGTGCGGGATATCTAAGGATTCCCGGCTAAACTTATTCACATAATCCCTCAAGGATTCCTGGGGTCCTTGAGTTATCCTGTAAAGATCACTGGTTAGTTTCTCAAAACTTCGGTTGCAAGAAAATTGACTATTAAATAAATTAACCAAGTGAGCAAATGAAGTAATTAAGTGAGGAGGAACGTTTAAAAGCCATTTTAAGGCTGATCCCATTAAGGTAGAACCAAAACCCTTGCACAGGCATGCTTCCTTGAGATCCGGAGGGATAGGGTTGATTTCCATCCTTTCCCTATACTGGGCAATATGCTCCTCAGGATCTGTGCTTCCATCATAGAGCTTCATGTTGGGAGTCTGAAATCTTTTTGGGATTTCAGCATCACAGATAGGATGCGCAAACCGGGATATCATGTGACTGTCCTGGGATATTTCTGGAATTGGCTGGACCACCCTAGGCACACTGGATATCATGTCCTTTAACTTCTGAAGCTCCCTAGATAATGCTTGTTAGGGCTGGATTTTTACAATACATGATCCTCACATGTGATCCTAACCAGTGATCCTTGTTTCTTTGGCAGATAGTGATCCTCAGCAGAGTTCCAGGATCAGGATCACGGACCATCATAGGATCCTCATGCTAACAGTTGCTTTCGTTGAATTTAATGTTGTTTTGCAGGACATCTAGCAGGATCCGCTCTTAAGCATCACAATTAAAGGACACGTCTTTACAACTATGGCATGTGCTTAATCGGAGATGGACGTTGTGAAGGATATGGAAACTTGGCATGATTTAAGGGCGATAATTTAGGCTAGATTTACTTTTATTTCTAAAGGGGTAATGAGCTGATTATTAGTCTTTTTACCTAAAATAGGTCACCTACACTTGTATATATAACACTCTTCCTCATTCGGAAGAAGAGACAACACAATTCCCACACGCTTAGACACACATTACGATAGTGATCCTTGTACTCAGCTCATTATCATCCAAAGTCGTAACCATATTTTGATATATTGAAGTTGGTGATCGGTAGTTGCCATCACCCGAGGTTTTTTATGCCGGAGATCATACATTGATCAAGGGCTTTTTCCTCGTATAAATCATTGTGTCTTTGCATATTTCTTACTGAAGTGATCCTTTACTTTTTCTATAAACCAAGCATCATACCCCATTTACATAAAGTTTGGTTGCATTATCCTTGTGTGATTTTTGACCAAAACAGTTTGGCGCCCACCGTGGGGCAATTGGTGCTTCATTCATAAGAAAACTTTCTGTTCGAAATCATTTCAAAGAATTACATGGCTTCATCATTGAAAAACATGTCCACGGCGATGTCTGCAGTCACCTCGTCTCAGAACACCCTGCCTCCTCCACCGGCAGGATCCCAGAAGAATGCTGAGAAGAGACAAACTCCTACTAACTCTAAACCTCCATCTTCTTCTGCTATGAATTCTTATATTCCCAGTACTAGTGATGTATTTACTTTGATTTTGCAGATGAAGGATCGTATGCAGCGGCAGGATGAAACTAATGAAAGGATCCTCAGGGAAATTGGAGATCTCAAAAGACAAAGGAGAACGACAGAGGATCATTCCCCACTGATGCCCAAATCCTTGAGCTTTGATACTCCAATGATCACTTCTCAGCCATCGGAAATTCCAGACGTGCAAATTATGGGAGAATCAAGAGGATTGTACCTCGGATCAACAGCAATGACTCAGACATCGGGCTCACACTTTCAGCCGGCAGGATCCTATCCCCAGCATATGGGATCCTTCATGAAATCAGGAGCCTACCCGGGAGCGCAACAGTTTCAAGGATCCTACTTTGTTCCAGGATCATCTCAGGTTCAAGGATCCTCCTTCGTTCCAGGATCATCTCAGATACCAAGATCCTTCCAGATACCAAGATCCTCCCAGATGCCAGGATCCCTAAAGAGTTTGCAAACAGGAAGTCTAGATGTCCATCAAGGGGACTTCATTCCAATGCAGACCATTGCTTCCACTGGTCCCTCCGTTATTCCAGAATCCCAGCAATATGGATTCACTAACTTGAACCCAATAGGAGGTAACACTTTAAATAATTATCTTACCACTAACCATGGATTCATGCAGGATACAGGTATCAATCATGCTATGGCCAGGGAGTTGCAGAAGCTAAAAGATATGATCTCAAGTGTTCCAGGGGTAGTCAAGCCTATCCCAGAGATCGCAGATGGAAGCCATAAGGTATCTCGCTTTGCACCACCAATTTGTGATGCAGAGGTACCCAAAAGGTTCCATATCCCTACTATGAAGCTGTATGATGGTACAACGGATCCTGAGGAGCACATAGCACAATACAGGGAAAGGATGGAGATCAATCCAATCCCGGAAAAGCTAAAGGAAGCATGCCTATGTAAAGGATTTGGATCCACTCTTACTGGATCAGCTCTTAAATGGCTGCTAAGTCTTCCCTCTTACTCTATTACTTCATTTGCTAATTTAGTTAATTTATTCAATAACCAATTCTCTTGTAGTAGAAAATTTGAAAGATTAACCAGTGATTTATATAGGGTAACTCAAAGTCATAATGAATCATTAAGGGATTATATAACTAAATTTAGTAAAGAATCCTTGGACATTCGCAACTTGGATATGGCTACGGCTGTTGAAGCCTTCAAAATGGGACTGCTTAAGGATTCATTATTCTATGATGATCTTGTTATGACACCATGCAGGAATCTAGATGAAGTAAGAACTCGGGCACTCAGGTTCATCCGGCTAGAGGATGACAAGAGGATCCAGGAGAGACAAGTAGGATCCTCAAAACAGGAGAAGCAAGGATCCTCCTTCAAGAACAACAAATTCAAATCCTACCATAGAAATGAGAACCAGAATGTGCATGCTGTTGACCAAGAAGAGGATGATGAAGATTATCCTCCAATCTCAGAATATTGTTTTTCCGTTGATAATCATGAACTAATCCTTGCAATGCAGAATCTAGGTGAAAAAGCTAGGTGGCCCAGGAAGAATGATAAACCATCCGGGACTAAAGGCAAGTCAAAATGGTGTGCATACCATGAGGATTTCGGGCATCTAACTGAAGAATGCATAGCTTTAAGAAAAGAGATTGGATATCTGTTAAGCAAGGGGCACCTAAAAGAATTGTTGGGAAGAAAAAAGCAAAAAACTCAGGATCCTGAAAGGATCCCTGAAAAGGCTCCAGCACCTCCGGCAAATGCACAAGTGATCAACTTTATTTCTGGAGGATCAGACATCTGTGGTACATCCTTCTCGGCAGCCAAAAGGCATGCAAAGGAGTCAAAAATGGATAATGGAGAAAGACCTATTAGAACATCAAGTGTCTCAGAAGGGAAGATGATAACGTTTGATGAGGATGATCGCATTAACATTCAGGATCCTCATCATGACAGTTTAGTTATTACTCTCTTTATCTCTAACCATTTTGTCCGCAGGATCCTTATCGATGGAGGAAGCTCAGTGAACATTATCCAGCTTGATGTTCTGAAGAAAATGGGTATTCCAGAATCAGACATCACACCAAGATCCTCCGTGCTTGTAGGATTCAGTGGAGAAACGAAGAAAACTCTGGGGGACATCAAACTCCCAATCTACGTGGAAGGATTACATAATTATCAAAAATTTTGTGTTATTGACTGTTTATCTTGTTGCAATGTTATCCTTGGCAGGCCCTGGATACATGATATGAAAGCAGTCCCATCCACCTATCATCAATGTGTGAAACTCCCTAGCCCATGGGGGATAATCAAGATCGACAGTGATCAGCAGGAGGCTAAGGATTGTTATACATCATCCATGAAGCCAACCTCGAAGCCAAGGGAGCAATAGCAATTACAGTATCCTCCGAGGAATGTCTTGGAGGCAAGGGAACAAGATGTGGATGAAATCCTCTTGGATCCTAGTGATCCTGAATCAAAAATCTATATCGGATCAGGGATCCTTGGCAAGATGAAAGAAGACATGATATCCTTCCTCAAAAGAAGAAAGTCTACCTTTGCATGGAAGCACGAAGATATGACAGGTATATCTAAGGATATCATAACTCATAAACTTGGCATTGACAGGTCTATCAAACCAATCCATCAAAAAAGGAGGAAGTTTGCACCAGAAAGGAATGCCATTATCCAAGAAGACGTAGAGAGACTACTTCGAGCAGGTATGATCAGAGAGGTAAAGTATCCAAAATGGTTAGCCAATGTGGTCGTTGTCCAAAAGAAAAACGGAAAGTGGAGGGTATGTGTCGATTTCACTGATCTGAATAAGGCATGTCCCAAGGATCCTTTCCCATTACCCCACATTGACTCCATGGTGGATGCAACAGCGGGGCATGAACTGTTGACCTTTATGGATGCATCATCTGGATTCCAACAAATTCAGATGGAACCATCTGACCAAGAGGATACAGCCTTTATGACCCCAACAGGTTTGTATTGTTATATTGCCATGCCTTTTGGATTAAGAAATGCAGGTGCAACATATCAAAGGCTGGTAAATATGATGTTCAAAGATCAAATTGGACAAACTATGGAAGTATACATAGATGATATGGTAGTCAAATCAAAGAAAGCTGAGGATCACCTAAGGGATTTGGAAGAAGCATTTGATATCCTTGATAATTATAACATGAAGCTTAATCCTTCAAAATGCCACTTTGGCGTTAAGGCAGGTAAATTCCTAGGATATATGGTAACTCAGAGAGGTATTGAAGCAAGTCCGGAGCAAATTAAAGCACTAGTGAACATCAAGTCCCCTGCTAACGCTAAGGATGTGCAAAGGCTAACAGGCAGGATAGCAGCTCTGAACAGGTTCATATCAAAATCCTCAGAAAAATGTAAAGAATTTTACGATATCCTAAGGAAGAACAAGAAGTTTGAATGGACTGAGAAACATGAGAATGCTTTACAAGCCCTTAAAGAATATATGTCCTCAGCACCAGCATTAACAAAGCCTGAAAAAGGAGATGTGTTATCCTTATATTTGGCGGTATCCTCAACCGCTGTAAGTGCTGTCCTTGTTAAGGATCATGAAGGTACACAATATCCTATCTACTATGTAAGTAAGAGTTTACTTGATGCCGAATCCAGGTACTCACACCTCGAAAAACTTATTCTTGCATTAATCATGGCATCAACTAAGTTAAGGCATTATTTTGAAACCCATACTATTGTTGTTAGAACTAACTTTCCAATTAAGAATGTCCTCAGGAAACCAGAGATGTCAGGAAAAATGGCTAAGTGGGCAGGAAAGCTTAGTGCCCATGATATAAGATATGAGCCAAGAACAGCCATTAAATCCCAAGCATTAGCTGACTTTGTGGCTGATTTCAGTAGTGATCTACAAAAAGAAGCAGAATTGGAAGTCCAGCAGCTGGATGAGACCAAGGATCCTTGGATACTACACACCGATGGATCCTCAAATGTCAAGGGCACAGGGCTCGGGATACTACTAAAATCGCCACAGGGGGACATAATACCCCACTCCATAGCCTGTGAGTTCCAAGCAACTAACAATGAGGCTGAATATGAAGCCTTAATTGCTGGCTTGCAAATTGCTAAGGATATGGGGGTGAAATATCTTAAAGTATATGTAGACTCATTATTGATCACCAATCACTTTAATGGATCCTATGCTGTTAAAGGTGAAAAACTAACCAAATATTTAGAGATAGTCAAAGAATTGGCACTCTCTTTTGTTTCTTTCAGCATAGCACAGGTACCAAGGGAGGATAACACGGAAGCTGATGCATTGGCCAACTTAGGATCATCCTTAAAGATTCCAGAAGATATAAATATCCCTATCATCCATATCCTGGCTCCTGCTATTGAAAATCAAGTGGCCATGGAAATAGAAGAGGATACTGCAGTAATCCCTAGTGAAGAGGCTCAATCTTATGCAGGATCATGGATCTCACCAATCATGAGATACTTGCAATACGGGGAGATTCCGATGGGAGAAAATCCTAGAGCTTTCAGGATTAAGGTATCTCAATTTACAATCTTAAATAATGCGCTATATAAACGATCTCTGGCAGGACCATATTTAAGATGTATTGAGGATCCGGAAATTGAAGAAGTGTTGAGAGACTTCCATGAAGGAGATTGTGGAAACCACACTGGGGGCAGGGCATTGTTCTCAAGGATCCTTAGAACAGGATACTACTGGCCAACCATGAAAAGGGATGCTGTAGAATATGCTAGGAAATGTGATCCTTGTCAAAGACACAGCAATATCCTTCATCAACCAGCTGAATTGCTACACCCCATACCATCCTCTTGGCCATTCATGAGATGGGGGATGGATATAGTTGGCAAACTCCCTAAGGCACCTGGTGGAAAAGTATTTATGCTTGCCATGACTGACTACTTCTCTAAGTGGATAGAAGCTGAAGCTTTTGCTCAAGTCAGAGAAAAAGAAGTTATATCCTTTATCAAAAGAAACATTTTAACTAGATTTGGCATCCCCTCTGAAATTGTATGTGATAATGGTTCCCAATTCATTGGAAGCAGAACCACTAACTTTTGTGACAGTTGGGGAATTAAGATGATAACTTCAACACCAGTTCATCCACAAGCCAATGGCCAAGCAGAATCATCCAACAAGATCATCATCAACAATCTGAAGAAGAAGTTAGGATCCAAGAAGGGAAAATGGGCAGAGGAGTTACCTTATGTGCTATGGGCTGACAAGACAACTCCCAAGAATGCCACTGGTCAAACACCTTTTTCTTTAGTATTTGGGGCAGAAGCAGTGATCCCAACAGAGATGGTGATCCCAACCGCTAGAACAAGTGCTCGTGATCCTGAAGAGAATGCTACAATCCTGGCTCAGGATTTGGATACTATTGAGGAAATCAGGGATCTGGCTAGGATAAGGATGGCAAGCTACCAACAAAGAATGGCTGGTGCTTACAACAAAAATGTTAGGATAAGGAAGTTCCAAGTCGGAGATATGGTGTTGAGAAAA